>NC_083575.1:100480257-101093934 GCF_027579695.1 Neoarius graeffei | reverse complement strand
CCCTAACCCTAACCCTAACCCTAACCCTAACCCTAACCCTAACCCTAACCCTAACCCTAACCCTAACCCTAACCCTAACCCTAACCCTAACCCTAACCCTAACCCTAACCCTAACCCTAACCCTAACCCTAACCCTAACCCTAACCCTAACCCTAACCCTAACCCTAACCCTAACCCTAACCCTAACCCTAACCCTAACCCTAACCCTAACCCTAACCCTAACCCTAACCCTAACCCTAACCCTAACCCTAACCCTAACCCTAACCCTAACCCTAACCCTAACCCTAACCCTAACCCTAACCCTAACCCTAACCCTAACCCTAACCCTAACCCTAACCCTAACCCTAACCCTAACCCTAACCCTAACCCTAACCCTAACCCTAACCCTAACCCTAACCCTAACCCTAACCCTAACCCTAACCCTAACCCTAACCCTAACCCTAACCCTAACCCTAACCCTAACCCTAACCCTAACCCTAACCCTAACCCTAACCCTAACCCTAACCCTAACCCTAACCCTAACCCTAACCCTAACCCTAACCCTAACCCTAACCCTAACCCTAACCCTAACCCTAACCCTAACCCTAACCCTAACCCTAACCCTAACCCTAACCCTAACCCTAACCCTAACCCTAACCCTAACCCTAACCCTAACCCTAACCCTAACCCTAACCCTAACCCTAACCCTAACCCTAACCCTAACCCTAACCCTAACCCTAACCCTAACCCTAACCCTAACCCTAACCCTAACCCTAACCCTAACCCTAACCCTAACCCTAACCCTAACCCTAACCCTAACCCTAACCCTAACCCTAACCCTAACCCTAACCCTAACCCTAACCCTAACCCTAACCCTAACCCTAACCCTAACCCTAACCCTAACCCTAACCCTAACCCTAACCCTAACCCTAACCCTAACCCTAACCCTAACCCTAACCCTAACCCTAACCCTAACCCTAACCCTAACCCTAACCCTAACCCTAACCCTAACCCTAACCCTAACCCTAACCCTAACCCTAACCCTAACCCTAACCCTAACCCTAACCCTAACCCTAACCCTAACCCTAACCCTAACCCTAACCCTAACCCTAACCCTAACCCTAACCCTAACCCTAACCCTAACCCTAACCCTAACCCTAACCCTAACCCTAACCCTAACCCTAACCCTAACCCTAACCCTAACCCTAACCCTAACCCTAACCCTAACCCTAACCCTAACCCTAACCCTAACCCTAACCCTAACCCTAACCCTAACCCTAACCCTAACCCTAACCCTAACCCTAACCCTAACCCTAACCCTAACCCTAACCCTAACCCTAACCCTAACCCTAACCCTAACCCTAACCCTAACCCTAACCCTAACCCTAACCCTAACCCTAACCCTAACCCTAACCCTAATTAGGAAAATGAAGGAGAATAGACTCTTAAGGCGGAATTCGATTCCACAAATCAAGTCCGAAATTTCAGAAAGCTATTAAATGATAATCCTGCGGCATAGGTCGCTTTTTGGGATTGTGTAGAAGGTTATTACAGATTTTTTGACACCTTTGAAATAAATTTTCGATCTTCTTACGATTTTATACCGCAATAAAACCCCTTAAGCCTAATTACCACTAATTATTGTTGCAATATACTACCCTGTCACAGGGTGGCCGTTGTAAAAACTAGGTTTATGGATTCCGGACTACTTTTTTGGAACTTGCTCCAATAGGCCGGGACACCCCCCTGGACGCTAGGCCACGCCCCCCCAGACTTGATTTTTGGAATTGGGACTAGTTTTTTGGAACTTGCCCCAAACTTAATTCTGATAGGCTGGGACACACCCCTAGACCCTAGGCCACGCCCCCCAGACTCGATTTTTGGAATTGGGACTAGTTTTCTGGAACTTGCCCCAAACTTGATTCTGATAGGCTGGGACACACCCCTGGAACATGGGCCACGCCCCCCAGACTCGATTTTTGGAATTGGGACTAGTTTTTGGGAACTTGCCCCAAACTTAATTCTGATAGGCTGGGACACACCCCTGGACCCTAGGCCACGCCCCCCAGACTCGATTTATGGATCCGAGCCTACTTTTCTGGAAATCGCTCGAAACTTAATTCCGATATGCCGGCACGTGCCCCCGGACCCCAGGCCACTCCCCCAAAGTGTTTTTTGGGAAACCGGGACCGAGTTCCAAAAAACTAGTCCGAGTTCCAAAAATCAAGTCCGACCGTCTCGCACCTAAAACGGGGTCGAATTGTAACAAATGCTGTATCGGTAGATAGCCCTAAGCGAGACGAAAAGGGGGATACTTGTCTGACGTCCGTACGACTTTCCTGTCCCGAACGGCGGCCCGAAACGCACTCGGAAAAAGGCCTCATAAAAACTGTTGGAAATATTCACAAAAAATCAGGAAAAGGTGCTATTGACTCGCAATTGAGGCTACCCCCCCTAAATCGTGGGCGTTGAGCACGCCTGACTTGGAACCGAGTCCCTAGCACCTTCCTGTCCCGAGATACACCCGAAGGTGAAAGGTCAGAAAAAAAGTGTAAAAATATTCGTGAAAAATTACCCGAATGTCCGTGCGGCTTCAAAATCGTCACACGCCCTAACTCTGGGTCCGCGATCGTGGCCGAGGCGTCCGCTGAACCTAGGCCCAAAAAAATCGACCGTTTTTGGAGGGAAAATGAAATTCCAACCGGCAAGTCTAAGCAATGGCGTCGGGTTTGGACTCGTTCAGGAAATCGAGTCCAAAGTCCTAACCGAGTGATTTCCAGAGCCATTTCACCCACTTGAAAGTCAGAAAAGTAATTTCTGATGGGCTATTGTGTTTCAGCATCCCATATAAGCCCTGGGAGTGGGGGAAAAAAAATAAAAAATTTTGGAAGATTTTAGGCCCACGGTGTCGAGTAAGGGTATTAGGCCTTTGACATAGGGGCTGGCCACGAGGCCTATTTTTTTTTTTTTTCAAAAATCCATTAAATATGGTTACCCTGAGCCTCACACATCCTTTTTTTGTACACATACAACTTTCAGCCTGCAAAAGGGCTCGCTCTGAAGTGAAGGAGTTACAATTACGGCTTTAGGCAAATAGACTTGATTTCCGGAACGAGTCCTAACCTAACTCATTGCTTAGACATTGCCGGTTGGAATTTCATTTTCCCTCCAAAAACGGTCAATTTTTTTGGGCCTAGGTTTCGCGGATGCCTCGGCCACGATCGGGGACCCCGAGTTAGGGCTTGCTAAGGTTTTGAAGCCGCGGGGAGATTCGGGTAATTTTTCACGAATATTTTTACACTTTTTTTCTGACCTTTCACCTTTGGGCGTATCTCGGGACAGGAAGGTGCTAGAGACTCGGTTCTGAGTCAGGCGCGCTCAGCGCCCTCGATTTAGTGGGGGTAGACTCGATTCCGGGTCAATAGCACCTTTTCCTGATTTTTTTGTGAATATTTCCAACTATTTTTACGAGGCCTTTGGCCGAGTGCGTTTTGGGCCGCCGTTCCGGACAGGAAGGTCGTACGGACGTCAGACGAGTACCCGCAGTTACGTCTCGCTTCGGGCTATCGCCCGAAAGGGGCGCGAGACCCTAGCCCGAAAAGGCTTGCCGTGATTGGACAAAATCTAAATTCCAACAGGTAATGTCTAAGCAATGGAGGCCACAACTCAAGTCCAATCTCCTAACCTAAGTGTGTGGGGGATGGGCAGTAGCAGCTGAGAGCTTCTTCTAAGAGCTTTTCTTTGACTGTGACAAGGCCCCGAACTGGATTTTTGGAATTCAGGCTCGATTTTTGGAATTGAGGCTTGATTTTTGGAATTGAGACTCGATTTTTGGAATTGAGGCTTGAATTTTGATATTTTTTATCTCTGGGGCAAGTTCGGGTTGTGACTTGATGTCTGGAACTTGATATCTGGAATTCAGACTTAATACCTTGAACCCATTATGTTTCACACTTGATATCTGGAATTCAGACTTGATATCTGGAACAAATTAGGGTTGGGACTTGATATCTGGAACTGGACACCAAAAAAGCATTTAATTGCAATTCAATAACTTTAATGCACTTCCATATCTTTGATAAAGCCACAATTTAATGCACTTCCATATCTTTAATAAAGCCACACCCCCCAGACTCGATTTTTGGAATTGGGACTAGTTTTTTGGAACTTGCTCCAAACTCAACTCTGATAGGCTGGGGCACCAACCCTGGCCCTAAGGCACACCCCACCCGACTCGGTTTCTGGGTTCCAGACTACTTTTTTGGGACTTGCTCCAAACTCAATTCTGATGTGCGGGCATGTGCCACCAGACCATAAGACACTTCACCACACTCTTTTCTTTGGAAAACAGACAACTTCATCAGGAAAAACCCTTATATCTTGCTCCCTGAAAGACATTGGAGGAAACTTTCACCACAGGGTCGTACAGACTGGGCTCCTCTATCAAATTCCAGTGCTATTACACTAGGATTAGGGTTAATTCCAAAAATCGAGTCTCAATTCCAAAAATCGAGTCTCAATTCCAAAAATCAAGTCTCAATTCCAAAAATCAAGTCTCAAACTCCTAACCGAGACTTGATATTTGGAATTGAGACTTGATTTTTGGAATTGAGACTCGATTTTTGGAATTGAGACTCGATTTTTGGAATTGAGGCTTGATTTTTGTTATTTTTGATCTCTGGGGCAAAGTAGGGTTGTGACTTGTTGTCTGGAACTTGATATCTGGAATTCAGACTTACTACCTTGAACCCATTAGGTTTCACACTTGATATCTGGAATTCAGACTTGATATGTGGAACAAATTAGGGTTGGGACTTGATATCTGGAACTGGACACCAAAAAAGCATTTTATTGCAATTCAATAACTTTAATGCACTTCCATGTCTTTAATAAAGCCACAATTTAATGCACTTCCATATCTTTAATGAAGCCACACCCTCCAGACTGGGTTTTTGGACTTCAGACTACTTTTTTGGAACTTGCTCAAAACTCAATTCTGATAGGCTGGGGCACCAACCCTGGCCCTAAGCCACAGCCCACCCGACTCGGTTTCTGGGTTCCAGACTACTTTTTTGGGACTTGCTCCAAACTCAATTCTGATGTGCTGACATGTGCCACCAGACCATAAGACACTTCACCACACTCTTTTCTTTGGAAAACAGACAACTTCATCAGGAAAAACCCTTATATCTCGCTCCCTGAAAGACATTGGAGGAAACTTTCACCACAGGGTCGTACAGACTGGGCTCCTCTATCAAATTCCAGTGCTATTACACTAGGATTAGGGTTAATTCCAAAAATCAAGTCTCAATTCCAAAAATCGAGTCTCAATTCCAAAAATCAAGTCTCAATTCCAAAAATCAAGTCTCAAACTCCTAACCGAGACTTGATATTTGGAATTGAGACTTGATTTTTGGAATTGAGACTCGATTTTTGGAATTGAGACTCGATTTTTGGAATTGAGGCTTGATTTTTGTTATTTTTGATCTCTGGGGCAAAGTAGGGTTGTGACTTGATGTCTGGAACTTGATATCTGGAATTCAGACTTAATACCTTGAACCCATTAGGTTTCACACTTGATATCTGGAATTCAGACTTGATATCTGGAACAAATTAGGGTTGGGACTTGATATCTGGAACTGGACACCAAAAAAGCATTTTATTGCAATTCAATAACTTTAATGCACTTCCATGTCTTTAATAAAGCCACAATTTAATGCACTTCCATATCTTTAATGAAGCCACACCCTCCAGACTGGATTTTTGGACTTCAGACTACTTTTTTGGAACTTGCTCAAAACTCAATTCTGATAGGCTGGGTAACCAACCCTGGCCCTAAGCCACAGCCCACCCGACTCGGTTTCTGGTTTCCAGACTACTTTTTTGGGACTTGCTCCAAACTCAATTCTGATGTGCTGACATGTGCCACCAGACCATAAGACACTTCACCACACTCTTTTCTTTGGAAAACAGACAACTTCATCAGGAAAAACCCTTATATCTCGCTCCCTGAAAGACATTGGAGGAAACTTTCACCACAGGGTCGTACAGACTGGGCTCCTCTATCAAATTCCAGTGCTATTACACTAGGATTAGGGTTAATTCCAAAAATCGAGTCTCAATTCCAAAAATCGAGTCTCAATTCCAAAAATCAAGTCTCAATTCCAAAAATCAAGTCTCAAACTCCTAACCGAGACTTGATATTTGGAATTGAGACTTGATTTTTGGAATTGAGACTCGATTTTTGGAATTGAGACTTGATTTTTGGAATTGAGACTCGATTTTTGGAATTGAGACTTGATTTTTGGAATTGAGGCTTGATTTTTGTTATTTTTGATCTCTGGGGCAAAGTAGGGTTGTGACTTGATGTCTGGAACTTGATATCTGGAATTCAGACTTAATACCTTGAACCCATTAGGTTTCACACTTGATATCTGGAATTCAGACTTGATATGTGGAACAAATTAGGGTTGGGACTTGATATCTGGAACTGGACACCAAGAAAGCATTTTATTGCAATTCAATAACTTTAATGCACTTCCATGTCTTTAATAAAGCCACAATTTAATGCACTTCCATATCTTTAATGAAGCCACACCCTCCAGACTGGATTTTTGGACTTCAGACTACTTTTTTGGAACTTGCTCAAAACTCAATTCTGATAGGCTGGGGCACCAACCCTGGCCCTAAGCCACAGCCCACCCGACTCGGTTTCTGGGTTCCAGACTACTTTTTTGGGACTTGCTCCAAACTCAATTCTGATGTGCTGACATGTGCCACCAGACCATAAGACACTTCACCACAATCTTTTCTTTGGAAAACAGACAACTTCATCAGGAAAAACCCTTATATCTCGCTCCCTGAAAGACATTGGAGGAAACTTTCACCACAGGGTCGTACAGACTGGGCTCCTCTATCAAATTCCAGTGCTATTACACTAGGATTAGGGTTAATTCCAAAAATCAAGTCTCAATTCCAAAAATCGAGTCTCAATTCCAAAAATCAAGTCTCAATTCCAAAAATCAAGTCTCAAACTCCTAACCGAGACTTGATATTTGGAATTGAGACTTGATTTTTGGAATTGAGACTCGATTTTTGGAATTGAGACTCGATTTTTGGAATTGAGGCTTGATTTTTGTTATTTTTGATCTCTGGGGCAAAGTAGGGTTGTGACTTGATGTCTGGAACTTGATATCTGGAATTCAGACTTAATACCTTGAACCCATTAGGTTTCACACTTGATATCTGGAATTCAGACTTGATATGTGGAACAAATTAGGGTTGGGACTTGATATCTGGAACTGGACACCAAAAAAGCATTTTATTGCAATTCAATAACTTTAATGCACTTCCATGTCTTTAATAAAGCCACAATTTAATGCACTTCCATATCTTTAATGAAGCCACACCCTCCAGACTGGATTTTTGGACTTCAGACTACTTTTTTGGAACTTGCTCAAAACTCAATTCTGATAGGCTGGGTAACCAACCCTGGCCCTAAGCCACAGCCCACCCGACTCGGTTTCTGGTTTCCAGACTACTTTTTTGGGACTTGCTCCAAACTCAATTCTGATGTGCTGACATGTGCCACCAGACCATAAGACACTTCACCACACTCTTTTCTTTGGAAAACAGACAACTTCATCAGGAAAAACCCTTATATCTCGCTCCCTGAAAGACATTGGAGGAAACTTTCACCACAGGGTCGTACAGACTGGGCTCCTCTATCAAATTCCAGTGCTATTACACTAGGATTAGGGTTAATTCCAAAAATCGAGTCTCAATTCCAAAAATCGAGTCTCAATTCCAAAAATCAAGTCTCAATTCCAAAAATCAAGTCTCAAACTCCTAACCGAGACTTGATATTTGGAATTGAGACTTGATTTTTGGAATTGAGACTCGATTTTTGGAATTGAGACTTGATTTTTGGAATTGAGACTCGATTTTTGGAATTGAGACTTGATTTTTGGAATTGAGGCTTGATTTTTGTTATTTTTGATCTCTGGGGCAAAGTAGGGTTGTGACTTGATGTCTGGAACTTGATATCTGGAATTCAGACTTAATACCTTGAACCCATTAGGTTTCACACTTGATATCTGGAATTCAGACTTGATATCTGGAACAAATTACGGTTGGGACTTGATATCTGGAACTGGACACCAAAAAAGCATTTTATTGCAATTCAATAACTTTAATGCACTTCCATGTCTTTAATAAAGCCACAATTTAATGCACTTCCATATCTTTAATGAAGCCACACCCTCCAGACTGGATTTTTGGACTTCAGACTACTTTTTTGGAACTTGCTCAAAACTCAATTCTGATAGGCTGGGGCACCAACCCTGGCCCTAAGCCACAGCCCACCCGACTCGGTTTCTGGGTTCCAGACTACTTTTTTGGGACTTGCTCCAAACTCAATTCTGATGTGCTGACATGTGCCACCAGACCATAAGACACTTCACCACACTCTTTTCTTTGGAAAACAGACAACTTCATCAGGAAAAACCCTTATATCTCGCTCCCTGAAAGACATTGGAGGAAACTTTCACCACAGGGTCGTACAGACTGGGCTCCTCTATCAAATTCCAGTGCTATTACACTAGGATTAGGGTTAATTCCAAAAATCGAGTCTCAATTCCAAAAATCGAGTCTCAATTCCAAAAATCAAGTCTCAATTCCAAAAATCAAGTCTCAAACTCCTAACCGAGACTTGATATTTGGAATTGAGACTTGATTTTTGGAATTGAGACTCGATTTTTGGAATTGAGACTTGATTTTTGGAATTGAGGCTTGATTTTTGTTATTTTTGATCTCTGGGGCAAAGAAGGGTTGTGACTTGATGTCTGGAACTTGATATCTGGAATTCAGACTTAATACCTTGAACCCATTAGGTTTCACACTTGATATCTGGAATTCAGACTTGATATCTGGAACAAATTAGGGTTGGGACTTGATATCTGGAACTGGACACCAAAAAAGCATTTTATTGCAATTCAATAACTTTAATGCACTTCCATGTCTTTAATAAAGCCACAATTTAATGCACTTCCATATCTTTAATGAAGCCACACCCTCCTGACTGGATTTTTGGACTTCAGACTACTTTTTTGGAACTTGCTCAAAACTCAATTCTGATAGGCTGGGGCACCAACCCTGGCCCTAAGCCACAGCCCACCCGACTCGGTTTCTGGGTTCCAGACTACTTTTTTGGAACTTGCTCCAACCTCAATTCTGATGTGCTGACATGTGCCACCAGACCATAAGACACTTCACCACACTCTTTTCTTTGGAAAACAGACATCTTCATCAGGAAAAACCCTTATATCTCGCTCC
This sequence comes from Neoarius graeffei, assembly GCF_027579695.1. NCBI lineage: Eukaryota > Metazoa > Chordata > Actinopteri > Siluriformes > Ariidae > Neoarius > Neoarius graeffei. Next base: position 101,084,622 of record NC_083575.1, on the reverse strand, counting down.
CTGAAAGACATTGGAGGAAACTTTCACCACAGGGTCGTGCAGACTGGGCTCCTCTATCAAATTCCAGTGCTATTACACTAGGATTAGGGTTAATTCCAAAAATCAAGTCTCAATTCCAAAAATCTAGTCTCAATTCCAAAAATCAAGTCTCAATTCCAAATATCAAGTCTCAATTCCAAAAATCGAGTCTCAATTCCAAAAATCAAGTCTCAAACTCCTAACCCTAATCCTAACCGAGACTTGATTTTTGGAATTGAGACTCGATTTTTGGAATTGAGACTTGATTTTTGGAATTGAGACTTGATATTTGGAATTGAGACTTGATTTTTGGAATTGAGACTTGATTTTTGGAATTGAGGCTTGATTTTTGTTATTTTTGATCTCTGGGGCAAATTAGGGTTGGGCCTTGATGTCTGGAACTTGATATCTGGAATTCAGACTTAATACCTTGAACCCATTAGGTTTCACACTTGATATCTGGAATTCAGACTTGATATCTGGAACAAATTAGGGTTGGGACTTGATATCTGGAACTGGACACCAAAAAAGCATTTTATTGCAATTCAATAACTTTAATGCACTTCCATATCTTTAAAAAAGCCACAGTTTAATGCACTTCCATATCTTTAATAAAGCCACACCCTCCAGACTGGATTTTTGGAATTGGGACTAGTTTTTTGGAACTTGCTCCAAACTCAACTCTGATAGGCTGGGGCACCAACCCTGGCCCTAAGGCACACCCCACCCGACTCGGTTTCTGGGTTCCAGACTACTTTTTTGGGACTTGCTCCAAACTCAATTCTGATGTGCTGACATGTGCCACCAGACCATAAGACACTTCACCACACTCTTTTCTTTGGAAAACAGACAACTTCATCAGGAAAAACCCTTATATCTCGCTCCCTGAAAGACATTGGAGGAAACTTTCACCACAGGGTCGTACAGACTGGGCTCCTCTATCAAATTCCAGTGCTATTACACTAGGATTAGGGTTAATTCCAAAAATCGAGTCTCAATTCCAAAAATCGAGTCTCAATTCCAAAAATCAAGTCTCAATTCCAAAAGTCAAGTCTCAAACTCCTAACCGAGACTTGATTTTTGGAATTGAGACTTGATTTTTGGAATTGAGACTCGAATTTTGGAATTGAGACTTGATTTTTGGAATTGAGGCTTGATTTTTGATATTTTTGATCTCTGGGGCAAATTAGGGTTGTCACTTGATGTCTGGAACTTGATATCTGGAATTCAGACTTAATATCTTGAACCCACTAGGGTTCACACTTGATATCTGGAATTCAGACTTGATATCTGGAGCAAAGTAGGGTTGTGACATGATGTCTGGACCCTGGACACCAAGAAAACATTTTATTGCAATTCAATAACTTTAATGCACTTCCATATCTTTAGTAAGCCAAAAAACCTTTAAAGAAATACAATAACATCAAACATTTCAAAACACACTTTTAATAGAACAGCATGGAACAGAAGGTCATGGGGACACTTTGGGCTTGTTCTCCCACAGCCCTAAATCCTCCTGGGGAAAGTTGTTAGGAGCATGTTTCAGGCCATTTGGAGTGTATCGGTGCCTGTTTTGGAGACATTTAAATTTGATATTGAACTCTTTTAGTTTGAGCCTAGGCTCGTAAGCCCCAACACCACGTCAAGGTAGAGTTCACGTTGGGGTTGTTAACACAATGTGGTTTTGTCTAAGCAATGGGTCGGGTTAGGACTCGTTCCGGAAATCGAGTCCAAAGTCCTAACCGAGTGATTTCCAGAGCCATTTCACCCACTTGAAAGCCAGAAAAGTCATTTCTGATGGGCTATTGTGTTTCAGCATCCCATATAAGCCCTGGGAGTGGGGGGAAAAAAAAAAATTTTTTTGGATGAGTTTAGGCCCACGGTGTCGAGTAAAGGTATTAGGCCTTTGACCCATCTGTAGGGTCTGGCAACGAGGCCAATTTTTTTTTTTCAAAAATACGTTAAATACGGTTACCCTGAGCACCATGCATCCTTTTTTGTACACATACAACTTTCAGCCTGCAATAGGGCTCGCTCTTAAGTGAAGGAGTTAGGGTTAGCGGGTTAGGGAAATAGACTTCATTTCCGGAATTAGGCCTATTGACAGTATCCTATACCTGGAACGAGGCCTAACCTTTCAAAAACATTTAACACTACAAGTCCCAGCATTTTTCTGTCTACCTAGAAGACCCACATAGGGGCCGTTTGGCCCGACCGCTTTTCCCTTATGCACTCCTTTTGTTATGGTAATGAGGCTGTTAGTGGCAGTGTGTGGGGGGAGGGGGTCACCCTTCACACACTTCACACTTCAGTGGTGAATTCATGTTGGCTGCTTCTGTGAGAATGAGGAATAAAAACACATTCTATTCTAAAATGTGAACATGTGAATGTCCCATGTGACCATAACATTTATCCCCATGGCAATTAATCAATTGAACAAGCTATGGGAGATACATACTACACTCATACTTGTGTTAATGTACAAATGATTCCTTTTAACATTTCTAGCATTGATTGATGCCTCTGACCAGTGGTCTGTATTTATTTACACGTTTTGCTATTTATTGTGTTGTGATGGGTTTTTTTATTGTATGTGTTTTTTGTCACTCTGCTGTGCTGTAAGACAAATTGCCTTTTTTAAGGACATTAAAGCTTTCAACTCAAGTCAAGACGAGTCATAACGACTCATGTGACTGCAACCAGACAATTGTTTGATGGATAAATACCTCAGTGCACATGGACTATCGCTTCAGTTCCCTCAAGAATTTTGTGGTGAAAGAAGCTCCTCTCCAAGGAACGAAGATGCAGAGATTCAACAGGCATTGGAAATGATCCTGGATGGAGCAAACCCTTGCGACAAGTTCAAGTGGCTCCAGCCGTGTGCCACTATCAGCCACATTTCCATAACAAAATGAGTGTCCAGAGGGGGGACTTGAGGCCAATTGGCCCTCTTGTGGGTTTTCTAGGTAAAAAGGCCAAATGGCCCCTCTCTGGGAAAAAAATCATGTCTCCAAAATAGGTAGGGTTAGCGGGTTAGGGAAATAGACTTGATTTCCGGAATTAGGCCTATTGACAGTATCCTATACCCGGAACGAGGCCTAACCTTTCACAAAAACATTTTTTTAAAAATCATGTCTCCAAAATAGGTAGACTCCAAATGGGCTGAAACCTGCTCCTAACACCTTCCCCCTGGGAAGTTTTTTGGCAAGTGGGACTTGGGCAAATTTTCACTACCGGCCTTCCATTGAAATGAATGGGTTAGGGTTTGTTTTTGAATAACTCTGAAACTAAAGGTCCTACGGCTTCGCGGATGCGTCGGCCACGATCGGGGACCACGACTTAGTGTGTGCGACGATTTTGAAGCCGCGGGGACATTCGGGTAATTTTTCACGAATATTTTTACACTTTTTTTCTGACCTGTGACCTTTGGGTGTATCTCAGGACAGGAAGGTGCTAGAGACTCGGTTCCGAGTCAGGCGCGCTCGGCGCCCTCGATTTAGGGGGGGTAGACTTGATTCTGGGTCAATAGCACCTTTTCCTGATTTTTTTGTGAATATTTCCAACAATTTTTACGAGGCCTTTTGCCGAGTGCGTTTCGGGCCGCCGTTCCGGACAGGAAGGTCGTACGGACGTCAGACGAGTATCCCCCGTTTCGTCTCGCTCAGGGCTATCTACCGATAGGGGCGCGAGGCCCTAGCCCAAAAAGGCGGGCCGTGATTGGACGAAATCAAAATTCCAACCGGCAAGTCTAAGCAATGGGGTCGGGTTAGGACTCGTTCCGGAAATCAAGTCCAAAGTCCTAACCGAGTGATTTCCAGAGTCATTTCCCCCACTTGAAAGTCAGAAAAGTCATTTCTGATGGGCTATTGTGTTTCACCATCCCATATAAGCCCTGGGAGTGGGGAAAAAATAAAAATAAAAATTGGATGATTTTAGGCCCACGGTGTCGAGTAAGGGTATTAGGCCTTGGACGTAGGGTCTGGCGACGAGGCCGATTTTTTTTTTTCAAAAATCCATTAAATATGGTTACCCTGAGCCCCACGCATCCTCTTTGTACACATACACCTTTCAGCCTGCAAAAGGGCTGGCTCTGAAGTGAAGGAGTCAGGGTTAGCGGGTTAGGGAAATAGACTTCATTTCCGGAATTAGGCCTATTGACAGTATCCTATACCCGGAACGAGGCCTAACCTTTCAAAAACATTTTTTAAAAAATCATGTTGCAGTTGCAAAGAGAATTTACTACTAACGCAAACTTTACAGCACATCAGGGAAAAAAGGACAAAAAAGGCTACCGGTAAACCCACTGAACTTTTTTATATGCAAACGCTGTGCTCGCAGTAATCCGTGGGCATGAGAAATGTTTGTTCCTTACCTGTGATTGGTTTAAACTTTCTTTCTCAGTGGCGTGTAGTAAAATATCTTCAGTTAAAGTGAACAAACTGCCTGTGAAAGGGCTAATGGTTAAAATGGTTCTTACTTTACAACTGGTTTTCTGTTCAGTTATATTTGTTCAGCAACATATTACCTGAATGATTACAAATTGTTAAAATATACTTAATTTACCTTATACATAAATATTTATATATTGTTGCCTAATTAACTTGGGTTTTGTTATAGAACAACAAGCATTTATTCATACATGCTTTGTTGTAGAAAAACAGGCATTTATTCATACATTTATTTTATGTTTGTATGTTTAAAGGTTTTTAACCTTCTAGCTTCTACTTCTGATTCTGGTTCTATGTTTTGTTCTGGGAAAACCCACTACTACCACAATTATACTATAACGTCAGTTCCACTGAAAACCAATAAAATACAAGACGAGTGGAATGCTGTGTCCGAGTCCTTCCCTTTCAAGTGTGGGAAACCCTGATGCTCACATACACTTGACAGACCCTGTGTTTGACTTACATCTCTGTTGTTGTTGTGAAAAGTAGTGTGGGGGAAGGGCATCAGCAGCAGAGAGCTTCTGTGTGGGTGGGGAGGGGCAATAGCAGCAGAGAGCTTCTTCTAAGAGCATTTCTTTGACAAGACCCAGACTGGATTTTCCAAAAAAACACCTTGGCGGCGTGGCTTAGGGTCCTAAGGCGTGTCCCAGCACGTCAAAATTGAGTTTGGACCAGGATAGGACATTGGACTTCAATACCAGAATTAGGCCTATTGACAGTATCCTATACCCGGAACGAGGCCTAACCGTTCAAAAACATTTTAAAAAAAAATCATGTATCCAAAATAGGTAGACTCCAAATGGGCTGAAACGTGCTCCTAACGTCTTCCCCCGGGAAGTTCTTTGGCAAGTGGGACTTGGGAAGTTTTCACGACTGGCCTTCCATTGAAATGAATGGGTTAGTGTTTGTTTTTGAATAACTCTGAAACTAAAGGACCTACGGCTTCGCGGACACCTCAGCCACGATCGGGGACCCGGAGTTAGGGTGTGTGACGATTTTGAAGCAGCGGGGACATTCGGGTTATTTTTCACGAATATTTTTACACTTTTTTTCTGACCTGTGACCTTTGGGTGTATCTCAGGACAGGAAGGTGCTAGAGACTCGGTTCAAAGTCAGGCGCGCTCAGTGCCCTCGATTTAGGGGGGGTAGACTCGATTCCGGGTCAATACCACCTTTTCCTGATTTTTTTGTGAATATTTCCAACTATTTTTACGAGGCCTTTGGCCGAGTGCGTTTCGGGCCGCCGTTCCGGACAGGAAGGTCGTACGGACGTCAGACGAGTATCCCCCGTATCGTCTCGCTTAGGGCTATCTACCGATAGGGGCGCGAGGCCCTAGCCCGAAAAGGCGGGCCGTGATTGGACGAAATCAAAATTCCAACCGGCAAGTCTAAGCGATGGGGTCGGGTTAGGACTCGTTCCGGAAATCAAGTCCAAAGTCCTAACCGAGTGATTTCCAGAGTCATTTCCCCCACTTGAAAGTCAGAAAAGTCATTTCTGATGGGCTATTGTGTTTCACCATCCCATATAAGCCCTGGGAGTGGGGGGAAAAAAAATGAAAAATTTTGGATGATTTTAGGCCCACGGTGTCGAGTAAGGGTATTAGGCCTTGGACGTAGGGTCTGGCGACGAGGCCGATTTTTTTTTTTTTCAAAAATCCGTTAAATACGGTTACCCTGAGCCCCACGCATCCTCTTTGTACACATACAACTTTCAGCCTGCAAAAGGGCTTGCTCTGAAGTGAAGGAGTCAGGGTTAGCGGGTTAGGGAAATAGACTTCATTTCCGGAATTAGGCCTATTGACAGTATCCTATTCCCGGAACGAGGCCTAACCTTTCAAATACATTTTTTAAAAATCATGTATCCAAAATAGGTAGACTCCAAATGGGCTGAAACATGCTCCTAACACCTTCCCCTGGGAAGTTCTTTGGCAAGTGGGACTTGGGAGGTTTTCACTACCGGCCTTCCATTGAAATGAACGGGTTAGTGTTTGTTTTTGAATAACTCTGAAACTAAAGGTCCTACGGCTTCGCGGACACCTCGGCCACGATCGGGGACCCCGAGTTAGGGGGTGGGACGAATCTGAAACCGCGGGGACATTCGGGTAATTTTTCACGAATATTTTTACACTTTTTTTCTGACCTGTGAGCTTTGGGCGTATCTCGGGACAGGAAGGTGCTAGACACTCGGTTCCGAGTCAGGCGCGCTCGGCGCCCTCGATTTAGGGGGGGTAGACCAGATTCCGGGTCGATGGCACCTCTTCCTGATTTTTTTGTGAATATTTCTGACTATTTTTACGAGGCCTTCGGCCTAGTGCGTTTCGGGCCGCCGTTCCGGACGGGAAGGTCGTACGGACGTCGGACGAGTGTCCCCCGTTCCGTCTCGCTCGGGGCTATCTACCGATGGGGGCGCGAGGCCCTAGCCCGAAAAGGCGGTCCGTGATCGGACGAAATCAAAATTCCAACCGGCAAGTCTAAGCGATGGGGTCGGGTTAGGACTCGTTCCGGAAATCGAGTCCAAAGTCCTAACCGAGTGATTTCCAGAGCCATTTCACCCACTTGAAAGTCAGAAAAGTCATTTCTGATGGGCTATTGTGTTTCAGCATCCCATATAAGCCCTGGGAGTGGGGGGAAAAAAAATAAAAAATTTTGGATGATTTTAGGCCCACGGTGTCGAGTAAGGGTATTAGGCCTTGGACGTAGGGTCTGGCGACGAGGCCGATTTTTTTTTTCAAAAATCCGTTAAATACGGTTACCCTGAGCCCCACGCATCCTCTTTGTACACATACAACTGTCAGCCTGCAAAAGGGCTCACTCTGAAGTGAAGGAATCAGTGTTAGCGGGTTAGGGAAATAGACTTCATTTCCGGAACGAATCCTAACCTAACTCATTGCTTAGACATTGCCGGTTGGAATTTCATTTTCCCTCCAAAAACGGTCGATTTTTTTGGGCCTGGGTTTTGCGCCTTTGGGTATCGGTAGAGAGCCGGGTCTGTGCGGCCCTACGGTAAAAGTTTTCTCGGGTGTCTTTCGTGGACCGAGTTATGGGCCTTTTTTGGAATGATTTTGAATTGAATTTTGAAACGAATGGGTTAGGGTTTGTTTTCGAATAACTCTGAAACTAAAGGTCCTACGGCTTCGCGGACGTGTCGGCCACGATCGGGGACCCCGATTTAGGGCGCGCGACGATTTTGAAGCCGCCGGGACGTTCGGGTAATTTTTCACGAATATTTTTACACTTTTTTTCCGACCTTTCACCTTCGGGCATATCTCGGGACGGGAAGGCGCTAGAGACTCGGTTCCGAGTCAGGCGCGCTCGGCGCCCTCGATTTAGGGGGGGTAGACTCGATTCCGGGTCGACGGCACCTCTTCCTGATTTTTTTGTGAATATTTCCGACTATTTTTACGAGGCCTTCGGCCTAGTGCGTTTCGGGCCGCCGTTCCGGACGGGAAGGTCGTACGGACGTCGGACGAGCATCCCCCGTTTCGTCTCGCTCGGGGCTATCTACCGACGGGGGCGCGAGGCCCTAGGCCGAAAAGGCGGGCCGCGATCGGACGAAATCGAAATTCCAACCTGCAAGTCTAAGCGATGGGGTCGGGTTAGGACTCGTTCCGGAAATCGAGTCCAAAGTCCTAACCGAGTGATTTCCAGAGCCGTTTCCCCCACTTGAAAAATAATTTCTGACATCGACCCGTGCGGCTCGATCGGACTCGGTGCGCTATTACGTTGCACGACCCCTTTTTCCCCATTCATTTATATGGGCTTCTTTGGAGATACGTGAGATCTCGCCAGCAGATGGAGGCAAAACACAAGCGATAATACTCTGCCTCTCGACTTCAGTTCCACAGGGAATCTTGGTGTGATTTTCTGGGGTCTCCTCACAGGGCCTGGCTAAGCGCGCTGCATCACTCTCGCGATTTCCCACAGGGGAATTGTCTAGTTATTATTATTCTTATTCTTCTTATTATTTTTTTTTCAAAAATCCATTAAATACGGTTGCCCTGAGCCCCACGCATCCTTTTTTGTAGACATACAACTTTCAGCCTGCAAAAGGGCTCGCTCTGAAGTGAAGGAGTGAGGGTTAGCGGGTTAGGGAAATAGACTTCGTTTCCTTGAATTAGGCCTATTTACTGTATCCTATACCCGGAACGAGGCCTAACCTTTCACAAAAACATTTTTAAAAAAATCATGTCTCCAAAATATGTGCCAAACGCCTCCAAATGGGCTGAAACGTGCTCCTAACACCTTCCCCTGGGAAGTTTTTTGGCAAGTGGGACTTGGCCGTTTCACCCACTTGAAAGTCAGAAAAGTCATTTCTGATGGGATATTGTGTTTCAGCATCCCATATAAGCCCTGGGAGTGGGGGAAAAAAAAAATAAAAGGGTTTCATTTCATCCAAAATCATTTTGGATGATTTTAGGCCCACGGTGTCGAGTAAGGGTATTAGGCCTTGGACGTAGGGTCTGGCGACGAGGCCGATTTTTTTTTTTCAAAAATCCGTTAAATACGGTTAACCTGAGCCCCCACGCATCCTCTTTTCCAACTGTTTTTACGGGCCTTCGGCCTAGGACGTTTCGGGCCGCCGTTCCGGACAGGAAGGTCGTACGGAGGTAGGACGAGTATCCCCCGATTCGTCTCGCTCGGGGCTATCTACCGATACCGCGTTTGTTACGGTTCGACCCCGTTTTAGGGGCGAGACGGTCGGACTTGATTTTTGGAACTCGGACTAGTTTTTTGGAACTCGTTCCCGGTTTCCCAAAAAAACGCTTCGGGGGAGTCGCCCGTGGTCCGGGGGCACGTCCCGTCGTATCGGAATCGAGTTTCGAGCGATATTTCAAAAAAGCGGTCTCGGATCCGGATGTCGGGTCGGGGGGGCGTGGCCTAGGGTCCGGGGGCGTGTCCCAGCCTATCAGAATCGAGTTTGGGGCGAGTTCCAAAAAACCAGTCCCAATTCCAAAAATCGAGTCCGGGGGGCGTGGCCTAGGGTCGGGGGGCGTGTCCCAGCCAATCAGAATCGAGTTTGGGGCAAGTTCCAAAAATCTAGTCCCAAGTCCAAAAATCGAGTCCGGGGGGCGTGGCCTAGGGTCGGGGGGCGTGTCCCAGCCAATCAGAATTGAGTTTGGGGCAAGTTCCAAAAAACCAGTCCCAATTCCAAAAATCGAGTCCGGGGGGCGTGGCCTAGGGTCGGGGGGCGTGTCCCAGCCAATCAGAATCGAGTTTGGGGCAAGTTCCAAAAAACTAGTCCCAATTCCAAAAATCGAGTCCGGGGGGCGTGGCCTAGGGTCGGGGGGCGTGTCCCAGCCAATCAGAATCAGGTTTGGGGCAAGTTCCAAAAAACTAGTCCCAATTCCAAAAATCAAGTCTGGGGGGCGTGGCCTAGGGTCCCGGGGGGGTCCGCAGCCAATCAGAATCGAGTTTGGGGCAAGTTCCAAAAAACTAGTCTGGAGTCCAGAAAACAAGTCTCTAGTGTTAGAGCGCCACCTAGAGTCCAATATGCCCTCGGCCTAGCCGACTAAGCTAAGCTATCCCAATTCCACAAACTGTGTTTTTGGATTCCAACTTGCCATTACCGATGAATGGTCGCAGTCTGTCGTGACCGGTCGCGACGAAAAAATTCCAACTCCACAGTCCCCGCAATGGGGCCGGTTCCACAAATCAAGTCTATTTGCCTAACCCTAACCCTAACCCTAACCCTAACCCTAACCCTAACCCTAACCCTAACCCTAACCCTAACCCTAACCCTAACCCTAACCCTAACCCTAACCCTAACCCTAACCCTAACCCTAACCCTAACCCTAACCCTAACCCTAACCCTAACCCTAACCCTAACCCTAACCCTAACCCTAACCCTAACCCTAACCCTAACCCTAACCCTAACCCTAACCCTAACCCTAACCCTAACCCTAACCCTAACCCTAACCCTAACCCTAACCCTAACCCTAACCCTAACCCTAACCCTAACCCTAACCCTAACCCTAACCCTAACCCTAACCCTAACCCTAACCCTAACCCTAACCCTAACCCTAACCCTAACCCTAACCCTAACCCTAACCCTAACCCTAACCCTAACCCTAACCCTAACCCTAACCCTAACCCTAACCCTAACCCTAACCCTAACCCTAACCCTAACCCTAACCCTAACCCTAACCCTAACCCTAACCCTAACCCTAACCCTAACCCTAACCCTAACCCTAACCCTAACCCTAACCCTAACCCTAACCCTAACCCTAACCCTAACCCTAACCCTAACCCTAACCCTAACCCTAGTCCCAATTCCAAAAATCGAGTCCGGGGGGCGTGGCCTAGGGTCGGGGGGCGTGTCCCAGCCAATCAGAATTGAGTTTGGGGCAAGTTCCAAAAAACCAGTCCCAATTCCAAAAATCGAGTCCGGGGGGCGTGGCCTAGGGTCGGGGGGCGTGTCCCAGCCAATCAGAATCGAGTTTGGGGCAAGTTCCAAAAAACTAGTCCCAATTCCAAAAATCGAGTCCGGGGGGCGTGGCCTAGGGTCGGGGGGCGTGTCCCAGCCAATCAGAATCAGGTTTGGGGCAAGTTCCAAAAAACTAGTCCCAATTCCAAAAATCAAGTCTGGGGGGCGTGGCCTAGGGTCCCGGGGGGGTCCGCAGCCAATCAGAATCGAGTTTGGGGCAAGTTCCAAAAAACTAGTCTGGAGTCCAGAAAACAAGTCTCTAGTGTTAGAGCGCCACCTAGAGTCCAATATGCCCTCGGCCTAGCCGACTAAGCTAAGCTATCCCAATTCCACAAACTGTGTTTTTGGATTCCAACTTGCCATTACCGATGAATGGTCGCAGTCTGTCGTGACCGGTCGCGACGAAAAAATTCCAACTCCACAGTCCCCGCAATGGGGCCGGTTCCACAAATCAAGTCTATTTGCCTAACCCTAACCCTAACCCTAACCCTAACCCTAACCCTAACCCTAACCCTAACCCTAACCCTAACCCTAACCCTAACCCTAACCCTAACCCTAACCCTAACCCTAACCCTAACCCTAACCCTAACCCTAACCCTAACCCTAACCCTAACCCTAACCCTAATTAGGAAAATGAAGGAGAATAGACTCTTAAGGCGGAATTCGATTCCACAAATCAAGTCCGAAATTTCAGAAAGCTATTAAATGATAATCCTGCGGCATAGGTCGCTTTTTGGGATTGTGTAGAAGGTTATTACAGATTTTTTGACACCTTTGAAATAAATTTTCGATCTTCTTATGATTTTATACCGCAATAAAACCCCTTAAGCCTAATTACCACTAATTATTGTTGCAATATACTACCCTGTCACAGGGTGGCCGTTGTAAAAACTAGGTTTATGGATTCCGGACTACTTTTTTGGAACTTGCTCCAATAGGCTGGGACACCCCCCTGGACGCTAGGCCACGCCCCCCCAGACTTGATTTTTGGAATTGGGACTAGTTTTTTGGAACTTGCCCCAAACTTAATTCTGATAGGCTGGGACACACCCCTAGACCCTAGGCCACGCCCCCCAGACTCGATTTTTGGAATTGGGACTAGTTTTTTGGAACTTGCCCCAAACTTGATTCTGATAGGCTGGGACACACCCCTGGAACATGGGCCACGCCCCCCAGACTCGATTTTTGGAATTGGGACTAGTTTTTGGGAACTTGCCCCAAACTTAATTCTGATAGGCTGGGACACACCCCTGGACCCTAGGCCACGCCCCCCAGACTCGATTTATGGATCCGAGCCTACTTTTCTGGAAATCGCTCGAAACTTAATTCCGATATGCCGGCACGTGCCCCCGGACCCCAGGCCACTCCCCCAAAGTGTTTTTTGGGAAACCGGGACCGAGTTCCAAAAAACTAGTCCGAGTTCCAAAAATCAAGTCCGACCGTCTCGCACCTAAAACGGGGTCGAATTGTAACAAATGCTGTATCGGTAGATAGCCCTAAGCGAGACGAAAAGGGGGATACTTGTCTGACGTCCGTACGACTTTCCTGTCCCGAACGGCGGCCCGAAACGCACTCGGAAAAAGGCCTCATAAAAATTGTTGGAAATATTCACAAAAAATCAGGAAAAGGTGCTATTGACTCGCAATTGAGGCTACCCCCCCTAAATCGCGGGCGTTGAGCGCGCCTGACTTGGAACCGAGTCCCTAGCACCTTCCTGTCCCGAGATACACCCGAAGGTGAAAGGTCAGAAAAAAAGTGTAAAAATATTCGTGAAAAATTACCCGAATGTCCGTGCGGCTTCAAAATCGTCACACACCCTAACTCTGGGTCCGCGATCGTGGCCGAGGCGTCCGCTGAACCTAGGCCCAAAAAAATCGACCGTTTTTGGAGGGAAAATGAAATTCCAACCGGCAAGTCTAAGCAATGGCGTCAGGTTTGGACTCGTTCAGGAAATCGAGTCCAAAGTCCTAACCGAGTGATTTCCAGAGCCATTTCACCCACTTGAAAGTCAGAAAAGTAATTTCTGATGGGCTATTGTGTTTCAGCATCCCATATAAGCCCTGGGAGTGGGGGAAAAAAATAAAAATTTTTGGAAGATTTTAGGCCCACGGTGTCGAGTAAGGGTATTAGGCCTTTGACATAGGGGCTGGCCACGAGGCCTATTTTTTTTTTTTTTTCAAAAATCCATTAAATATGGTTACCCTGAGCCTCACACATCCTTTTTTTGTACACATACAACTTTCAGCCTGCAAAAGGGCTCGCTCTGAAGTGAAGGAGTTACAATTACGGCTTTAGGCAAATAGACTTGATTTCCGGAACGAGTCCTAACCTAACTCATTGCTTAGACATTGCCGGTTGGAATTTCATTTTCCCTCCAAAAACGGTCAATTTTTTTGGGCCTAGGTTTCGCGGACGCCTCGGCCACGATCGGGGACCCCGAGTTAGGGCTTTCTAAGGTTTTGAAGCCGCGGGGAGATTCGGGTAATTTTTCACGAATATTTTTACACTTTTTTTCTGACCTTTCACCTTTGGGCGTATCTCGGGACAGGAAGGTGCTAGAGACTCGGTTCTGAGTCAGGCGCGCTCAGCGCCCTCGATTTAGGGGGGGTAGACTCGATTCCGGGTCAATAGCACCTTTTCCTGATTTTTTTGTGAATATTTCCAACTATTTTTACGAGGCCTTTGGCCGAGTGCGTTTTGGGCCGCCGTTCCGGACAGGAAGGTCGTACGGACGTCAGACGAGTACCCGCAGTTACGTCTCGCTTCGGGCTATCGCCCGAAAGGGGCGCGAGACCCTAGCCCGAAAAGGCGGGCCGTGATTGGACAAAATCTAAATTCCAACAGGTAATGTCTAAGCAATGGAGGCCACAACTCAAGTCCAATCTCCTAACCTAAGTGTGTGGGGGATGGGCAGTAGCAGCTGAGAGCTTCTTCTAAGAGCTTTTCTTTGACTGTGACAAGGCCCCGAACTGGATTTTTGGAATTCAGGCTCGATTTTTGGAATTGAGGCTTGATTTTTGGAATTGAGACTCGATTTTTGGAATTGAGGCTTGATTTTTGATATTTTTTATCTCTGGGGCAAGTTCGGGTTGTGACTTGATGTCTGGAACTTGATATCTGGAATTCAGACTTAATACCTTGAACCCATTATGTTTCACACTTGATATCTGGAATTCAGACTTGATATCTGGAACAAATTAGGGTTGGGACTTGATATCTGGAACTGGACACCAAAAAAGCATTTAATTGCAATTCAATAACTTTAATGCACTTCCATATCTTTGATAAAGCCACAATTTAATGCACTTCCATATCTTTAATAAAGCCACACCCCCCAGACTCGATTTTTGGAATTGGGACTAGTTTTTTGGAACTTGCTCCAAACTCAACTCTGATAGGCTGGGGCACCAACCCTGGCCCTAAGGCACACCCCACCCGACTCGGTTTCTGGGTTCCAGACTACTTTTTTGGGACTTGCTCCAAACTCAATTCTGATGTGCGGGCATGTGCCACCAGACCATAAGACACTTCACCACACTCTTTTCTTTGGAAAACAGACAACTTCATCAGGAAAAACCCTTATATCTCGCTCCCTGAAAGACATTGGAGGAAACTTTCACCACAGGGTCGTACAGACTGGGCTCCTCTATCAAATTCCAGTGCTATTACACTAGGATTAGGGTTAATTCCAAAAATCGAGTCTCAATTCCAAAAATCGAGTCTCAATTCCAAAAATCAAGTCTCAATTCCAAAAATCAAGTCTCAAACTCCTAACCGAGACTTGATATTTGGAATTGAGACTTGATTTTTGGAATTGAGACTCGATTTTTGGAATTGAGACTCGATTTTTGGAATTGAGGCTTGATTTTTGTTATTTTTGATCTCTGGGGCAAAGTAGGGTTGTGACTTGTTGTCTGGAACTTGATATCTGGAATTCAGACTTAATACCTTGAACCCATTAGGTTTCACACTTGATATCTGGAATTCAGACTTGATATGTGGAACAAATTAGGGTTGGGACTTGATATCTGGAACTGGACACCAAAAAAGCATTTTATTGCAATTCAATAACTTTAATGCACTTCCATGTCTTTAATAAAGCCACAATTTAATGTACTTCCATATCTTTAATGAAGCCACACCCTCCAGACTGGATTTTTGGACTTCAGACTACTTTTTTGGAACTTGCTCAAAACTCAATTCTGATAGGCTGGGGCACCAACCCTGGCCCTAAGCCACAGCCCACCCGACTCGGTTTCTGGGTTCCAGACTACTTTTTTGGGACTTGCTCCAAACTCAATTCTGATGTGCTGACATGTGCCACCAGACCATAAGACACTTCACCACACTCTTTTCTTTGGAAAACAGACAACTTCATCAGGAAAAACCCTTATATCTCGCTCCCTGAAAGACATTGGAGGAAACTTTTACCACAGGGTCGTACAGACTGGGCTCCTCTATCAAATTCCAGTGCTATTACACTAGGATTAGGGTTAATTCCAAAAATCGAGTCTCAATTCCAAAAATCGAGTCTCAATTCCAAAAATCAAGTCTCAATTCCAAAAATCAAGTCTCAAACTCCTAACCGAGACTTGATATTTGGAATTGAGACTTGATTTTTGGAATTGAGACTCGATTTTTGGAATTGAGACTCGATTTTTGGAATTGAGGCTTGATTTTTGTTATTTTTGATCTCTGGGGCAAAGTAGGGTTGTGACTTGATGTGTGGAACTTGATATCTGGAATTCAGACTTAATACCTTGAACCCATTAGGTTTCACACTTGATATCTGGAATTCAGACTTGATATCTGGAACAAATTAGGGTTGGGACTTGATATCTGGAACTGGACACCAAAAAAGCATTTTATTGCAATTCAATAACTTTAATGCACTTCCATGTCTTTAATAAAGCCACAATTTAATGCACTTCCATATCTTTAATGAAGCCACACCCTCCAGACTGGATTTTTGGACTTCAGACTACTTTTTTGGAACTTGCTCAAAACTCAATTCTGATAGGCTGGGTAACCAACCCTGGCCCTAAGCCACAGCCCACCCGACTCGGTTTCTGGTTTCCAGACTACTTTTTTGGGACTTGCTCCAAACTCAATTCTGATGTGCTGACATGTGCCACCAGACCATAAGACACTTCACCACACTCTTTTCTTTGGAAAACAGACAACTTCATCAGGAAAAACCCTTATATCTCGCTCCCTGAAAGACATTGGAGGAAACTTTCACCACAGGGTCGTACAGACTGGGCTCCTCTATCAAATTCCAGTGCTATTACACTAGGATTAGGGTTAATTCCAAAAATCGAGTCTCAATTCCAAAAATCGAGTCTCAATTCCAAAAATCAAGTCTCAATTCCAAAAATCAAGTCTCAAACTCCTAACCGAGACTTGATATTTGGAATTGAGACTTGATTTTTGGAATTGAGACTCGATTTTTGGAATTGAGACTTGATTTTTGGAATTGAGACTCGATTTTTGGAATTGAGACTTGATTTTTGGAATTGAGGCTTGATTTTTGTTATTTTTGATCTCTGGGGCAAAGTAGGGTTGTGACTTGATGTCTGGAACTTGATATCTGGAATTCAGACTTAATACCTTGAACCCATTAGGTTTCACACTTGATATCTGGAATTCAGACTTGATATCTGGAACAAATTAGGGTTGGGACTTGATATCTGGAACTGGACACCAAAAAAGCATTTTATTGCAATTCAATAACTTTAATGCACTTCCATGTCTTTAATAAAGCCACAATTTAATGCACTTCCATATCTTTAATGAAGCCACACCCTCCAGACTGGATTTTTGGACTTCAGACTACTTTTTTGGAACTTGCTCAAAACTCAATTCTGATAGGCTGGGGCACCAACCCTGGCCCTAAGCCACAGCCCACCCGACTCGGTTTCTGGGTTCCAGACTACTTTTTTGGGACTTGCTCCAAACTCAATTCTGATGTGCTGACATGTGCCACCAGACCATAAGACACTTCACCACACTCTTTTCTTTGGAAAACAGACAACTTCATCAGGAAAAACCCTTATATCTCGCTCCCTGAAAGACATTGGAGGAAACTTTCACCACAGGGTCGTACAGACTGGGCTCCTCTATCAAATTCCAGTGCTATTACACTAGGATTAGGGTTAATTCCAAAAATCGAGTCTCAATTCCAAAAATCGAGTCTCAATTCCAAAAATCAAGTCTCAATTCCAAAAATCAAGTCTCAAACTCCTAACCGAGACTTGATATTTGGAATTGAGACTTGATTTTTGGAATTGAGACTCGATTTTTGGAATTGAGACTTGATTTTTGGAATTGAGGCTTGATTTTTGTTATTTTTGATCTCTGGGGCAAAGTAGGGTTGTGACTTGATGTCTGGAACTTGATATCTGGAATTCAGACTTAATACCTTGAACCCATTAGGTTTCACACTTGATATCTGGAATTCAGACTTGATATCTGGAACAAATTAGGGTTGGGACTTGATATCTGGAACTGGACACCAAAAAAGCATTTTATTGCAATTCAATAACTTTAATGCACTTCCATGTGTTTAATAAAGCCACAATTTAATGCACTTCCATATCTTTAATGAAGCCACACCCTCCTGACTGGATTTTTGGACTTCAGACTACTTTTTTGGAACTTGCTCAAAACTCAATTCTGATAGGCTGGGGCACCAACCCTGGCCCTAAGCCACAGCCCACCCAACTCGGTTTCTGGGTTCCAGACTACTTTTTTGGAACTTGCTCCAACCTCAATTCTGATGTGCTGACATGTGCCACCAGACCATAAGACACTTCACCACACGCTTTTCTTTGGAAAACAGACATCTTCATCAGGAAAAACCCTTATATCTCGCTCCCTGAAAGACATTGGAGGAAACTTTCACCACAGGGTCGTGCAGACTGGGCTCCTCTATCAAATTCCAGTGCTATTACACTACGATTAGGGTTAATTCCAAAAATCAAGTCTCAATTCCAAAAATCGAGTCTCAATTCCAAAAATCAAGTCTCAATTCCAAATATCAAGTCTCAATTCCAAAAATCGAGTCTCAATTCCAAAAATCAAGTCTCAAACTCCTAACCCTAATCCTAACCGAGACTTGATTTTTGGAATTGAGACTCGATTTTTGGAATTGAGACTTGATTTTTGGAATTGAGACTTGATTTTTGGAATTGAGACTTGATTTTTGGAATTGAGACTTGATTTTTGGAATTGAGGCTTGATTTTTGTTATTTTTGATCTCTGGGGCAAATTAGGGTTGGGACTTGATGTCTGGAACTTGATATCTGGAATTCAGACTTAATACCTTGAACCCATTAGGTTTCACACTTGATATCTGGAATTCAGACTTGATGTCTGGAACAAATTAGGGTTGGGACTTGATATCTGGAACTGGACACCAAAAAAGCATTTTATTGCAATTCAATAACTTTAATGCACTTCCATATCTTTAAAAAAGCCACAATTTAATGCACTTCCATATCTTTAATAAAGCCACACCCTCCAGACTGGATTTTTGGAATTGTGACTAGTTTTTTGGAACTTGCTCCAAACTCAACTCTGATAGGCTGGGGCACCAACCCTGGCCCTAAGGCACACCCCACCCGACTCGGTTTCTGGGTTCCAGACTACTTTTTTGGGACTTGCTCCAAACTCAATTCTGATGTGCTGACATGTGCCACCAGACCATAAGACACTTCACCACACTCTTTTCTTTGGAAAACAGACAACTTCATCAGGAAAAACCCTTATATCTCGCTCCCTGAAAGACATTGGAGGAAACTTTCACCACAGGGTCGTACAGACTGGGCTCCTCTATCAAATTCCAGTGCTATTACACTAGGATTAGGGTTAATTCCAAAAATCGAGTCTCAATTCCAAAAATCGAGTCTCAATTCCAAAAATCGAGTCTCAATTCCAAAAGTCAAGTCTCAAACTCCTAACCGAGACTTGATTTTTGGAATTGAGACTTGATTTTTGGAATTGAGACTCGATTTTTGGAATTGAGACTTGATTTTTGGAATTGAGGCTTGATTTTTGATATTTTTGATCTCTGGGGCAAATTAGGGTTGTCACTTGATGTCTGGAACTTGATATCTGGAATTCAGACTTAATATCTTGAACCCACTAGGGTTCACACTTGATATCTGGAATTCAGACTTGATATCTGGAGCAAAGTAGGGTTGTGACATGATGTCTGGACCCTGGACACCAAGAAAACATTTTATTGCAATTCAATAACTTTAATGCACTTCCATATCTTTAGTAAGCCAAAAAACCTTTAAAGAAATACAATAACATCAAACATTTCAAAACACACTTTTAATAGAACAGCATGGAACAGAAGGTCATGGGGACACTTTGGGCTTGTTCTCCCACAGCCCTAAATCCTCCTGGGGAAAGTTGTTAGGAGCATGTTTCAGGCCATTTGGAGTGTATCGGTGCCTGTTTTGGAGACATTTAAATTTGATATTGAACTCTTTTAGTTTGAGCCTAGGCTCGTAAGCCCCAACACCACGTCAAGGTAGAGTTCACGTTGGGGTTGTTAACACAATGTGGTTTTGTCTAAGCAATGGGTCGGGTTAGGACTCGTTCCGGAAATCGAGTCCAAAGTCCTAACCGAGTGATTTCCAGAGCCATTTCACCCACTTGAAAGCCAGAAAAGTCATTTCTGATGGGCTATTGTGTTTCAGCATCCCATATAAGCCCTGGGAGTGGGGGGAAAAAAAAAAAATTTTTTGGATGAGTTTAGGCCCACGGTGTCGAGTAAAGGTATTAGGCCTTTGACCCATCCGTAGGGTCTGGCAACGAGGCCAATTTTTTTTTTTTCAAAAATACGTTAAATACGGTTACCCTGAGCACCATGCATCCTTTTTTGTACACATACAACTTTCAGCCTGCAATAGGGCTCACTCTTAAGTGAAGGAGTTAGGGTTAGCGGGTTAGGGAAATAGACTTCATTTCCGGAATTAGGCCTATTGACAGTATCCTATACCTGGAACGAGGCCTAACCTTTCAAAAACATTTAACACTACAAGTCCCAGCATTTTTCTGTCTACCTAGAAGACCCACATAGGGGCCGTTTGGCCCGACCGCTTTTCCCTTATGCACTCCTTTTGTTATGGTAATGAGGCTGTTAGTGGCAGTGTGTGGGGGGAGGGGGTCACCCTTCACACACTTCACACTTCAGTGGTGAATTCATGTTGGCTGCTTCTGTGAGAATGAGGAATAAAAACACATTCTATTCTAAAATGTGAACATGTGAATGTCCCATGTGACCATAACATTTATCCCCATGGCAATTAATCAATTGAACAAGATATGGGAGATACATACTACACTCCTACTTGTGTTAATGTACAAATGATTCCTTTTAACATTTCTAGCATTGATTGATGCCTCTGACCAGTGGTCTGTATTTATTTACACGTTTTGCTATTTATTGTGTTGTGATGGGTTTTTTTATTGTATGTGTTTTTTGTCACTCTGCTGTGCTGTAAGACAAATTGCCTTTTTTAAGGACATTAAAGCTTTCAACTCAAGTCAAGACGAGTCATAACGACTCATGTGACTGCAACCAGACAATTGTTTGATGGATAAATACCTCAGTGCACATGGACTATCGCTTCAGTTCCCTCAAGAATTTTGTGGTGAAAGAAGCTCCTCTCCAAGGAACGAAGATGCAGAGATTCAACAGGCATTGGAAATGATCCTGGATGGAGCAAACCCTTGCGACAAGTTCAAGTGGCTCCAGCCGTGTGCCACTATCAGCCACATTTCCATAACAAAATGAGTGTCCACAGGGGGGACTTGAGGCCAATTGGCCCTCTTGTGGGTTTTCTAGGTAAAAAGGCCAAATGGCCCCTCTCTGGGAAAAAAATCATGTCTCCAAAATAGGTAGGGTTAGCGGGTTAGGGAAATAGACTTGATTTCCGGAATTAGGCCTATTGACAGTATCCTATACCCGGAACGAGGCCTAACCTTTCACAAAAACATTTTTTTAAAAATCATGTCTCCAAAATAGGTAGACTCCAAATGGGCTGAAACCTGCTCCTAACACCTTCCCCTGGGAATTTTTTTGGCAAGTGGGACTTGGGCAAATTTTCACTACCGGCCTTCCATTGAAATGAATGGGTTAGGGTTTGTTTTTGAATAACTCTGAAACTAAAGGTCCTACGGCTTCGCGGATGCGTCGGCCACGATCGGGGACCACGACTTAGTGTGTGCGACGATTTTGAAGCCGCGGGGACATTCGGGTAATTTTTCACGAATATTTTTACACTTTTTTTCTGACCTGTGACCTTTGGGTGTATCTCAGGACAGGAAGGTGCTAGAGACTCGGTTCCGAGTCAGGCGCGCTCGGCGCCCTCGATTTAGGGGGGGTAGACTTGATTCTGGGTCAATAGCACCTTTTCCTGATTTTTTTGTGAATATTTCCAACAATTTTTACGAGGCCTTTTGCCGAGTGCGTTTCGGGCCGCCGTTCCGGACAGGAAGGTCGTACGGACGTCAGACGAGTATCCCCCGTTTCGTCTCGCTTAGGGCTATCTACCGATAGGGGCGCGAGGCCCTAGCCCGAAAAGGCGGGCCGTGATTGGACGAAATCAAAATTCCAACCGGCAAGTCTAAGCAATGGGGTCGGGTTAGGACTCGTTCCGGAAATCAAGTCCAAAGTCCTAACCGAGTGATTTCCAGAGTCATTTCCCCCACTTGAAAGTCAGAAAAGTCATTTCTGATGGGCTATTGTGTTTCACCATCCCATATAAGCCCTGGGAGTGGGGAAAAAATAAAAATAAAAATTGGATGATTTTAGGCCCACGGTGTCGAGTAAGGGTATTAGGCCTTGGACGTAGGGTCTGGCGACGAGGCCGATTTTTTTTTTTCAAAAATCCATTAAATATGGTTACCCTGAGCCCCACGCATCCTCTTTGTACACATACACCTTTCAGCCTGCAAAAGGGCTGGCTCTGAAGTGAAGGAGTCAGGGTTAGCGGGTTAGGGAAATAGACTTCATTTCCGGAATTAGGCCTATTGACAGTATCCTATACCCGGAACGAGGCCTAACCTTTCAAAAACATTTTTTAAAAAATCATGTTGCAGTTGCAAAGAGAATTTACTACTAACGCAAACTTTACAGCACATCAGGGAAAAAAGGACAAAAAAGGCTACCGGTAAACCCACTGAACTTTTTTATATGCAAACGCTGCGCTCGCAGTAATCCGTGGGCATGACAAATGTTTGTTCCTTACCTGTGATTGGTTTAAACTTTCTTTCTCAGTGGCGTGTAGTAAAATATCTTCAGTTAAAGTGAACAAACTGCCTGTGAAAGGGCTAATGGTTAAAATGGTTCTTACTTTAACACTGGTTTTCTGTTCAGTTATATTTGTTCAGCAACATATTACCTGAATGATTACAAATTGTTAAAATATACTTAATTTACCTTATACATAAATATTTATATATTGTTGCCTAATTAACTTGGGTTTTGTTATAGAAAAACAAGCATTTATTCATACATGCTTTGTTGTAGAAAAACAGGCATTTATTCATACATTTATTTTATGTTTGTATGTTTAAAGGTTTTTAACCTTCTAGCTTCTACTTCTGATTCTGGTTCTATGTTTTGTTCTGGGAAAACCCACTACTACCACAATTATACTATAACGTCAGTTCCACTGAAAACCAATAAAATACAAGACGAGTGGAATGCTGTGTCCGAGTCCTTCCCTTTCAAGTGTGGGAAACCCTGATGCTCACATACACTTGACAGACCCTGTGTTTGACTTACATCTCTGTTGTTGTTGTGAAAAGTAGTGTGGGGGAAGGGCATCAGCAGCAGAGAGCTTCTGTGTGGGTGGGGAGGGGCAATAGCAGCAGAGAGCTTCTTCTAAGAGCATTTCTTTGACAAGACCCAGACTGGATTTTCCAAAAAAACACCTTGGCGGCGTGGCTTAGGGTCCTAAGGCGTGTCCCAGCACGTCAAAATTGAGTTTGGACCAGGATAGGACATTGGACTTCAATACCGGAATTAGGCCTATTGACAGTATCCTATACCCGGAACGAGGCCTAACCGTTCAAAAACATTTTAAAAAAAAATCATGTATCCAAAATAGGTAGACTCCAAATGGGCTGAAACGTGCTCCTAACATCTTCCCCCGGGAAGTTCTTTGGCAAGTGGGACTTGGGAAGTTTTCACGACTGGCCTTCCATTGAAATGAATGGGTTAGTGTTTGTTTTTGAATAACTCTGAAACTAAAGGACCTACGGCTTCGCGGACACCTCAGCCACGATCGGGGACCCCGAGTTAGGGTGTGTGACGATTTTGAAGCAGCGGGGACATTCGGGTAATTTTTCACGAATATTTTTACACTTTTTTTCTGACCTGTGACCTTTGGGTGTATCTCAGGACAGGAAGGTGCTAGAGACTCGGTTCAAAGTCAGGCGCGCTCAGTGCCCTCGATTTAGGGGGGGTTAGACTCGATTCCGGGTCAATACCACCTTTTCCTGATTTTTTTGTGAATATTTCCAACTATTTTTACGAGGCCTTTGGCCGAGTGCGTTTCGGGCCGCCGTTCCGGACAGGAAGGTCGTACGGACGTCAGACGAGTATCCCCCGTATCGTCTCGCTTAGGGCTATCTACCGATAGGGGCGCGAGGCCCTAGCCCGAAAAGGCGGGCCGTGATCGGACGAAATCAAAATTCCAACCGGCAAGTCTACGCGATGGGGTCGGGTTAGGACTCGTTCCGGAAATCAAGTCCAAAGTCCTAACCGAGTGATTTCCAGAGTCATTTCCCCCACTTGAAAGTCAGAAAAGTCATTTCTGATGGGCTATTGTGTTTCAGCATCCCATATAAGCCCTGGGAGTGGGGGGAAAAAAAATAAAAAATTTTGGATGATTTTAGGCCCACGGTGTCGAGTAAGGGTATTAGGCCTTGGACGTAGGGTCTGGCGACGAGGCCGATTTTTTTTTTTTTCAAAAATCCGTTAAATATGGTTACCCTGAGCCCCACGCATCCTCTTTGTACACATACAACTTTCAGCCTGCAAAAGGGCTTGCTCTGAAGTGAAGGAGTCAGGGTTAGCGGGTTAGGGAAATAGACTTCATTTCCGGAATTAGGCCTATTGACAGTATCCTATTCCCGGAACGAGGCCTAACCTTTCAAATACATTTTTTAAAAATCATGTATCCAAAATAGGTAGACTCCAAATGGGCTGAAACATGCTCCTAACACCTTCCCCTGGGAAGTTCTTTGGCAAGTGGGACTTGGGAGGTTTTCACTACCGGCCTTCCATTGAAATGAACGGGTTAGTGTTTGTTTTTGAATAACTCTGAAACTAAAGGTCCTACGGCTTCGCGGACACCTCGGCCACGATCGGGGACCCCGAGTTAGGGGGTGGGACGAATCTGAAACCGCGGGGACATTCGGGTAATTTTTCACGAATATTTTTACACTTTTTTTCTGACCTGTGAGCTTTGGGCGTATCTCGGGACAGGAAGGTGCTAGACACTCGGTTCCGAGTCAGGCGCGCTCGGCGCCCTCGATTTAGGGGGGGTAGACCAGATTCCGGGTCGATGGCACCTCTTCCTGATTTTTTTGTGAATATTTCTGACTATTTTTACGAGGCCTTCGGCCTAGTGCGTTTCGGGCCGCCGTTCCGGACGGGAAGGTCGTACGGACGTCGGACGAGTATCCCCCGTTCCGTCTCGCTCGGGGCTATCTACCGATGGGGGCGCGAGGCCCTAGCCCGAAAAGGCGGTCCGTGATCGGACGAAATCAAAATTCCAACCGGCAAGTCTAAGCGATGGGGTCGGGTTAGGACTCGTTCCGGAAATCGAGTCCAAAGTCCTAACCGAGTGATTTCCAGAGCCATTTCACCCACTTGAAAGTCAGAAAAGTCATTTCTGATGGGCTATTGTGTTTCAGCATCCCATATAAGCCCTGGGAGTGGGGGGAAAAAAAATAAAAAATTTTGGATGATTTTAGGCCCAGGGTGTCGAGTAAGGGTATTAGGCCTTGGACGTAGGGTCTGGCGACGAGGCCGATTTTTTTTTTCAAAAATCCGTTAAATACGGTTACCCTGAGCCCCACGCATCCTCTTTGTACACATACAACTGTCAGCCTGCAAAAGGGCTCACTCTGAATTGAAGGAATCAGTGTTAGCGGGTTAGGGAAATAGACTTCATTTCCGGAACGAATCCTAACCTAACTCATTGCTTAGACATTGCCGGTTGGAATTTCATTTTCCCTCCAAAAACGGTCGATTTTTTTGGGCCTGGGTTTTGCGCCTTTGGGTATCGGTAGAGAGCCGGGTCTGTGCGGCCCTACGGTAAAAGTTTTCTCGGGTGTCTTTCGTGGACCGAGTTATGGGCCTTTTTTGGAATGATTTTGAATTGAATTTTGAAACGAATGGGTTAGGGTTTGTTTTCGAATAACTCTGAAACTAAAGGTCCTACGGCTTCGCGGACGTGTCGGCCACGATCGGGGACCCCGATTTAGGGCGCGCGACGATTTTGAAGCCGCCGGGACGTTCGGGTAATTTTTCACGAATATTTTTACACTTTTTTTCCGACCTTTCACCTTCGGGCGTATCTCGGGACGGGAAGGCGCTAGAGACTCGGTTCCGAGTCAGGCGCGCTCGGCGCCCTCGATTTAGGGGGGGTAGACTCGATTCCGGGTCGACGGCACCTCTTCCTGATTTTTTTGTGAATATTTCCGACTATTTTTACGAGGCCTTCGGCCTAGTGCGTTTCGGGCCGCCGTTCCGGACGGGAAGGTCGTACGGACGTCGGACGAGCATCCCCCGTTTCGTCTCGCTCGGGGCTATCTACCGACGGGGGCGCGAGGCCCTAGGCCGAAAAGGCGGGCCGCGATCGGACGAAATCGAAATTCCAACCTGCAAGTCTAAGCGATGGGGTCGGGTTAGGACTCGTTCCGGAAATCGAGTCCAAAGTCCTAACCGAGTGATTTCCAGAGCCGTTTCCCCCACTTGAAAAATAATTTCTGACATCGACCCGTGCGGCTCGATCGGACTCGGTGCGCTATTACGTTGCACGACCCCTTTTTCCCCATTCATTTATATGGGCTTCTTTGGAGATACGTGAGATCTCGCCAGCAGATGGAGGCAAAACACAAGCGATAATACTCTGCCTCTCGACTTCAGTTCCACAGGGAATCTTGGTGTGATTTTCTGGGGTCTCCTCACAGGGCCTGGCTAAGCGCGCTGCATCACTCTCGCGATTTCCCACAGGGGAATTGTCTAGTTATTATTATTCTTATTCTTCTTATTATTTTTTTTTCAAAAATCCATTAAATACGGTTGCCCTGAGCCCCACGCATCCTTTTTTGTAGACATACAACTTTCAGCCTGCAAAAGGGCTCGCTCTGAAGTGAAGGAGTGAGGGTTAGCGGGTTAGGGAAATAGACTTCGTTTCCTTGAATTAGGCCTATTTACTGTATCCTATACCCGGAACGAGGCCTAACCTTTCACAAAAACATTTTTTAAAAAATCATGTCTCCAAAATATGTGCCAAACGCCTCCAAATGGGCTGAAACGTGCTCCTAACACCTTCCCCTGGGAAGTTTTTTGGCAAGTGGGACTTGGCCGTTTCACCCACTTGAAAGTCAGAAAAGTCATTTCTGATGGGATATTGTGTTTCAGCATCCCATATAAGCCCTGGGAGTGGGGGGAAAAAAAAAATAAAAGTGTTTCATTTCATCCCAAATCATTTTGGATGATTTTAGGCCCACGGTGTCGAGTAAGGGTATTAGGCCTTGGACGTAGGGTCTGGCGACGAGGCCGATTTTTTTTTTTCAAAAATCCGTTAAATACGGTTACCCTGAGCCCCCACGCATCCTCTTTTCCAACTGTTTTTACGGGCCTTCGGCCTAGGACGTTTCGGGCCGCCGTTCTGGACAGGAAGGTCGTACGGAGGTCGGACGAGTATCCCCCGATTCGTCTCGCTCGGGGCTATCTACCGATACCGCGTTTGTTACGGTTCGACCCCGTTTTAGGGGCGAGACGGTCGGACTTGATTTTTGGAACTCGGACTAGTTTTTTGGAACTCGTTCCCGGTTTCCCAAAAAAACGCTTCGGGGGAGTCGCCCGTGGTCCGGGGGCACGTCCCGTCGTATCGGAATCGAGTTTCGAGCGATATTTCAAAAAAGCGGTCTCGGATCCGGATGTCGGGTCGGGGGGGCGTGGCCTAGGGTCCGGGGGCGTGTCCCAGCCTATCAGAATCGAGTTTGGGGCGAGTTCCAAAAAACCAGTCCCAATTCCAAAAATCGAGTCCGGGGGGCGTGGCCTAGGGTCGGGGGGCGTGTCCCAGCCAATCAGAATCGAGTTTGGGGCAAGTTCCAAAAATCTAGTCCCAATTCCAAAAATCGAGTCCGGGGGGCGTGGCCTAGGGTCGGGGGGCGTGTCCCAGCCAATCAGAATTGAGTTTGGGGCAAGTTCCAAAAAACCAGTCCCAATTCCAAAAATCGAGTCCGGGGGGCGTGGCCTAGGGTCGGGGGGCGTGTCCCAGCCAATCAGAATCGACTTTGGGGCAAGTTCCAAAAAACTAGTCCCAATTCCAAAAATCGAGTCCGGGGGGCGTGGCCTAGGGTCGGGGGGCGTGTCCCAGCCAATCAGAATCAGGTTTGGGGCAAGTTCCAAAAAACTAGTCCCAATTCCAAAAATCAAGTCTGGGGGGCGTGGCCTAGGGTCCCGGGGGGGTCCGCAGCCAATCAGAATCGAGTTTGGGGCAAGTTCCAAAAAACTAGTCTGGAGTCCAGAAAACAAGTCTCTAGTGTTAGAGCGCCACCTAGAGTCCAATATGCCCTCGGCCTAGCCGACTAAGCTAAGCTATCCCAATTCCACAAACTGTGTTTTTGGATTCCAACTTGCCATTACCGATGAATGGTCGCAATCTGTCGTGACCGGTCGCGACGAAAAAATTCCAACTCCACAGTCCCCGCAATGGGGCCGGTTCCACAAATCAAGTCTATTTGCCTAACCCTAACCCTAACCCTAACCCTAACCCTAACCCTAACCCTAACCCTAACCCTAACCCTAACCCTAACCCTAACCCTAACCCTAACCCTAACCCTAACCCTAACCCTAACCCTAACCCTAACCCTAACCCTAACCCTAACCCTAACCCTAACCCTAACCCTAACCCTAACCCTAACCCTAACCCTAACCCTAACCCTAACCCTAACCCTAACCCTAACCCTAACCCTAACCCTAACCCTAACCCTAACCCTAACCCTAACCCTAACCCTAACCCTAACCCTAACCCTAACCCTAACCCTAACCCTAACCCTAACCCTAACCCTAACCCTAACCCTAACCCTAACCCTAACCCTAACCCTAACCCTAACCCTAACCCTAACCCTAACCCTAACCCTAACCCTAACCCTAACCCTAACCCTAACCCTAACCCTAACCCTAACCCTAACCCTAACCCTAACCCTAACCCTAACCCTAACCCTAACCCTAACCCTAACCCTAACCCTAACCCTAACCCTAACCCTAACCCTAACCCTAACCCTAACCCTAACCCTAACCCTAACCCTAACCCTAACCCTAACCCTAACCCTAACCCTAACCCTAACCCTAACCCTAATTAGGAAAATGAAGGAGAATAGACTCTTAAGGCGGAATTCGATTCCACAAATCAAGTCCGAAATTTCAGAAAGCTATTAAATGATAATCCTGCGGCATAGGTCGCTTTTTGGGATTGTGTAGAAGGTTATTACAGATTTTTTGACACCTTTGAAATAAATTTTCGATCTTCTTATGATTTTATACCGCAATAAAACCCCTTAAGCCTAATTACCACTAATTATTGTTGCAATATACTACCCTGTCACAGGGTGGCCGTTGTAAAAACTAGGTTTATGGATTCCGGACTACTTTTTTGGAACTTGCTCCAATAGGCTGGGACACCCCCCTGGACGCTAGGCCACGCCCCCCCCAGACTTGATTTTTGGAATTGGGACTAGTTTTTTGGAACTTGCCCCAAACTTAATTCTGATAGGCTGGGACACACCCCTAGACCCTAGGCCACGCCCCCCAGACTCGATTTTTGGAATTGGGACTAGTTTTTTGGAACTTGCCCCAAACTTGATTCTGATAGGCTGGGACACACCCCTGGAACATGGGCCACGCCCCCCAGACTCGATTTTTGGAATTGGGACTAGTTTTTGGGAACTTGCCCCAAACTTAATTCTGATAGGCTGGGACACACCCCTGGACCCTAGGCCACGCCCCCCAGACTCGATTTATGGATCCGAGCCTACTTTTCTGGAAATCGCTCGAAACTTAATTCCGATATGCCGGCACGTGCCCCCGGACCCCAGGCCACTCCCCCAAAGTGTTTTTTGGGAAACCGGGACCGAGTTCCAAAAAACTAGTCCGAGTTCCAAAAATCAAGTCCGACCGTCTCGCACCTAAAACGGGGTCGAATTGTAACAAATGCTGTATCGGTAGATAGCCCTAAGCGAGACGAAAAGGGGGATACTTGTCTGACGTCCGTACGACTTTCCTGTCCCGAACGGCGGCCCGAAACGCACTCGGAAAAAGGCCTCATAAAAATTGTTGGAAATATTCACAAAAAATCAGGAAAAGGTGCTATTGACTCGCAATTGAGGCTACCCCCCCTAAATCGCGGGCG
Source organism: Neoarius graeffei (assembly GCF_027579695.1). Lineage (NCBI taxonomy): Eukaryota > Metazoa > Chordata > Actinopteri > Siluriformes > Ariidae > Neoarius > Neoarius graeffei. The sequence continues at coordinate 101,055,055 of NC_083575.1, read as the reverse complement.
TTGAGCGCGCCTGACTTGGAACCGAGTCCCTAGCACCTTCCTGTCCCGAGATACACCCGAAGGTGAAAGGTCAGAAAAAAAGTGTAAAAATATTCGTGAAAAATTACCCGAATGTCCGTGCGGCTTCAAAATCGTCACACGCCCTAACTCTGGGTCCGCGATCGTGGCCGAGGCGTCCGCTGAACCTAGGCCCAAAAAAATCGACCGTTTTTGGAGGGAAAATGAAATTCCAACCGGCAAGTCTAAGCAATGGCGTCGGGTTTGGACTCGTTCAGGAAATCGAGTCCAAAGTCCTAACCGAGTGATTTCCAGAGCCATTTCACCCACTTGAAAGTCAGAAAAGTAATTTCTGATCGGCTATTGTGTTTCAGCATCCCATATAAGCCCTGGGAGTGGGGGAAAAAAATAAAAATTTTTGGAAGATTTTAGGCCCACGGTGTCGAGTAAGGGTATTAGGCCTTTGACATAGGGGCTGGCCACGAGGCCTATTTTTTTTTTTTTTCAAAAATCCATTAAATATGGTTACCCTGAGCCTCACACATCCTTTTTTTGTACACATACAACTTTCAGCCTGCAAAAGGGCTCGCTCTGAAGTGAAGGAGTTACAATTACGGCTTTAGGCAAATAGACTTGATTTCCGGAACGAGTCCTAACCTAACTCATTGCTTAGACATTGCCGGTTGGAATTTCATTTTCCCTCCAAAAACGGTCAATTTTTTTGGGCCTAGGTTTCGCGGACGCCTCGGCCACGATCGGGGACCCCGAGTTAGGGCTTGCTAAGGTTTTGAAGCCGCGGAGAGATTCGGGTAATTTTTCACGAATATTTTTACACTTTTTTTCTGACCTTTCACCTTTGGGCGTATCTCGGGACAGGAAGGTGCTAGAGACTCGGTTCTGAGTCAGGCGCGCTCAGCGCCCTCGATTTAGGGGGGGTAGACTCGATTCCGGGTCAATAGCACCTTTTCCTGATTTTTTTGTGAATATTTCCAACTATTTTTACGAGGCCTTTGGCCGAGTGCGTTTTGGGCCGCCGTTCCGGACAGGAAGGTCGTACGGACGTCAGACGAGTACCCGCAGTTACGTCTCACTTCGGGCTATCGCCCGAAAGGGGCGCGAGACCCTAGCCCGAAAAGGCTTGCCGTGATTGGACAAAATCTAAATTCCAACAGGTAATGTCTAAGCAATGGAGGCCACAACTCAAGTCCAATCTCCTAACCTAAGTGTGTGGGGGATGGGCAGTAGCAGCTGAGAGCTTCTTCTAAGAGCTTTTCTTTGACTGTGACAAGGCCCCGAACTGGATTTTTGGAATTCAGGCTCGATTTTTGGAATTGAGGCTTGATTTTTGGAATTGAGACTCGATTTTTGGAATTGAGGCTTGATTTTTGATATTTTTTATCTCTGGGGCAAGTTCGGGTTGTGACTTGATGTCTGGAACTTGATATCTGGAATTCAGACTTAATACCTTGAACCCATTAGGTTTCACACTTGATATCTGGAATTCAGACTTGATATCTGGAACAAATTAGGGTTGGGACTTGATATCTGGAACTGGACACCAAAAAAGCATTTAATTGCAATTCAATAACTTTAATGCACTTCCATATCTTTGATAAAGCCACAATTTAATGCACTTCCATATCTTTAATAAAGCCACACCCCCCAGACTCGATTTTTGGAATTGGGACTAGTTTTTTGGAACTTGCTCCAAACTCAACTCTGATAGGCTGGGGCACCAACCCTGGCCCTAAGGCACACCCCACCCGACTCGGTTTCTGGGTTCCAGACTACTTTTTTGGGACTTGCTCCAAACTCAATTCTGATGTGCGGGCATGTGCCACCAGACCATAAGACACTTCACCACACTCTTTTCTTTGGAAAACAGACAACTTCATCAGGAAAAACCCTTATATCTCACTCCCTGAAAGACATTGGAGGAAACTTACACCACAGGGTCGTACAGACTGGGCTCCTCTATCAAATTCCAGTGCTATTACACTAGGATTAGGGTTAATTCCAAAAATCGAGTCTCAATTCCAAAAATCGAGTCTCAATTCCAAAAATCAAGTCTCAATTCCAAAAATCAAGTCTCAAACTCCTAACCGAGACTTGATATTTGGAATTGAGACTTGATTTTTGGAATTGAGACTCGATTTTTGGAATTGAGACTCAATTTTTGGAATTGAGGCTTGATTTTTGTTATTTTTGATCTCTGGGGCAAAGTAGGGTTGTGACTTGTTGTCTGGAACTTGATATCTGGAATTCAGACTTACTACCTTGAACCCATTAGGTTTCACACTTGATATCTGGAATTCAGACTTGATATGTGGAACAAATTAGGGTTGGGACTTGATATCTGGAACTGGACACCAAGAAAGCATTTTATTGCAATTCAATAACTTTAATGCACTTCCATGTCTTTAATAAAGCCACAATTTAATGCACTTCCATATCTTTAATGAAGCCACACCCTCCAGACTGGATTTTTGGACTTCAGACTACTTTTTTGGAACTTGCTCAAAACTAAATTCTGATAGGCTGGGGCACCAACCCTGGCCCTAAGCCACAGCCCACCCGACTCGGTTTCTGGGTTCCAGACTACTTTTTTGGGACTTGCTCCAAACTCAATTCTGATGTGCTGACATGTGCCACCAGACCATAAGACACTTCACCACAATCTTTTCTTTGGAAAACAGACAACTTCATCAGGAAAAACCCTTATATCTCGCCCCCTGAAAGACATTGGAGGAAACTTTCACCACAGGGTCGTACAGACTGGGCTCCTCTATCAAATTCCAGTGCTATTACACTAGGATTAGGGTTAATTCCAAAAATCGAGTCTCAATTCCAAAAATCGAGTCTCAATTCCAAAAATCAAGTCTCAATTCCAAAAATCAAGTCTCAAACTCCTAACCGAGACTTGATATTTGGAATTGAGACTTGATTTTTGGAATTGAGACTCGATTTTTGGAATTGAGACTCGATTTTTGGAATTGAGGCTTGATTTTTGTTATTTTTGATCTCTGGGGCAAAGTAGGGTTGTGACTTGATGTCTGGAACTTGATATCTGGAATTCAGACTTAATACCTTGAACCCATTAGGTTTCACACTTGATATCTGGAATTCAGACTTGATATCTGGAACAAATTAGGGTTGGGACTTGATATCTGGAACTGGACACCAAAAAAGCATTTTATTGCAATTCAATAACTTTAATGCACTTCCATGTCTTTAATAAAGCCACAATTTAATGCACTTCCATATCTTTAATGAAGCCACACCCTCCAGACTGGATTTTTGGACTTCAGACTACTTTTTTGGAACTTGCTCAAAACTCAATTCTGATAGGCTGGGTAACCAACCCTGGCCCTAAGCCACAGCCCACCCGACTCGGTTTCTGGTTTCCAGACTACTTTTTTGGGACTTGCTCCAAACTCAATTCTGATGTGCTGACATGTGCCACCAGACCATAAGACACTTCACCACACTCTTTTCTTTGGAAAACAGACAACTTCATCAGGAAAAACCCTTATATCTCGCTCCCTGAAAGACATTGGAGGAAACTTTCACCACAGGGTCGTACAGACTGGGCTCCTCTATCAAATTCCAGTGCTATTACACTAGGATTAGGGTTAATTCCAAAAATCGAGTCTCAATTCCAAAAATCGAGTCTCAATTCCAAAAATCAAGTCTCAATTCCAAAAATCAAGTCTCAAACTCCTAACCGAGACTTGATATTTGGAATTGAGACTTGATTTTTGGAATTGAGACTCGATTTTTGGAATTGAGACTTGATTTTTGGAATTGAGACTCGATTTTTGGAATTGAGACTTGATTTTTGGAATTGAGGCTTGATTTTTGTTATTTTTGATCTCTGGGGCAAAGTAGGGTTGTGACTTGATGTCTGGAACTTGATATCTGGAATTCAGACTTAATACCTTGAACCCATTAGGTTTCACACTTGATATCTGGAATTCAGACTTGATATCTGGAACAAATTAGGGTTGGGACTTGATATCTGGAACTGGACACCAAAAAAGCATTTTATTGCAATTCAATAACTTTAATGCACTTCCATGTCTTTAATAAAGCCACAATTTAATGCACTTCAATATCTTTAATGAAGCCACACCATCCTGACTGGATTTTTGGACTTCAGACTACTTTTTTGGAACTTGCTCAAAACTCAATTCTGATAGGCTGGGGCACCAACCCTGGCCCTAAGCCACAGCCCACCCAACTCGGTTTCTGGGTTCCAGACTACTTTTTTGGAACTTGCTCCAACCTCAATTCTGATGTGCTGACATGTGCCACCAGACCATAAGACACTTCACCACACTCTTTTCTTTGGAAAACAGACAACTTCATCAGGAAAAACCCTTATATCTCGCTCCCTGAAAGACATTGGAGGAAACTTTCACCACAGGGTCGTACAGACTGGGCTCCTCTATCAAATTCCAGTGCTATTACACTAGGATTAGGGTTAATTCCAAAAATCGAGTCTCAATTCCAAAAATCGAGTCTCAATTCCAAAAACCAAGTCTCAATTCCAAAAATCAAGTCTCAAACTCCTAACCGAGACTTGATATTTGGAATTGAGACTTGATTTTTGGAATTGAGACTCGATTTTTGGAATTGAGACTCGATTTTTGGAATTGAGGCTTGATTTTTGTTATTTTTGATCTCTGGGGCAAAGTAGGGTTGTGACTTGATGTCTGGAACTTGATATCTGGAATTCAGACTTAATACCTTGAACCCATTAGGTTTCACACTTGATATCTGGAATTCAGACTTGATATCTGGAACAAATTAGGGTTGGGACTTGATATCTGGAACTGGACACCAAAAAAGCATTTTATTGCAATTCAATAACTTTAATGCACTTCCATGTCTTTAATAAAGCCACAATTTAATGCACTTCCATATCTTTAATGAAGCCACACCCTCCAGACTGGATTTTTGGACTTCAGACTACTTTTTTGGAACTTGCTCAAAACTCAATTCTGATAGGCTGGGGCACCAACCCTGGCCCTAAGCCACAGCCCACCCGACTCGGTTTCTGGGTTCCAGACTACTTTTTTGGGACTTGCTCCAAACTCAATTCTGATGTGCTGACATGTGCCACCAGACCATAAGACACTTCACCACACTCTTTTCTTTGGAAAACAGACAACTTCATCAGGAAAAACCCTTATATCTCGCTCCCTGAAAGACATTGGAGGAAACTTTCACCACAGGGTCGTACAGACTGGGCTCCTCTATCAAATTCCAGTGCTATTACACTAGGATTAGGGTTAATTCCAAAAATCGAGTCTCAATTCCAAAAATCGAGTCTCAATTCCAAAAATCAAGTCTCAATTCCAAAAATCAAGTCTCAAACTCCTAACCGAGACTTGATATTTGGAATTGAGACTTGATTTTTGGAATTGAGACTCGATTTTTGGAATTGAGACTTGATTTTTGGAATTGAGGCTTGATTTTTGTTATTTTTGATCTCTGGGGCAAAGTAGGGTTGTGACTTGATGTCTGGAACTTGATATCTGGAATTCAGACTTAATACCTTGAACCCATTAGGTTTCACACTTGATATCTGGAATTCAGACTTGATATCTGGAACAAATTAGGGTTGGGACTTGATATCTGGAACTGGACACCAAAAAAGCATTTTATTGCAATTCAATAACTTTAATGCACTTCCATGTCTTTAATAAAGCCACAATTTAATGCACTTCCATATCTTTAATGAAGCCACACCCTCCTGACTGGATTTTTGGACTTCAGACTACTTTTTTGGAACTTGCTCAAAACTCAATTCTGATAGGCTGGGGCACCAACCCTGGCCCTAAGCCACAGCCCACCCAACTCGGTTTCTGGGTTCCAGACTACTTTTTTGGAACTTGCTCCAACCTCAATTCTGATGTGCTGACATGTGCCACCAGACCATAAGACACTTCACCACACTCTTTTCTTTGGAAAACAGACAACTTCATCAGGAAAAACCCTTATATCTCGCTCCCTGAAAGACATTGGAGGAAACTTTCACCACAGGGTCGTGCAGACTGGGCTCCTCTATCAAATTCCAGTGCTATTACACTAGGATTAGGGTTAATTCCAAAAATCAAGTCTCAATTCCAAAAATCGAGTCTCAATTCCAAAAATCAAGTCTCAATTCCAAATATCAAGTCTCAATTCCAAAAATCGAGTCTCAATTCCAAAAATCAAGTCTCAAACTCCTAACCCTAATCCTAACCGAGACTTGATTTTTGGAATTGAGACTCGATTTTTGGAATTGAGACTTGATTTTTGGAATTGAGACTTGATTTTTGGAATTGAGACTTGATTTTTGGAATTGAGACTTGATTTTTGGAATTGAGGCTTGATTTTTGTTATTTTTGATCTCTGGGGCAAATTAGGGTTGGGACTTGATGTCTGGAACTTGATATCTGGAATTCAGACTTAATACCTTGAACCCATTAGGTTTCACACTTGATATCTGGAATTCAGACTTGATGTCTGGAACAAATTAGGGTTGGGACTTGATATCTGGAACTGGACACCAAAAAAGCATTTTATTGCAATTCAATAACTTTAATGCACTTCCATATCTTTAAAAAAGCCACAGTTTAATGCACTTCCATATCTTTAATAAAGCCACACCCTCCAGACTGGATTTTTGGAATTGTGACTAGTTTTTTGGAACTTGCTCCAAACTCAACTCTGATAGGCTGGGGCACCAACCCTGGCCCTAAGGCACACCCCACCCGACTCGGTTTCTGGGTTCCAGACTACTTTTTTGGGACTTGCTCCAAACTCAATTCTGATGTGCTGACATGTGCCACCAGACCATAAGACACTTCACCACACTCTTTTCTTTGGAAAACAGACAACTTCATCAGGAAAAACCCTTATATCTCGCTCCCTGAAAGACATTGGAGGAAACTTTCACCACAGGGTCGTACAGACTGGGCTCCTCTATCAAATTCCAGTGCTATTACACTAGGATTAGGGTTAATTCCAAAAATCGAGTCTCAATTCCAAAAATCGAGTCTCAATTCCAAAAATCGAGTCTCAATTCCAAAAGTCAAGTCTCAAACTCCTAACCGAGACTTGATTTTTGGAATTGAGACTTGATTTTTGGAATTGAGACTCGATTTTTGGAATTGAGACTTGATTTTTGGAATTGAGGCTTGATTTTTGATATTTTTGATCTCTGGGGCAAATTAGGGTTGTCACTTGATGTCTGGAACTTGATATCTGGAATTCAGACTTAATATCTTGAACCCACTAGGGTTCACACTTGATATCTGGAATTCAGACTTGATATCTGGAGCAAAGTAGGGTTGTGACATGATGTCTGGACCCTGGACACCAAGAAAACATTTTATTGCAATTCAATAACTTTAATGCACTTCCATATCTTTAGTAAGCCAAAAAACCTTTAAAGAAATACAATAACATCAAACATTTCAAAACACACTTTTAATAGAACAGCATGGAACAGAAGGTCATGGGGACACTTTGGGCTTGTTCTCCCACAGCCCTAAATCCTCCTGGGGAAAGTTGTTAGGAGCATGTTTCAGGCCATTTGGAGTGTATCGGTGCCTGTTTTGGAGACATTTAAATTTGATATTGAACTCTTTTAGTTTGAGCCTAGGCTCGTAAGCCCCAACACCACGTCAAGGTAGAGTTCACGTTGGGGTTGTTAACACAATGTGGTTTTGTCTAAGCAATGGGTCGGGTTAGGACTCGTTCCGGAAATCGAGTCCAAAGTCCTAACCGAGTGATTTCCAGAGCCATTTCACCCACTTGAAAGCCAGAAAAGTCATTTCTGATGGGCTATTGTGTTTCAGCATCCCATATAAGCCCTGGGAGTGGGGGGAAAAAAAATATTTTTTTGGATGAGTTTAGGCCCACGGTGTCGAGTAAAGGTATTAGGCCTTTGACCCATCCGTAGGGTCTGGCAACGAGGCCAATTTTTTTTTTTCAAAAATACGTTAAATACGGTTACCCTGAGCACCATGCATCCTTTTTTGTACACATACAACTTTCAGCCTGCAATAGGGCTCGCTCTGAAGTGAAGGAGTTAGGGTTAGCGGGTTAGGAAAATAGACTTCATTTCCGGAATTAGGCCTATTGACAGTATCCTATACCTGGAACGAGGCCTAACCTTTCAAAAACATTTAACACTACAAGTCCCAGCATTTTTCTGTCTACCTAGAAGACCCACATAGGGGCCGTTTGGCCCGACCGCTTTTCCCTTATGCACTCCTTTTGTTATGGTAATGAGGCTGTTAGTGGCAGTGTGTGGGGGGAGGGGGTCACCCTTCACACACTTCACACTTCAGTGGTGAAGTCATGTTGGCTGCTTCTGTGAGAATGAGGAATAAAAACACATTCTATTCTAAAATGTGAACATGTGACTGTCCCATGTGACCATAACATTTATCCCCATGGCAATTAATCAATTGAACAAGATATGGGAGATACATACTTAAAACTACACTTTAATGTACAAATGATTCCTTTTAACATTTCTAGCATTGATTGATGCCTCTGACCAGTGGTCTGTATTTATTTACACGTTTTGCTATTTATTGTGTTGTGATGGGTTTTTTTATTGTATGTGTTTTTTGTCACTCTGCTGTGCTGTAAGACAAATTGCCTTTTTTAAGGACATTAAAGCTTTCAACTCAAGTCAAGACGAGTCATAACGACTCATGTGACTGCAACCAGACAATTGTTTGATGGATAAATACCTCAGTGCACATGGACTATCGCTTCAGTTCCCTCAAGAATTTTGTGGTGAAAGAAGCTCCTCTCCAAGGAACGAAGATGCAGAGATTCAACAGGCATTGGAAATGATCCTGGATGGAGCAAACCCTTGCGACAAGTTCAAGTGGCTCCAGCCGTGTGCCACTATCAGCCACATTTCCATAACAAAATGAGTGTCCAGAGGGGGGACTTGAGGCCAATTGGCCCTCTTGTGGGTTTTCTAGGTAAAAAGGCCAAATGGCCCCTCTCTGGGAAAAAAATCATGTCTCCAAAATAGGTAGGGTTAGCGGGTTAGGGAAATAGACTTGATTTCCGGAATTAGGCCTATTGACAGTATCCTATACCCGGAACGAGGCCTAACCTTTCACAAAAACATTTTTTTAAAAATCATGTCTCCAAAATAGGTAGACTCCAAATGGGCTGAAACCTGCTCCTAACACCTTCCCCTGGGAAGTTTTTGGGCAAGTGGGACTTGGGCAAATTTTCACTACCGGCCTTCCATTGAAATGAATGGGTTAGGGTTTGTTTTTGAATAACTCTGAAACTAAAGGTCCTACGGCTTCGCGGATGCGTCGGCCACGATCGGGGACCACGACTTAGTGTGTGCGACGATTTTGAAGCCGCGGGGACATTCGGGTAATTTTTCACGAATATTTTTACACTTTTTTTCTGACCTGTGACCTTTGGGTGTATCTCAGGACAGGAAGGTGCTAGAGACTCGGTTCCGAGTCAGGCGCGCTCGGCGCCCTCGATTTAGGGGGGGTAGACTTGATTCTGGGTCAATAGCACCTTTTCCTGATTTTTTTGTGAATATTTCCAACAATTTTTACGAGGCCTTTTGCCGAGTGCGTTTCGGGCCGCCGTTCCGGACAGGAAGGTCGTACGGACGTCAGACGAGTATCCCCCGTTTCGTCTCGCTTAGGGCTATCTACCGATAGGGGCGCGAGGCCCTAGCCCGAAAAGGCGGGCCGTGATTGGACGAAATCAAAATTCCAACCGGCAAGTCTAAGCAATGGGGTCGGGTTAGGACTCGTTCCGGAAATCAAGTCCAAAGTCCTAACCGAGTGATTTCCAGAGTCATTTCCCCCACTTGAAAGTCAGAAAAGTCATTTCTGATGGGCTATTGTGTTTCACCATCCCATATAAGCCCTGGGAGTGGGGAAAAAATAAAAATAAAAATTGGATGATTTTAGGCCCACGGTGTCGAGTAAGGGTATTAGGCCTTGGACGTAGGGTCTGGCGACGAGGCCGATTTTTTTTTTTCAAAAATCCATTAAATATGGTTACCCTGAGCCCCACGCATCCTCTTTGTACACATACACCTTTCAGCCTGCAAAAGGGCTGGCTCTGAAGTGAAGGAGTCAGGGTTAGCGGGTTAGGGAAATAGACTTCATTTCCGGAATTAGGCCTATTGACAGTATCCTATACCCGGAACGAGGCCTAACCTTTCAAAAACATTTTTTAAAAAATCATGTTGCAGTTGCAAAGAGAATTTACTACTAACGCAAACTTTACAGCACATCAGGGAAAAAAGGACAAAAAAGGCTACCGGTAAACCCACTGAACTTTTTTATATGCAAACGCTGCGCTCGCAGTAATCCGTGGGCATGACAAATGTTTGTTCCTTACCTGTGATTGGTTTAAACTTTCTTTCTCAGTGGTGTGTAGTAAAATATCTTCAGTTAAAGTGAACAAACTGCTTGTGAAAGGGCTAATGGTTAAAATGGTTCTTACTTTACAACTGGTTTTCTGTTCAGTTATATTTGTTCAGCAACATATTACCTGAATGATTACAAATTGTTAAAATATACTTAATTTACCTTATACATAAATATTTATATATTGTTGCCTAATTAACTTGGGTTTTGTTATAGAAAAACAAGCATTTATTCATACATGCTTTGTTGTAGAAAAACAGGCATTTATTCATACATTTATTTTATGTTTGTATGTTTAAAGGTTTTTAACCTTCTAGCTTCTACTTCTGATTCTGGTTCTATGTTTTGTTCTGGGAAAACCCACTACTACCACAATTATACTATAACGTCAGTTCCACTGAAAACCAATAAAATACAAGACGAGTGGAATGCTGTGTCCGAGTCCTTCCCTTTCAAGTGTGGGAAACCCTGATGCTCACATACACTTGACAGACCCTGTGTTTGACTTACATCTCTGTTGTTGTTGTGAAAAGTAGTGTGGGGGAAGGGCATCAGCAGCAGAGAGCTTCTGTGTGGGTGGGGAGGGGCAATAGCAGCAGAGAGCTTCTTCTAAGAGCATTTCTTTGACAAGACCCAGACTGGATTTTCCAAAAAAACACCTTGGCGGCGTGGCTTAGGGTCCTAAGGCGTGTCCCAGCACGTCAAAATTGAGTTTGGACCAGGATAGGACATTGGACTTCAATACCAGAATTAGGCCTATTGACAGTATCCTATACCCGGAACGAGGCCTAACCGTTCAAAAACATTTTAAAAAAAAATCATGTATCCAAAATAGGTAGACTCCAAATGGGCTGAAACGTGCTCCTAACATCTTCCCCCGGGAAGTTCTTTGGCAAGTGGGACTTGGGAAGTTTTCACGACTGGCCTTCCATTGAAATGAATGGGTTAGTGTTTGTTTTTGAATAACTCTGAAACTAAAGGACCTACGGCTTCGCGGACACCTCAGCCACGATCGGGGACCCCGAGTTAGGGTGTGTGACGATTTTGAAGCAGCGGGGACATTCGGGTAATTTTTCACGAATATTTTTACACTTTTTTTCTGACCTGTGACCTTTGGGTGTATCTCAGGACAGGAAGGTGCTAGAGACTCGGTTCAAAGTCAGGCGCGCTCAGTGCCCTCGATTTAGGGGGGGTTATACTCGATTCCGGGTCAATACCACCTTTTCCTGATTTTTTTGTGAATATTTCCAACTATTTTTACGAGGCCTTTGGCCGAGTGCGTTTCGGGCCGCCGTTCCGGACAGGAAGGTCGTACGGACGTCAGACGAGTATCCCCCGTATCGTCTCGCTTAGGGCTATCTACCGATAGGGGCGCGAGGCCCTAGCCCGAAAAGGCGGGCCGTGATTGGACGAAATCAAAATTCCAACCGGCAAGTCTAAGCGATGGGGTCGGGTTAGGACTCGTTCCGGAAATCAAGTCCAAAGTCCTAACCGAGTGATTTCCAGAGTCATTTCCCCCACTTGAAAGTCAGAAAAGTCATTTCTGATGGGCTATTGTGTTTCACCATCCCATATAAGCCCTGGGAGTGGGGGGAAAAAAAATAAAAAATTTTGGATGATTTTAGGCCCACGGTGTCGAGTAAGGGTATTAGGCCTTGGACGTAGGGTCTGGCGACGAGGCCGATTTTTTTTTTTTTCAAAAATCCGTTAAATATGGTTACCCTGAGCCCCACGCATCCTCTTTGTACACATACAACTTTCAGCCTGCAAAAGGGCTTGCTCTGAAGTGAAGGAGTCAGGGTTAGCGGGTTAGGGAAATAGACTTCATTTCCGGAATTAGGCCTATTGACAGTATCCTATTCCCGGAACGAGGCCTAACCTTTCAAATACATTTTTTAAAAATCATGTATCCAAAATAGGTAGACTCCAAATGGGCTGAAACATGCTCCTAACACCTTCCCCTGGGAAGTTCATTGGCAAGTGGGACTTGGGAGGTTTTCACTACCGGCCTTCCATTGAAATGAACGGGTTAGTGTTTGTTTTTGAATAACTCTGAAACTAAAGGTCCTACGGCTTCGCGGACACCTCGGCCACGATCGGGGACCCCGAGTTAGGGGGTGGGACGAATCTGAAACCGCGGGGACATTCGGGTAATTTTTCACGAATATTTTTACACTTTTTTTCTGACCTGTGAGCTTTGGGCGTATCTCGGGACAGGAAGGTGCTAGACACTCGGTTCCGAGTCAGGCGCGCTCGGCGCCCTCGATTTAGGGGGGGTAGACCAGATTCCGGGTCGATGGCACCTCTTCCTGATTTTTTTGTGAATATTTCTGACTATTTTTACGAGGCCTTCGGCCTAGTGCGTTTCGGGCCGCCGTTCCGGACGGGAAGGTCGTACGGACGTCGGACGAGTATCCCCCGTTCCGTCTCGCTCGGGGCTATCTACCGATGGGGGCGCGAGGCCCTAGCCCGAAAAGGCGGTCCGTGATCGGACGAAATCAAAATTCCAACCGGCAAGTCTAAGCGATGGGGTCGGGTTAGGACTCGTTCCGGAAATCGAGTCCAAAGTCCTAACCGAGTGATTTCCAGAGCCATTTCACCCACTTGAAAGTCAGAAAAGTCATTTCTGATGGGCTATTGTGTTTCAGCATCCCATATAAGCCCTGGGAGTGGGGGGAAAAAAAATAAAAAATTTTGGATGATTTTAGGCCCACGGTGTCGAGTAAGGGTATTAGGCCTTGGACGTAGGGTCTGGCGACGAGGCCGATTTTTTTTTTCAAAAATCCGTTAAATACGGTTACCCTGAGCCCCACGCATCCTCTTTGTACACATACAACTGTCAGCCTGCAAAAGGGCTCACTCTGAAGTGAAGGAATCAGTGTTAGCGGGTTAGGGAAATAGACTTCATTTCCGGAACGAATCCTAACCTAACTCATTGCTTAGACATTGCCGGTTGGAATTTCATTTTCCCTCCAAAAACGGTCGATTTTTTTGGGCCTGGGTTTTGCGCCTTTGGGCATCGGTAGAGAGCCGGGTCTGTGCGGCCCTACGGTAAAAGTTTTCTCGGGTGTCTTTCGTGGACCGAGTTATGGGCCTTTTTTGGAATGATTTTGAATTGAATTTTGAAACGAATGGGTTAGGGTTTGTTTTCGAATAACTCTGAAACTAAAGGTCCTACGGCTTCGCGGACGTGTCGCCCACGATCGGGGACCCCGATTTAGGGCGCGCGACGATTTTGAAGCCGCCGGGACGTTCGGGTAATTTTTCACGAATATTTTTACACTTTTTTTCCGACCTTTCACCTTCGGGCGTATCTCGGGACGGGAAGGCGCTAGAGACTCGGTTCCGAGTCAGGCGCGCTCGGCGCCATCGATTTAGGGGGGGTAGACCAGATTCCGGGTCGATGGCACCTCTTCCTGATTTTTTTGTGAATATTTCTGACTATTTTTACGAGGCCTTCGGCCTAGTGCGTTTCGGGCCGCCGTTCCGGACGGGAAGGTCGTACGGACGTCGGACGAGCATCCCCCGTTCCGTCTCGCTCGGGGCTATCTACCGACGGGGGCGCGAGGCCCTAGCCCGAAAAGGCGGTCCGTGATCGGACGAAATCAAAATTCCAACCGGCAAGTCTAAGCGATGGGGTCGGGTTAGGACTCGTTCCGGAAATCGAGTACAAAGTCCTAACCGAGTGATTTCCAGAGCCATTTCACCCACTTGAAAGTCAGAAAAGTCATTTCTGATGGGCTATTGTGTTTCAGCATCCCATATAAGCCCTGGGAGTGGGGGGAAAAAAAATAAAAAATTTTGGATGATTTTAGGCCCACGGTGTCGAGTAAGGGTATTAGGCCTTGGACGTAGGGTCTGGCGACGAGGCCGATTTTTTTTTTCAAAAATCCGTTAAATACGGTTACCCTGAGCCCCACGCATCCTCTTTGTACACATACAACTGTCAGCCTGCAAAAGGGCTCACTCTGAAGTGAAGGAATCAGTGTTAGCGGGTTAGGGAAATAGACTTCATTTCCGGAACGAATCCTAACCTAACTCATTGCTTAGACATTGCCGGTTGGAATTTCATTTTCCCTCCAAAAACGGTCGATTTTTTTGGGCCTGGGTTTTGCGCCTTTGGGTATCGGTAGAGAGCGGGGTCTGTGCGGCCCTACGGTAAAAGTTTTCTCGGGTGTCTTTCGTGGACCGAGTTATGGGCCTTTTTTGGAATGATTTTGAATTGAATTTTGAAACGAATGGGTTAGGGTTTGTTTTCGAATAACTCTGAAACTAAAGGTCCTACGGCTTCGCGGACGTGTCGGCCACGATCGGGGACCCCGATTTAGGGCGCGCGACGATTTTGAAGCCGCCGGGACGTTCGGGTAATTTTTCACGAATATTTTTACACTTTTTTTCCGACCTTTCACCTTCGGGCGTATCTCGGGACGGGAAGGTGCTAGAGACTCGGTTCCGAGTCAGGCGCGCTCGGCGCCCTCGATTTAGGGGGGGTAGACTCGATTCCGGGTCGACGGCACCTCTTCCTGATTTTTTTGTGAATATTTCCGACTATTTTTACGAGGCCTTCGGCCTAGTGCGTTTCGGGCCGCCGTTCCGGACGGGAAGGTCGTACGGACGTCGGACGAGCATCCCCCGTTTCGTCTCGCTCGGGGCTATCTACCGACGGGGGCGCGAGGCCCTAGGCCGAAAAGGCGGGCCGCGATCGGACGAAATCGAAATTCCAACCTGCAAGTCTAAGCGATGGGGTCGGGTTAGGACTCGTTCCGGAAATCGAGTCCAAAGTCCTAACCGAGTGATTTCCAGAGCCGTTTCCCCAACTTGAAAAATAATTTCTGACATCGACCCGTGCGGCTCGATCGGACTCGGTGCGCTATTACGTTGCACGACCCCTTTTTCCCCATTCATTTATATGGGCTTCTTTGGAGATACGTGAGATCTCGCCAGCAGATGGAGGCAAAACACAAGCGATAATACTCTGCCTCTCGACTTCAGTTCCACAGGGAATCTTGGTGTGATTTTCTGGGGTCTCCTCACAGGGCCTGGCTAAGCGCGCTGCATCACTCTCGCGATTTCCCACAGGGGAATTGTCTAGTTATTATTATTCTTATTCTTCTTCTTATTTTTTTTTCAAAAATCCATTAAATACGGTTGCCCTGAGCCCCACGCATCCTTTTTTGTAGACATACAACTTTCAGCCTGCAAAAGGGCTCGCTCTGAAGTGAAGGAGTGAGGGTTAGCGGGTTAGGGAAATAGACTTCGTTTCCTTGAATTAGGCCTATTTACTGTATCCTATACCCGGAACGAGGCCTAACCTTTCACAAAAACATTTTTAAAAAAATCATGTCTCCAAAAAATGTGCCAAACGCCTCCAAATGGGCTGAAATGTGCTCCTAACACCTTCCCCTGGGAAGTTTTTTGGCAAGTGGGACTTGGCCGTTTCACCCACTTGAAAGTCAGAAAAGTCATTTCTGATGGGATATTGTGTTTCAGCATCCCATATAAGCCCTGGGAGTGGGGGAAAAAAAAAATAAAAGGGTTTCATTTCATCCAAAATCATTTTGGATGATTTTAGGCCCACGGTGTCGAGTAAGGGTATTAGGCCTTGGACGTAGGGTCTGGCGACGAGGCCGATTTTTTTTTTTCAAAAATCCGTTAAATACGGTTACCCTGAGCCCCCACGCATCCTCTTTTCCAACTGTTTTTACGGGCCTTCGGCCTAGGACGTTTCGGGCCGCCGTTCTGGACAGGAAGGTCGTACGGAGGTAGGACGAGTATCCCCCGATTCGTCTCGCTCGGGGCTATCTACCGATACCGCGTTTGTTACGGTTCGACCCCGTTTTAGGGGCGAGACGGTCGGACTTGATTTTTGGAACTCGGACTAGTTTTTTGGAACTCGTTCCCGGTTTCCCAAAAAAACGCTTCGGGGGAGTCGCCCGTGGTCCGGGGGCACGTCCCGTCGTATCGGAATCGAGTTTCGAGCGATATTTCAAAAAAGCGGTCTCGGATTCGGATGTCGGGTCGGGGGGGCGTGGCCTAGGGTCCGGGGGCGTGTCCCAGCCTATCAGAATCGAGTTTGGGGCGAGTTCCAAAAAACCAGTCCCAATTCCAAAAATCGAGTCCGGGGGGCGTGGCCTAGGGTCGGGGGGCGTGTCCCAGCCAATCAGAATCGAGTTTGGGGCAAGTTCCAAAAATCTAGTCCCAATTCCAAAAATCGAGTCCGGGGGGCGTGGCCTAGGGTCGGGGGGCGTGTCCCAGCCAATCAGAATTGAGTTTGGGGCAAGTTCCAAAAAACCAGTCCCAATTCCAAAAATCGAGTCCGGGGGGCGTGGCCTAGGGTCGGGGGGCGTGTCCCAGCCAATCAGAATCCAGTTTGGGGCAAGTTCCAAAAAACTAGTCCCAATTCCAAAAATCAAGTCTGGGGGGCGTGGCCTAGGGTCCCGGGGGGGTCCGCAGCCAATCAGAATCGAGTTTGGGGCAAGTTCCAAAAAACTAGTCTGGAGTCCAGAAAACAAGTCTCTAGTGTTAGAGCGCCACCTAGAGTCCAATATGCCCTCGGCCTAGCCGACTAAGCTAAGCTATCCCAATTCCACAAACTGTGTTCTTGGATTCCAACTTGCCATTACCGATGAATGGTCGCAGTCTGTCGTGACCGGTCGCGACGAAAAAATTCCAACTCCACAGTCCCCGCAATGGGGCCGGTTCCACAAATCAAGTCTATTTGCCTAACCCTAACCCTAACCCTAACCCTAACCCTAACCCTAACCCTAACCCTAACCCTAACCCTAACCCTAACCCTAACCCTAACCCTAACCCTAACCCTAACCCTAACCCTAACCCTAACCCTAACCCTAACCCTAACCCTAACCCTAACCCTAACCCTAACCCTAACCCTAACCCTAACCCTAACCCTAACCCTAACCCTAACCCTAACCCTAACCCTAACCCTAACCCTAACCCTAACCCTAACCCTAACCCTAACCCTAACCCTAACCCTAACCCTAACCCTAACCCTAACCCTAACCCTAACCCTAACCCTAACCCTAACCCTAACCCTAACCCTAACCCTAACCCTAACCCTAACCCTAACCCTAACCCTAACCCTAACCCTAACCCTAACCCTAACCCTAACCCTAACCCTAACCCTAACCCTAACCCTAACCCTAACCCTAACCCTAACCCTAACCCTAACCCTAACCCTAACCCTAACCCTAACCCTAACCCTAACCCTAACCCTAACCCTAACCCTAACCCTAACCCTAACCCTAACCCTAACCCTAACCCTAATTAGGAAAATGAAGGAGAATAGACTCTTAAGGCGGAATTCGATTCCACAAATCAAGTCCGAAATTTCAGAAAGCTATTAAATGATAATCCTGCGGCATAGGTCGCTTTTTGGGATTGTGTAGAAGGTTATTACAGATTTTTTGACACCTTTGAAAAAAATTTTCGATCTTCTTATGATTTTATACCGCAATAAAACCCCTTAAGCCTAATTACCACTAATTATTGTTGCAATATACTACCCTGTCACAGGGTGGCCGTTGTAAAAACTAGGTTTATGGATTCCGGACTACTTTTTTGGAACTTGCTCCAATAGGCTGGGACACCCCCCTGGACGCTAGGCCACGCCCCCCCAGACTTGATTTTTGGAATTGGGACTAGTTTTTTGGAACTTGCCCCAAACTTAATTCTGATAGGCTGGGACACACCCCTAGACCCTAGGCCACGCCCCCCCAGACTTGATTTTTGGAATTGGGACTAGTTTTTTGGAACTTGCCCCAAACTTATTTCTGATAGGCTGGGACACACCCCTAGACCCTAGGCCACGCCCCCCAGACTCGATTTTTGGAATTGGGACTAGTTTTTGGGAACTTGCCCCAAACTTAATTCTGATAGGCTGGGACACACCCCTGGACCCTAGGCCACGCCCCCCAGACTCGATTTATGGATCCGAGCCTACTTTTCTGGAAATCGCTCGAAACTTAATTCCGATATGCCGGCACGTGCCCCCGGACCCCAGGCCACTCCCCCAAAGTGTTTTTTGGGAAACCGGGACCGAGTTCCAAAAAACTAGTCCGAGTTCCAAAAATCAAGTCCGACCGTCTCGCACCTAAAACGGGGTCGAATTGTAACAAATGCTGTATCGGTAGATAGCCCTAAGCGAGACGAAAAGGGGGATACTTGTCTGACGTCCGTACGACTTTCCTGTCCCGAACGGCGGCCCGAAACGCACTCGGAAAAAGGCCTCATAAAAACTGTTGGAAATATTCACAAAAAATCAGGAAAAGGTGCTATTGACTCGCAATTGAGGCTACCCCCCCTAAATCGTGGGCGTTGAGCGCGCCTGACTTGGAACCGAGTCCCTAGCACCTTCCTGTCCCGAGATACACCCGAAGGTGAAAGGTCAGAAAAAAAGTGTAAAAATATTCGTGAAAAATTACCCGAATGTCCGTGCGGCTTCAAAATCGTCACACGCCCTAACTCTGGGTCCGCGATCGTGGCCGAGGCGTCCGCTGAACCTAGGCCCAAAAAAATCGACCGTTTTTGGAGGGAAAATGAAATTCCAACCGGCAAGTCTAAGCAATGGCGTCGGGTTTGGACTCGTTCAGGAAATCGAGTCCAAAGTCCTAACCGAGTGATTTCCAGAGCCATTTCACCCACTTGAAAGTCAGAAAAGTAATTTCTGATGGGCTATTGTGTTTCAGCATCCCATATAAGCCCTGGGAGTGGGGGAAAAAAAATAAAAATTTTTGGAAGATTTTAGGCCCACGGTGTCGAGTAAAGGTATTAGGCCTTTGACATAGGGGCTGGCCACGAGGCCTATTTTTTTTTTTTTTCAAAAATCCATTAAATATGGTTACCCTGAGCCTCACACATCCTTTTTTTGTACACATACAACTTTCAGCCTGCAAAAGGGCTCGCTCTGAAGTGAAGGAGTTACAATTACGGCTTTAGGCAAATAGACTTGATTTCCGGAACGAGTCCTAACCTAACTCATTGCTTAGACATTGCCGGTTGGAATTTCATTTTCCCTCCAAAAACGGTCAATTTTTTTGGGCCTAGGTTTCGCGGACGCCTCAGCCACGATCGGGGACCCCGAGTTAGGGCTTGCTAAGGTTTTGAAGCCGCGGGGAGATTCGGGTAATTTTTCACGAATATTTTTACACTTTTTTTCTGACCTTTCACCTTTGGGCGTATCTCGGGACAGGAAGGTGCTAGAGACTCGGTTCTGAGTCAGGCGCGCTCAGCGCCCTCGATTTAGGGGGGGTAGACTCGATTCCGGGTCAATAGCACCTTTTCCTGATTTTTTTGTGAATATTTCCAACTATTTTTACGAGGCCTTTGGCCGAGTGCGTTTTGGGCCGCCGTTCCGGACAGGAAGGTCGTACGGACGTCAGACGAGTACCCGCAGTTACGTCTCGCTTCGGGCTATCGCCCGAAAGGGGCGCGAGACCCTAGCCCGAAAAGGCTTGCCGTGATTGGACAAAATCTAAATTCCAACAGGTAATGTCTAAGCAATGGAGGCCACAACTCAAGTCCAATCTCCTAACCTAAGTGTGTGGGGGATGGGCAGTAGCAGCTGAGAGCTTCTTCTAAGAGCTTTTCTTTGACTGTGACAAGGCCCCGAACTGGATTTTTGGAATTCAGGCTCGATTTTTGGAATTGAGGCTTGATTTTTGGAATTGAGACTCGATTTTTGGAATTGAGGCTTGATTTTTGATATTTTTTATCTCTGGGGCAAGTTCGGGTTGTGACTTGATGTCTGGAACTTGATATCTGGAATTCAGACTTAATACCTTGAACCCATTATGTTTCACACTTGATATCTGGAATTCAGACTTGATATCTGGAACAAATTAGGGTTGGGACTTGATATCTGGAACTGGACACCAAAAAAGCATTTAATTGCAATTCAATAACTTTAATGCACTTCCATATCTTTGATAAAGCCACAATTTAATGCACTTCCATATCTTTAATAAAGCCACACCCCCCAGACTCGATTTTTGGAATTGGGACTAGTTTTTTGGAACTTGCTCCAAACTCAACTCTGATAGGCTGGGGCACCAACCCTGGCCCTAAGGCACACCCCACCCGACTCGGTTTCTGGGTTCCAGACTACTTTTTTGGGACTTGCTCCAAACTCAATTCTGATGTGCGGGCATGTGCCACCAGACCATAAGACACTTCACCACACTCTTTTCTTTGGAAAACAGACAACTTCATCAGGAAAAACCCTTATATCTCACTCCCTGAAAGACATTGGAGGAAACTTACACCACAGGGTCGTACAGACTGGGCTCCTCTATCAAATTCCAGTGCTATTACACTAGGATTAGGGTTAATTCCAAAAATCGAGTCTCAATTCCAAAAATCGAGTCTCAATTCCAAAAATCAAGTCTCAATTCCAAAAATCAAGTCTCAAACTCCTAACCGAGACTTGATATTTGGAATTGAGACTTGATTTTTGGAATTGAGACTCGATTTTTGGAATTGAGACTCGATTTTTGGAATTGAGGCTTGATTTTTGTTATTTTTGATCTCTGGGGCAAAGTAGGGTTGTGACTTGTTGTCTGGAACTTGATATCTGGAATTCAGACTTACTACCTTGAACCCATTAGGTTTCACACTTGATATCTGGAATTCAGACTTGATATGTGGAACAAATTAGGGTTGGGACTTGATATCTGGAACTGGACACCAAGAAAGCATTTTATTGCAATTCAATAACTTTAATGCACTTCCATATCTTTGATAAAGCCACAATTTAATGCACTTCCATATCTTTAATGAAGCCACACCCTCCAGACTGGATTTTTGGACTTCAGACTACTTTTTTGGAACTTGCTCAAAACTCAATTCTGATAGGCTGGGGCACCAACCCTGGCCCTAAGCCACAGCCCACCCGACTCGGTTTCTGGGTTCCAGACTACTTTTTTGGGACTTGCTCCAAACTCAATTCTGATGTGCTGACATGTGCCACCAGACCATAAGACACTTCACCACACTCTTTTCTTTGGAAAACAGACAACTTCATCAGGAAAAACCGTTATATCTCGCTCCCTGAAAGACATTGGAGGAAACTTTCACCACAGGGTCGTACAGACTGGGCTCCTCTATCAAATTCCAGTGCTATTACACTAGGATTAGGGTTAATTCCAAAAATCAAGTCTCAATTCCAAAAATCGAGTCTCAATTCCAAAAATCAAGTCTCAATTCCAAAAATCAAGTCTCAAACTCCTAACCGAGACTTGATATTTGGAATTGAGACTTGATTTTTGGAATTGAGACTCGATTTTTGGAATTGAGACTCGATTTTTGGAATTGAGGCTTGATTTTTGTTATTTTTGATCTCTGGGGCAAAGTAGGGTTGTGACTTGATGTCTGGAACTTGATATCTGGAATTCAGACTTAATACCTTGAACCCATTAGGTTTCACACTTGATATCTGGAATTCAGACTTGATATCTGGAACAAATTAGGGTTGGGACTTGATATCTGGAACTGGACACCAAAAAAGCATTTTATTGCAATTCAATAACTTTAATGCACTTCCATGTCTTTAATAAAGCCACAATTTAATGCACTTCCATTTCCATATCTTTAATGAAGCCACACCCTCCAGACTGGATTTTTGGACTTCAGACTACTTTTTTGGAACTTGCTCAAAACTCAATTCTGATAGGCTGGGGCACCAACCCTGGCCCTAAGCCACAGCCCACCCGACTCGGTTTCTGGGTTCCAGACTACTTTTTTGGGACTTGCTCCAAACTCAATTCTGATGTGCTGACATGTGCCACCAGACCATAAGACACTTCACCACACTCTTTTCTTTGGAAAACAGACAACTTCATCAGGAAAAACCCTTATATCTCGCTCCCTGAAAGACATTGGAGGAAACTTTCACCACAGGGTCGTACAGACTGGGCTCCTCTATCAAATTCCAGTGCTATTACACTAGGATTAGGGTTAATTCCAAAAATCGAGTCTCAATTCCAAAAATCGAGTCTCAATTCCAAAAATCAAGTCTCAATTCCAAAAATCAAGTCTCAAACTCCTAACCGAGACTTGATATTTGGAATTGAGACTTGATTTTTGGAATTGAGACTCGATTTTTGGAATTGAGACTCGATTTTTGGAATTGAGGCTTGATTTTTGTTATTTTTGATCTCTGGGGCAAAGTAGGGTTGTGACTTGATGTCTGGAACTTGATATCTGGAATTCAGACTTAATACCTTGAACCCATTCGGTTTCACACTTGATATCTGGAATTCAGACTTGATATCTGGAACAAATTAGGGTTGGGACTTGATATCTGGAACTGGACACCAAAAAAGCATTTTATTGCAATTCAATAACTTTAATGCACTTCCATGTCTTTAATAAAGCCACAATTTAATGCACTTCCATATCTTTAATGAAGCCACACCCTCCAGACTGGATTTTTGGACTTCAGACTACTTTTTTGGAACTTGCTCAAAACTCAATTCTGATAGGCTGGGGCACCAACCCTGGCCCTAAGCCACAGCCCACCCGACTCGGTTTCTGGGTTCCAGACTACTTTTTTGGGACTTGCTCCAAACTCAATTCTGATGTGCTGACATGTGCCACCAGACCATAAGACACTTCACCACACTCTTTTCTTTGGAAAACAGACAACTTCATCAGGAAAAACCCTTATATCTCGCTCCCTGAAAGACATTGGAGGAAACTTTCACCACAGGGTCGTACAGACTGGGCTCCTCTATCAAATTCCAGTGCTATTACACTAGGATTAGGGTTAATTCCAAAAATCGAGTCTCAATTCCAAAAATCGAGTCTCAATTCCAAAAATCAAGTCTCAATTCCAAAAATCAAGTCTCAAACTCCTAACCGAGACTTGATATTTGGAATTGAGACTTGATTTTTGGAATTGAGACTCGATTTTTGGAATTGAGACTTGATTTTTGGAATTGAGACTCGATTTTTGGAATTGAGACTTGATTTTTGGAATTGAGGCTTGATTTTTGTTATTTTTGATCTCTGGGGCAAAGTAGGGTTGTGACTTGATGTCTGGAACTTGATATCTGGAATTCAGACTTAATACCTTGAACCCATTAGGTTTCACACTTGATATCTGGAATTCAGACTTGATATCTGGAACAAATTAGGGTTGGGACTTGATATCTGGAACTGGACACCAAAAAAGCATTTTATTGCAATTCAATAACTTTAATGCACTTCCATGTCTTTAATAAAGCCACAATTTAATGCACTTCCATATCTTTAATGAAGCCACACCCTCCTGACTGGATTTTTGGACTTCAGACTACTTTTTTGGAACTTGCTCAAAACTCAATTCTGATAGGCTGGGGCACCAACCCTGGCCCTAAGCCACAGCCCACCCAACTCGGTTTCTGGGTTCCAGACTACTTTTTTGGAACTTGCTCCAACCTCAATTCTGATGTGCTGACATGTGCCACCAGACCATAAGACACTTCACCACACTCTTTTCTTTGGAAAACAGACATCTTCATCAGGAAAAACCCTTATATCTCGCTCCCTGAAAGACATTGGAGGAAACTTTCACCACAGGGTCGTGCAGACTGGGCTCCTCTATCAAATTCCAGTGCTATTACACTAGGATTAGGGTTAATTCCAAAAATCAAGTCTCAATTCCAAAAATCGAGTCTCAATTCCAAAAATCAAGTCTCAATTCCAAATATCAAGTCTCAATTCCAAAAATCGAGTCTCAATTCCAAAAATCAAGTCTCAAACTCCTAACCCTAATCCTAACCGAGACTTGATTTTTGGAATTGAGACTCGATTTTTGGAATTGAGACTTGATTTTTGGAATTGAGACTTGATATTTGGAATTGAGACTTGATTTTTGGAATTGAGACTTGATTTTTGGAATTGAGGCTTGATTTTTGTTATTTTTGGTCTCTGGGGCAAATTAGGGTTGGGACTTGATGTCTGGAACTTGATATCTGGAATTCAGACTTAATACCTTGAACCCATTAGGTTTCACACTTGATATCTGGAATTCAGACTTGATGTCTGGAACAAATTAGGGTTGGGACTTGATATCTGGAACTGGACACCAAAAAAGCATTTTATTGCAATTCAATAACTTTAATGCACTTCCATATCTTTAAAAAAGCCACAGTTTAATGCACTTCCATATCTTTAATAAAGCCACACCCTCCAGACTGGATTTTTGGAATTGGGACTAGTTTTTTGGAACTTGCTCCAAACTCAACTCTGATAGGCTGGGGCACCAACCCTGGCCCTAAGGCACACCCCACCCGACTCGGTTTCTGGGTTCCAGACTACTTTTTTGGGACTTGCTCCAAACTCAATTCTGATGTGCTGACATGTGCCACCAGACCATAAGACACTTCACCACACTCTTTTCTTTGGAAAACAGACAACTTCATCAGGAAAAACCCTTATATCTCGCTCCCTGAAAGACATTGGAGGAAACTTTCACCACAGGGTCGTACAGACTGGGCTCCTCTATCAAATTCCAGTGCTATTACACTAGGATTAGGGTTAATTCCAAAAATCGAGTCTCAATTCCAAAAATCGAGTCTCAATTCCAAAAATCAAGTCTCAATTCCAAAAGTCAAGTCTCAAACTCCTAACCGAGACTTGATTTTTGGAATTGAGACTTGATTTTTGGAATTGAGACTCGATTTTTGGAATTGAGACTCGATTTTTGGAATTGAGGCTTGATTATTGATATTTTTTATCTCTGGGGCAAATTAGGGTTGTCACTTGATGTCTGGAACTTGATATCTGGAATTCAGACTTAATATCTTGAACCCACTAGGGTTCACACTTGATATCTGGAATTCAGACTTGATATCTGGAGCAAAGTAGGGTTGTGACATGATGTCTGGACCCTGGACACCAAGAAAACATTTTATTGCAATTCAATAACTTTAATGCACTTCCATATCTTTAGTAAGCCAAAAAACCTTTAAAGAAATACAATAACATCAAACATTTCAAAACACACTTTTAATAGAACAGCATGGAACAGAAGGTCATGGGGACACTTTGGGCTTGTTCTCCCACAGCCCTAAATCCTCCTGGGGAAAGTTGTTAGGAGCATGTTTCAGGCCATTTGGAGTGTATCGGTGCCTGTTTTGGAGACATTTAAATTTGATATTGAACTCTTTTAGTTTGAGCCTAGGCTCGTAAGCCCCAACACCACGTCAAGGTAGAGTTCACGTTGGGGTTGTTAACCCAACGTGGTTTTGTCTAAGCAATGGGTCGGGTTAGGACTCGTTCCGGAAATCGAGTCCAAAGTCCTAACCGAGTGATTTCCAGAGCCATTTCACCCACTTGAAAGCCAGAAAAGTCATTTCTGATGGGCTATTGTGTTTCAGCATCCCATATAAGCCCTGGGAGTGGGGGGAAAAAAAAAAAATTTTTTGGATGAGTTTAGGCCCACGGTGTCGAGTAAAGGTATTAGGCCTTTGACCCATCTGTAGGGTCTGGCAACGAGGCCAATTTTTTTTTTTCAAAAATACGTTAAATACGGTTACCCTGAGCACCATGCATCCTTTTTTGTACACATACAACTTTCAGCCTGCAATAGGGCTCGCTCTTAAGTGAAGGAGTTAGGGTTAGCGGGTTAGGGAAATAGACTTCATTTCCGGAATTAGGCCTATTGACAGTATCCTATACCTGGAACGAGGCCTAACCTTTCAAAAACATTTAACACTACAAGTCCCAGCATTTTTCTGTCTACCTAGAAGACCCACATAGGGGCCGTTTGGCCCGACCGCTTTTCCCTTATGCACTCCTTTTGTTATGGTAATGAGGCTGTTAGTGGCAGTGTGTGGGGGGAGGGGGTCACCCTTCACACACTTCACACTTCAGTGGTGAATTCATGTTGGCTGCTTCTGTGAGAATGAGGAATAAAAACACATTCTATTCTAAAATGTGAACATGTGAATGTCCCATGTGACCATAACATTTATCCCCATGGCAATTAATCAATTGAACAAGATATGGGAGATACATACTACACTCATACTTGTGTTAATGTACAAATGATTCCTTTTAACATTTCTAGCATTGATTGATGCCTCTGACCAGTGGTCTGTATTTATTTACACGTTTTGCTATTTATTGTGTTGTGATGGGTTTTTTTATTGTATGTGTTTTTTGTCACTCTGCTGTGCTGTAAGACAAATTGCCTTTTTTAAGGACATTAAAGCTTTCAACTCAAGTCAAGACGAGTCATAACGACTCATGTGACTGCAACCAGACAATTGTTTGATGGATAAATACCTCAGTGCACATGGACTATCGCTTCAGTTCCCTCAAGAATTTTGTGGTGAAAGAAGCTCCTCTCCAAGGAACGAAGATGCAGAGATTCAACAGGCATTGGAAATGATCCTGGATGGAGCAAACCCTTGCGACAAGTTCAAGTGGCTCCAGCCGTGTGCCACTATCAGCCACATTTCCATAACAAAATGAGTGTCCAGAGGGGGGACTTGAGGCCAATTGGCCCTCTTGTGGGTTTTCTAGGTAAAAAGGCCAAATGGCCCCTCTCTGGGAAAAAAATCATGTCTCCAAAATAGGTAGGGTTAGCGGGTTAGGGAAATAGACTTGATTTCCGGAATTAGGCCTATTGACAGTATCCTATACCCGGAACGAGGCCTAACCTTTCACAAAAACATTTTTTTAAAAATCATGTCTCCAAAATAGGTAGACTCCAAATGGGCTGAAACCTGCTCCTAACACCTTCCCCTGGGAAGTTTTTTGGCAAGTGGGACTTGGGCAAATTTTCACTACCGGCCTTCCATTGAAATGAATGGGTTAGGGTTTGTTTTTGAATAACTCTGAAACTAAAGGTCCTACGGCTTCGCGGATGCGTCGGCCACGATCGGGGACCGCGACTTAGTGTGTGCGACGATTTTGAAGCCGCGGGGACATTCGGGTAATTTTTCACGAATATTTTTACACTTTTTTTCTGACCTGTGACCTTTGGGTGTATCTCGGGACAGGAAGGTGCTAGAGACTCGGTTCCGAGTCAGGCGCGCTCGGCGCCCTCGATTTAGGGGGGGTAGACTTGATTCTGGGTCAATAGCACCTTTTCCTGATTTTTTTGTGAATATTTCCAACAATTTTTACGAGGCCTTTTGCCGAGTGCGTTTCGGGCCGCCGTTCCGGACAGGAAGGTCGTACGGACGTCAGACGAGTATCCCCCGTTTCGTCTCGCTTAGGGCTATCTACCGATAGGGGCGCGAGGCCCTAGCCCGAAAAGGCGGGCCGTGATTGGACGAAATCAAAATTCCAACCGGCAAGTCTAAGCAATGGGGTCGGGTTAGGACTCGTTCCGGAAATCAAGTCCAAAGTCCTAACCGAGTGATTTCCAGAGTCATTTCCCCCACTTGAAAGTCAGAAAAGTCATTTCTGATGGGCTATTGTGTTTCACCATCCCATATAAGCCCTGGGAGTGGGGAAAAAATAAAAATAAAAATTGGATGATTTTAGGCCCACGGTGTCGAGTAAGGGTATTAGGCCTTGGACGTAGGGTCTGGCGACGAGGCCGATTTTTTTTTTTCAAAAATCCATTAAATATGGTTACCCTGAGCCCCACGCATCCTCTTTGTACACATACACCTTTCAGCCTGCAAAAGGGCTGGCTCTGAAGTGAAGGAGTCAGGGTTAGCGGGTTAGGGAAATAGACTTCATTTCCGGAATTAGGCCTATTGACAGTATCCTATACCCGGAACGAGGCCTAACCTTTCAGAAACATTTTTTAAAAAATCATGTTGCAGTTGCAAAGAGAATTTACTACTAACGCAAACTTTACAGCACATCAGGGAAAAAAGGACAAAAAAGGCTACCGGTAAACCCACTGAACTTTTTTATATGCAAACGCTGCGCTCGCAGTAATCCGTGGGCATGACAAATGTTTGTTCCTTACCTGTGATTGGTTTAAACTTTCTTTCTCAGTGGTGTGTAGTAAAATATCTTCAGTTAAAGTGAACAAACTGCCTGTGAAAGGGCTAATGGTTAAAATGGTTCTTACTTTACAACTGGTTTTCTGTTCAGTTATATTTGTTCAGCAACATATTACCTGAATGATTACAAATTGTTAAAATATACTTAATTTACCTTATACATAAATATTTATATATTGTTGCCTAATTAACTTGGGTTTTGTTATAGAAAAACAAGCATTTATTCATACATGCTTTGTTGTAGAAAAACAGGCATTTATTCATACATTTATTTTATGTTTGTATGTTTAAAGGTTTTTAACCTTCTACTTCTGATTCTGGTTCTATGTTTTGTTCTGGGAAAACCCACTACTACCACAATTATACTATAACGTCAGTTCCACTGAAAACCAATAAAATACAAGACGAGTGGAATGCTGTGTCCGAGTCCTTCCCTTTCAAGTGTGGGAAACCCTGATGCTCACATACACTTGACAGACCCTGTGTTTGACTTACATATCTGTTGTTGTTGTGAAAAGTAGTGTGGGGGAAGGGCATCAGCAGCAGAGAGCTTCTGTGTGGGTGGGGAGGGGCAATAGCAGCAGAGAGCTTCTTCTAAGAGCATTTCTTTGACAAGACCCAGACTGGATTTTCCAAAAAAACACCTTGGCGGCGTGGCTTAGGGTCCTAAGGCGTGTCCCAGCACGTCAAAATTGAGTTTGGACCAGGATAGGACATTGGACTTCAATACCAGAATTAGGCCTATTGACAGTATCCTATACCCGGAACGAGGCCTAACCGTTCAAAAACATTTTTAAAAAAAATCATGTATCCAAAATAGGTAGACTCCAAATGGGCTGAAACGTGCTCCTAACATCTTCCCCCGGGAAGTTCTTTGGCAAGTGGGACTTGGGAAGTTTTCACGACTGGCCTTCCATTGAAATGAATGGGTTAGTGTTTGTTTTTGAATAACTCTGAAACTAAAGGACCTACGGCTTCGCGGACACCTCAGCCACGATCGGGGACCCCGAGTTAGGGTGTGTGACGATTTTGAAGCAGCGGGGACATTCGGGTTATTTTTCACGAATATTTTTACACTTTTTTTCTGACCTGTGACCTTTGGGTGTATCTCAGGACAGGAAGGTGCTAGAGACTCGGTTCAAAGTCAGGCGCGCTCAGTGCCCTCGATTTAGGGGGGGTTAGACTCGATTCCGGGTCAATACCACCTTTTCCTGATTTTTTTGTGAATATTTCCAACTATTTTTACGAGGCCTTTGGCCGAGTGCGTTTCGGGCCGCCGTTCCGGACAGGAAGGTCGTACGGACGTCAGACGAGTATCCCCCGTATCGTCTCGCTTAGGGCTATCTACCGATAGGGGCGCGAGGCCCTAGCCCGAAAAGGCGGGCCGTGATTGGACGAAATCAAAATTCCAACCGGCAAGTCTAAGCGATGGGGTCGGGTTAGGACTCGTTCCGGAAATCAAGTCCAAAGTCCTAACCGAGTGATTTCCAGAGTCATTTCCCCCACTTGAAAGTCAGAAAAGTCATTTCTGATGGGCTATTGTGTTTCACCATCCCATATAAGCCCTGGGAGTGGGGGGAAAAAAAATAAAAAATTTTGGATGATTTTAGGCCCACGGTGTCGAGTAAGGGTATTAGGCCTTGGACGTAGGGTCTGGCGACGAGGCCGATTTTTTTTTTTTTCAAAAATCCGTTAAATATGGTTACCCTGAGCCCCACGCATCCTCTTTGTACACATACAACTTTCAGCCTGCAAAAGGGCTTGCTCTGAAGTGAAGGAGTCAGGGTTAGCGGGTTAGGGAAATAGACTTCATTTCCGGAATTAGGCCTATTGACAGTATCCTATTCCCGGAACGAGGCCTAACCTTTCAAATACATTTTTTAAAAATCATGTATCCAAAATAGGTAGACTCCAAATGGGCTGAAACATGCTCCTAACACCTTCCCCTGGGAAGTTCTTTGGCAAGTGGGACTTGGGAGGTTTTCACTACCGGCCTTCCATTGAAATGAACGGGTTAGTGTTTGTTTTTGAATAACTCTGAAACTAAAGGTCCTACGGCTTCGCGGACACCTCGGCCACGATCGGGGACCCCGAGTTAGGGGGTGGGACGAATCTGAAACCGCGGGGACATTCGGGTAATTTTTCACGAATATTTTTACACTTTTTTTCTGACCTGTGAGCTTTGGGCATATCTAGGGACAGGAAGGTGCTAGACACTCGGTTCCGAGTCAGGCGCGCTCGGCGCCCTCGATTTAGGGGGGGTAGACGAGATTCCGGGTCGATGGCACCTCTTCCTGATTTTTTTGTGAATATTTCTGACTATTTTTACGAGGCCTTCGGCCTAGTGCGTTTCGGGCCGCCGTTCCGGACGGGAAGGTCGTACGGACGTCGGACGAGTATCCCCCGTTCCGTCTCGCTCGGGGCTATCTACCGATGGGGGCGCGAGGCCCTAGCCCGAAAAGGCGGTCCGTGATCGGACGAAATCAAAATTCCAACCGGCAAGTCTAAGCGATGGGGTCGGGTTAGGACTCGTTCCGGAAATCGAGTCCAAAGTCCTAACCGAGTGATTTCCAGAGCCATTTCACCCACTTGAAAGTCAGAAAAGTCATTTCTGATGGGCTATTGTGTTTCAGCATCCCATATAAGCCCTGGGAGTGGGGGGAAAAAAAATAAAAAATTTTGGATGATTTTAGGCCCACGGTGTCGAGTAAGGGTATTAGGCCTTGGACGTAGGGTCTGGCGACGAGGCCGATTTTTTTTTTCAAAAATCCGTTAAATACGGTTACCCTGAGCCCCACGCATCCTCTTTGTACACATACAACTGTCAGCCTGCAAAAGGGCTCACTCTGAAGTGAAGGAATCAGTGTTAGCGGGTTAGGGAAATAGACTTCATTTCCGGAACGAATCCTAACCTAACTCATTGCTTAGACATTGCCGGTTGGAATTTCATTTTCCCTCCAAAAACGGTCGATTTTTTTGGGCCTGGGTTTTGCGCCTTTGGGTATCGGTAGAGAGCCGGGTCTGTGCGGCCCTACGGTAAAAGTTTTCTCGGGTGTCTTTCGTGGACCGAGTTATGGGCCTTTTTTGGAATGATTTTGAATTGAATTTTGAAACGAATGGGTTAGGGTTTGTTTTCGAATAACTCTGAAACTAAAGGTCCTACGGCTTCGCGGACGTGTCGGCCACGATCGGGGACCCCGATTTAGGGCGCGCGACGATTTTGAAGCCGCCGGGACGTTCGGGTAATTTTTCACGAATATTTTTACACTTTTTTTCCGACCTTTCACCTTCGGGCGTATCTCGGGACGGGAAGGCGCTAGAGACTCGGTTCCGAGTCAGGCGCGCTCGGCGCCCTCGATTTAGGGGGGGTAGACTCGATTCCGGGTCGACGGCACCTCTTCCTGATTTTTTTGTGAATATTTCCGACTATTTTTACGAGGCCTTCGGCCTAGTGCGTTTCGGGCCGCCGTTCCGGACGGGAAGGTCGTACGGACGTCGGACGAGCATCCCCCGTTTCGTCTCGCTCGGGGCTATCTACCGACGGGGGCGCGAGGCCCTAGGCCGAAAAGGCGGGCCGCGATCGGACGAAATCGAAATTCCAACCTGCAAGTCTAAGCGATGGGGTCGGGTTAGGACTCGTTCCAGAAATCGAGTCCAAAGTCCTAACCGAGTGATTTCCAGAGCCGTTTCCC
This sequence comes from Neoarius graeffei, assembly GCF_027579695.1. Classification (NCBI taxonomy): domain Eukaryota; kingdom Metazoa; phylum Chordata; class Actinopteri; order Siluriformes; family Ariidae; genus Neoarius; species Neoarius graeffei. Next base: position 101,022,967 of record NC_083575.1, on the reverse strand, counting down.
CCACTTGAAAAATAATTTCTGACATCGACCCGTGCGGCTCGATCGGACTCGGTGCGCTATTACGTTGCACGACCCCTTTTTCCCCATTCATTTATATGGGCTTCTTTGGAGATACGTGAGATCTCGCCAGCAGATGGAGGCAAAACACAAGCGATAATACTCTGCCTCTCGACTTCAGTTCCACAGGGAATCTTGGTGTGATTTTCTGGGGTCTCCTCACAGGGCCTGGCTAAGCGCGCTGCATCACTCTCGCGATTTCCCACAGGGGAATTGTCTAGTTATTATTATTCTTATTCTTCTTATTATTTTTTTTTCAAAAATCCATTAAATACGGTTGCCCTGAGCCCCACGCATCCTTTTTTGTAGACATACAACTTTCAGCCTGCAAAAGGGCTCGCTCTGAAGTGAAGGAGTGAGGGTTAGCGGGTTAGGGAAATAGACTTCGTTTCCTTGAATTAGGCCTATTTACTGTATCCTATACCCGGAACGAGGCCTAACCTTTCACAAAAACATTTTGAAAAAAATCATGTCTCCAAAATATGTGCCAAACGCCTCCAAATGGGCTGAAACGTGCTCCTAACACCTTCCCCTGGGAAGTTTTTTGGCAAGTGGGACTTGGCCGTTTCACCCACTTGAAAGTCAGAAAAGTCATTTCTGATGGGATATTGTGTTTCAGCATCCCATATAAGCCCTGGGAGTGGGGGAAAAAATAAATAAAAGGGTTTCATTTCATCCAAAATCATTTTGGATGATTTTAGGCCCACGGTGTCGAGTAAGGGTATTAGGCCTTGGACGTAGGGTCTGGCGACGAGGCCGATTTTTTTTTTTCAAAAATCCGTTAAATACGGTTACCCTGAGCCCCCACGCATCCTCTTTTCCAACTGTTTTTACGGGCCTTCGGCCTAGGACGTTTCGGGCCGCCGTTCCGGACAGGAAGGTCGTACGGAGGTAGGACGAGTATCCCCCGATTCGTCTCGCTCGGGGCTATCTACCGATACCGCGTTTGTTACGGTTCGACCCCGTTTTAGGGGCGAGACGGTCGGACTTGATTTTTGGAACTCGGACTAGTTTTTTGGAACTCGTTCCCGGTTTCCCAAAAAAACGCTTCGGGGGAGTCGCCCGTGGTCCGGGGGCACGTCCCGTCGTATCGGAATCGAGTTTCGAGCGATATTTCAAAAAAGCGGTCTCGGATCCGGATGTCGGGTCGGGGGGGCGTGGCCTAGGGTCCGGGGGCGTGTCCCAGCCTATCAGAATCGAGTTTGGGGCGAGTTCCAAAAAACCAGTCCCAATTCCAAAAATCGAGTCCGGGGGGCGTGGCCTAGGGTCGGGGGGCGTGTCCCAGCCAATCAGAATCGAGTTTGGGGCAAGTTCCAAAAATCTAGTCCCAATTCCAAAAATCGAGTCCGGGGGGCGTGGCCTAGGGTCGGGGGGCGTGTCCCAGCCAATCAGAATTGAGTTTGGGGCAAGTTCCAAAAAACCAGTCCCAATTCCAAAAATCGAGTCCGGGGGGCGTGGCCTAGGGTCGGGGGGCGTGTCCCAGCCAATCAGAATCCAGTTTGGGGCAAGTTCCAAAAAACTAGTCCCAATTCCAAAAATCGAGTCCGGGGGGCGTGGCCTAGGGTCGGGGGGCGTGTCCCAGCCAATCAGAATCAGGTTTGGGGCAAGTTCCAAAAAACTAGTCCCAATTCCAAAAATCAAGTCTGGGGGGCGTGGCCTAGGGTCCCGGGGGGGTCCGCAGCCAATCAGAATCGAGTTTGGGGCAAGTTCCAAAAAACTAGTCTGGAGTCCAGAAAACAAGTCTCTAGTGTTAGAGCGCCACCTAGAGTCCAATATGCCCTCGGCCTAGCCGACTAAGCTAAGCTATCCCAATTCCACAAACTGTGTTTTTGGATTCCAACTTGCCATTACCGATGAATGGTCGCAGTCTGTCGTGACCGGTCGCGACGAAAAAATTCCAACTCCACAGTCCCCGCAATGGGGCCGGTTCCACAAATCAAGTCTATTTGCCTAACCCTAACCCTAACCCTAACCCTAACCCTAACCCTAACCCTAACCCTAACCCTAACCCTAACCCTAACCCTAACCCTAACCCTAACCCTAACCCTAACCCTAACCCTAACCCTAACCCTAACCCTAACCCTAACCCTAACCCTAACCCTAACCCTAACCCTAACCCTAACCCTAACCCTAACCCTAACCCTAACCCTAACCCTAACCCTAACCCTAACCCTAACCCTAACCCTAACCCTAACCCTAACCCTAACCCTAACCCTAACCCTAACCCTAACCCTAACCCTAACCCTAACCCTAATTAGGAAAATGAAGGAGAATAGACTCTTAAGGCGGAATTCGATTCCACAAATCAAGTCCGAAATTTCAGAAAGCTATTAAATGATAATCCTGCGGCATAGGTCGCTTTTTGGGATTGTGTAGAAGGTTATTACAGATTTTTTGACACCTTTGAAATAAATTTTCGATCTTCTTACGATTTTATACCGCAATAAAACCCCTTAAGCCTAATTACCACTAATTATTGTTGCAATATACTACCCTGTCACAGGGTGGCCGTTGTAAAAACTAGGTTTATGGATTCCGGACTACTTTTTTGGAACTTGCTCCAATAGGCTGGGACACCCCCCTGGACGCTAGGCCACGCCCCCCCAGACTTGATTTTTGGAATTGGGACTAGTTTTTTGGAACTTGCCCCAAACTTAATTCTGATAGGCTGGGACACACCCCTAGACCCTAGGCCACGCCCCCCAGACTCGATTTTTGGAATTGGGACTAGTTTTTTGGAACTTGCCCCAAACTTGATTCTGATAGGCTGGGACACACCCCTGGAACATGGGCCACGCCCCCCAGACTCGATTTTTGGAATTGGGACTAGTTTTTGGGAACTTGCCCCAAACTTAATTCTGATAGGCTGGGACACACCCCTGGACCCTAGGCCACGCCCCCCAGACTCGATTTATGGATCCGAGCCTACTTTTCTGGAAATCGCTCGAAACTTAATTCCGATATGCCGGCACGTGCCCCCGGACCCCAGGCCACTCCCCCAAAGTGTTTTTTGGGAAACCGGGACCGAGTTCCAAAAAACTAGTCCGAGTTCCAAAAATCAAGTCCGACCGTCTCGCACCTAAAACGGGGTCGAATTGTAACAAATGCTGTATCGGTAGATAGCCCTAAGCGAGACGAAAAGGGGGATACTTGTCTGACGTCCGTACGACTTTCCTGTCCCGAACGGCGGCCCGAAACGCACTCGGAAAAAGGCCTCATAAAAATTGTTGGAAATATTCACAAAAAATCAGGAAAAGGTGCTATTGACTCGCAATTGAGGCTACCCCCCCTAAATCGCGGGCGTTGAGCGCGCCTGACTTGGAACCGAGTCCCTAGCACCTTCCTGTCCCGAGATACACCCGAAGGTGAAAGGTCAGAAAAAAAGTGTAAAAATATTCGTGAAAAATTACCCGAATGTCCGTGCGGCTTCAAAATCGTCACACGCCCTAACTCTGGGTCCGCGATCGTGGCCGAGGCGTCCGCTGAACCTAGGCCCAAAAAAATCGACCGTTTTTGGAGGGAAAATGAAATTCCAACCGGCAAGTCTAAGCAATGGCGTCGGGTTTGGACTCGTTCAGGAAATCGAGTCCAAAGTCCTAACCGAGTGATTTCCAGAGCCATTTCACCCACTTGAAAGTCAGAAAAGTAATTTCTGATGGGCTATTGTGTTTCAGCATCCCATATAAGCCCTGGGAGTGGGGGAAAAAAAATAAAAATTTTTGGAAGATTTTAGGCCCACGGTGTCGAGTAAGGGTATTAGGCCTTTGACATAGGGGCTGGCCACGAGGCCTATTTTTTTTTTTTTTCAAAAATCCATTAAATATGGTTACCCTGAGCCTCACACATCCTTTTTTTGTACACATACAACTTTCAGCCTGCAAAAGGGCTCGCTCTGAAGTGAAGGAGTTACAATTACGGCTTTAGGCAAATAGACTTGATTTCCGGAACGAGTCCTAACCTAACTCATTGCTTAGACATTGCCGGTTGGAATTTCATTTTCCCTCCAAAAACGGTCAATTTTTTTGGGCCTAGGTTTCGCGGACGCCTCGGCCACGATCGGGGACCCCGAGTTAGGGCTTGCTAAGGTTTTGAAGCCGCGGGGAGATTCGGGTAATTTTTCACGAATATTTTTACACTTTTTTTCTGACCTTTCACCTTTGGGCGTATCTCGGGACAGGAAGGTGCTAGAGACTCGGTTCTGAGTCAGGCGCGCTCAGCGCCCTCGATTTAGGGGGGGTAGACTCGATTCCGGGTCAATAGCACCTTTTCCTGATTTTTTTGTGAATATTTCCAACTATTTTTACGAGGCCTTTGGCCGAGTGCGTTTTGGGCCGCCGTTCCGGACAGGAAGGTCGTACGGACGTCAGACGAGTACCCGCAGTTACGTCTCGCTTCGGGCTATCGCCCGAAAGGGGCGCGAGACCCTAGCCCGAAAAGGCTTGCCGTGATTGGACAAAATCTAAATTCCAACAGGTAATGTCTAAGCAATGGAGGCCACAACTCAAGTCCAATCTCCTAACCTAAGTGTGTGGGGGATGGGCAGTAGCAGCTGAGAGCTTCTTCTAAGAGCTTTTCTTTGACTGTGACAAGGCCCCGAACTGGATTTTTGGAATTCAGGCTCGATTTTTGGAATTGAGGCTTGATTTTTGGAATTGAGACTCGATTTTTGGAATTGAGGCTTGATTTTTGATATTTTTTATCTCTGGGGCAAGTTCGGGTTGTGACTTGATGTCTGGAACTTGATATCTGGAATTCAGACTTAATACCTTGAACCCATTATGTTTCACACTTGATATCTGGAATTCAGACTTGATATCTGGAACAAATTAGGGTTGGGACTTGATATCTGGAACTGGACACCAAAAAAGCATTTAATTGCAATTCAATAACTTTAATGCACTTCCATATCTTTGATAAAGCCACAATTTAATGCACTTCCATATCTTTAATAAAGCCACACCCCCCAGACTCGATTTTTGGAATTGGGACTAGTTTTTTGGAACTTGCTCCAAACTCAACTCTGATAGGCTGGGGCACCAACCCTGGCCCTAAGGCACACCCCACCCGACTCGGTTTCTGGGTTCCAGACTACTTTTTTGGGACTTGCTCCAAACTCAATTCTGATGTGCGGGCATGTGCCACCAGACCATAAGACACTTCACCACACTCTTTTCTTTGGAAAACAGACAACTTCATCAGGAAAAACCCTTATATCTCACTCCCTGAAAGACATTGGAGGAAACTTACACCACAGGGTCGTACAGACTGGGCTCCTCTATCAAATTCCAGTGCTATTACACTAGGATTAGGGTTAATTCCAAAAATCGAGTCTCAATTCCAAAAATCGAGTCTCAATTCCAAAAATCAAGTCTCAATTCCAAAAATCAAGTCTCAAACTCCTAACCGAGACTTGATATTTGGAATTGAGACTTGATTTTTGGAATTGAGACTCGATTTTTGGAATTGAGACTCGATTTTTGGAATTGAGGCTTGATTTTTGTTATTTTTGATCTCTGGGGCAAAGTAGGGTTGTGACTTGTTGTCTGGAACTTGATATCTGGAATTCAGACTTACTACCTTGAACCCATTAGGTTTCACACTTGATATCTGGAATTCAGACTTGATATGTGGAACAAATTAGGGTTGGGACTTGATATCTGGAACTGGACACCAAGAAAGCATTTTATTGCAATTCAATAACTTTAATGCACTTCCATGTCTTTAATAAAGCCACAATTTAATGCACTTCCATATCTTTAATGAAGCCACACCCTCCAGACTGGATTTTTGGACTTCAGACTACTTTTTTGGAACTTGCTCAAAACTCAATTCTGATAGGCTGGGGCACCAACCCTGGCCCTAAGCCACAGCCCACCCGACTCGGTTTCTGGGTTCCAGACTACTTTTTTGGGACTTGCTCCAAACTCAATTCTGATGTGCTGACATGTGCCACCAGACCATAAGACACTTCACCACAATCTTTTCTTTGGAAAACAGACAACTTCATCAGGAAAAACCGTTATATCTCGCTCCCTGAAAGACATTGGAGGAAACTTTCACCACAGGGTCGTACAGACTGGGCTCCTCTATCAAATTCCAGTGCTATTACACTAGGATTAGGGTTAATTCCAAAAATCAAGTCTCAATTCCAAAAATCGAGTCTCAATTCCAAAAATCAAGTCTCAATTCCAAAAATCAAGTCTCAAACTCCTAACCGAGACTTGATATTTGGAATTGAGACTTGATTTTTGGAATTGAGACTCGATTTTTGGAATTGAGACTCGATTTTTGGAATTGAGGCTTGATTTTTGTTATTTTTGATCTCTGGGGCAAAGTAGGGTTGTGACTTGATGTCTGGAACTTGATATCTGGAATTCAGACTTAATACCTTGAACCCATTAGGTTTCACACTTGATATCTGGAATTCAGACTTGATATCTGGAACAAATTAGGGTTGGGACTTGATATCTGGAACTGGACACCAAAAAAGCATTTTATTGCAATTCAATAACTTTAATGCACTTCCATGTCTTTAATAAAGCCACAATTTAATGCACTTCCATATCTTTAATGAAGCCACACCCTCCAGACTGGATTTTTGGACTTCAGACTACTTTTTTGGAACTTGCTCAAAACTCAATTCTGATAGGCTGGGTAACCAACCCTGGCCCTAAGCCACAGCCCACCCGACTCGGTTTCTGGTTTCCAGACTACTTTTTTGGGACTTGCTCCAAACTCAATTCTGATGTGCTGACATGTGCCACCAGACCATAAGACACTTCACCACACTCTTTTCTTTGGAAAACAGACAACTTCATCAGGAAAAACCCTTATATCTCGCTCCCTGAAAGACATTGGAGGAAACTTTCACCACAGGGTCGTACAGACTGGGCTCCTCTATCAAATTCCAGTGCTATTACACTAGGATTAGGGTTAATTCCAAAAATCGAGTCTCAATTCCAAAAATCGAGTCTCAATTCCAAAAATCAAGTCTCAATTCCAAAAATCAAGTCTCAAACTCCTAACCGAGACTTGATATTTGGAATTGAGACTTGATTTTTGGAATTGAGACTCGATTTTTGGAATTGAGACTTGATTTTTGGAATTGAGACTCGATTTTTGGAATTGAGACTCGATTTTTGGAATTGAGGCTTGATTTTTGTTATTTTTGATCTCTGGGGCAAAGTAGGGTTGTGACTTGATGTCTTGAATTTGATATCTGGAATTCAGACTTAATACCTTGAACCCATTAGGTTTCACACTTGATATCTGGAATTCAGACTTGATATCTGGAACAAATTAGGGTTGGGACTTGATATCTGGAACTGGACACCAAAAAAGCATTTTATTGCAATTCAATAACTTTAATGCACTTCCATGTCTTTAATAAAGCCACAATTTAATGCACTTCCATATCTTTAATGAAGCCACACCCTCCAGACTGGATTTTTGGACTTCAGACTACTTTTTTGGAACTTGCTCAAAACTCAATTCTGATAGGCTGGGGCACCAACCCTGGCCCTAAGCCACAGCCCACCCGACTCGGTTTCTGGGTTCCAGACTACTTTTTTGGGACTTGCTCCAAACTCAATTCTGATGTGCTGACATGTGCCACCAGACCATAAGACACTTCACCACACTCTTTTCTTTGGAAAACAGACAACTTCATCAGGAAAAACCCTTATATCTCGCTCCCTGAAAGACATTGGAGGAAACTTTCACCACAGGGTCGTACAGACTGGGCTCCTCTATCAAATTCCAGTGCTATTACACTAGGATTAGGGTTAATTCCAAAAATCGAGTCTCAATTCCAAAAATCGAGTCTCAATTCCAAAAATCAAGTCTCAATTCCAAAAATCAAGTCTCAAACTCCTAACCGAGACTTGATATTTGGAATTGAGACTTGATTTTTGGAATTGAGACTCGATTTTTGGAATTGAGACTTGATTTTTGGAATTGAGGCTTGATTTTTGTTATTTTTGATCTCTGGGGCAAAGTAGGGTTGTGACTTGATGTCTGGAACTTGATATCTGGAATTCAGACTTACTACCTTGAACCCATTAGGTTTCACACTTGATATCTGGAATTCAGACTTGATATCTGGAACAAATTAGGGTTGGGACTTGATATCTGGAACTGGACACCAAAAAAGCATTTTATTGCAATTCAATAACTTTAATGCACTTCCATGTCTTTAATAAAGCCACAATTTAATGCACTTCCATATCTTTAATGAAGCCACACCCTCCTGACTGGATTTTTGGACTTCAGACTACTTTTTTGGAACTTGCTCAAAACTCAATTCTGATAGGCTGGGGCACCAACCCTGGCCCTAAGCCACAGCCCACCCAACTCGGTTTCTGGGTTCCAGACTACTTTTTTGGAACTTGCTCCAACCTCAATTCTGATGTGCTGACATGTGCCACCAGACCATAAGACACTTCACCACACTCTTTTCTTTGGAAAACAGACAACTTCATCAGGAAAAACCCTTATATCTCGCTCCCTGAAAGACATTGGAGGAAACTTTCACCACAGGGTCGTGCAGACTGGGCTCCTCTATCAAATTCCAGTGCTATTACACTAGGATTAGGGTTAATTCCAAAAATCAAGTCTCAATTCCAAAAATCGAGTCTCAATTCCAAAAATCAAGTCTCAATTCCAAATATCAAGTCTCAATTCCAAAAATCGAGTCTCAATTCCAAAAATCAAGTCTCAAACTCCTAACCCTAATCCTAACCGAGACTTGATTTTTGGAATTGAGACTCGATTTTTGGAATTGAGACTTGATTTTTGGAATTGAGACTTGATTTTTGGAATTGAGACTTGATTTTTGGAATTGAGACTTGATTTTTGGAATTGAGGCTTGATTTTTGTTATTTTTGATCTCTGGGGCAAATTAGGGTTGGGACTTGATGTCTGGAACTTGATATCTGGAATTCAGACTTAATACCTTGAACCCATTAGGTTTCACACTTGATATCTGGAATTCAGACTTGATGTCTGGAACAAATTAGGGTTGGGACTTGATATCTGGAACTGGACACCAAAAAAGCATTTTATTGCAATTCAATAACTTTAATGCACTTCCATATCTTTAAAAAAGCCACAGTTTAATGCACTTCCATATCTTTAATAAAGCCACACCCTCCAGACTGGATTTTTGGAATTGTGACTAGTTTTTTGGAACTTGCTCCAAACTCAACTCTGATAGGCTGGGGCACCAACCCTGGCCCTAAGGCACACCCCACCCGACTCGGTTTCTGGGTTCCAGACTACTTTTTTGGGACTTGCTCCAAACTCAATTCTGATGTGCTGACATGTGCCACCAGACCATAAGACACTTCACCACACTCTTTTCTTTGGAAAACAGACAACTTCTTCAGGAAAAACCCTTATATCTCGCTCCCTGAAAGACATTGGAGGAAACTTTCACCACAGGGTCGTACAGACTGGGCTCCTCTATCAAATTCCAGTGCTATTACACTAGGATTAGGGTTAATTCCAAAAATCGAGTCTCAATTCCAAAAATCGAGTCTCAATTCCAAAAATCGAGTCTCAATTCCAAAAGTCAAGTCTCAAACTCCTAACCGAGACTTGATTTTTGGAATTGAGACTTGATTTTTGGAATTGAGACTCGATTTTTGGAATTGAGACTTGATTTTTGGAATTGAGGCTTGATTTTTGATATTTTTGATCTCTGGGGCAAATTAGGGTTGTCACTTGATGTCTGGAACTTGATATCTGGAATTCAGACTTAATATCTTGAACCCACTAGGGTTCACACTTGATATCTGGAATTCAGACTTGATATCTGGAGCAAAGTAGGGTTGTGACATGATGTCTGGACCCTGGACACCAAGAAAACATTTTATTGCAATTCAATAACTTTAATGCACTTCCATATCTTTAGTAAGCCAAAAAACCTTTAAAGAAATACAATAACATCAAACATTTCAAAACACACTTTTAATAGAACAGCATGGAACAGAAGGTCATGGGGACACTTTGGGCTTGTTCTCCCACAGCCCTAAATCCTCCTGGGGAAAGTTGTTAGGAGCATGTTTCAGGCCATTTGGAGTGTATCGGTGCCTGTTTTGGAGACATTTAAATTTGATATTGAACTCTTTTAGTTTGAGCCTAGGCTCGTAAGCCCCAACACCACGTCAAGGTAGAGTTCACGTTGGGGTTGTTAACACAATGTGGTTTTGTCTAAGCAATGGGTCGGGTTAGGACTCGTTCCGGAAATCGAGTCCAAAGTCCTAACCGAGTGATTTCCAGAGCCATTTCACCCACTTGAAAGCCAGAAAAGTCATTTCTGATGGGCTATTGTGTTTCAGCATCCCATATAAGCCCTGGGAGTGGGGGGAAAAAAAATATTTTTTTGGATGAGTTTAGGCCCACGGTGTCGAGTAAAGGTATTAGGCCTTTGACCCATCCGTAGGGTCTGGCAACGAGGCCAATTTTTTTTTTTCAAAAATACGTTAAATATGGTTACCCTGAGCACCATGCATCCTTTTTTGTACACATACAACTTTCAGCCTGCAATAGGGCTCGCTCTGAAGTGAAGGAGTTAGGGTTAGCGGGTTAGGAAAATAGACTTCATTTCCGGAATTAGGCCTATTGACAGTATCCTATACCTGGAACGAGGCCTAACCTTTCAAAAACATTTAACACTACAAGTCCCAGCATTTTTCTGTCTACCTAGAAGACCCACATAGGGGCCGTTTGGCCCGACCGCTTTTCCCTTATGCACTCCTTTTGTTATGGTAATGAGGCTGTTAGTGGCAGTGTGTGGGGGGAGGGGGTCACCCTTCACACACTTCACACTTCAGTGGTGAAGTCATGTTGGCTGCTTCTGTGAGAATGAGGAATAAAAACACATTCTATTCTAAAATGTGAACATGTGACTGTCCCATGTGACCATAACATTTATCCCCATGGCAATTAATCAATTGAACAAGATATGGGAGATACATACTTAAAACTACACTTTAATGTACAAATGATTCCTTTTAACATTTCTAGCATTGATTGATGCCTCTGACCAGTGGTCTGTATTTATTTACACGTTTTGCTATTTATTGTGTTGTGATGGGTTTTTTTATTGTATGTGTTTTTTGTCACTCTGCTGTGCTGTAAGACAAATTGCCTTTTTTAAGGACATTAAAGCTTTCAACTCAAGTCAAGACGAGTCATAACGACTCATGTGACTGCAACCAGACAATTGTTTGATGGATAAATACCTCAGTGCACATGGACTATCGCTTCAGTTCCCTCAAGAATTTTGTGGTGAAAGAAGCTCCTCTCCAAGGAACGAAGATGCAGAGATTCAACAGGCATTGGAAATGATCCTGGATGGAGCAAACCCTTGCGACAAGTTCAAGTGGCTCCAGCCGTGTGCCACTATCAGCCACATTTCCATAACAAAATGAGTGTCCAGAGGGGGGACTTGAGGCCAATTGGCCCTCTTGTGGGTTTTCTAGGTAAAAAGGCCAAATGGCCCCTCTCTGGGAAAAAAATCATGTCTCCAAAATAGGTAAGGTTAGCGGGTTAGGGAAATAGACTTGATTTCCGGAATTAGGCCTATTGACAGTATCCTATACCCGGAACGAGGCCTAACCTTTCACAAAAACATTTTTTTAAAAATCATGTCTCCAAAATAGGTAGACTCCAAATGGGCTGAAACCTGCTCCTAACACCTTCCCCTGGGAAGTTTTTTGGCAAGTGGGACTTGGGCAAATTTTCACTACCGGCCTTCCATTGAAATGAATGGGTTAGGGTTTGTTTTTGAATAACTCTGAAACTAAAGGTCCTACGGCTTCGCGGATGCGTCGGCCACGATCGGGGACCGCGACTTAGTGTGTGCGACGATTTTGAAGCCGCGGGGACATTCGGGTAATTTTTCACGAATATTTTTACACTTTTTTTCTGACCTGTGACCTTTGGGTGTATCTCAGGACAGGAAGGTGCTAGAGACTCGGTTCCGAGTCAGGCGCGCTCGGCGCCCTCGATTTAGGGGGGGTAGACTTGATTCTGGGTCAATAGCACCTTTTCCTGATTTTTTTGTGAATATTTCCAACAATTTTTACGAGGCCTTTTGCCGAGTGCGTTTCGGGCCGCCGTTCCGGACAGGAAGGTCGTACGGTCGTCAGACGAGTATCCCCCGTTTCGTCTCGCTTAGGGCTATCTACCGATAGGGGCGCGAGGCCCTAGCCCGAAAAGGCGGGCCGTGATTGGACGAAATCAAAATTCCAACCGGCAAGTATAAGCAATGGGGTCGGGTTAGGACTCGTTCCGGAAATCAAGTCCAAAGTCCTAACCGAGTGATTTCCAGAGTCATTTCACCCACTTGAAAGTCAGAAAAGTCATTTCTGATGTTCTATTGTGTTTCAGCATCCCATATAAGCCCTGGGAGTGGGGAAAAAAAAAAATTTGGATGATTTTAGGCCCACGGTGTCGAATAAGGGTATTAGGCCTTGGACGTAGGGTCTGGCTACGAGGCCGATTTTTTTTTTTCAAAAATCCCTTAAATATGGTTACCCTGAGCCCCACGCATCCTCTTTGTACACATACAACTTTCAGCCTGCAAAAGGGCTTGCTCTGAAGTGAAGGAGTCAGGGTTAGCGGGTTAGGGAAATAGACTTCATTTCCGGAATTAGGCCTATTGACAGTATCCTATACCCGGAATGAGGCCTAACCTTTCAAAAACATTTTTTAAAAAATCATGTTGCAGTTGCAAAGAGAATTCGCTACTAACGCAAACTTTACAGCACATCAGGGAACAAAGGACAAAAAAGGCTACCGGTAAACCCACTGAACTTTTTTATATGCAAACGCTGCGCTCGCGGTAATCCGTGGGCATGAGAAATGTTTGTTCCTTACCTGTGATTGGTTTAAACTTTCTTTCTCAGTGGTGTGTAGTAAAATATCTTCAGTTAAAGTGAACAAACTGCCTGTGAAAGGGCTAATGGTTAAAATGGTTCTTACTTTACAACTGGTTTTCTGTTCAGTTATATTTGTTCAGCAACATATTACCTGAATGATTACAAATTGTTAAAATATACTTAATTTACCTTATACATAAATATTTATATATTGTTGCCTAATTAACTTGGGTTTTGTTATAGAAAAACAAGCATTTATTCATACATGCTTTGTTGTAGAAAAACAGGCATTTATTCATACATTTATTTTATGTTTGTATGTTTAAAGGTTTTTAACCTTCTAGCTTCTACTTCTGATTCTGGTTCTATGTTTTGTTCTGGGAAAACCCACTACTACCACAATTATACTATAACGTCAGTTCCACTGAAAACCAATAAAATACAAGACGAGTGGAATGCTGTGTCCGAGTCCTTCCCTTTCAAGTGTGGGAAACCCTGATGCTCACATACACTTGACAGACCCTGTGTTTGACTTACATCTCTGTTGTTGTTGTGAAATGTAGTGTGGGGGAAGGGCATCAGCAGCAGAGAGCTTCTGTGTGGGTGGGGAGGGGCAATAGCAGCAGAGAGCTTCTTCTAAGAGCATTTCTTTGACAAGACCCAGACTGGATTTTCCAAAAAAACACCTTGGCGGCGTGGCTTAGGGTCCTAAGGCGTGTCCCAGCACGTCAAAATTGAGTTTGGACCAGGATAGGACATTGGACTTCAATACCAGAATTAGGCCTATTGACAGTATCCTATACCCGGAACGAGGCCTAACCGTTCAAAAACATTTTAAAAAAAAATCATGTATCCAAAATAGGTAGACTCCAAATGGGCTGAAACGTGCTCCTAACATCTTCCCCCGGGAAGTTCTTTGGCAAGTGGGACTTGGGAAGTTTTCACGACTGGCCTTCCATTGAAATGAATGGGTTAGTGTTTGTTTTTGAATAACTCTGAAACTAAAGGACCTACGGCTTCGCGGACACCTCAGCCACGATCGGGGACCCCGAGTTAGGGTGTGTGACGATTTTGAAGCAGCGGGGACATTCGGGTTATTTTTCACGAATATTTTTACACTTTTTTTCTGACCTGTGACCTTTGGGTGTATCTCAGGACAGGAAGGTGCTAGAGACTCGGTTCAAAGTCAGGCGCGCTCAGTGCCCTCGATTTAGGGGGGGGTAGACTCGATTCCGGGTCAATACCACCTTTTCCTGATTTTTTTGTGAATATTTCCAACTATTTTTACGAGGCCTTTGGCCGAGTGCGTTTCGGGCCGCCGTTCCGGACAGGAAGGTCGTACGGACGTCAGACGAGTATCCCCCGTATCGTCTCGCTTAGGGCTATCTACCGATAGGGGCGCGAGGCCCTAGCCCGAAAAGGCGGGCCGTGATTGGACGAAATCAAAATTCCAACCGGCAAGTCTAAGCGATGGGGTCGGGTTAGGACTCGTTCCGGAAATCAAGTCCAAAGTCCTAACCGAGTGATTTCCAGAGTCATTTCCCCCACTTGAAAGTCAGAAAAGTCATTTCTGATGGGCTATTGTGTTTCACCATCCCATATAAGCCCTGGGAGTGGGGGGGAAAAAAATAAAAAATTTTGGATGATTTTAGGCCCACGGTGTCGAGTAAGGGTATTAGGCCTTGGACGTAGGGTCTGGCGACGAGGCCGATTTTTTTTTTTTCAAAAATCCGTTAAATATGGTTACCCTGAGCCCCACGCATCCTCTTTGTACACATACAACTTTCAGCCTGCAAAAGGGCTTGCTCTGAAGTGAAGGAGTCAGGGTTAGCGGGTTAGGGAAATAGACTTCATTTCCGGAATTAGGCCTATTGACAGTATCCTATTCCCGGAACGAGGCCTAACCTTTCAAATACATTTTTTAAAAATCATGTATCCAAAATAGGTAGACTCCAAATGGGCTGAAACATGCTCCTAACACCTTCCCCTGGGAAGTTCTTTGGCAAGTGGGACTTGGGAGGTTTTCACTACCGGCCTTCCATTGAAATGAAAGGGTTAGTGTTTGTTTTTGAATAACTCTGAAACTAAAGGTCCTACGGCTTCGCGGACACCTCGGCCACGATCGGGGACCCCGAGTTAGGGGGTGGGACGAATCTGAAACCGCGGGGACATTCGGGTAATTTTTCACGAATATTTTTACACTTTTTTTCTGACCTGTGAGCTTTGGGCGTATCTCGGGACAGGAAGGTGCTAGACACTCGGTTCCGAGTCAGGCGCGCTCGGCGCCCTCGATTTAGGGGGGGTAGACCAGATTCCGGGTCGATGGCACCTCTTCCTGATTTTTTTGTGAATATTTCTGACTATTTTTACGAGGCCTTTTGCCGAGTGCGTTTCGGGCCGCCGTTCCGGACGGGAAGGTCATACGGACGTCGGACGAGTATCCCCCGTTCCGTCTCGCTCGGGGCTATCTACCGATGGGGGCGCGAGGCCCTAGCCCGAAAAGGCGGTCCGTGATCGGACGAAATCAAAATTCCAACCGGCAAGTCTAAGCGATGGGGTCGGGTTAGGACTCGTTCCGGAAATCGAGTCCAAAGTCCTAACCGAGTGATTTCCAGAGCCATTTCACCCACTTGAAAGTCAGAAAAGTCATTTCTGATGGGCTATTGTGTTTCAGCATCCCATATAAGCCCTGGGAGTGGGGGGAAAAAAAATAAAAAATTTTGGATGATTTTAGGCCCACGGTGTCGAGTAAGGGTATTAGGCCTTGGACGTAGGGTCTGGCGACGAGGCCGATTTTTTTTTTCAAAAATCCGTTAAATACGGTTACCCTGAGCCCCACGCATCCTCTTTGTACACATACAACTGTCAGCCTGCAAAAGGGCTCACTCTGAAGTGAAGGAATCAGTGTTAGCGGGTTAGGGAAATAGACTTCATTTCCGGAACGAATCCTAACCTAACTCATTGCTTAGACATTGCCGGTTGGAATTTCATTTTCCCTCCAAAAACGGTCGATTTTTTTGGGCCTGGGTTTTGCGCCTTTGGGTATCGGTAGAGAGCCGGGTCTGTGCGGCCCTACGGTAAAAGTTTTCTCGGGTGTCTTTCGTGGACCGAGTTATGGGCCTTTTTTGGAATGATTTTGAATTGAATTTTGAAACGAATGGGTTAGGGTTTGTTTTCGAATAACTCTGAAACTAAAGGTCCTACGGCTTCGCGGACGTGTCGGCCACGATCGGGGACCCCGATTTAGGGCGCGCGACGATTTTGAAGCCGCCGGGACGTTCGGGTAATTTTTCACGAATATTTTTACACTTTTTTTCCGACCTTTCACCTTCGGGCGTATCTCGGGACGGGAAGGCGCTAGAGACTCGGTTCCGAGTCAGGCGCGCTCGGCGCCCTCGATTTAGGGGGGGTAGACTCGATTCCGGGTCGACGGCACCTCTTCCTGATTTTTTTGTGAATATTTCCGACTATTTTTACGAGGCCTTCGGCCTAGTGCGTTTCGGGCCGCCGTTCCGGACGGGAAGGTCGTACGGACGTCGGACGAGCATCCCCCGTTTCGTCTCGCTCGGGGCTATCTACCGACGGGGGCGCGAGGCCCTAGGCCGAAAAGGCGGGCCGCGATCGGACGAAATCGAAATTCCAACCTGCAAGTCTAAGCGATGGGGTCGGGTTAGGACTCGTTCCGGAAATCGAGTCCAAAGTCCTAACCGAGTGATTTCCAGAGCCGTTTCCCCCACTTGAAAAATAATTTCTGACATCGACCCGTGCGGCTCGATCGGACTCGGTGCGCTATTACGTTGCACGACCCCTTTTTCCCCATTCATTTATATGGGCTTCTTTGGAGATACGTGAGATCTCGCCAGCAGATGGAGGCAAAACACAAGCGATAATACTCTGCCTCTCGACTTCGGTTCCACAGGGAATCTTGGTGTGATTTTCTGGGGTCTCCTCACAGGGCCTGGCTAAGCGCGCTGCATCACTCTCGCGATTTCCCACAGGGGAATTGTCTAGTTATTATTATTCTTATTCTTCTTATTATTTTTTTTTCAAAAATCCATTAAATACGGTTGCCCTGAGCCCCACGCATCCTTTTTTGTAGACATACAACTTTCAGCCTGCAAAAGGGCTCGCTCTGAAGTGAAGGAGTGAGGGTTAGCGGGTTAGGGAAATAGACTTCGTTTCCTTGAATTAGGCCTATTTACTGTATCCTATACCCGGAACGAGGCCTAACCTTTCACAAAAACATTTTTAAAAAAATCATGTCTCCAAAATATGTGCCAAACGCCTCCAAATGGGCTGAAACGTGCTCCTAACACCTTCCCCTGGGAAGTTTTTTGGCAAGTGGGACTTGGCCGTTTCACCCACTTGAAAGTCAGAAAAGTCATTTCTGATGGGATATTGTGTTTCAGCATCCCATATAAGCCCTGGGAGTGGGGGAAAAAAAAAATAAAAGGGTTTCATTTCATCCAAAATCATTTTGGATGATTTTAGGCCCACGGTGTCGAGTAAGGGTATTAGGCCTTGGACGTAGGGTCTGGCGACGAGGCCGATTTTTTTTTTTCAAAAATCCGTTAAATACGGTTACCCTGAGCCCCCACGCATCCTCTTTTCCAACTGTTTTTACGGGCCTTCGGCCTAGGACGTTTCGGGCCGCCGTTCCGGACAGGAAGGTCGTACGGAGGTAGGACGAGTATCCCCCGATTCGTCTCGCTCGGGGCTATCTACCGATACCGCGTTTGTTACGGTTCGACCCCGTTTTAGGGGCGAGACGGTCGGACTTGATTTTTGGAACTCGGACTAGTTTTTTGGAACTCGTTCCCGGTTTCCCAAAAAAACGCTTCGGGGGAGTCGCCCGTGGTCCGGGGGCACGTCCCGTCGTATCGGAATCGAGTTTCGAGCGATATTTCAAAAAAGCGGTCTCGGATCCGGATGTCGGGTCTGGGGGGCGTGGCCTAGGGTCCGGGGGCGTGTCCCAGCCTATCAGAATCGAGTTTGGGGCGAGTTCCAAAAAACCAGTCCCAATTCCAAAAATCGAGTCCGGGGGGCGTGGCCTAGGGTCGGGGGGCGTGTCCCAGCCAATCAGAATCGAGTTTGGGGCAAGTTCCAAAAATCTAGTCCCAATTCCAAAAATCGAGTCCGGGGGGCGTGGCCTAGGGTCGGGGGGCGTGTCCCAGCCAATCAGAATTGAGTTTGGGGCAAGTTCCAAAAAACCAGTCCCAATTCCAAAAATCGAGTCCGGGGGGCGTGGCCTAGGGTCGGGGGGCGTGTCCCAGCCAATCAGAATCGAGTTTGGGGCAAGTTCCAAAAAACTAGTCCCAATTCCAAAAATCAAGTCTGGGGGGCGTGGCCTAGGGTCCCGGGGGGGTCCGCAGCCAATCAGAATCGAGTTTGGGGCAAGTTCCAAAAAACAAGTCTGGAGTCCAGAAAACAAGTCTCTAGTGTTAGAGCGCCACCTAGAGTCCAATATGCCCTCGGCCTAGCCGACTAAGCTAAGCTATCCCAATTCCACAAACTGTGTTTTTGGATTCCAACTTGCCATTACCGATGAATGGTCGCAGTCTGTCGTGACCGGTCGCGACGAAAAAATTCCAACTCCACAGTCCCCGCAATGGGGCCGGTTCCACAAATCAAGTCTATTTGCCTAACCCTAACCCTAACCCTAACCCTAACCCTAACCCTAACCCTAACCCTAACCCTAACCCTAACCCTAACCCTAACCCTAACCCTAACCCTAACCCTAACCCTAACCCTAACCCTAACCCTAACCCTAACCCTAACCCTAACCCTAACCCTAACCCTAACCCTAACCCTAACCCTAACCCTAACCCTAACCCTAACCCTAACCCTAACCCTAACCCTAACCCTAACCCTAACCCTAACCCTAACCCTAACCCTAACCCTAACCCTAACCCTAACCCTAACCCTAACCCTAACCCTAACCCTAACCCTAACCCTAACCCTAACCCTAACCCTAACCCTAACCCTAACCCTAACCCTAACCCTAACCCTAACCCTAACCCTAACCCTAACCCTAACCCTAACCCTAACCCTAACCCTAACCCTAACCCTAACCCTAACCCTAACCCTAACCCTAACCCTAACCCTAACCCTAACCCTAACCCTAACCCTAACCCTAACCCTAACCCTAACCCTAACCCTAACCCTAACCCTAACCCTAACCCTAACCCTAACCCTAACCCTAACCCTAACCCTAACCCTAACCCTAACCCTAACCCTAACCCTAACCCTAACCCTAATTAGGAAAATGAAGGAGAATAGACTCTTAAGGCGGAATTCGATTCCACAAATCAAGTCCGAAATTTCAGAAAGCTATTAAATGATAATCCTGCGGCATAGGTCGCTTTTTGGGATTGTGTAGAAGGTTATTACAGATTTTTTGACACCTTTGAAATAAATTTTCGATCTTCTTATGATTTTATACCGCAATAAAACCCCTTAAGCCTAATTACCACTAATTATTGTTGCAATATACTACCCTGTCACAGGGTGGCCGTTGTAAAAACTAGGTTTATGGATTCCGGACTACTTTTTTGGAACTTGCTCCAATAGGCTGGGACACCCCCCTGGACGCTAGGCCACGCCCCCCCAGACTTGATTTTTGGAATTGGGACTAGTTTTTTGGAACTTGCCCCAAACTTAATTCTGATAGGCTGGGACACACCCCTAGACCCTAGGCCACGCCCCCCAGACTCGATTTTTGGAATTGGGACTAGTTTTTTGGAACTTGCCCCAAACTTGATTCTGATAGGCTGGGACACACCCCTGGAACATGGGCCACGCCCCCCAGACTCGATTTTTGGAATTGGGACTAGTTTTTGGGAACTTGCCCCAAACTTAATTCTGATAGGCTGGGACACACCCCTGGACCCTAGGCCACGCCCCCCAGACTCGATTTATGGATCCGAGCCTACTTTTCTGGAAATCGCTCGAAACTTAATTCCGATATGCCGGCACGTGCCCCCGGACCCCAGGCCACTCCCCCAAAGTGTTTTTTGGGAAACCGGGACCGAGTTCCAAAAAACTAGTCCGAGTTCCAAAAATCAAGTCCGACCGTCTCGCACCTAAAACGGGGTCGAATTGTAACAAATGCTGTATCGGTAGATAGCCCTAAGCGAGACGAAAAGGGGGATACTTGTCTGACGTCCGTACGACTTTCCTGTCCCGAACGGCGGCCCGAAACGCACTCGGAAAAAGGCCTCATAAAAATTGTTGGAAATATTCACAAAAAATCAGGAAAAGGTGCTATTGACTCGCAATTGAGGCTACCCCCCCTAAATCGCGGGCGTTGAGCGCGCCTGACTTGGAACCGAGTCCCTAGCACCTTCCTGTCCCGAGATACACCCGAAGGTGAAAGGTCAGAAAAAAAGTGTAAAAATATTCGTGAAAAATTACCCGAATGTCCGTGCGGCTTCAAAATCGTCACACGCCCTAACTCTGGGTCCGCGATCGTGGCCGAGGCGTCCGCTGAACCTAGGCCCAAAAAAATCGACCGTTTTTGGAGGGAAAATGAAATTCCAACCGGCAAGTCTAAGCAATGGCGTCGGGTTTGGACTCGTTCAGGAAATCGAGTCCAAAGTCCTAACCGAGTGATTTCCAGAGCCATTTCACCCACTTGAAAGTCAGAAAAGTAATTTCTGATGGGCTATTGTGTTTCAGCATCCCATATAAGCCCTGGGAGTGGGGGAAAAAAAATAAAAATTTTTGGAAGATTTTAGGCCCACGGTGTCGAGTAAGGGTATTAGGCCTTTGACATAGGGGCTGGCCACGAGGCCTATTTTTTTTTTTTTTCAAAAATCCATTAAATATGGTTACCCTGAGCCTCACACATCCTTTTTTTGTACACATACAACTTTCAGCCTGCAAAAGGGCTCGCTCTGAAGTGAAGGAGTTACAATTACGGCTTTAGGCAAATAGACTTGATTTCCGGAACGAGTCCTAACCTAACTCATTGCTTAGACATTGCCGGTTGGAATTTCATTTTCCCTCCAAAAACGGTCAATTTTTTTGGGCCTAGGTTTCGCGGACGCCTCGGCCACGATCGGGGACCCCGAGTTAGGGCTTGCTAAGGTTTTGAAGCCGCGGGGAGATTCGGGTAATTTTTCACGAATATTTTTACACTTTTTTTCTGACCTTTCACCTTCGGGCGTATCTCGGGACAGGAAGGTGCTAGAGACTCGGTTCTGAGTCAGGCGCGCTCAGCGCCCTCGATTTAGGGGGGGTAGACTCGATTCCGGGTCAATAGCACCTTTTCCTGATTTTTTTGTGAATATTTCCAACTATTTTTACGAGGCCTTTGGCCGAGTGCGTTTTGGGCCGCCGTTCCGGACAGGAAGGTCGTACGGACGTCAGACGAGTACCCGCAGTTACGTCTCGCTTCGGGCTATCGCCCGAAAGGGGCGCGAGACCCTAGCCCGAAAAGGCTTGCCGTGATTGGACAAAATCTAAATTCCAACAGGTAATGTCTAAGCAATGGAGGCCACAACTCAAGTCCAATCTCCTAACCTAAGTGTGTGGGGGATGGGCAGTAGCAGCTGAGAGCTTCTTCTAAGAGCTTTTCTTTGACTGTGACAAGGCCCCGAACTGGATTTTTGGAATTCAGGCTCGATTTTTGGAATTGAGGCTTGATTTTTGGAATTGAGACTCGATTTTTGGAATTGAGGCTTGATTTTTGATATTTTTTATCTCTGGGGCAAGTTCGGGTTGTGACTTGATGTCTGGAACTTGATATCTGGAATTCAGACTTAATACCTTGAACCCATTAGGTTTCACACTTGATATCTGGAATTCAGACTTGATATCTGGAACAAATTAGGGTTGGGACTTGATATCTGGAACTGGACACCAAAAAAGCATTTAATTGCAATTCAATAACTTTAATGCACTTCCATATCTTTGATAAAGCCACAATTTAATGCACTTCCATATCTTTAATAAAGCCACACCCCCCAGACTCGATTTTTGGAATTGGGACTAGTTTTTTGGAACTTGCTCCAAACTCAACTCTGATAGGCTGGGGCACCAACCCTGGCCCTAAGGCACACCCCACCCGACTCGGTTTCTGGGTTCCAGACTACTTTTTTGGGACTTGCTCCAAACTCAATTCTGATGTGCGGGCATGTGCCACCAGACCATAAGACACTTCACCACACTCTTTTCTTTGGAAAACAGACAACTTCATCAGGAAAAACCCTTATATCTCACTCCCTGAAAGACATTGGAGGAAACTTACACCACAGGGTCGTACAGACTGGGCTCCTCTATCAAATTCCAGTGCTATTACACTAGGATTAGGGTTAATTCCAAAAATCGAGTCTCAATTCCAAAAATCGAGTCTCAATTCCAAAAATCAAGTCTCAATTCCAAAAATCAAGTCTCAAACTCCTAACCGAGACTTGATATTTGGAATTGAGACTTGATTTTTGGAATTGAGACTCGATTTTTGGAATTGAGACTCGATTTTTGGAATTGAGGCTTGATTTTTGTTATTTTTGATCTCTGGGGCAAAGTAGGGTTGTGACTTGTTGTCTGGAACTTGATATCTGGAATTCAGACTTACTACCTTGAACCCATTAGGTTTCACACTTGATATCTGGAATTCAGACTTGATATGTGGAACAAATTAGGGTTGGGACTTGATATCTGGAACTGGACACCAAGAAAGCATTTTATTGCAATTCAATAACTTTAATGCACTTCCATGTCTTTAATAAAGCCACAATTTAATGCACTTCCATATCTTTAATGAAGCCACACCCTCCAGACTGGATTTTTGGACTTCAGACTACTTTTTTGGAACTTGCTCAAAACTCAATTCTGATAGGCTGGGGCACCAACCCTGGCCCTAAGCCACAGCCCACCCGACTCGGTTTCTGGGTTCCAGACTACTTTTTTGGGACTTGCTCCAAACTCAATTCTGATGTGCTGACATGTGCCACCAGACCATAAGACACTTCACCACAATCTTTTCTTTGGAAAACAGACAACTTCATCAGGAAAAACCGTTATATCTCGCTCCCTGAAAGACATTGGAGGAAACTTTCACCACAGGGTCGTACAGACTGGGCTCCTCTATCAAATTCCAGTGCTATTACACTAGGATTAGGGTTAATTCCAAAAATCAAGTCTCAATTCCAAAAATCGAGTCTCAATTCCAAAAATCAAGTCTCAATTCCAAAAATCAAGTCTCAAACTCCTAACCGAGACTTGATATTTGGAATTGAGACTTGATTTTTGGAATTGAGACTCGATTTTTGGAATTGAGACTCGATTTTTGGAATTGAGGCTTGATTTTTGTTATTTTTGATCTCTGGGGCAAAGTAGGGTTGTGACTTGATGTCTGGAACTTGATATCTGGAATTCAGACTTAATACCTTGAACCCATTAGGTTTCACACTTGATATCTGGAATTCAGACTTGATATCTGGAACAAATTAGGGTTGGGACTTGATATCTGGAACTGGACACCAAAAAAGCATTTTATTGCAATTCAATAACTTTAATGCACTTCCATGTCTTTAATAAAGCCACAATTTAATGCACTTCCATATCTTTAATGAAGCCACACCCTCCAGACTGGATTTTTGGACTTCAGACTACTTTTTTGGAACTTGCTCAAAACTCAATTCTGATAGGCTGGGTAACCAACCCTGGCCCTAAGCCACAGCCCACCCGACTCGGTTTCTGGTTTCCAGACTACTTTTTTGGGACTTGCTCCAAACTCAATTCTGATGTGCTGACATGTGCCACCAGACCATAAGACACTTCACCACACTCTTTTCTTTGGAAAACAGACAACTTCATCAGGAAAAACCCTTATATCTCGCTCCCTGAAAGACATTGGAGGAAACTTTCACCACAGGGTCGTACAGACTGGGCTCCTCTATCAAATTCCAGTGCTATTACACTAGGATTAGGGTTAATTCCAAAAATCGAGTCTCAATTCCAAAAATCGAGTCTCAATTCCAAAAATCAAGTCTCAATTCCAAAAATCAAGTCTCAAACTCCTAACCGAGACTTGATATTTGGAATTGAGACTTGATTTTTGGAATTGAGACTCGATTTTTGGAATTGAGACTTGATTTTTGGAATTGAGACTCGATTTTTGGAATTGAGACTTGATTTTTGGAATTGAGGCTTGATTTTTGTTATTTTTGATCTCTGGGGCAAAGTAGGGTTGTGACTTGATGTCTGGAACTTGATATCTGGAATTCAGACTTAATACCTTGAACCCATTAGGTTTCACACTTGATATCTGGAATTCAGACTTGATATCTGGAACAAATTAGGGTTGGGACTTCATATCTGGAACTGGACACCAAAAAAGCATTTTATTGCAATTCAATAACTTTAATGCACTTCCATGTCTTTAATAAAGCCACAATTTAATGCACTTCAATATCTTTAATGAAGCCACACCATCCTGACTGGATTTTTGGACTTCAGACTACTTTTTTGGAACTTGCTCAAAACTCAATTCTGATAGGCTGGGGCACCAACCCTGGCCCTAAGCCACAGCCCACCCAACTCGGTTTCTGGGTTCCAGACCACTTTTTTGGAACTTGCTCCATCCTCAATTCTGATGTGCTGACATGTGCCACCAGACCATAAGACACTTCACCACACTCTTTTCTTTGGAAAACAGACAACTTCATCAGGAAAAACCCTTATATCTCGCTCCCTGAAAGACATTGGAGGAAACTTTCACCACAGGGTCGTACAGACTGGGCTCCTCTATCAAATTCCAGTGCTATTACACTAGGATTAGGGTTAATTCCAAAAATCGAGTCTCAATTCCAAAAATCGAGTCTCAATTCCAAAAATCAAGTCTCAATTCCAAAAATCAAGTCTCAAACTCCTAACCGAGACTTGATATTTGGAATTGAGACTTGATTTTTGGAATTGAGACTCGATTTTTGGAATTGAGACTTGATTTTTGGAATTGAGGCTTGATTTTTGTTATTTTTGATCTCTGGGGCAAAGTAGGGTTGTGACTTGATGTCTGGAACTTGATATCTGGAATTCAGACTTAATACCTTGAACCCATTAGGTTTCACACTTGATATCTGGAATTCAGACTTGATATCTGGAACAAATTAGGGTTGGGACTTGATATCTGGAACTGGACACCAAAAAAGCATTTTATTGCAATTCAATAACTTTAATGCACTTCCATGTCTTTAATAAAGCCACAATTTAATGCACTTCCATATCTTTAATGAAGCCACACCCTCCTGACTGGATTTTTGGACTTCAGACTACTTTTTTGGAACTTGCTCAAAACTCAATTCTGATAGGCTGGGGCACCAACCCTGGCCCTAAGCCACAGCCCACCCAACTCGGTTTCTGGGTTCCAGACTACTTTTTTGGAACTTGCTCCAAACTCAATTCTGATGTGCTGACATGTGCCACCAGACCATAAGACACTTCACCACACTCTTTTCTTTGGAAAACAGACAACTTCATCAGGAAAAACCCTTATATCTCGCTCCCTGAAAGACATTGGAGGAAACTTTCACCACAGGGTCGTGCAGACTGGGCTCCTCTATCAAATTCCAGTGCTATTACACTAGGATTAGGGTTAATTCCAAAAATCAAGTCTCAATTCCAAAAATCGAGTCTCAATTCCAAAAATCAAGTCTCAATTCCAAATATCAAGTCTCAATTCCAAAAATCGAGTCTCAATTCCAAAAATCAAGTCTCAAACTCCTAACCCTAATCCTAACCGAGACTTGATTTTTGGAATTGAGACTCGATTTTTGGAATTGAGACTTGATTTTTGGAATTGAGACTTGATTTTTGGAATTGAGACTTGATTTTTGGAATTGAGACTTGATTTTTGGAATTGAGGCTTGATTTTTGTTATTTTTGATCTCTGGGGCAAATTAGGGTTGGGACTTGATGTCTGGAACTTGATATCTGGAATTCAGACTTAATACCTTGAACCCATTAGGTTTCACACTTGATATCTGGAATTCAGACTTGATGTCTGGAACAAATTAGGGTTGGGACTTGATATCTGGAACTGGACACCAAAAAAGCATTTTATTGCAATTCAATAACTTTAATGCACTTCCATATCTTTAAAAAAGCCACAGTTTAATGCACTTCCATATCTTTAATAAAGCCACACCCTCCAGACTGGATTTTTGGAATTGTGACTAGTTTTTTGGAACTTGCTCCAAACTCAACTCTGATAGGCTGGGGCACCAACCCTGGCCCTAAGGCACACCCCACCCGACTCGGTTTCTGGGTTCCAGACTACTTTTTTGGGACTTGCTCCAAACTCAATTCTGATGTGCTGACATGTGCCACCAGACCATAAGACACTTCACCACACTCTTTTCTTTGGAAAACAGACAACTTCATCAGGAAAAACCCTTATATCTCGCTCCCTGAAAGACATTGGAGGAAACTTTCACCACAGGGTCGTACAGACTGGGCTCCTCTATCAAATTCCAGTGCTATTACACTAGGATTAGGGTTAATTCCAAAAATCGAGTCTCAATTCCAAAAATCGAGTCTCAATTCCAAAAATCGAGTCTCAATTCCAAAAGTCAAGTCTCAAACTCCTAACCGAGACTTGATTTTTGGAATTGAGACTTGATTTTTGGAATTGAGACTCGATTTTTGGAATTGAGACTTGATTTTTGGAATTGAGGCTTGATTTTTGATATTTTTGATCTCTGGGGCAAATTAGGGTTGTCACTTGATGTCTGGAACTTGATATCTGGAATTCAGACTTAATATCTTGAACCCACTAGGGTTCACACTTGATATCTGGAATTCAGACTTGATATCTGGAGCAAAGTAGGGTTGTGACATGATGTCTGGACCCTGGACACCAAGAAAACATTTTATTGCAATTCAATAACTTTAATGCACTTCCATATCTTTAGTAAGCCAAAAAACCTTTAAAGAAATACAATAACATCAAACATTTCAAAACACACTTTTAATAGAACAGCATGGAACAGAAGGTCATGGGGACACTTTGGGCTTGTTCTCCCACAGCCCTAAATCCTCCTGGGGAAAGTTGTTAGGAGCATGTTTCAGGCCATTTGGAGTGTATCGGTGCCTGTTTTGGAGACATTTAAATTTGATATTGAACTCTTTTAGTTTGAGCCTAGGCTCGTAAGCCCCAACACCACGTCAAGGTAGAGTTCACGTTGGGGTTGTTAACACAATGTGGTTTTGTCTAAGCAATGGGTCGGGTTAGGACTCGTTCCGGAAATCGAGTCCAAAGTCCTAACCGAGTGATTTCCAGAGCCATTTCACCCACTTGAAAGCCAGAAAAGTCATTTCTGATGGGCTATTGTGTTTCAGCATCCCATATAAGCCCTGGGAGTGGGGGGAAAAAAAATATTTTTTTGGATGAGTTTAGGCCCACGGTGTCGAGTAAAGGTATTAGGCCTTTGACCCATCCGTAGGGTCTGGCAACGAGGCCAATTTTTTTTTTTCAAAAATACGTTAAATATGGTTACCCTGAGCACCATGCATCCTTTTTTGTACACATACAACTTTCAGCCTGCAATAGGGCTCGCTCTGAAGTGAAGGAGTTAGGGTTAGCGGGTTAGGAAAATAGACTTCATTTCCGGAATTAGGCCTATTGACAGTATCCTATACCTGGAACGAGGCCTAACCTTTCAAAAACATTTAACACTACAAGTCCCAGCATTTTTCTGTCTACCTAGAAGACCCACATAGGGGCCGTTTGGCCCGACCGCTTTTCCCTTATGCACTCCTTTTGTTATGGTAATGAGGCTGTTAGTGGCAGTGTGTGGGGGGAGGGGGTCACCCTTCACACACTTCACACTTCAGTGGTGAAGTCATGTTGGCTGCTTCTGTGAGAATGAGGATTAAAAACACATTCTATTCTAAAATGTGAACATGTGACTGTCCCATGTGACCATAACATTTATCCCCATGGCAATTAATCAATTGAACAAGATATGGGAGATACATACTTAAAACTACACTTTAATGTACAAATGATTCCTTTTAACATTTCTAGCATTGATTGATGCCTCTGACCAGTGGTCTGTATTTATTTACACGTTTTGCTATTTATTGTGTTGTGATGGGTTTTTTTATTGTATGTGTTTTTTGTCACTCTGCTGTGCTGTAAGACAAATTGCCTTTTTTAAGGACATTAAAGCTTTCAACTCAAGTCAAGACGAGTCATAACGACTCATGTGACTGCAACCAGACAATTGTTTGATGGATAAATACCTCAGTGCACATGGACTATCGCTTCAGTTCCCTCAAGAATTTTGTGGTGAAAGAAGCTCCTCTCCAAGGAACGAAGATGCAGAGATTCAACAGGCATTGGAAATGATCCTGGATGGAGCAAACCCTTGCGACAAGTTCAAGTGGCTCCAGCCGTGTGCCACTATCAGCCACATTTCCATAACAAAATGAGTGTCCAGAGGGGGGACTTGAGGCCAATTGGCCCTCTTGTGGGTTTTCTAGGTAAAAAGGCCAAATGGCCCCTCTCTGGGAAAAAAATCATGTCTCCAAAATAGGTAGGGTTAGCGGGTTAGGGAAATAGACTTGATTTCCGGAATTAGGCCTATTGACAGTATCCTATACCCGGAACGAGGCCTAACCTTTCACAAAAACATTTTTTTAAAAATCATGTCTCCAAAATAGGTAGACTCCAAATGGGCTGTAACCTGCTCCTAACACCTTCCCCCGGGAATTTTTTTGGCAAGTGGGACTTGGGCAAATTTTCACTACCGGCCTTCCATTGAAATGAATGGGTTAGGGTTTGTTTTTGAATAACTCTGAAACTAAAGGTCCTACGGCTTCGCGGATGCGTCGGCCACGATCGGGGACCGCGACTTAGTGTGTGCGACGATTTTGAAGCCGCGGGGACATTCGGGTAATTTTTCACGAATATTTTTACACTTTTTTTCTGACCTGTGACCTTTGGGTGTATCTCAGGACAGGAAGGTGCTAGAGACTCGGTTCCGAGTCAGGCGCGCTCGGCGCCCTCGATTTAGGGGGGGTAGACTTGATTCTGGGTCAATAGCACCTTTTCCTGATTTTTTTGTGAATATTTCCAACAATTTTTACGAGGCCTTTTGCCGAGTGCGTTTCGGGCCGCCGTTCCGGACAGGAAGGTCGTACGGACGTCAGACGAGTATCCCCCGTTTCGTCTCGCTTAGGGCTATCTACCGATAGGGGCGCGAGGCCCTAGCCCGAAAAGGCGGGCCGTGATTGGACGAAATCAAAATTCCAACCGGCAAGTCTAAGCAATGGGGTCGGGTTAGGACTCGTTCCGGAAATCAAGTCCAAAGTCCTAACCGAGTGATTTCCAGAGTCATTTCCCCCACTTGAAAGTCAGAAAAGTCATTTCTGATGGGCTATTGTGTTTCACCATCCCATATAAGCCCTGGGAGTGGGGAAAAAATAAAAATAAAAATTGGATGATTTTAGGCCCACGGTGTCGAGTAAGGGTATTAGGCCTTGGACGTAGGGTCTGGCGACGAGGCCGATTTTTTTTTTTCAAAAATCCATTAAATATGGTTACCCTGAGCACCACGCATCCTCTTTGTACACATACACCTTTCAGCCTGCAAAAAGGGCTGGCTCTGAAGTGAAGGAGTCAGGGTTAGCGGGTTAGGGAAATAGACTTCATTTCCGGAATTAGGCCTATTGACAGTATCCTATACCCGGAACGAGGCCTAACCTTTCAAAAACATTTTTTAAAAAATCATGTTGCAGTTGCAAAGAGAATTTACTACTAACGCAAACTTTACAGCACATCAGGGAAAAAAGGACAAAAAAGGCTACCGGTAAACCCACTGAACTTTTTTATATGCAAACGCTGCGCTCGCGGTAATCCGTGGGCATGACAAATGTTTGTTCCTTACCTGTGATTGGTTTAAACTTTCTTTCTCAGTGGTGTGTAGTAAAATATCTTCAGTTAAAGTGAACAAACTGCCTGTGAAAGGGCTAATGGTTAAAATGGTTCTTACTTTACAACTGGTTTTCTGTTCAGTTATATTTGTTCAGCAACATATTACCTGAATGATTACAAATTGTTAAAATATACTTAATTTACCTTATACATAAATATTTATATATTGTTGCCTAATTAACTTGGGTTTTGTTATAGAAAAACAAGCATTTATTCATACATGCTTTGTTGTAGAAAAACAGGCATTTATTCATACATTTATTTTATGTTTGTATGTTTAAAGGTTTTTAACCTTCTAGCTTCTACTTCTGATTCTATGTTTTGTTCTGGGAAAACCCACTACTACCACAATTATACTATAACATCAGTTCCACTGAAAACCAATAAAATACAAGACGAGTGGAATGCTGTGTCCGAGTCCTTCCCTTTCAAGTGTGGGAAACCCTGATGCTCACATAAACTTGACAGACCCTGTGTTTGACTTACATCTCTGTTGTTGTTGTGAAAAGTAGTGTGGGGGAAGGGCATCAGCAGCAGAGAGCTTCTGTGTGGGTGGGGAGGGGCAATAGCAGCAGAGAGCTTCTTCTAAGAGCATTTCTTTGACAAGACCCAGACTGGATTTTCCAAAAAAACACCTTGGCGGCGTGGCTTAGGGTCCTAAGGCGTGTCCCAGCACGTCAAAATTGAGTTTGGACCAGGATAGGACATTGGACTTCAATACCAGAATTAGGCCTATTGACAGTATCCTATACCCGGAACGAGGCCTAACCGTTCAAAAACATTTTTAAAAAAAATCATGTATCCAAAATAGGTAGACTCCAAATGGGCTGAAACGTGCTCCTAACATCTTCCCCCGGGAAGTTCTTTGGCAAGTGGGACTTGGGAAGTTTTCACGACTGGCCTTCCATTGAAATGAATGGGTTAGTGTTTGTTTTTGAATAACTCTGAAACTAAAGGACCTACGGCTTCGCGGACACCTCAGCCACGATCGGGGACCCCGAGTTAGGGTGTGTGACGATTTTGAAGCAGCGGGGACATTCGGGTTATTTTTCACGAATATTTTTACACTTTTTTTCTGACCTGTGACCTTTGGGTGTATCTCAGGACAGGAAGGTGCTAGAGACTCGGTTCAAAGTCAGGCGCGCTCAGTGCCCTCGATTTAGGGGGGGGTAGACTCGATTCCGGGTCAATACCACCTTTTCCTGATTTTTTTGTGAATATTTCCAACTATTTTTACGAGGCCTTTGGCCGAGTGCGTTTCGGGCCGCCGTTCCGGACAGGAAGGTCGTACGGACGTCAGACGAGTATCCCCCGTATCGTCTCGCTTAGGGCTATCTACCGATAGGGGCGCGAGGCCCTAGCCCGAAAAGGCGGGCCGTGATTGGACGAAATCAAAATTCCAACCGGCAAGTCTAAGCGATGGGGTCGGGTTAGGACTCGTTCCGGAAATCAAGTCCAAAGTCCTAACCGAGTGATTTCCAGAGTCATTTCCCCCACTTGAAAGTCAGAAAAGTCATTTCTGATGGGCTATTGTGTTTCACCATCCCATATAAGCCCTGGGAGTGGGGGGAAAAAAAATAAAAAATTTTGGATGATTTTAGGCCCACGGTGTCGAGTAAGGGTATTAGGCCTTGGACGTAGGGTCTGGCGACGAGGCCGAATTTTTTTTTTTTCAAAAATCCGTTAAATATGGTTACCCTGAGCCCCACGCATCCTCTTTGTACACATACAACTTTCAGCCTGCAAAAGGGCTTGCTCTGAAGTGAAGGAGTCAGGGTTAGCGGGTTAGGGAAATAGACTTCATTTCCGGAATTAGGCCTATTGACAGTATCCTATTCCCGGAACGAGGCCTAACCTTTCAAATACATTTTTTAAAAATCATGTATCCAAAATAGGTAGACTCCAAATGGGCTGAAACATGCTCCTAACACCTTCCCCTGGGAAGTTCTTTGGCAAGTGGGACTTGGGAGGTTTTCACTACCGGCCTTCCATTGAAATGAACGGGTTAGTGTTTGTTTTTGAATAACTCTGAAACTAAAGGACCTTCGGCTTCGCGGACACCTCGGCCACGATCGGGGACCCCGAGTTAGGGGGTGGGACGAATCTGAAACCGCGGGGACATTCGGGTAATTTTTCACGAATATTTTTACACTTTTTTTCTGACCTGTGAGCTTTGGGCGTATCTCGGGACAGGAAGGTGCTAGACACTCGGTTCCGAGTCAGGCGCGCTCGGCGCCCTCGATTTAGGGGGGGTAGACCAGATTCCGGGTCGATGGCACCTCTTCCTGATTTTTTTGTGAATATTTCTGACTATTTTTACGAGGCCTTCGGCCTAGTGCGTTTCGGGCCGCCGTTCCGGACGGGAAGGTCGTACGGACGTCGGACGAGTATCCCCCGTTCCGTCTCGCTCGGGGCTATCTACCGATGGGGGCGCGAGGCCCTAGCCCGAAAAGGCGGTCCGTGATCGGACGAAATCAAAATTCCAACCGGCAAGTCTAAGCGATGGGGTCGGGTTAGGACTCGTTCCGGAAATCGAGTCCAAAGTCCTAACCGAGTGATTTCCAGAGCCATTTCACCCACTTGAAAGTCAGAAAAGTCATTTCTGATGGGCTATTGTGTTTCAGCATCCCATATAAGCCCTGGGAGTGGGGGGAAAAAAAATAAAAAATTTTGGATGATTTTAGGCCCACGGTGTCGAGTAAGGGTATTAGGCCTTGGACGTAGGGTCTGGCGACGAGGCCGATTTTTTTTTTCAAAAATCCGTTAAATACGGTTACCCTGAGCCCCACGCATCCTCTTTGTACACATACAACTGTCAGCCTGCAAAAGGGCTCACTCTGAAGTGAAGGAATCAGTGTTAGCGGGTTAGGGAAATAGACTTCATTTCCGGAACGAATCCTAACCTAACTCATTGCTTAGACATTGCCGGTTGGAATTTCATTTTCCCTCCAAAAACGGTCGATTTTTTTGGGCCTGGGTTTTGCGCCTTTGGGTATCGGTAGAGAGCCGGGTCTGTGCGGCCCTACGGTAAAAGTTTTCTCGGGTGTCTTTCGTGGACCGAGTTTTGGGCCTTTTTTCGAATGATTTTGAATTGAATTTTGAAACGAATGGGTTAGGGTTTGTTTTCGAATAACTCTGAAACTAAAGGTCCTACGGCTTCGCGGACGTGTCGGCCACGATCGGGGACCCCGATTTAGGGCGCGCGACGATTTTGAAGCCGCCGGGACGTTCGGGTAATTTTTCACGAATATTTTTACACTTTTTTTCCGACCTTTCACCTTCGGGCGTATCTCGGGACGGGAAGGCGCTAGAGACTCGGTTCCGAGTCAGGCGCGCTCGGCGCCCTCGATTTAGGGGGGGTAGACTCGATTCCGGGTCGACGGCACCTCTTCCTGATTTTTTTGTGAATATTTCCGACTATTTTTACGAGGCCTTCGGCCTAGTGCGTTTCGGGCCGCCGTTCCGGACGGGAAGGTCGTACGGACGTCGGACGAGCATCCCCCGTTTCGTCTCGCTCGGGGCTATCTACCGACGGGGGCGCGAGGCCCTAGGCCGAAAAGGCGGGCCGCGATCGGACGAAATCGAAATTCCAACCTGCAAGTCTAAGCGATGGGGTCGGGTTAGGACTCGTTCCGGAAATCGAGTCCAAAGTCCTAACCGAGTGATTTCCAGAGCCGTTTCCCCCACTTGAAAAATAATTTCTGACATCGACCCGTGCGGCTCGATCGGACTCGGTGCGCTATTACGTTGCACGACCCCTTTTTCCCCATTCATTTATATGGGCTTCTTTGGAGATACGTGAGATCTCGCCAGCAGATGGAGGCAAAACACAAGCGATAATACTCTGCCTCTCGACTTCAGTTCCACAGGGAATCTTGGTGTGATTTTCTGGGGTCTCCTCACAGGGCCTGGCTAAGCGCGCTGCATCACTCTCGCGATTTCCCACAGGGGAATTGTCTAGTTATTATTATTCTTATTCTTCTTATTATTTTTTTTTCAAAAATCCATTAAATACGGTTGCCCTGAGCCCCACGCATCCTTTTTTGTAGACATACAACTTTCAGCCTGCAAAAGGGCTCGCTCTGAAGTGAAGGAGTGAGGGTTAGCGGGTTAGGGAAATAGACTTCGTTTCCTTGAATTAGGCCTATTTACTGTATCCTATACCCGGAACGAGGCCTAACCTTTCACAAAAACATTTTTTTAAAAATCATGTCTCCAAAATATGTGCCAAACGCCTCCAAATGGGCTGAAACGTGCTCCTAACACCTTCCCCTGGGAAGTTTTTTGGCAAGTGGGACTTGGCCGTTTCACCCACTTGAAAGTCAGAAAAGTCATTTCTGATGGGATATTGTGTTTCAGCATCCCATATAAGCCCTGGGAGTGGGGGAAAAAAAAAATAAAAGGGTTTCATTTCATCCAAAATCATTTTGGATGATTTTAGGCCCACGGTGTCGAGTAAGGGTATTAGGCCTTGGACGTAGGGTCTGGCGACGAGGCCGATTTTTTTTTTCAAAAATCCGTTAAATACGGTTACCCTGAGCCCCCACGCATCCTCTTTTCCAACTGTTTTTACGGGCCTTCGGCCTAGGACGTTTCGGGCCGCCGTTCTGGACAGGAAGGTCGTACGGAGGTAGGACGAGTATCCCCCGATTCGTCTCGCTCGGGGCTATCTACCGATACCGCGTTTGTTACGGTTCGACCCCGTTTTAGGGGCGAGACGGTCGGACTTGATTTTTGGAACTCGGACTAGTTTTTTGGAACTCGTTCCCGGTTTCCCAAAAAAACGCTTCGGGGGAGTCGCCCGTGGTCCGGGGGCACGTCCCGTCGTATCGGAATCGAGTTTCGAGCGATATTTCAAAAAAGCGGTCTCGGATCCGGATGTCGGGTCGGGGGGGCGTGGCCTAGGGTCCGGGGGCGTGTCCCAGCCTATCAGAATCGAGTTTGGGGCGAGTTCCAAAAAACCAGTCCCAATTCCAAAAATCGAGTCCGGGGGGCGTGGCCTAGGGTCGGGGGGCGTGTCCCAGCCAATCAGAATCGAGTTTGGGGCAAGTTCCAAAAATCTAGTCCCAATTCCAAAAATCGAGTCCGGGGGGCGTGGCCTAGGGTCGGGGGGCGTGTCCCAGCCAATCAGAATTGAGTTTGGGGCAAGTTCCAAAAAACCAGTCCCAATTCCAAAAATCGAGTCCGGGGGGCGTGGCCTAGGGTCGGGGGGCGTGTCCCAGCCAATCAGAATCGAGTTTGGGGCAAGTTCCAAAAAACTAGTCCCAATTCCAAAAATCGAGTCCGGGGGGCGTGGCCTAGGGTCGGGGGGCGTGTCCCAGCCAATCAGAATCAGGTTTGGGGCAAGTTCCAAAAAACTAGTCCCAATTCCAAAAATCAAGTCTGGGGGGCGTGGCCTAGGGTCCCGGGGGGGTCCGCAGCCAATCAGAATCGAGTTTGGGGCAAGTTCCAAAAAACTAGTCTGGAGTCCAGAAAACAAGTCTCTAGTGTTAGAGCGCCACCTAGAGTCCAATATGCCCTCGGCCTAGCCGACTAAGCTAAGCTATCCCAATTCCACAAACTGTGTTTTTGGATTCCAACTTGCCATTACCGATGAATGGTCGCAGTCTGTCGTGACCGGTCGCGACGAAAAAATTCCAACTCCACAGTCCCCGCAATGGGGCCGGTTCCACAAATCAAGTCTATTTGCCTAACCCTAACCCTAACCCTAACCCTAACCCTAACCCTAACCCTAACCCTAACCCTAACCCTAACCCTAACCCTAACCCTAACCCTAACCCTAACCCTAACCCTAACCCTAACCCTAACCCTAACCCTAACCCTAACCCTAACCCTAACCCTAACCCTAATTAGGAAAATGAAGGAGAATAGACTCTTAAGGCGGAATTCGATTCCACAAATCAAGTCCGAAATTTCAGAAAGCTATTAAATGATAATCCTGCGGCATAGGTCGCTTTTTGGGATTGTGTAGAAGGTTATTACAGATTTTTTGACACCTTTGAAATAAATTTTCGATCTTCTTATGATTTTATACCG
This sequence comes from Neoarius graeffei, assembly GCF_027579695.1. Taxonomy (NCBI): domain Eukaryota; kingdom Metazoa; phylum Chordata; class Actinopteri; order Siluriformes; family Ariidae; genus Neoarius; species Neoarius graeffei. Next base: position 100,987,045 of record NC_083575.1, on the reverse strand, counting down.
CAATAAAACCCCTTAAGCCTAATTACCACTAATTATTGTTGCAATATACTACCCTGTCACAGGGTGGCCGTTGTAAAAACTAGGTTTATGGATTCCGGACTACTTTTTTGGAACTTGCTCCAATAGGCTGGGACACCCCCCTGGACGCTAGGCCACGCCCCCCCAGACTTGATTTTTGGAATTGGGACTAGTTTTTTGGAACTTGCCCCAAACTTAATTCTGATAGGCTGGGACACACCCCTAGACCCTAGGCCACGCCCCCCAGACTCGATTTTTGGAATTGGGACTAGTTTTTTGGAACTTGCCCCAAACTTGATTCTGATAGGCTGGGACACACCCCTGGAACATGGGCCACGCCCCCCAGACTCGATTTTTGGAATTGGGACTAGTTTTTGGGAACTTGCCCCAAACTTAATTCTGATAGGCTGGGACACACCCCTGGACCCTAGGCCACGCCCCCCAGACTCGATTTATGGATCCGAGCCTACTTTTCTGGAAATCGCTCGAAACTTAATTCCGATATGCCGGCACGTGCCCCCGGACCCCAGGCCACTCCCCCAAAGTGTTTTTTGGGAAACCGGGACCGAGTTCCAAAAAACTAGTCCGAGTTCCAAAAATCAAGTCCGACCGTCTCGCACCTAAAACGGGGTCGAATTGTAACAAATGCTGTATCGGTAGATAGCCCTAAGCGAGACGAAAAGGGGGATACTTGTCTGACGTCCGTACGACTTTCCTGTCCCGAACGGCGGCCCGAAACGCACTCGGAAAAAGGCCTCATAAAAATTGTTGGAAATATTCACAAAAAATCAGGAAAAGGTGCTATTGACTCGCAATTGAGGCTACCCCCCCTAAATCGCGGGCGTTGAGCGCGCCTGACTTGGAACCGAGTCCCTAGCACCTTCCTGTCCCGAGATACACCCGAAGGTGAAAGGTCAGAAAAAAAGTGTAAAAATATTCGTGAAAAATTACCCGAATGTCCGTGCGGCTTCAAAATCGTCACACACCCTAACTCTGGGTCCGCGATCGTGGCCGAGGCGTCCGCTGAACCTAGGCCCAAAAAAATCGACCGTTTTTGGAGGGAAAATGAAATTCCAACCGGCAAGTCTAAGCAATGGCGTCAGGTTTGGACTCGTTCAGGAAATCGAGTCCAAAGTCCTAACCGAGTGATTTCCAGAGCCATTTCACCCACTTGAAAGTCAGAAAAGTAATTTCTGATGGGCTATTGTGTTTCAGCATCCCATATAAGCCCTGGGAGTGGGGGAAAAAAATAAAAATTTTTGGAAGATTTTAGGCCCACGGTGTCGAGTAAGGGTATTAGGCCTTTGACATAGGGGCTGGCCACGAGGCCTATTTTTTTTTTTTTTTCAAAAATCCATTAAATATGGTTACCCTGAGCCTCACACATCCTTTTTTTGTACACATACAACTTTCAGCCTGCAAAAGGGCTCGCTCTGAAGTGAAGGAGTTACAATTACGGCTTTAGGCAAATAGACTTGATTTCCGGAACGAGTCCTAACCTAACTCATTGCTTAGACATTGCCGGTTGGAATTTCATTTTCCCTCCAAAAACGGTCAATTTTTTTGGGCCTAGGTTTCGCGGACGCCTCGGCCACGATCGGGGACCCCGAGTTAGGGCTTTCTAAGGTTTTGAAGCCGCGGGGAGATTCGGGTAATTTTTCACGAATATTTTTACACTTTTTTTCTGACCTTTCACCTTTGGGCGTATCTCGGGACAGGAAGGTGCTAGAGACTCGGTTCTGAGTCAGGCGCGCTCAGCGCCCTCGATTTAGGGGGGGTAGACTCGATTCCGGGTCAATAGCACCTTTTCCTGATTTTTTTGTGAATATTTCCAACTATTTTTACGAGGCCTTTGGCCGAGTGCGTTTTGGGCCGCCGTTCCGGACAGGAAGGTCGTACGGACGTCAGACGAGTACCCGCAGTTACGTCTCGCTTCGGGCTATCGCCCGAAAGGGGCGCGAGACCCTAGCCCGAAAAGGCGGGCCGTGATTGGACAAAATCTAAATTCCAACAGGTAATGTCTAAGCAATGGAGGCCACAACTCAAGTCCAATCTCCTAACCTAAGTGTGTGGGGGATGGGCAGTAGCAGCTGAGAGCTTCTTCTAAGAGCTTTTCTTTGACTGTGACAAGGCCCCGAACTGGATTTTTGGAATTCAGGCTCGATTTTTGGAATTGAGGCTTGATTTTTGGAATTGAGACTCGATTTTTGGAATTGAGGCTTGATTTTTGATATTTTTTATCTCTGGGGCAAGTTCGGGTTGTGACTTGATGTCTGGAACTTGATATCTGGAATTCAGACTTAATACCTTGAACCCATTATGTTTCACACTTGATATCTGGAATTCAGACTTGATATCTGGAACAAATTAGGGTTGGGACTTGATATCTGGAACTGGACACCAAAAAAGCATTTAATTGCAATTCAATAACTTTAATGCACTTCCATATCTTTGATAAAGCCACAATTTAATGCACTTCCATATCTTTAATAAAGCCACACCCCCCAGACTCGATTTTTGGAATTGGGACTAGTTTTTTGGAACTTGCTCCAAACTCAACTCTGATAGGCTGGGGCACCAACCCTGGCCCTAAGGCACACCCCACCCGACTCGGTTTCTGGGTTCCAGACTACTTTTTTGGGACTTGCTCCAAACTCAATTCTGATGTGCGGGCATGTGCCACCAGACCATAAGACACTTCACCACACTCTTTTCTTTGGAAAACAGACAACTTCATCAGGAAAAACCCTTATATCTCGCTCCCTGAAAGACATTGGAGGAAACTTTCACCACAGGGTCGTACAGACTGGGCTCCTCTATCAAATTCCAGTGCTATTACACTAGGATTAGGGTTAATTCCAAAAATCGAGTCTCAATTCCAAAAATCGAGTCTCAATTCCAAAAATCAAGTCTCAATTCCAAAAATCAAGTCTCAAACTCCTAACCGAGACTTGATATTTGGAATTGAGACTTGATTTTTGGAATTGAGACTCGATTTTTGGAATTGAGACTCGATTTTTGGAATTGAGGCTTGATTTTTGTTATTTTTGATCTCTGGGGCAAAGTAGGGTTGTGACTTGTTGTCTGGAACTTGATATCTGGAATTCAGACTTAATACCTTGAACCCATTAGGTTTCACACTTGATATCTGGAATTCAGACTTGATATGTGGAACAAATTAGGGTTGGGACTTGATATCTGGAACTGGACACCAAAAAAGCATTTTATTGCAATTCAATAACTTTAATGCACTTCCATGTCTTTAATAAAGCCACAATTTAATGTACTTCCATATCTTTAATGAAGCCACACCCTCCAGACTGGATTTTTGGACTTCAGACTACTTTTTTGGAACTTGCTCAAAACTCAATTCTGATAGGCTGGGGCACCAACCCTGGCCCTAAGCCACAGCCCACCCGACTCGGTTTCTGGGTTCCAGACTACTTTTTTGGGACTTGCTCCAAACTCAATTCTGATGTGCTGACATGTGCCACCAGACCATAAGACACTTCACCACACTCTTTTCTTTGGAAAACAGACAACTTCATCAGGAAAAACCCTTATATCTCGCTCCCTGAAAGACATTGGAGGAAACTTTTACCACAGGGTCGTACAGACTGGGCTCCTCTATCAAATTCCAGTGCTATTACACTAGGATTAGGGTTAATTCCAAAAATCGAGTCTCAATTCCAAAAATCGAGTCTCAATTCCAAAAATCAAGTCTCAATTCCAAAAATCAAGTCTCAAACTCCTAACCGAGACTTGATATTTGGAATTGAGACTTGATTTTTGGAATTGAGACTCGATTTTTGGAATTGAGACTCGATTTTTGGAATTGAGGCTTGATTTTTGTTATTTTTGATCTCTGGGGCAAAGTAGGGTTGTGACTTGATGTGTGGAACTTGATATCTGGAATTCAGACTTAATACCTTGAACCCATTAGGTTTCACACTTGATATCTGGAATTCAGACTTGATATCTGGAACAAATTAGGGTTGGGACTTGATATCTGGAACTGGACACCAAAAAAGCATTTTATTGCAATTCAATAACTTTAATGCACTTCCATGTCTTTAATAAAGCCACAATTTAATGCACTTCCATATCTTTAATGAAGCCACACCCTCCAGACTGGATTTTTGGACTTCAGACTACTTTTTTGGAACTTGCTCAAAACTCAATTCTGATAGGCTGGGTAACCAACCCTGGCCCTAAGCCACAGCCCACCCGACTCGGTTTCTGGTTTCCAGACTACTTTTTTGGGACTTGCTCCAAACTCAATTCTGATGTGCTGACATGTGCCACCAGACCATAAGACACTTCACCACACTCTTTTCTTTGGAAAACAGACAACTTCATCAGGAAAAACCCTTATATCTCGCTCCCTGAAAGACATTGGAGGAAACTTTCACCACAGGGTCGTACAGACTGGGCTCCTCTATCAAATTCCAGTGCTATTACACTAGGATTAGGGTTAATTCCAAAAATCGAGTCTCAATTCCAAAAATCGAGTCTCAATTCCAAAAATCAAGTCTCAATTCCAAAAATCAAGTCTCAAACTCCTAACCGAGACTTGATATTTGGAATTGAGACTTGATTTTTGGAATTGAGACTCGATTTTTGGAATTGAGACTTGATTTTTGGAATTGAGACTCGATTTTTGGAATTGAGACTTGATTTTTGGAATTGAGGCTTGATTTTTGTTATTTTTGATCTCTGGGGCAAAGTAGGGTTGTGACTTGATGTCTGGAACTTGATATCTGGAATTCAGACTTAATACCTTGAACCCATTAGGTTTCACACTTGATATCTGGAATTCAGACTTGATATCTGGAACAAATTAGGGTTGGGACTTGATATCTGGAACTGGACACCAAAAAAGCATTTTATTGCAATTCAATAACTTTAATGCACTTCCATGTCTTTAATAAAGCCACAATTTAATGCACTTCCATATCTTTAATGAAGCCACACCCTCCAGACTGGATTTTTGGACTTCAGACTACTTTTTTGGAACTTGCTCAAAACTCAATTCTGATAGGCTGGGGCACCAACCCTGGCCCTAAGCCACAGCCCACCCGACTCGGTTTCTGGGTTCCAGACTACTTTTTTGGGACTTGCTCCAAACTCAATTCTGATGTGCTGACATGTGCCACCAGACCATAAGACACTTCACCACACTCTTTTCTTTGGAAAACAGACAACTTCATCAGGAAAAACCCTTATATCTCGCTCCCTGAAAGACATTGGAGGAAACTTTCACCACAGGGTCGTACAGACTGGGCTCCTCTATCAAATTCCAGTGCTATTACACTAGGATTAGGGTTAATTCCAAAAATCGAGTCTCAATTCCAAAAATCGAGTCTCAATTCCAAAAATCAAGTCTCAATTCCAAAAATCAAGTCTCAAACTCCTAACCGAGACTTGATATTTGGAATTGAGACTTGATTTTTGGAATTGAGACTCGATTTTTGGAATTGAGACTTGATTTTTGGAATTGAGGCTTGATTTTTGTTATTTTTGATCTCTGGGGCAAAGTAGGGTTGTGACTTGATGTCTGGAACTTGATATCTGGAATTCAGACTTAATACCTTGAACCCATTAGGTTTCACACTTGATATCTGGAATTCAGACTTGATATCTGGAACAAATTAGGGTTGGGACTTGATATCTGGAACTGGACACCAAAAAAGCATTTTATTGCAATTCAATAACTTTAATGCACTTCCATGTGTTTAATAAAGCCACAATTTAATGCACTTCCATATCTTTAATGAAGCCACACCCTCCTGACTGGATTTTTGGACTTCAGACTACTTTTTTGGAACTTGCTCAAAACTCAATTCTGATAGGCTGGGGCACCAACCCTGGCCCTAAGCCACAGCCCACCCAACTCGGTTTCTGGGTTCCAGACTACTTTTTTGGAACTTGCTCCAACCTCAATTCTGATGTGCTGACATGTGCCACCAGACCATAAGACACTTCACCACACGCTTTTCTTTGGAAAACAGACATCTTCATCAGGAAAAACCCTTATATCTCGCTCCCTGAAAGACATTGGAGGAAACTTTCACCACAGGGTCGTGCAGACTGGGCTCCTCTATCAAATTCCAGTGCTATTACACTACGATTAGGGTTAATTCCAAAAATCAAGTCTCAATTCCAAAAATCGAGTCTCAATTCCAAAAATCAAGTCTCAATTCCAAATATCAAGTCTCAATTCCAAAAATCGAGTCTCAATTCCAAAAATCAAGTCTCAAACTCCTAACCCTAATCCTAACCGAGACTTGATTTTTGGAATTGAGACTCGATTTTTGGAATTGAGACTTGATTTTTGGAATTGAGACTTGATTTTTGGAATTGAGACTTGATTTTTGGAATTGAGACTTGATTTTTGGAATTGAGGCTTGATTTTTGTTATTTTTGATCTCTGGGGCAAATTAGGGTTGGGACTTGATGTCTGGAACTTGATATCTGGAATTCAGACTTAATACCTTGAACCCATTAGGTTTCACACTTGATATCTGGAATTCAGACTTGATGTCTGGAACAAATTAGGGTTGGGACTTGATATCTGGAACTGGACACCAAAAAAGCATTTTATTGCAATTCAATAACTTTAATGCACTTCCATATCTTTAAAAAAGCCACAATTTAATGCACTTCCATATCTTTAATAAAGCCACACCCTCCAGACTGGATTTTTGGAATTGTGACTAGTTTTTTGGAACTTGCTCCAAACTCAACTCTGATAGGCTGGGGCACCAACCCTGGCCCTAAGGCACACCCCACCCGACTCGGTTTCTGGGTTCCAGACTACTTTTTTGGGACTTGCTCCAAACTCAATTCTGATGTGCTGACATGTGCCACCAGACCATAAGACACTTCACCACACTCTTTTCTTTGGAAAACAGACAACTTCATCAGGAAAAACCCTTATATCTCGCTCCCTGAAAGACATTGGAGGAAACTTTCACCACAGGGTCGTACAGACTGGGCTCCTCTATCAAATTCCAGTGCTATTACACTAGGATTAGGGTTAATTCCAAAAATCGAGTCTCAATTCCAAAAATCGAGTCTCAATTCCAAAAATCGAGTCTCAATTCCAAAAGTCAAGTCTCAAACTCCTAACCGAGACTTGATTTTTGGAATTGAGACTTGATTTTTGGAATTGAGACTCGATTTTTGGAATTGAGACTTGATTTTTGGAATTGAGGCTTGATTTTTGATATTTTTGATCTCTGGGGCAAATTAGGGTTGTCACTTGATGTCTGGAACTTGATATCTGGAATTCAGACTTAATATCTTGAACCCACTAGGGTTCACACTTGATATCTGGAATTCAGACTTGATATCTGGAGCAAAGTAGGGTTGTGACATGATGTCTGGACCCTGGACACCAAGAAAACATTTTATTGCAATTCAATAACTTTAATGCACTTCCATATCTTTAGTAAGCCAAAAAACCTTTAAAGAAATACAATAACATCAAACATTTCAAAACACACTTTTAATAGAACAGCATGGAACAGAAGGTCATGGGGACACTTTGGGCTTGTTCTCCCACAGCCCTAAATCCTCCTGGGGAAAGTTGTTAGGAGCATGTTTCAGGCCATTTGGAGTGTATCGGTGCCTGTTTTGGAGACATTTAAATTTGATATTGAACTCTTTTAGTTTGAGCCTAGGCTCGTAAGCCCCAACACCACGTCAAGGTAGAGTTCACGTTGGGGTTGTTAACACAATGTGGTTTTGTCTAAGCAATGGGTCGGGTTAGGACTCGTTCCGGAAATCGAGTCCAAAGTCCTAACCGAGTGATTTCCAGAGCCATTTCACCCACTTGAAAGCCAGAAAAGTCATTTCTGATGGGCTATTGTGTTTCAGCATCCCATATAAGCCCTGGGAGTGGGGGGAAAAAAAAAAAATTTTTTGGATGAGTTTAGGCCCACGGTGTCGAGTAAAGGTATTAGGCCTTTGACCCATCCGTAGGGTCTGGCAACGAGGCCAATTTTTTTTTTTTCAAAAATACGTTAAATACGGTTACCCTGAGCACCATGCATCCTTTTTTGTACACATACAACTTTCAGCCTGCAATAGGGCTCACTCTTAAGTGAAGGAGTTAGGGTTAGCGGGTTAGGGAAATAGACTTCATTTCCGGAATTAGGCCTATTGACAGTATCCTATACCTGGAACGAGGCCTAACCTTTCAAAAACATTTAACACTACAAGTCCCAGCATTTTTCTGTCTACCTAGAAGACCCACATAGGGGCCGTTTGGCCCGACCGCTTTTCCCTTATGCACTCCTTTTGTTATGGTAATGAGGCTGTTAGTGGCAGTGTGTGGGGGGAGGGGGTCACCCTTCACACACTTCACACTTCAGTGGTGAATTCATGTTGGCTGCTTCTGTGAGAATGAGGAATAAAAACACATTCTATTCTAAAATGTGAACATGTGAATGTCCCATGTGACCATAACATTTATCCCCATGGCAATTAATCAATTGAACAAGATATGGGAGATACATACTACACTCCTACTTGTGTTAATGTACAAATGATTCCTTTTAACATTTCTAGCATTGATTGATGCCTCTGACCAGTGGTCTGTATTTATTTACACGTTTTGCTATTTATTGTGTTGTGATGGGTTTTTTTATTGTATGTGTTTTTTGTCACTCTGCTGTGCTGTAAGACAAATTGCCTTTTTTAAGGACATTAAAGCTTTCAACTCAAGTCAAGACGAGTCATAACGACTCATGTGACTGCAACCAGACAATTGTTTGATGGATAAATACCTCAGTGCACATGGACTATCGCTTCAGTTCCCTCAAGAATTTTGTGGTGAAAGAAGCTCCTCTCCAAGGAACGAAGATGCAGAGATTCAACAGGCATTGGAAATGATCCTGGATGGAGCAAACCCTTGCGACAAGTTCAAGTGGCTCCAGCCGTGTGCCACTATCAGCCACATTTCCATAACAAAATGAGTGTCCACAGGGGGGACTTGAGGCCAATTGGCCCTCTTGTGGGTTTTCTAGGTAAAAAGGCCAAATGGCCCCTCTCTGGGAAAAAAATCATGTCTCCAAAATAGGTAGGGTTAGCGGGTTAGGGAAATAGACTTGATTTCCGGAATTAGGCCTATTGACAGTATCCTATACCCGGAACGAGGCCTAACCTTTCACAAAAACATTTTTTTAAAAATCATGTCTCCAAAATAGGTAGACTCCAAATGGGCTGAAACCTGCTCCTAACACCTTCCCCTGGGAATTTTTTTGGCAAGTGGGACTTGGGCAAATTTTCACTACCGGCCTTCCATTGAAATGAATGGGTTAGGGTTTGTTTTTGAATAACTCTGAAACTAAAGGTCCTACGGCTTCGCGGATGCGTCGGCCACGATCGGGGACCACGACTTAGTGTGTGCGACGATTTTGAAGCCGCGGGGACATTCGGGTAATTTTTCACGAATATTTTTACACTTTTTTTCTGACCTGTGACCTTTGGGTGTATCTCAGGACAGGAAGGTGCTAGAGACTCGGTTCCGAGTCAGGCGCGCTCGGCGCCCTCGATTTAGGGGGGGTAGACTTGATTCTGGGTCAATAGCACCTTTTCCTGATTTTTTTGTGAATATTTCCAACAATTTTTACGAGGCCTTTTGCCGAGTGCGTTTCGGGCCGCCGTTCCGGACAGGAAGGTCGTACGGACGTCAGACGAGTATCCCCCGTTTCGTCTCGCTTAGGGCTATCTACCGATAGGGGCGCGAGGCCCTAGCCCGAAAAGGCGGGCCGTGATTGGACGAAATCAAAATTCCAACCGGCAAGTCTAAGCAATGGGGTCGGGTTAGGACTCGTTCCGGAAATCAAGTCCAAAGTCCTAACCGAGTGATTTCCAGAGTCATTTCCCCCACTTGAAAGTCAGAAAAGTCATTTCTGATGGGCTATTGTGTTTCACCATCCCATATAAGCCCTGGGAGTGGGGAAAAAATAAAAATAAAAATTGGATGATTTTAGGCCCACGGTGTCGAGTAAGGGTATTAGGCCTTGGACGTAGGGTCTGGCGACGAGGCCGATTTTTTTTTTTCAAAAATCCATTAAATATGGTTACCCTGAGCCCCACGCATCCTCTTTGTACACATACACCTTTCAGCCTGCAAAAGGGCTGGCTCTGAAGTGAAGGAGTCAGGGTTAGCGGGTTAGGGAAATAGACTTCATTTCCGGAATTAGGCCTATTGACAGTATCCTATACCCGGAACGAGGCCTAACCTTTCAAAAACATTTTTTAAAAAATCATGTTGCAGTTGCAAAGAGAATTTACTACTAACGCAAACTTTACAGCACATCAGGGAAAAAAGGACAAAAAAGGCTACCGGTAAACCCACTGAACTTTTTTATATGCAAACGCTGCGCTCGCAGTAATCCGTGGGCATGACAAATGTTTGTTCCTTACCTGTGATTGGTTTAAACTTTCTTTCTCAGTGGCGTGTAGTAAAATATCTTCAGTTAAAGTGAACAAACTGCCTGTGAAAGGGCTAATGGTTAAAATGGTTCTTACTTTAACACTGGTTTTCTGTTCAGTTATATTTGTTCAGCAACATATTACCTGAATGATTACAAATTGTTAAAATATACTTAATTTACCTTATACATAAATATTTATATATTGTTGCCTAATTAACTTGGGTTTTGTTATAGAAAAACAAGCATTTATTCATACATGCTTTGTTGTAGAAAAACAGGCATTTATTCATACATTTATTTTATGTTTGTATGTTTAAAGGTTTTTAACCTTCTAGCTTCTACTTCTGATTCTGGTTCTATGTTTTGTTCTGGGAAAACCCACTACTACCACAATTATACTATAACGTCAGTTCCACTGAAAACCAATAAAATACAAGACGAGTGGAATGCTGTGTCCGAGTCCTTCCCTTTCAAGTGTGGGAAACCCTGATGCTCACATACACTTGACAGACCCTGTGTTTGACTTACATCTCTGTTGTTGTTGTGAAAAGTAGTGTGGGGGAAGGGCATCAGCAGCAGAGAGCTTCTGTGTGGGTGGGGAGGGGCAATAGCAGCAGAGAGCTTCTTCTAAGAGCATTTCTTTGACAAGACCCAGACTGGATTTTCCAAAAAAACACCTTGGCGGCGTGGCTTAGGGTCCTAAGGCGTGTCCCAGCACGTCAAAATTGAGTTTGGACCAGGATAGGACATTGGACTTCAATACCGGAATTAGGCCTATTGACAGTATCCTATACCCGGAACGAGGCCTAACCGTTCAAAAACATTTTAAAAAAAAATCATGTATCCAAAATAGGTAGACTCCAAATGGGCTGAAACGTGCTCCTAACATCTTCCCCCGGGAAGTTCTTTGGCAAGTGGGACTTGGGAAGTTTTCACGACTGGCCTTCCATTGAAATGAATGGGTTAGTGTTTGTTTTTGAATAACTCTGAAACTAAAGGACCTACGGCTTCGCGGACACCTCAGCCACGATCGGGGACCCCGAGTTAGGGTGTGTGACGATTTTGAAGCAGCGGGGACATTCGGGTAATTTTTCACGAATATTTTTACACTTTTTTTCTGACCTGTGACCTTTGGGTGTATCTCAGGACAGGAAGGTGCTAGAGACTCGGTTCAAAGTCAGGCGCGCTCAGTGCCCTCGATTTAGGGGGGGTTAGACTCGATTCCGGGTCAATACCACCTTTTCCTGATTTTTTTGTGAATATTTCCAACTATTTTTACGAGGCCTTTGGCCGAGTGCGTTTCGGGCCGCCGTTCCGGACAGGAAGGTCGTACGGACGTCAGACGAGTATCCCCCGTATCGTCTCGCTTAGGGCTATCTACCGATAGGGGCGCGAGGCCCTAGCCCGAAAAGGCGGGCCGTGATCGGACGAAATCAAAATTCCAACCGGCAAGTCTACGCGATGGGGTCGGGTTAGGACTCGTTCCGGAAATCAAGTCCAAAGTCCTAACCGAGTGATTTCCAGAGTCATTTCCCCCACTTGAAAGTCAGAAAAGTCATTTCTGATGGGCTATTGTGTTTCAGCATCCCATATAAGCCCTGGGAGTGGGGGGAAAAAAAATAAAAAATTTTGGATGATTTTAGGCCCACGGTGTCGAGTAAGGGTATTAGGCCTTGGACGTAGGGTCTGGCGACGAGGCCGATTTTTTTTTTTTTCAAAAATCCGTTAAATATGGTTACCCTGAGCCCCACGCATCCTCTTTGTACACATACAACTTTCAGCCTGCAAAAGGGCTTGCTCTGAAGTGAAGGAGTCAGGGTTAGCGGGTTAGGGAAATAGACTTCATTTCCGGAATTAGGCCTATTGACAGTATCCTATTCCCGGAACGAGGCCTAACCTTTCAAATACATTTTTTAAAAATCATGTATCCAAAATAGGTAGACTCCAAATGGGCTGAAACATGCTCCTAACACCTTCCCCTGGGAAGTTCTTTGGCAAGTGGGACTTGGGAGGTTTTCACTACCGGCCTTCCATTGAAATGAACGGGTTAGTGTTTGTTTTTGAATAACTCTGAAACTAAAGGTCCTACGGCTTCGCGGACACCTCGGCCACGATCGGGGACCCCGAGTTAGGGGGTGGGACGAATCTGAAACCGCGGGGACATTCGGGTAATTTTTCACGAATATTTTTACACTTTTTTTCTGACCTGTGAGCTTTGGGCGTATCTCGGGACAGGAAGGTGCTAGACACTCGGTTCCGAGTCAGGCGCGCTCGGCGCCCTCGATTTAGGGGGGGTAGACCAGATTCCGGGTCGATGGCACCTCTTCCTGATTTTTTTGTGAATATTTCTGACTATTTTTACGAGGCCTTCGGCCTAGTGCGTTTCGGGCCGCCGTTCCGGACGGGAAGGTCGTACGGACGTCGGACGAGTATCCCCCGTTCCGTCTCGCTCGGGGCTATCTACCGATGGGGGCGCGAGGCCCTAGCCCGAAAAGGCGGTCCGTGATCGGACGAAATCAAAATTCCAACCGGCAAGTCTAAGCGATGGGGTCGGGTTAGGACTCGTTCCGGAAATCGAGTCCAAAGTCCTAACCGAGTGATTTCCAGAGCCATTTCACCCACTTGAAAGTCAGAAAAGTCATTTCTGATGGGCTATTGTGTTTCAGCATCCCATATAAGCCCTGGGAGTGGGGGGAAAAAAAATAAAAAATTTTGGATGATTTTAGGCCCAGGGTGTCGAGTAAGGGTATTAGGCCTTGGACGTAGGGTCTGGCGACGAGGCCGATTTTTTTTTTCAAAAATCCGTTAAATACGGTTACCCTGAGCCCCACGCATCCTCTTTGTACACATACAACTGTCAGCCTGCAAAAGGGCTCACTCTGAATTGAAGGAATCAGTGTTAGCGGGTTAGGGAAATAGACTTCATTTCCGGAACGAATCCTAACCTAACTCATTGCTTAGACATTGCCGGTTGGAATTTCATTTTCCCTCCAAAAACGGTCGATTTTTTTGGGCCTGGGTTTTGCGCCTTTGGGTATCGGTAGAGAGCCGGGTCTGTGCGGCCCTACGGTAAAAGTTTTCTCGGGTGTCTTTCGTGGACCGAGTTATGGGCCTTTTTTGGAATGATTTTGAATTGAATTTTGAAACGAATGGGTTAGGGTTTGTTTTCGAATAACTCTGAAACTAAAGGTCCTACGGCTTCGCGGACGTGTCGGCCACGATCGGGGACCCCGATTTAGGGCGCGCGACGATTTTGAAGCCGCCGGGACGTTCGGGTAATTTTTCACGAATATTTTTACACTTTTTTTCCGACCTTTCACCTTCGGGCGTATCTCGGGACGGGAAGGCGCTAGAGACTCGGTTCCGAGTCAGGCGCGCTCGGCGCCCTCGATTTAGGGGGGGTAGACTCGATTCCGGGTCGACGGCACCTCTTCCTGATTTTTTTGTGAATATTTCCGACTATTTTTACGAGGCCTTCGGCCTAGTGCGTTTCGGGCCGCCGTTCCGGACGGGAAGGTCGTACGGACGTCGGACGAGCATCCCCCGTTTCGTCTCGCTCGGGGCTATCTACCGACGGGGGCGCGAGGCCCTAGGCCGAAAAGGCGGGCCGCGATCGGACGAAATCGAAATTCCAACCTGCAAGTCTAAGCGATGGGGTCGGGTTAGGACTCGTTCCGGAAATCGAGTCCAAAGTCCTAACCGAGTGATTTCCAGAGCCGTTTCCCCCACTTGAAAAATAATTTCTGACATCGACCCGTGCGGCTCGATCGGACTCGGTGCGCTATTACGTTGCACGACCCCTTTTTCCCCATTCATTTATATGGGCTTCTTTGGAGATACGTGAGATCTCGCCAGCAGATGGAGGCAAAACACAAGCGATAATACTCTGCCTCTCGACTTCAGTTCCACAGGGAATCTTGGTGTGATTTTCTGGGGTCTCCTCACAGGGCCTGGCTAAGCGCGCTGCATCACTCTCGCGATTTCCCACAGGGGAATTGTCTAGTTATTATTATTCTTATTCTTCTTATTATTTTTTTTTCAAAAATCCATTAAATACGGTTGCCCTGAGCCCCACGCATCCTTTTTTGTAGACATACAACTTTCAGCCTGCAAAAGGGCTCGCTCTGAAGTGAAGGAGTGAGGGTTAGCGGGTTAGGGAAATAGACTTCGTTTCCTTGAATTAGGCCTATTTACTGTATCCTATACCCGGAACGAGGCCTAACCTTTCACAAAAACATTTTTTAAAAAATCATGTCTCCAAAATATGTGCCAAACGCCTCCAAATGGGCTGAAACGTGCTCCTAACACCTTCCCCTGGGAAGTTTTTTGGCAAGTGGGACTTGGCCGTTTCACCCACTTGAAAGTCAGAAAAGTCATTTCTGATGGGATATTGTGTTTCAGCATCCCATATAAGCCCTGGGAGTGGGGGGAAAAAAAAAATAAAAGTGTTTCATTTCATCCCAAATCATTTTGGATGATTTTAGGCCCACGGTGTCGAGTAAGGGTATTAGGCCTTGGACGTAGGGTCTGGCGACGAGGCCGATTTTTTTTTTTCAAAAATCCGTTAAATACGGTTACCCTGAGCCCCCACGCATCCTCTTTTCCAACTGTTTTTACGGGCCTTCGGCCTAGGACGTTTCGGGCCGCCGTTCTGGACAGGAAGGTCGTACGGAGGTCGGACGAGTATCCCCCGATTCGTCTCGCTCGGGGCTATCTACCGATACCGCGTTTGTTACGGTTCGACCCCGTTTTAGGGGCGAGACGGTCGGACTTGATTTTTGGAACTCGGACTAGTTTTTTGGAACTCGTTCCCGGTTTCCCAAAAAAACGCTTCGGGGGAGTCGCCCGTGGTCCGGGGGCACGTCCCGTCGTATCGGAATCGAGTTTCGAGCGATATTTCAAAAAAGCGGTCTCGGATCCGGATGTCGGGTCGGGGGGGCGTGGCCTAGGGTCCGGGGGCGTGTCCCAGCCTATCAGAATCGAGTTTGGGGCGAGTTCCAAAAAACCAGTCCCAATTCCAAAAATCGAGTCCGGGGGGCGTGGCCTAGGGTCGGGGGGCGTGTCCCAGCCAATCAGAATCGAGTTTGGGGCAAGTTCCAAAAATCTAGTCCCAATTCCAAAAATCGAGTCCGGGGGGCGTGGCCTAGGGTCGGGGGGCGTGTCCCAGCCAATCAGAATTGAGTTTGGGGCAAGTTCCAAAAAACCAGTCCCAATTCCAAAAATCGAGTCCGGGGGGCGTGGCCTAGGGTCGGGGGGCGTGTCCCAGCCAATCAGAATCGACTTTGGGGCAAGTTCCAAAAAACTAGTCCCAATTCCAAAAATCGAGTCCGGGGGGCGTGGCCTAGGGTCGGGGGGCGTGTCCCAGCCAATCAGAATCAGGTTTGGGGCAAGTTCCAAAAAACTAGTCCCAATTCCAAAAATCAAGTCTGGGGGGCGTGGCCTAGGGTCCCGGGGGGGTCCGCAGCCAATCAGAATCGAGTTTGGGGCAAGTTCCAAAAAACTAGTCTGGAGTCCAGAAAACAAGTCTCTAGTGTTAGAGCGCCACCTAGAGTCCAATATGCCCTCGGCCTAGCCGACTAAGCTAAGCTATCCCAATTCCACAAACTGTGTTTTTGGATTCCAACTTGCCATTACCGATGAATGGTCGCAATCTGTCGTGACCGGTCGCGACGAAAAAATTCCAACTCCACAGTCCCCGCAATGGGGCCGGTTCCACAAATCAAGTCTATTTGCCTAACCCTAACCCTAACCCTAACCCTAACCCTAACCCTAACCCTAACCCTAACCCTAACCCTAACCCTAACCCTAACCCTAACCCTAACCCTAACCCTAACCCTAACCCTAACCCTAACCCTAACCCTAACCCTAACCCTAACCCTAACCCTAACCCTAACCCTAACCCTAACCCTAACCCTAACCCTAACCCTAACCCTAACCCTAACCCTAACCCTAACCCTAACCCTAACCCTAACCCTAACCCTAACCCTAACCCTAACCCTAACCCTAACCCTAACCCTAACCCTAACCCTAACCCTAACCCTAACCCTAACCCTAACCCTAACCCTAACCCTAACCCTAACCCTAACCCTAACCCTAACCCTAACCCTAACCCTAACCCTAACCCTAACCCTAACCCTAACCCTAACCCTAACCCTAACCCTAACCCTAACCCTAACCCTAACCCTAACCCTAACCCTAACCCTAACCCTAACCCTAACCCTAACCCTAACCCTAACCCTAACCCTAATTAGGAAAATGAAGGAGAATAGACTCTTAAGGCGGAATTCGATTCCACAAATCAAGTCCGAAATTTCAGAAAGCTATTAAATGATAATCCTGCGGCATAGGTCGCTTTTTGGGATTGTGTAGAAGGTTATTACAGATTTTTTGACACCTTTGAAATAAATTTTCGATCTTCTTATGATTTTATACCGCAATAAAACCCCTTAAGCCTAATTACCACTAATTATTGTTGCAATATACTACCCTGTCACAGGGTGGCCGTTGTAAAAACTAGGTTTATGGATTCCGGACTACTTTTTTGGAACTTGCTCCAATAGGCTGGGACACCCCCCTGGACGCTAGGCCACGCCCCCCCCCAGACTTGATTTTTGGAATTGGGACTAGTTTTTTGGAACTTGCCCCAAACTTAATTCTGATAGGCTGGGACACACCCCTAGACCCTAGGCCACGCCCCCCAGACTCGATTTTTGGAATTGGGACTAGTTTTTTGGAACTTGCCCCAAACTTGATTCTGATAGGCTGGGACACACCCCTGGAACATGGGCCACGCCCCCCAGACTCGATTTTTGGAATTGGGACTAGTTTTTGGGAACTTGCCCCAAACTTAATTCTGATAGGCTGGGACACACCCCTGGACCCTAGGCCACGCCCCCCAGACTCGATTTATGGATCCGAGCCTACTTTTCTGGAAATCGCTCGAAACTTAATTCCGATATGCCGGCACGTGCCCCCGGACCCCAGGCCACTCCCCCAAAGTGTTTTTTGGGAAACCGGGACCGAGTTCCAAAAAACTAGTCCGAGTTCCAAAAATCAAGTCCGACCGTCTCGCACCTAAAACGGGGTCGAATTGTAACAAATGCTGTATCGGTAGATAGCCCTAAGCGAGACGAAAAGGGGGATACTCGTCTGACGTCCGTACGACTTTCCTGTCCCGAACGGCGGCCCGAAACGCACTCGGAAAAAGGCCTCATAAAAATTGTTGGAAATATTCACAAAAAATCAGGAAAAGGTGCTATTGACTCGCAATTGAGGCAACCCCCCCTAAATCGCGGGCGTTGAGCGCGCCTGACTTGGAACCGAGTCCCTAGCACCTTCCTGTCCCGAGATACACCCGAAGGTGAAAGGTCAGAAAAAAAGTGTAAAAATATTCGTGAAAAATTACCCGAATGTCCGTGCGGCTTCAAAATCGTCACACGCCCTAACTCTGGGTCCGCGATCGTGGCCGAGGCGTCCGCTGAACCTAGGCCCAAAAAAATCGACCGTTTTTGGAGGGAAAATGAAATTCCAACCGGCAAGTCTAAGCAATGGCGTCGGGTTTGGACTCGTTCAGGAAATCGAGTCCAAAGTCCTAACCGAGTGATTTCCAGAGCCATTTCACCCACTTGAAAGTCAGAAAAGTAATTTCTGATGGGCTATTGTGTTTCAGCATCCCATATAAGCCCTGGGAGTGGGGGAAAAAAAATAAAAAATTTTGGAAGATTTTAGGCCCACGGTGTCGAGTAAGGGTATTAGGCCTTTGACATAGGGGCTGGCCACGAGGCCTATTTTTTTTTTTTTTCAAAAATCCATTAAATATGGTTACCCTGAGCCTCACACATCCTTTTTTTGTACACATACAACTTTCAGCCTGCAAAAGGGCTCGCTCTGAAGTGAAGGAGTTACAATTACAGCTTTAGGCAAATAGACTTGATTTCCGGAACGAGTCCTAACCTAACTCATTGCTTAGACATTGCCGGTTGGAATTTCATTTTCCCTCCAAAAACGGTCAATTTTTTTGGGCCTAGGTTTCGCGGACGCCTCGGCCACGATCGGGGACCCCGAGTTAGGGCTTGCTAAGGTTTTGAAGCCGCGGGGAGATTCGGGTAATTTTTCACGAATATTTTTACACTTTTTTTCTGACCTTTCACCTTTGGGCGTATCTCGGGACAGGAAGGTGCTAGAGACTCGGTTCTGAGTCAGGCGCGCTCAGCGCCCTCGATTTAGGGGGGGTAGACTCGATTCCGGGTCAATAGCACCTTTTCCTGATTTTTTTGTGAATATTTCCAACTATTTTTACGAGGCCTTTGGCCGAGTGCGTTTTGGGCCGCCGTTCCGGACAGGAAGGTCGTACGGACGTCAGACGAGTACCCGCAGTTACGTCTCGCTTCGGGCTATCGCCCGAAAGGGGCGCGAGACCCTAGCCCGAAAAGGCTTGCCGTGATTGGACAAAATCTAAATTCCAACAGGTAATGTCTAAGCAATGGAGGCCACAACTCAAGTCCAATCTCCTAACCTAAGTGTGTGGGGGATGGGCAGTAGCAGCTGAGAGCTTCTTCTAAGAGCTTTTCTTTGACTGTGACAAGGCCCCGAACTGGATTTTTGGAATTCAGGCTCGATTTTTGGAATTGAGGCTTGATTTTTGGAATTGAGACTCGATTTTTGGAATTGAGGCTTGATTTTTGATATTTTTTATCTCTGGGGCAAGTTCGGGTTGTGACTTGATGTCTGGAACTTGATATCTGGAATTCAGACTTAATACCTTGAACCCATTAGGTTTCACACTTGATATCTGGAATTCAGACTTGATATCTGGAACAAATTAGGGTTGGGACTTGATATCTGGAACTGGACACCAAAAAAGCATTTAATTGCAATTCAATAACTTTAATGCACTTCCATATCTTTGATAAAGCCACAATTTAATGCACTTCCATATCTTTAATAAAGCCACACCCCCCAGACTCGATTTTTGGAATTGGGACTAGTTTTTTGGAACTTGCTCCAAACTCAACTCTGATAGGCTGGGGCACCAACCCTGGCCCTAAGGCACACCCCACCCGACTCGGTTTCTGGGTTCCAGACTACTTTTTTGGGACTTGCTCCAAACTCAATTCTGATGTGCGGGCATGTGCCACCAGACCATAAGACACTTCACCACACTCTTTTCTTTGGAAAACAGACAACTTCATCAGGAAAAACCCTTATATCTCACTCCCTGAAAGACATTGGAGGAAACTTACACCACAGGGTCGTACAGACTGGGCTCCTCTATCAAATTCCAGTGCTATTACACTAGGATTAGGGTTAATTCCAAAAATCGAGTCTCAATTCCAAAAATCGAGTCTCAATTCCAAAAATCAAGTCTCAATTCCAAAAATCAAGTCTCAAACTCCTAACCGAGACTTGATATTTGGAATTGAGACTTGATTTTTGGAATTGAGACTCGATTTTTGGAATTGAGACTCGATTTTTGGAATTGAGGCTTGATTTTTGTTATTTTTGATCTCTGGGGCAAAGTAGGGTTGTGACTTGTTGTCTGGAACTTGATATCTGGAATTCAGACTTACTACCTTGAACCCATTAGGTTTCACACTTGATATCTGGAATTCAGACTTGATATGTGGAACAAATTAGGGTTGGGACTTGATATCTGGAACTGGACACCAAGAAAGCATTTTATTGCAATTCAATAACTTTAATGCACTTCCATGTCTTTAATAAAGCCACAATTTAATGCACTTCCATATCTTTAATGAAGCCACACCCTCCAGACTGGATTTTTGGACTTCAGACTACTTTTTTGGAACTTGCTCAAAACTCAATTCTGATAGGCTGGGGCACCAACCCTGGCCCTAAGCCACAGCCCACCCGACTCGGTTTCTGGGTTCCAGACTACTTTTTTGGGACTTGCTCCAAACTCAATTCTGATGTGCTGACATGTGCCACCAGACCATAAGACACTTCACCACAATCTTTTCTTTGGAAAACAGACAACTTCATCAGGAAAAACCCTTATATCTCGCTCCCTGAAAGACATTGGAGGAAACTTTCACCACAGGGTCGTACAGACTGGGCTCCTCTATCAAATTCCAGTGCTATTACACTAGGATTAGGGTTAATTCCAAAAATCGAGTCTCAATTCCAAAAATCGAGTCTCAATTCCAAAAATCAAGTCTCAATTCCAAAAATCAAGTCTCAAACTCCTAACCGAGACTTGATATTTGGAATTGAGACTTGATTTTTGGAATTGAGACTCGATTTTTGGAATTGAGACTCGATTTTTGGAATTGAGGCTTGATTTTTGTTATTTTTGATCTCTGGGGCAAAGTAGGGTTGTGACTTGATGTCTGGAACTTGATATCTGGAATTCAGACTTAATACCTTGAACCCATTAGGTTTCACACTTGATATCTGGAATTCAGACTTGATATCTGGAACAAATTAGGGTTGGGACTTGATATCTGGAACTGGACACCAAAAAAGCATTTTATTGCAATTCAATAACTTTAATGCACTTCCATGTCTTTAATAAAGCCACAATTTAATGCACTTCCATATCTTTAATGAAGCCACACCCTCCAGACTGGATTTTTGGACTTCAGACTACTTTTTTGGAACTTGCTCAAAACTCAATTCTGATAGGCTGGGGCACCAACCCTGGCCCTAAGCCACAGCCCACCCGACTCGGTTTCTGGGTTCCAGACTACTTTTTTGGGACTTGCTCCAAACTCAATTCTGATGTGCTGACATGTGCCACCAGACCATAAGACACTTCACCACACTCTTTTCTTTGGAAAACAGACAACTTCATCAGGAAAAACCCTTATATCTCGCTCCCTGAAAGACATTGGAGGAAACTTTCACCACAGGGTCGTACAGACTGGGCTCCTCTATCAAATTCCAGTGCTATTACACTAGGATTAGGGTTAATTCCAAAAATCGAGTCTCAATTCCAAAAATCGAGTCTCAATTCCAAAAATCAAGTCTCAATTCCAAAAATCAAGTCTCAAACTCCTAACCGAGACTTGATATTTGGAATTGAGACTTGATTTTTGGAATTGAGACTCGATTTTTGGAATTGAGACTTGATTTTTGGAATTGAGACTCGATTTTTGGAATTGAGACTTGATTTTTGGAATTGAGGCTTGATTTTTGTTATTTTTGATCTCTGGGGCAAAGTAGGGTTGTGACTTGATGTCTGGAACTTGATATCTGGAATTCAGACTTAATACCTTGAACCCATTAGGTTTCACACTTGATATCTGGAATTCAGACTTGATATCTGGAACAAATTAGGGTTGGGACTTGATATCTGGAACTGGACACCAAAAAAGCATTTTATTGCAATTCAATAACTTTAATGCACTTCCATGTCTTTAATAAAGCCACAATTTAATGCACTTCAATATCTTTAATGAAGCCACACCATCCTGACTGGATTTTTGGACTTCAGACTACTTTTTTGGAACTTGCTCAAAACTCAATTCTGATAGGCTGGGGCACCAACCCTGGCCCTAAGCCACAGCCCACCCAACTCGGTTTCTGGGTTCCAGACTACTTTTTTGGAACTTGCTCCAACCTCAATTCTGATGTGCTGACATGTGCCACCAGACCATAAGACACTTCACCACACTCTTTTCTTTGGAAAACAGACAACTTCATCAGGAAAAACCCTTATATCTCGCTCCCTGAAAGACATTGGAGGAAACTTTCACCACAGGGTCGTACAGACTGGGCTCCTCTATCAAAGTCCAGTGCTATTACACTAGGATTAGGGTTAATTCCAAAAATCGAGTCTCAATTCCAAAAATCGAGTCTCAATTCCAAAAATCAAGTCTCAATTCCAAAAATCAAGTCTCAAACTCCTAACCGAGACTTGATATTTGGAATTGAGACTTGATTTTTGGAATTGAGACTCGATTTTTGGAATTGAGGCTTGATTTTTGTTATTTTTGATCTCTGGGGCAAAGTAGGGTTGTGACTTGATGTCTGGAACTTGATATCTGGAATTCAGACTTAATACCTTGAACCCATTAGGTTTCACACTTGATATCTGGAATTCAGACTTGATATCTGGAACAAATTAGGGTTGGGACTTGATATCTGGAACTGGACACCAAAAAAGCATTTTATTGCAATTCAATAACTTTAATGCACTTCCATGTCTTTAATAAAGCCACAATTTAATGCACTTCCATATCTTTAATGAAGCCACACCCTCCAGACTGGATTTTTGGACTTCAGACTACTTTTTTGGAACTTGCTCAAAACTCAATTCTGATAGGCTGGGGCACCAACCCTGGCCCTAAGCCACAGCCCACCCGACTCGGTTTCTGGGTTCCAGACTACTTTTTTGGGACTTGCTCCAACCTCAATTCTGATGTGCTGACATGTGCCACCAGACCATAAGACACTTCACCACACTCTTTTCTTTGGAAAACAGACATCTTCATCAGGAAAAACCCTTATATCTCGCTCCCTGAAAGACATTGGAGGAAACTTTCACCACAGGGTCGTGCAGACTGGGCTCCTCTATCAAATTCCAGTGCTATTACACTAGGATTAGGGTTAATTCCAAAAATCAAGTCTCAATTCCAAAAATCGAGTCTCAATTCCAAAAATCAAGTCTCAATTCCAAATATCAAGTCTCAATTCCAAAAATCGAGTCTCAATTCCAAAAATCAAGTCTCAAACTCCTAACCCTAATCCTAACTGAGACTTGATTTTTGGAATTGAGACTCGATTTTTGGAATTGAGACTTGATTTTTGGAATTGAGACTTGATATTTGGAATTGAGACTTGATTTTTGGAATTGAGACTTGATTTTTGGAATTGAGGCTTGATTTTTGTTATTTTTGATCTCTGGGGCAAATTAGGGTTGGGCCTTGATGTCTCGAACTTGATATCTGGAATTCAGACTTAATACCTTGAACCCATTAGGTTTCACACTTGATATCTGGAATTCAGACTTGATGTCTGGAACAAATTAGGGTTGGGACTTGATATCTGGAACTGGACACCAAAAAAGCATTTTATTGCAATTCAATAACTTTAATGCACTTCCATATCTTTAAAAAAGCCACAGTTTAATGCACTTCCATATCTTTAATAAAGCCACACCCTCCAGACTGGATTTTTGGAATTGTGACTAGTTTTTTGGAACTTGCTCCAAACTCAACTCTGATAGGCTGGGGCACCAACCCTGGCCCTAAGGCACACCCCACCCGACTCGGTTTCTGGGTTCCAGACTACTTTTTTGGGACTTGCTCCAAACTCAATTCTGATGTGCTGACATGTGCCACCAGACCATAAGACACTTCACCACACTCTTTTCTTTGGAAAACAGACAACTTCATCAGGAAAAACCCTTATATCTCGCTCCCTGAAAGACATTGGAGGAAACTTTCACCACAGGGTCGTACAGACTGGGCTCCTCTATCAAATTCCAGTGCTATTACACTAGGATTAGGGTTAATTCCAAAAATCGAGTCTCAATTCCAAAAATCGAGTCTCAATTCCAAAAATCGAGTCTCAATTCCAAAAGTCAAGTCTCAAACTCCTAACCGAGACTTGATTTTTGGAATTGAGACTTGATTTTTGGAATTGAGACTCGATTTTTGGAATTGAGACTCGATTTTTGGAATTGAGGCTTGATTTTTGATATTTTTGATCTCTGGGGCAAATTAGGGTTGTCACTTGATGTCTGGAACTTGATATCTGGAATTCAGACTTAATATCTTGAACCCACTAGGGTTCACACTTGATATCTGGAATTCAGACTTGATATCTGGAGCAAAGTAGGGTTGTGACATGATGTCTGGACCCTGGACACCAAGAAAACATTTTATTGCAATTCAATAACTTTAATGCACTTCCATATCTTTAGTAAGCCAAAAAACCTTTAAAGAAATACAATAACATCAAACATTTCAAAACACACTTTTAATAGAACAGCATGGAACAGAAGGTCATGGGGACACTTTGGGCTTGTTCTCCCACAGCCCTATATCCTCCTGGGGAAAGTTGTTAGGAGCATGTTTCAGGCCATTTGGAGTGTATCGGTGCCTGTTTTGGAGACATTTAAATTTGATATTGAACTCTTTTAGTTTGAGCCTAGGCTCGTAAGCCCCAACACCACGTCAAGGTAGAGTTCACGTTGGGGTTGTTAACACAATGTGGTTTTGTCTAAGCAATGGGTCGGGTTAGGACTCGTTCCGGAAATCGAGTCCAAAGTCCTAACCGAGTGATTTCCAGAGCCATTTCACCCACTTGAAAGCCAGAAAAGTCATTTCTGATGGGCTATTGTGTTTCAGCATCCCATATAAGCCCTGGGAGTGGGGGGAAAAAAAAAAAATTTTTTTGGATGAGTTTAGGCCCACGGTGTCGAGTAAAGGTATTAGGCCTTTGACCCATCTGTAGGGTCTGGCAACGAGGCCAATTTTTTTTTTTCAAAAATACGTTAAATACGGTTACCCTGAGCACCATGCATCCTTTTTTGTACACATACAACTTTCAGCCTGCAATAGGGCTCGCTCTTAAGTGAAGGAGTTAGGGTTAGCGGGTTAGGGAAATAGACTTCATTTCCGGAATTAGGCCTATTGACAGTATCCTATACCTGGAACGAGGCCTAACCTTTCAAAAACATTTAACACTACAAGTCCCAGCATTTTTCTGTCTACCTAGAAGACCCACATAGGGGCCGTTTGGCCCGACCGCTTTTCCCTTATGCACTCCTTTTGTTATGGTAATGAGGCTGTTAGTGGCAGTGTGTGGGGGGAGGGGGTCACCCTTCACACACTTCACACTTCAGTGGTGAAGTCATGTTGGCTGCTTCTGTGAGAATGAGGAATAAAAACACATTCTATTCTAAAATGTGAACATGTGACTGTCCCATGTGACCATAACATTTATCCCCATGGCAATTAATCAATTGAACAAGATATGGGAGATACATACTTAAAACTACACTTTAATGTACAAATGATTCCTTTTAACATTTCTAGCATTGATTGATGCCTCTGACCAGTGGTCTGTATTTATTTACACGTTTTGCTATTTATTGTGTTGTGATGGGTTTTTTTATTGTATGTGTTTTTTGTCACTCTGCTGTGCTGTAAGACAAATTGCCTTTTTTAAGGACATTAAAGCTTTCAACTCAAGTCAAGACGAGTCATAACGACTCATGTGACTGCAACCAGACAATTGTTTGATGGATAAATACCTCAGTGCACATGGACTATCGCTTCAGTTCCCTCAAGAATTTTGTGGTGAAAGAAGCTCCTCTCCAAGGAACGAAGATGCAGAGATTCAACAGGCATTGGAAATGATCCTGGATGGAGCAAACCCTTGCGACAAGTTCAAGTGGCTCCAGCCGTGTGCCACTATCAGCCACATTTCCATAACAAAATGAGTGTCCAGAGGGGGGACTTGAGGCCAATTGGCCCTCTTGTGGGTTTTCTAGGTAAAAAGGCCAAATGGCCCCTCTCTGGGAAAAAAATCATGTCTCCAAAATAGGTAGGGTTAGCGGGTTAGGGAAATAGACTTGATTTCCGGAATTAGGCCTATTGACAGTATCCTATACCCGGAACGAGGCCTAACCTTTCACAAAAACATTTTTTTAAAAATCATGTCTCCAAAATAGGTAGACTCCAAATGGGCTGAAACCTGCTCCTAACACCTTCCCCTGGGAAGTTTTTTGGCAAGTGGGACTTGGGCAAATTTTCACTACCGGCCTTCCATTGAAATGAATGGGTTAGGGTTTGTTTTTGAATAACTCTGAAACTAAAGGTCCTACGGCTTCGCGGATGCGTCGGCCACGATCGGGGACCGCGACTTAGTGTGTGCGACGATTTTGAAGCCGCGGGGACATTCGGGTAATTTTTCACGAATATTTTTACACTTTTTTTCTGACCTGTGACCTTTGGGTGTATCTCAGGACAGGAAGGTGCTAGAGACTCGGTTCCGAGTCAGGCGCGCTCGGCGCCCTCGATTTAGGGGGGGTAGACTTGATTCTGGGTCAATAGCACCTTTTCCTGATTTTTTTGTGAATATTTCCAACAATTTTTACGAGGCCTTTTGCCGAGTGCGTTTCGGGCCGCCGTTCCGGACAGGAAGGTCGTACGGACGTCAGACGAGTATCCCCCGTTTCGTCTCGCTTAGGGCTATCTACCGATAGGGGCGCGAGGCCCTAGCCCGAAAAGGCGGGCCGTGATTGGACGAAATCAAAATTCCAACCGGCAAGTCTAAGCAATGGGGTCGGGTTAGGACTCGTTCCGGAAATCAAGTCCAAAGTCCTAACCGAGTGATTTCCAGAGTCATTTCCCCCACTTGAAAGTCAGAAAAGTCATTTCTGATGGGATATTGTGTTTCACCATCCCATATAAGCCCTGGGAGTGGGGAAAAAATAAAAATAAAAATTGGATGATTTTAGGCCCACGGTGTCGAGTAAGGGTATTAGGCCTTGGACGTAGGGTCTGGCGACGAGGCCGATTTTTTTTTTTCAAAAATCCATTAAATATGGTTACCCTGAGCCCCACGCATCCTCTTTGTACACATACACCTTTCAGCCTGCAAAAGGGCTGGCTCTGAAGTGAAGGAGTCAGGGTTAGCGGGTTAGGGAAATAGACTTCATTTCCGGAATTAGGCCTATTGACAGTATCCTATACCCGGAACGAGGCCTAACCTTTCAAAAACATTTTTTAAAAAATCATGTTGCAGTTGCAAAGAGAATTTACTACTAACGCAAACTTTACAGCACATCAGGGAAAAAAGGACAAAAAAGGCTACCGGTAAACCCACTGAACTTTTTTATATGCAAACGCTGCGCTCGCGGTAATCCGTGGGCATGACAAATGTTTGTTCCTTACCTGTGATTGGTTTAAACTTTCTTTCTCAGTGGTGTGTAGTAAAATATCTTCAGTTAAAGTGAACAAACTGCCTGTGAAAGGGCTAATGGTTAAAATGGTTCTTACTTTACAACTGGTTTTCTGTTCAGTTATATTTGTTCAGCAACATATTACCTGAATGATTACAAATTGTTAAAATATACTTAATTTACCTTATACATAAATATTTATATATTGTTGCCTAATTAACTTGGGTTTTGTTATAGAAAAACAAGCATTTATTCATACATGCTTTGTTGTAGAAAAACAGGCATTTATTCATACATTTATTTTATGTTTGTATGTTTAAAGGTTTTTAACCTTCTAGCTTCTACTTCTGATTCTGGTTCTGTGTTTTGTTCTGGGAAAACCCACTACTACCACAATTATACTATAACGTCAGTTCCACTGAAAACCAATAAAATACAAGACGAGTGGAATGCTGTGTCCGAGTCCTTCCCTTTCAAGTGTGGGAAACCCTGATGCTCACATACACTTGACAGACCCTGTGTTTGACTTACATCTCTGTTGTTGTTGTGAAAAGTAGTGTGGGGGAAGGGCATCAGCAGCAGAGAGCTTCTGTGTGGGTGGGGAGGGGCAATAGCAGCAGAGAGCTTCTTCTAAGAGCATTTCTTTGACAAGACCCAGACTGGATTTTCCAAAAAAACACCTTGGCGGCGTGGCTTAGGGTCCTAAGGCGTGTCCCAGCACGTCAAAATTGAGTTTGGACCAGGATAGGACATTGGACTTCAATACCAGAATTAGGCCTATTGACAGTATCCTATACCCGGAACGAGGCCTAACCGTTCAAAAACATTTTTAAAAAAAATCATGTATCCAAAATAGGTAGACTCCAAATGGGCTGAAACGTGCTCCTAACATCTTCCCCCGGGAAGTTCTTTGGCAAGTGGGACTTGGGAAGTTTTCACGACTGGCCTTCCATTGAAATGAATTGGTTAGTGTTTGTTTTTGAATAACTCTGAAACTAAAGGACCTACGGCTTCGCGGACACCTCAGCCACGATCGGGGACCCCGAGTTAGGGTGTGTGACGATTTTGAAGCAGCGGGGACATTCGGGTTATTTTTCACGAATATTTTTACACTTTTTTTCTGACCTGTGACCTTTGGGTGTATCTCAGGACAGGAAGGTGCTAGAGACTCGGTTCAAAGTCAGGCGCGCTCAGTGCCCTCGATTTAGGGGGGGGTAGACTCGATTCCGGGTCAATACCACCTTTTCCTGATTTTTTTGTGAATATTTCCAACTATTTTTACGAGGCCTTTGGCCGAGTGCGTTTCGGGCCGCCGTTTCCGGACAGGAAGGTCGTACGGACGTCAGACGAGTATCCCCCGTATCGTCTCGCTTAGGGCTATCTACCGATAGGGGCGCGAGGCCCTAGCCCGAAAAGGCGGGCCGTGATTGGACGAAATCAAAATTCCAACCGGCAAGTCTAAGCGATGGGGTCGGGTTAGGACTCGTTCCGGAAATCAAGTCCAAAGTCCTAACCGAGTGATTTCCAGAGTCATTTCCCCCACTTGAAAGTCAGAAAAGTCATTTCTGATGGGCTATTGTGTTTCAGCATCCCATATAAGCCCTGGGAGTGGGGGGAAAAAAAATAAAAAATTTTGGATGATTTTAGGCCCACGGTGTCGAGTAAGGGTATTAGGCCTTGGACGTAGGGTCTGGCGACGAGGCCGATTTTTTTTTTTCAAAAATCCGTTAAATATGGTTACCCTGAGCCCCACGCATCCTCTTTGTACACATACAACTTTCAGCCTGCAAAAGGGCTTGCTCTGAAGTGAAGGAGTCAGGGTTAGCGGGTTAGGGAAATAGACTTCATTTCCGGAATTAGGCCTATTGACAGTATCCTATACCCGGAACGAGGCCTAACCGTTCAAAAACATTAAAAAAAAAAATCATGTATCCAAAATAGGTAGACTCCAAATGGGCTGAAACATGCTCCTAACACCTTCCCCTGGGAAGTTCTTTGGCAAGTGGGACTTGGGAGGTTTTCACTACCGGCCTTCCATTGAAATGAACGGGTTAGTGTTTGTTTTTGAATAACTCTGAAACTAAAGGTCCTACGGCTTCGCGGACACCTCGGCCACGATCGGGGACCCCGAGTTAGGGGGTGGGACGAATCTGAAACCGCGGGGACATTCGGGTAATTTTTCACGAATATTTTTACACTTTTTTTCTGACCTGTGAGCTTTGGGCGTATCTCGGGGCAGGAAGGTGCTAGACACTCGGTTCCGAGTCAGGCGCGCTCGGCGCCCTCGATTTAGGGGGGGTAGACCAGATTCCGGGTCGATGGCACCTCTTCCTGATTTTTTTGTGAATATTTCTGACTATTTTTACGAGGCCTTCGGCCTAGTGCGTTTCGGGCCGCCGTTCCGGACGGGAAGGTCGTACGGACGTCGGACGAGTATCCCCCGTTCCGTCTCGCTCGGGGCTATCTACCGGTGGGGGCGCGAGGCCCTAGCCCGAAAAGGCGGTCCGTGATCGGACGAAATCAAAATTCCAACCGGCAAGTCTAAGCGATGGGGTCGGGTTAGGACTCGTTCCGGAAATCAAGTCCAAAGTCCTAACCGAGTGATTTCCAGAGCCATTTCACCCACTTGAAAGTCAGAAAAGTCATTTCTGATGGGCTATTGTGTTTCAGCATCCCATATAAGCCCTGGGAGTGGGGGGAAAAAAAATAAAAAATTTTGGATGATTTTAGGCCCACGGTGTCGAGTAAGGGTATTAGGCCTTGGACGTAGGGTCTGGCGACGAGGCCGATTTTTTTTTTCAAAAATCCGTTAAATACGGTTACCCTGAGCCCCACGCATCCTCTTTGTACACATACAACTGTCAGCCTGCAAAAGGGCTCACTCTGAAGTGAAGGAATCAGTGTTAGCGGGTTAGGGAAATAGACTTCATTTCCGGAACGAATCCTAACCTAACTCATTGCTTAGACATTGCCGGTTGGAATTTCATTTTCCCTCCAAAAACGGTCGATTTTTTTGGGCCTGGGTTTTGCGCCTTTGGGTATCGGTAGAGAGCCGGGTCTGTGCGGCCCTACGGTAAAAGTTTTCTCGGGTGTCTTTCGTGGACCGAGTTATGGGCCTTTTTTGGAATGATTTTGAATTGAATTTTGAAACGAATGGGTTAGGGTTTGTTTTCGAATAACTCTGAAACTAAAGGTCCTACGGCTTCGCGGACGTGTCGGCCACGATCGGGGACCCCGATTTAGGGCGCGCGACGATTTTGAAGCCGCCGGGACGTTCGGGTAATTTTTCACGAATATTTTTACACTTTTTTTCCGACCTTTCACCTTCGGGCGTATCTCGGGACGGGAAGGCGCTAGACACTCGGTTCCGAGTCAGGCGCGCTCGGCGCCCTCGATTTAGGGGGGGTAGACTCGATTCCGGGTCGACGGCACCTCTTCCTGATTTTTTTGTGAATATTTCCGACTATTTTTACGAGGCCTTCGGCCTAGTGCGTTTCGGGCCGCCGTTCCGGACGGGAAGGTCGTACGGACGTCGGACGAGCATCCCCCGTTTCGTCTCGCTCGGGGCTATCTACCGACGGGGGCGCGAGGCCCTAGGCCGAAAAGGCGGGCCGCGATCGGACGAAATCGAAATTCCAACCTGCAAGTCTAAGCGATGGGGTCGGGTTAGGACTCGTTCCGGAAATCGAGTCCAAAGTCCTAACCGAGTGATTTCCAGAGCCGTTTCCCCCACTTGAAAAATAATTTCTGACATCGACCCGTGCGGCTCGATCGGACTCGGTGCGCTATTACGTTGCACGACCCCTTTTTCCCCATTCATTTATATGGGCTTCTTTGGAGATACGTGAGATCTCGCCAGCAGATGGAGGCAAAACACAAGCGATAATACTCTGCCTCTCGACTTCAGTTCCACAGGGAATCTTGGTGTGATTTTCTGGGGTCTCCTCACAGGGCCTGGCTAAGCGCGCTGCATCACTCTCGCGATTTCCCACAGGGGAATTGTCTAGTTATTATTATTCTTATTCTTCTTATTATTTTTTTTTCAAAAATCCATTAAATACGGTTGCCCTGAGCCCCACGCATCCTTTTTTGTAGACATACAACTTTCAGCCCGCAAAAGGGCTCGCTCTGAAGTGAAGGAGTGAGGGTTAGCGGGTTAGGGAAATAGACTTCGTTTCCTTGAATTAGGCCTATTTACTGTATCCTATACCCGGAACGAGGCCTAACCTTTCACAAAAACATTTTTAAAAAAATCATGTCTCCAAAATATGTGCCAAACGCCTCCAAATGGGCTGAAACGTGCTCCTAACACCTTCCCCTGGGAAGTTTTTTGGCAAGTGGGACTTGGCCGTTTCACCCACTTGAAAGTCAGAAAAGTCATTTCTGATGGGATATTGTGTTTCAGCATCCCATATAAGCCCTGGGAGTGGGGGAAAAAAAAAATAAAAGGGTTTCATTTCATCCAAAATCATTTTGGATGATTTTAGGCCCACGGTGTCGAGTAAGGGTATTAGGCCTTGGACGTAGGGTCTGGCGACGAGGCCGATTTTTTTTTTTCAAAAATCCGTTAAATACGGTTACCCTGAGAACCCCACGCATCCTCTTTTCCAACTGTTTTTACGGGCCTTCGGCCTAGGACGTTTCGGGCCGCCGTTCTGGACAGGAAGCTCGTACGGAGGTAGGACGAGTATCCCCCGATTCGTCTCGCTCGGGGCTATCTACCGATACCGCGTTTGTTACGGTTCGACCCCGTTTTAGGGGCGAGACGGTCGGACTTGATTTTTGGAACTCGGACTAGTTTTTTGGAACTCGTTCCCGGTTTCCCAAAAAAACGCTTCGGGGGAGTCGCCCGTGGTCCGGGGGCACGTCCCGTCGTATCGGAATCGAGTTTCGAGCGATATTTCAAAAAAGCGGTCTCGGATCCGGATGTCGGGTCGGGGGGGCGTGGCATAGGGTCCGGGGGCGTGTCCCAGCCTATCAGAATCGAGTTTGGGGCGAGTTCCAAAAAACCAGTCCCAATTCCAAAAATCGAGTCCGGGGGGCGTGGCCTAGGGTCGGGGGGCGTGTCCCAGCCAATCAGAATCGAGTTTGGGGCAAGTTCCAAAAATCTAGTCCCAATTCCAAAAATCGAGTCCGGGGGGCGTGGCCTAGGGTCGGGGGGCGTGTCCCAGCCAATCAGAATTGAGTTTGGGGCAAGTTCCAAAAAACCAGTCCCAATTCCAAAAATCGAGTCCGGGGGGCGTGGCCTAGGGTCGGGGGGCGTGTCCCAGCCAATCAGAATCCAGTTTGGGGCAAGTTCCAAAAAACTAGTCCCAATTCCAAAAATCGAGTCCGGGGGGCGTGGCCTAGGGTCGGGGGGCGTGTCCCAGCCAATCAGAATCAGGTTTGGGGCAAGTTCCAAAAAACTAGTCCCAATTCCAAAAATCAAGTCTGGGGGGCGTGGCCTAGGGTCCCGGGGGGGTCCGCAGCCAATCAGAATCGAGTTTGGGGCAAGTTCCAAAAAACTAGTCTGGAGTCCAGAAAACAAGTCTCTAGTGTTAGAGCGCCACCTAGAGTCCAATATGCCCTCGGCCTAGCCGACTAAGCTAAGCTATCCCAATTCCACAAACTGTGTTTTTGGATTCCAACTTGCCATTACCGATGAATGGTCGCAGTCTGTCGTGACCGGTCGCGACGAAAAAATTCCAACTCCACAGTCCCCGCAATGGGGCCGGTTCCACAAATCAAGTCTATTTGCCTAACCCTAACCCTAACCCTAACCCTAACCCTAACCCTAACCCTAACCCTAACCCTAACCCTAACCCTAACCCTAACCCTAACCCTAACCCTAACCCTAACCCTAACCCTAACCCTAACCCTAACCCTAACCCTAACCCTAACCCTAACCCTAACCCTAACCCTAACCCTAACCCTAACCCTAACCCTAACCCTAACCCTAACCCTAACCCTAACCCTAACCCTAACCCTAACCCTAACCCTAACCCTAACCCTAACCCTAACCCTAACCCTAACCCTAACCCTAACCCTAACCCTAACCCTAACCCTAACCCTAACCCTAACCCTAACCCTAACCCTAACCCTAACCCTAACCCTAACCCTAACCCTAACCCTAACCCTAACCCTAACCCTAACCCTAACCCTAACCCTAACCCTAACCCTAACCCTAACCCTAACCCTAACCCTAACCCTAACCCTAACCCTAACCCTAACCCTAACCCTAACCCTAACCCTAACCCTAACCCTAACCCTAACCCTAACCCTAACCCTAACCCTAACCCTAACCCTAACCCTAACCCTAACCCTAACCCTAACCCTAACCCTAACCCTAACCCTAACCCTAACCCTAACCCTAACCCTAACCCTAACCCTAACCCTAACCCTAACCCTAACCCTAACCCTAACCCTAACCCTAACCCTAACCCTAACCCTAACCCTAACCCTAACCCTAACCCTAACCCTAACCCTAACCCTAACCCTAACCCTAACCCTAACCCTAACCCTAACCCTAACCCTAACCCTAACCCTAACCCTAACCCTAACCCTAACCCTAACCCTAACCCTAACCCTAACCCTAACCCTAACCCTAACCCTAATTAGGAAAATGAAGGAGAATAGACTCTTAAGGCGGAATTCGATTCCACAAATCAAGTCCGAAATTTCAGAAAGCTATTAAATGATAATCCTGCGGCATAGGTCGCTTTTTGGGATTGTGTAGAAGGTTATTACAGATTTTTTGACACCTTTGAAATAAATTTTCGATCTTCTTATGATTTTATACCGCAATAAAACCCCTTAAGCCTAATTACCACTAATTATTGTTGCAATATACTACCCTGTCACAGGGTGGCCGTTGTAAAAACTAGGTTTATGGATTCCGGACTACTTTTTTGGAACTTGCTCCAATAGGCTGGGACACCCCCCTGGACGCTAGGCCACGCCCCCCCAGACTTGATTTTTGGAATTGGGACTAGTTTTTTGGAACTTGCCCCAAACTTAATTCTGATAGGCTGGGACACACCCCTAGACCCTAGGCCACGCCCCCCAGACTCGATTTTTGGAATTGGGACTAGTTTTTTGGAACTTGCCCCAAACTTGATTCTGATAGGCTGGGACACACCCCTGGAACATGGGCCACGCCCCCCAGACTCGATTTTTGGAATTGGGACTAGTTTTTGGGAACTTGCCCCAAACTTAATTCTGATAGGCTGGGACACACCCCTGGACCCTAGGCCACGCCCCCCAGACTCGATTTATGGATCCGAGCCTACTTTTCTGGAAATCGCTCGAAACTTAATTCCGATATGCCGGCACGTGCCCCCGGACCCCAGGCCACTCCCCCAAAGTGTTTTTTGGGAAACCGGGACCGAGTTCCAAAAAACTAGTCCGAGTTCCAAAAATCAAGTCCGACCGTCTCGCACCTAAAACGGGGTCGAATTGTAACAAATGCTGTATCGGTAGATAGCCCTAAGCGAGACGAAAAGGGGGATACTCGTCTGACGTCCGTACGACTTTCCTGTCCCGAAC
Source organism: Neoarius graeffei (assembly GCF_027579695.1). Classification (NCBI taxonomy): domain Eukaryota; kingdom Metazoa; phylum Chordata; class Actinopteri; order Siluriformes; family Ariidae; genus Neoarius; species Neoarius graeffei. The sequence goes on along the minus strand of NC_083575.1, from coordinate 100,952,179 downwards.
GGCGGCCCGAAACGCACTCGGAAAAAGGCCTCATAAAAATTGTTGGAAATATTCACAAAAAATCAGGAAAAGGTGCTATTGACTCGCAATTGAGGCTACCCCCCCTAAATCGTGGGCGTTGAGCGCGCCTGACTCGGAACCGAGTCCCTAGCACCTTCCTGTCCCGAGATACACCCGAAGGTGAAAGGTCAGAAAAAAAGTGTAAAAATATTCGTGAAAAATTACCCGAATGTCCGTGCGGCTTCAAAATCGTCACACACCCTAACTCTGGGTCCGCGATCGTGGCCGAGGCGTCCGCTGAACCTAGGCCCAAAAAAATCGACCGTTTTTGGAGGGAAAATGAAATTCCAACCGGCAAGTCTAAGCAATGGCGTCGGGTTTGGACTCGTTCAGGAAATCGAGTCCAAAGTCCTAACCGAGTGATTTCCAGAGCCATTTCACCCACTTGAAAGTCAGAAAAGTAATTTCTGATGGGCTATTGTGTTTCAGCATCCCATATAAGCCCTGGGAGTGGGGGAAAAAAAATAAAAATTTTTGGAAGATTTTAGGCCCACGGTGTCGAGTAAGGGTATTAGGCCTTTGACATAGGGGCTGGCCACGAGGCCTATTTTTTTTTTTTTTTCAAAAATCCATTAAATATGGTTACCCTGAGCCTCACACATCCTTTTTTTGTACACATACAACTTTCAGCCTGCAAAAGGGCTCGCTCTGAAGTGAAGGAGTTACAATTACGGCTTTAGGCAAATAGACTTGATTTCCGGAACGAGTCCTAACCTAACTCATTGCTTAGACATTGCCGGTTGGAATTTCATTTTCCCTCCAAAAACGGTCAATTTTTTTGGGCCTAGGTTTCGCGGACGCCTCGGCCACGATCGGGGACCCCGAGTTAGGGCTTGCTAAGGTTTTGAAGCCGCGGGGAGATTCGGGTAATTTTTCACGAATATTTTTACACTTTTTTTCTGACCTTTCACCTTTGGGCGTATCACGGGACAGGAAGGTGCTAGAGACTCGGTTCTGAGTCAGGCGCGCTCAGCGCCCTCGATTTAGGGGGGGTAGACTCGATTCCGGGTCAATAGCACCTTTTCCTGATTTTTTTGTGAATATTTCCAACTATTTTTACGAGGCCTTTGGCCGAGTGCGTTTTGGGCCGCCGTTCCGGACAGGAAGGTCGTACGGACGTCAGACGAGTACCCGCAGTTACGTCTCGCTTCGGGCTATCGCCCGAAAGGGGCGCGAGACCCTAGCCCGAAAAGGCTTGCCGTGATTGGACAAAATCTAAATTCCAACAGGTAATGTCTAAGCAATGGAGGCCACAACTCAAGTCCAATCTCCTAACCTAAGTGTGTGGGGGATGGGCAGTAGCAGCTGAGAGCTTCTTCTAAGAGCTTTTCTTTGACTGTGACAAGGCCCCGAACTGGATTTTTGGAATTCAGGCTCGATTTTTGGAATTGAGGCTTGATTTTTGGAATTGAGACTCGATTTTTGGAATTGAGGCTTGATTTTTGATATTTTTTATCTCTGGGGCAAGTTCGGGTTGTGACTTGATGTCTGGAACTTGATATCTGGAATTCAGACTTAATACCTTGAACCCATTATGTTTCACACTTGATATCTGGAATTCAGACTTGATATCTGGAACAAATTAGGGTTGGGACTTGATATCTGGAACTGGACACCAAAAAAGCATTTAATTGCAATTCAATAACTTTAATGCACTTCCATATCTTTGATAAAGCCACAATTTAATGCACTTCCATATCTTTAATAAAGCCACACCCCCCAGACTCGATTTTTGGAATTGTGACTAGTTTTTTGGAACTTGCTCCAAACTCAACTCTGATAGGCTGGGGCACCAACCCTGGCCCTAAGGCACACCCCACCCGACTCGGTTTCTGGGTTCCAGACTACTTTTTTGGGACTTGCTCCAAACTCAATTCTGATGTGCGGGCATGTGCCACCAGACCATAAGACACTTCACCACACTCTTTTCTTTGGAAAACAGACAACTTCATCAGGAAAAACCCTTATATCTCACTCCCTGAAAGACATTGGAGGAAACTTACACCACAGGGTCGTACAGACTGGGCTCCTCTATCAAATTCCAGTGCTATTACACTAGGATTAGGGTTAATTCCAAAAATCGAGTCTCAATTCCAAAAATCGAGTCTCAATTCCAAAAATCAAGTCTCAATTCCAAAAATCAAGTCTCAAACTCCTAACCGAGACTTGATATTTGGAATTGAGACTTGATTTTTGGAATTGAGACTCGATTTTTGGAATTGAGACTCGATTTTTGGAATTGAGGCTTGATTTTTGTTATTTTTGATCTCTGGGGCAAAGTAGGGTTGTGACTTGTTGTCTGGAACTTGATATCTGGAATTCAGACTTACTACCTTGAACCCATTAGGTTTCACACTTGATATCTGGAATTCAGACTTGATATGTGGAACAAATTAGGGTTGGGACTTGATATCTGGAACTGGACACCAAGAAAGCATTTTATTGCAATTCAATAACTTTAATGCACTTCCATGTCTTTAATAAAGCCACAATTTAATGCACTTCCATATCTTTAATGAAGCCACACCCTCCAGACTGGATTTTTGGACTTCAGACTACTTTTTTGGAACTTGCTCAAAACTCAATTCTGATAGGCTGGGGCACCAACCCTGGCCCTAAGCCACAGCCCACCCGACTCGGTTTCTGGGTTCCAGACTACTTTTTTGGGACTTGCTCCAAACTCAATTCTGATGTGCTGACATGTGCCACCAGACCATAAGACACTTCACCACAATCTTTTCTTTGGAAAACAGACAACTTCATCAGGAAAAACCCTTATATCTCGCTCCCTGAAAGACATTGGAGGAAACTTTCACCACAGGGTCGTACAGACTGGGCTCCTCTATCAAATTCCAGTGCTATTACACTAGGATTAGGGTTAATTCCAAAAATCGAGTCTCAATTCCAAAAATCGAGTCTCAATTCCAAAAATCAAGTCTCAATTCCAAAAATCAAGTCTCAAACTCCTAACCGAGACTTGATATTTGGAATTGAGACTTGATTTTTGGAATTGAGACTCGATTTTTGGAATTGAGACTCGATTTTTGGAATTGAGGCTTGATTTTTGTTATTTTTGATCTCTGGGGCAAAGTAGGGTTGTGACTTGATGTCTGGAACTTGATATCTGGAATTCAGACTTAATACCTTGAACCCATTAGGTTTCACACTTGATATCTGGAATTCAGACTTGATATCTGGAACAAATTAGGGTTGGGACTTGATATCTGGAACTGGACACCAAAAAAGCATTTTATTGCAATTCAATAACTTTAATGCACTTCCATGTCTTTAATAAAGCCACAATTTAATGCACTTCCATATCTTTAATGAAGCCACACCCTCCAGACTGGATTTTTGGACTTCAGACTACTTTTTTGGAACTTGCTCAAAACTCAATTCTGATAGGCTGGGTAACCAACCCTGGCCCTAAGCCACAGCCCACCCGACTCGGTTTCTGGTTTCCAGACTACTTTTTTGGGACTTGCTCCAAACTCAATTCTGATGTGCTGACATGTGCCACCAGACCATAAGACACTTCACCACACTCTTTTCTTTGGAAAACAGACAACTTCATCAGGAAAAACCCTTATATCTCGCTCCCTGAAAGACATTGGAGGAAACTTTCACCACAGGGTCGTACAGACTGGGCTCCTCTATCAAATTCCAGTGCTATTACACTAGGATTAGGGTTAATTCCAAAAATCGAGTCTCAATTCCAAAAATCGAGTCTCAATTCCAAAAATCAAGTCTCAATTCCAAAAATCAAGTCTCAAACTCCTAACCGAGACTTGATATTTGGAATTGAGACTTGATTTTTGGAACTGAGACTCGATTTTTGGAATTGAGACTTGATTTTTGGAATTGAGACTCGATTTTTGGAATTGAGACTTGATTTTTGGAATTGAGGCTTGATTTTTGTTATTTTTGATCTCTGGGGCAAAGTAGGGTTGTGACTTGATGTCTGGAACTTGATATCTGGAATTCAGACTTAATACCTTGAACCCATTAGGTTTCACACTTGATATCTGGAATTCAGACTTGATATCTGGAACAAATTAGGGTTGGGACTTGATATCTGGAACTGGACACCAAAAAAGCATTTTATTGCAATTCAATAACTTTAATGCACTTCCATGTCTTTAATAAAGCCACAATTTAATGCACTTCAATATCTTTAATGAAGCCACACCATCCTGACTGGATTTTTGGACTTCAGACTACTTTTTTGGAACTTGCTCAAAACTCAATTCTGATAGGCTGGGGCACCAACCCTGGCCCTAAGCCACAGCCCACCCAACTCGGTTTCTGGGTTCCAGACCACTTTTTTGGAACTTGCTCCAACCTCAATTCTGATGTGCTGACATGTGCCACCAGACCATAAGACACTTCACCACACTCTTTTCTTTGGAAAACAGACAACTTCATCAGGAAAAACCCTTATATCTCGCTCCCTGAAAGACATTGGAGGAAACTTTCACCACAGGGTCGTACAGACTGGGCTCCTCTATCAAATTCCAGTGCTATTACACTAGGATTAGGGTTAATTCCAAAAATCGAGTCTCAATTCCAAAAATCGAGTCTCAATTCCAAAAATCAAGTCTCAATTCCAAAAATCAAGTCTCAAACTCCTAACCGAGACTTGATATTTGGAATTGAGACTTGATTTTTGGAATTGAGACTCGATTTTTGGAATTGAGACTCGATTTTTGGAATTGAGGCTTGATTTTTGTTATTTTTGATCTCTGGGGCAAAGTAGGGTTGTGACTTGATGTATGGAACTTGATATCTGGAATTCAGACTTAATACCTTGAACCCATTAGGTTTCACACTTGATATCTGGAATTCAGACTTGATATCTGGAACAAATTAGGGTTGGGACTTGATATCTGGAACTGGACACCAAAAAAGCATTTTATTGCAATTCAATAACTTTAATGCACTTCCATGTCTTTAATAAAGCCACAATTTAATGCACTTCCATATCTTTAATGAAGCCACACCCTCCAGACTGGATTTTTGGACTTCAGACTACTTTTTTGGAACTTGCTCAAAACTCAATTCTGATAGGCTGGGGCACCAACCCTGGCCCTAAGCCACAGCCCACCCGACTCGGTTTCTGGGTTCCAGACTACTTTTTTGGGACTTGCTCCAAACTCAATTCTGATGTGCTGACATGTGCCACCAGACCATAAGACACTTCACCACACTCTTTTCTTTGGAAAACAGACAACTTCATCAGGAAAAACCCTTATATCTCGCTCCCTGAAAGACATTGGAGGAAACTTTCACCACAGGGTCGTACAGACTGGGCTCCTCTATCAAATTCCAGTGCTATTACACTAGGATTAGGGTTAATTCCAAAAATCGAGTCTCAATTCCAAAAATCGAGTCTCAATACCAAAAATCAAGTCTCAATTCCAAAAATCAAGTCTCAAACTCCTAACCGAGACTTGATATTTGGAATTGAGACTTGATTTTTGGAATTGAGACTCGATTTTTGGAATTGAGACTCGATTTTTGGAATTGAGGCTTGATTTTTGTTATTTTTGATCTCTGGGGCAAAGTAGGGTTGTGACTTGATGTCTGGAACTTGATATCTGGAATTCAGACTTAATACCTTGAACCCATTAGGTTTCACACTTGATATCTGGAATTCAGACTTGATATCTGGAACAAATTAGGGTTGGGACTTGATATCTGGAACTGGACACCAAAAAAGCATTTTATTGCAATTCAATAACTTTAATGCACTTCCATGTCTTTAATAAAGCCACAATTTAATGCACTTCCATATCTTTAATGAAGCCACACCCTCCTGACTGGATTTTTGGACTTCAGACTACTTTTTTGGAACTTGCTCAAAACTCAATTCTGATAGGCTGGGGCACCAACCCTGGCCCTAAGCCACAGCCCACCCAACTCGGTTTCTGGGTTCCAGACTACTTTTTTGGAACTTGCTCCAACCTCAATTCTGATGTGCTGACATGTGCCACCAGACCATAAGACACTTCACCACACTCTTTTCTTTGGAAAACAGACAACTTCATCAGGAAAAACCCTTATATCTCGCTCCCTGAAAGACATTGGAGGAAACTTTCACCACAGGGTCGTGCAGACTGGGCTCCTCTATCAAATTCCAGTGCTATTACACTAGGATTAGGGTTAATTCCAAAAATCAAGTCTCAATTCCAAAAATCGAGTCTCAATTCCAAAAATCAAGTCTCAATTCCAAATATCAAGTCTCAATTCCAAAAATCGAGTCTCAATTCCAAAAATCAAGTCTCAAACTCCTAACCCTAATCCTAACCGAGACTTGATTTTTGGAATTGAGACTCGATTTTTGGAATTGAGACTTGATTTTTGGAATTGAGACTTGATATTTGGAATTGAGACTTGATTTTTGGAATTGAGACTTGATTTTTGGAATTGAGGCTTGATTTTTGTTATTTTTGATCTCTGGGGCAAATTAGGCTTGGGACTTGATGTCTGGAACTTGATATCTGGAATTCAGACTTAATACCTTGAACCCATTAGGTTTCACACTTGATATCTGGAATTCAGACTTGATGTCTGGAACAAATTAGGGTTGGGGCTTGATATCTGGAACTGGACACCAAAAAAGCATTTTATTGCAATTCAATAACTTTAATGCACTTCCATATCTTTAAAAAAGCCACAGTTTAATGCACTTCCATATCTTTAATAAAGCCACAACCTCCAGACTGGATTTTTGGAATTGTGACTAGTTTTTTGGAACTTGCTCCAAACTCAACTCTGATAGGCTGGGGCACCAACCCTGGCCCTAAGGCACACCCCACCCGACTCGGTTTCTGGTTTCCAGACTACTTTTTTGGGACTTGCTCCAAACTCAATTCTGATGTGCTGACATGTGCCACCAGACCATAAGACACTTCACCACACTCTTTTCTTTGGAAAACAGACAACTTCATCAGGAAAAACCCTTATATCTCGCTCCCTGAAAGACATTGGAGGAAACTTTCACCACAGGGTCGTACAGACTGGGCTCCTCTATCAAATTCCAGTGCTATTACACTAGGATTAGGGTTAATTCCAAAAATCGAGTCTCAATTCCAAAAATTGAGTCTCAATTCCAAAAATCGAGTCTCAATTCCAAAAGTCAAGTCTCAAACTCCTAACCGAGACTTGATTTTTGGAATTGAGACTTGATTTTTGGAATTGAGACTCGATTTTTGGAATTGAGACTTGATTTTTGGAATTGAGGCTTGATTTTTGATATTTTTGATCTCTGGGGCAAATTAGGGTTGTCACTTGATGTCTGGAACTTGATATCTGGAATTCAGACTTAATATCTTGAACCCACTAGGGTTCACACTTGATATCTGGAATTCAGACTTGATATCTGGAGCAAAGTAGGGTTGTGACATGATGTCTGGACCCTGGACACCAAGAAAACATTTTATTGCAATTCAATAACTTTAATGCACTTCCATATCTTTAGTAAGCCAAAAAACCTTTAAAGAAATACAATAACATCAAACATTTCAAAACACACTTTTAATAGAACAGCATGGAACAGAAGGTCATGGGGACACTTTGGGCTTGTTCTCCCACAGCCCTAAATCCTCCTGGGGAAAGTTGTTAGGAGCATGTTTCAGGCCATTTGGAGTGTATCGGTGCCTGTTTTGGAGACATTTAAATTTGATATTGAACTCTTTTAGTTTGAGCCTAGGCTCGTAAGCCCCAACACCACGTCAAGGTAGAGTTCACGTTGGGGTTGTTAACACAATGTGGTTTTGTCTAAGCAATGGGTCGGGTTAGGACTCGTTCCGGAAATCGAGTCCAAAGTCCTAACCGAGTGATTTCCAGAGCCATTTCACCCACTTGAAAGCCAGAAAAGTCATTTCTGATGGGCTATTGTGTTTCAGCATCCCATATAAGCCCTGGGAGTGGGGGGAAAAAAAATATTTTTTTGGATGAGTTTAGGCCCACGGTGTCGAGTAAAGGTATTAGGCCTTTGACCCATCCGTAGGGTCTGGCAACGAGGCCAATTTTTTTTTTTCAAAAATACGTTAAATACGGTTACCCTGAGCACCATGCATCCTTTTTTGTACACATACAACTTTCAGCCTGCAATAGGGCTCGCTCTGAAGTGAAGGAGTTAGGGTTAGCGGGTTAGGAAAATAGACTTCATTTCCGGAATTAGGCCTATTGACAGTATCCTATACCTGGAACGAGGCCTAACCTTTCAAAAACATTTAACACTACAAGTCCCAGCATTTTTCTGTCTACCTAGAAGACCCACATAGGGGCCGTTTGGCCCGACCGCTTTTCCCTTATGCACTCCTTTTGTTATGGTAATGAGGCTGTTAGTGGCAGTGTGTGGGGGGAGGGGGTCACCCTTCACACACTTCACACTTCAGTGGTGAAGTCATGTTGGCTGCTTCTGTGAGAATGAGGAATAAAAACACATTCTATTCTAAAATGTGAACATGTGACTGTCCCATGTGACCATAACATTTATCCCCATGGCAATTAATCAATTGAACAAGATATGGGAGATACATACTTAAAACTACACTTTAATGTACAAATGATTCCTTTTAACATTTCTAGCATTGATTGATGCCTCTGACCAGTGGTCTGTATTTATTTACACGTTTTGCTATTTATTGTGTTGTGATGGGTTTTTTTATTGTATGTGTTTTTTGTCACTCTGCTGTGCTGTAAGACAAATTGCCTTTTTTAAGGACATTAAAGCTTTCAACTCAAGTCAAGACGAGTCATAACGACTCATGTGACTGCAACCAGACAATTGTTTGATGGATAAATACCTCAGTGCACATGGACTATCGCTTCAGTTCCCTCAAGAATTTTGTGGTGAAAGAAGCTCCTCTCCAAGGAACGAAGATGCAGAGATTCAACAGGCATTGGAAATGATCCTGGATGGAGCAAACCCTTGCGACAAGTTCAAGTGGCTCCAGCCGTGTGCCACTATCAGCCACATTTCCATAACAAAATGAGTGTCCAGAGGGGGGACTTGAGGCCAATTGGCCCTCTTGTGGGTTTTCTAGGTAAAAAGGCCAAATGGCCCCTCTCTGGGAAAAAAATCATGTCTCCAAAATAGGTAAGGTTAGCGGGTTAGGGAAATAGACTTGATTTCCGGAATTAGGCCTATTGACAGTATCCTATACCCGGAACGAGGCCTAACCTTTCACAAAAACATTTTTTTAAAAATCATGTCTCCAAAATAGGTAGACTCCAAATGGGCTGAAACCTGCTCCTAACACCTTCCCCTGGGAAGTTTTTTGGCAAGTGGGACTTGGGCAAATTTTCACTACCGGCCTTCCATTGAAATGAATGGGTTAGGGTTTGTTTTTGAATAACTCTGAAACTAAAGGTCCTACGGCTTCGCGGATGTGTCGGCCACGATCGGGGACCACGACTTAGTGTGTGCGACGATTTTGAAGCCGCGGGGACATTCGGGTAATTTTTCACGAATATTTTTACACTTTTTTTCTGACCTGTGACCTTTGGGTGTATCTCAGGACAGGAAGGTGCTAGAGACTCGGTTCCGAGTCAGGCGCGCTCGGCGCCCTCGATTTAGGGGGGGTAGACTTGATTCTGGGTCAATAGCACCTTTTCCTGATTTTTTTGTGAATATTTCCAACAATTTTTACGAGGCCTTTTGCCGAGTGCGTTTCGGGCCGCCGTTCCGGACAGGAAGGTCGTACGGTCGTCAGACGAGTATCCCCCGTTTCGTCTCGCTTAGGGCTATCTACCGATAGGGGCGCGAGGCCCTAGCCCGAAAAGGCGGGCCGTGATTGGACGAAATCAAAATTCCAACCGGCAAGTATAAGCAATGGGGTCGGGTTAGGACTCGTTCCGGAAATCAAGTCCAAAGTCCTAACCGAGTGATTTCCAGAGTCATTTCACCCACTTGAAAGTCAGAAAAGTCATTTCTGATGTTCTATTGTGTTTCAGCATCCCATATAAGCCCTGGGAGTGGGGAAAAAAAAAATTTGGATGATTTTAGGCCCACGGTGTCGAATAAGGGTATTAGGCCTTGGACGTAGGGTCTGGCTACGAGGCCGATTTTTTTTTTTCAAAAATCCCTTAAATATGGTTACCCTGAGCCCCACGCATCCTCTTTGTACACATACAACTTTCAGCCTGCAAAAGGGCTTGCTCTGAAGTGAAGGAGTCAGGGTTAGCGGGTTAGGGAAATAGACTTCATTTCCGGAATTAGGCCTATTGACAGTATCCTATACCCGGAACGAGGCCTAACCTTTCAAAAACATTTTTTAAAAAATCATGTTGCAGTTGCAAAGAGAATTCGCTACTAACGCAAACTTTACAGCACATCAGGGAACAAAGGACAAAAAAGGCTACCGGTAAACCCACTGAACTTTTTTATATGCAAACGCTGCGCTCGCGGTAATCCGTGGGCATGAGAAATGTTTGTTCCTTACCTGTGATTGGTTTAAACTTTCTTTCTCAGTGGTGTGTAGTAAAATATCTTCAGTTAAAGTGAACAAACTGCCTGTGAAAGGGCTAATGGTTAAAATGGTTCTTACTTTACAACTGGTTTTCTGTTCAGTTATATTTGTTCAGCAACATATTACCTGAATGATTACAAATTGTTAAAATATACTTAATTTACCTTATACATAAATATTTATATATTGTTGCCTAATTAACTTGGGTTTTGTTATAGAAAAACAAGCATTTATTCATACATGCTTTGTTGTAGAAAAACAGGCATTTATTCATACATTTATTTTATGTTTGTATGTTTAAAGGTTTTTAACCTTCTAGCTTCTACTTCTGATTCTGGTTCTATGTTTTGTTCTGGGAAAACCCACTACTACCACAATTATACTATAACGTCAGTTCCACTGAAAACCAATAAAATACAAGACGAGTGGAATGCTGTGTCCGAGTCCTTCCCTTTCAAGTGTGGGAAACCCTGATGCTCACATACACTTGACAGACCCTGTGTTTGACTTACATCTCTGTTGTTGTTGTGAAAAGTAGTGTGGGGGAAGGGCATCAGCAGCAGAGAGCTTCTGTGTGGGTGGGGAGGGGCAATAGCAGCAGAGAGCTTCTTCTAAGAGCATTTCTTTGACAAGACCCAGACTGGATTTTCCAAAAAAACACCTTGGCGGCGTGGCTTAGGGTCCTAAGGCGTGTCCCAGCACGTCAAAATTGAGTTTGGACCAGGATAGGACATTGGACTTCAATACCAGAATTAGGCCTATTGACAGTATCCTATACCCGGAACGAGGCCTAACCGTTCAAAAACATTTTAAAAAAAAATCATGTATCCAAAATAGGTAGACTCCAAATGGGCTGAAACGTGCTCCTAACGTCTTCCCCCGGGAAGTTCTTTGGCAAGTGGGACTTGGGAAGTTTTCACGACTGGCCTTCCATTGAAATGAATGGGTTAGTGTTTGTTTTTGAATAACTCTGAAACTAAAGGACCTACGGCTTCGCGGACACCTCAGCCACGATCGGGGACCCCGAGTTAGGGTGTGTGACGATTTTGAAGCAGCGGGGATATTCGGGTTATTTTTCACGAATATTTTTACACTTTTTTTCTGACCTGTGACCTTTGGGTGTATCTCAGGACAGGAAGGTGCTAGAGACTCGGTTCAAAGTCAGGCGCGCTCAGTGCCCTCGATTTAGGGGGGGGTAGACTCGATTCCGGGTCAATACCACCTTTTCCTGATTTTTTTGTGAATATTTCCAACTATTTTTACGAGGCCTTTGGCCGAGTGCGTTTCGGGCTGCCGTTCCGGACAGGAAGGTCGTACGGACGTCAGACGAGTATCCCCCGTATCGTCTCGCTTAGGGCTATCTACCGATAGGGGCGCGAGGCCCTAGCCCGAAAAGGCGGGCCGTGATTGGACGAAATCAAAATTCCAACCGGCAAGTCTAAGCGATGGGGTCGGGTTAGGACTCGTTCCGGAAATCAAGTCCAAAGTCCTAACCGAGTGATTTCCAGAGTCATTTCCCCCACTTGAAAGTCAGAAAAGTCATTTCTGATGGGCTATTGTGTTTCACCATCCCATATAAGCCCTGGGAGTGGGGGGAAAAAAAATAAAAAATTTTGGATGATTTTAGGCCCACGGTGTCGAGTAAGGGTATTAGGCCTTGGACGTAGGGTCTGGCGACGAGGCCGTTTTTTTTTTTTTTCAAAAATCCGTTAAATATGGTTACCCTGAGCCCCACGCATCCTCTTTGTACACATACAACTTTCAGCCTGCAAAAGGGCTTGCTCTGAAGTGAAGGAGTCAGGGTTAGCGGGTTAGGGAAATAGACTTCATTTCCGGAATTAGGCCTATTGACAGTATCCTATTCCCGGAACGAGGCCTAACCTTTCAAATACATTTTTTAAAAATCATGTTGCAGTTGCAAAGAGAATTCGCTACTAACGCAAACTTTACAGCACATCAGGGAAAAAAGGACAAAAAAGGCTACCGGTAAACCCACTGAACTTTTTTATATGCAAACGCTGCGCTCGCAGTAATCCGTGGGCATGAGAAATGTTTGTTCCTTACGTGTGATTGGTTTAAACTTTCTTTCTCAGTGGCGTGTAGTAAAATATCTTCAGTTAAAGTGAACAAACTGCCTGTGAAAGGGCTAATGGTTAAAATGGTTCTTACTTTACAACTGGTTTTCCGTTCAGTTATATTTGTTCAGCAACATATTACCTGAATGATTACAAATTGTTAAAATATACTTAATTTACCTTATACATAAATATTTATATATTGTTGCCTAATTAACTTGGGTTTTGTTATAGAAAAACAAGCATTTATTCATACATGCTTTGTTGTAGAAAAACAGGCATTTATTCATACATTTATTTTATGTTTGTATGTTTAAAGGTTTTTAACCTTCTACTTCTGATTCTGGTTCTACCTTTTGTTCTGGGAAAACCCACTACTACCACAATTCTACTATAACGTCAGTTCCACTGAAAACCAATAAAATACAAGACGAGTGGAATGCTGTGTCCGAGTCCTTCCCTTTCAAGTGTGGGAAACCCTGATGCTCACATACACTTGACAGACCCTGTGTTTGACTTACATCTCTGTTGTTGTTGTTGTTGTGAAAAGAAGTGTGGGGGGAAGGGCATTAGCAGCAGAGAGCTTCTGTGTGGGTGGGGCGGTGCAGTAGCAGCAGAGAGCTTCTTCTAAGAGCTTTTCTTTGACAAGACCCAGACTGGATTTTCCAAAAAAACACCTTGGCGGCGTGGCTTAGGGTCCTAGGGCGTGTTCCAGCACGTCAAAATTGAGTTTGGACCAGGTTAGGACATTGGACTTCAATACCGGAATTAGGCCTATTGACAGTATCCTATACCCGGAACGAGGCCTACCCGTTCAAAAACATTAAAAAAAAAAATCATGTATCCAAAATAGGTAGACTCCAAATGGGCTGAAACATGCTCCTAACACCTTCCCCTGGGAAGTTCTTTGGCAAGTGGGACTTGGGAGGTTTTCACTACCGGCCTTCCATTGAAATGAACGGGTTAGTGTTTGTTTTTGAATAACTCTGAAACTAAAGGTCCTACGGCTTCGCGGACACCTCGGCCACGATCGGGGACCCCGAGTTAGGGGGTGGGACGAATCTGAAACCGCGGGGACATTCGGGTAATTTTTCACGAATATTTTTACACTTTTTTTCTGACCTGTGAGCTTTGGGCGTATCTCGGGACAGGAAGGTGCTAGACACTCGGTTCCGAGTCAGGCGCGCTCGGCGCCCTCGATTTAGGGGGGGTAGACCAGATTCCGGGTCGATGGCACCTCTTCCTGATTTTTTTGTGAATATTTCTGACTATTTTTACGAGGCCTTCGGCCTAGTGCGTTTCGGGCCGCCGTTCCGGACGGGAAGGTCGTACGGACGTCGGACGAGTATCCCCCGTTCCGTCTCCCTCGGGGCTATCTACCGATGGGGGCGCGAGGCCCTAGCCCGAAAAGGCGGTCCGTGATCGGACGAAATCAAAATTCCAACCGGCAAGTCTAAGCGATGGGGTCGGGTTAGGACTCGTTCCGGAAATCGAGTCCAAAGTCCTAACCGAGTGATTTCCAGAGCCATTTCACCCACTTGAAAGTCAGAAAAGTCATTTCTGATGGGCTATTGTGTTTCAGCATCCCATATAAGCCCTGGGAGTGGGGGGAAAAAAAATAAAAAATTTTGGATGATTTTAGGCCCACGGTGTCGAGTAAGGGTATTAGGCCTTGGACGTAGGGTCTGGCGACGAGGCCGATTTTTTTTTTCAAAAATCCGTTAAATACGGTTACCCTGAGCCCCACGCATCCTCTTTGTACACATACAACTGTCAGCCTGCAAAAGGGCTCACTCTGAAGTGAAGGAATCAGTGTTAGCGGGTTAGGGAAATAGACTTCATTTCCGGAACGAATCCTAACCTAACTCATTGCTTAGACATTGCCGGTTGGAATTTCATTTTCCCTCCAAAAACGGTCGATTTTTTTGGGCCTGGGTTTTGCGCCTTTGGGTATCGGTAGAGAGCCGGGTCTGTGCGGCCCTACGGTAAAAGTTTTCTCGGGTGTCTTTCGTGGACCGAGTTATGGGCCTTTTTTGGAATGATTTTGAATTGAATTTTGAAACGAATGGGTTAGGGTTTGTTTTCGAATAACTCTGAAACTAAAGGTCCTACGGCTTCGCCGACGTGTCGGCCACGATCGGGGACCCCGATTTAGGGCGCGCGACGATTTTGAAGCCGCCGGGACGTTCGGGTAATTTTTCACGAATATTTTTACACTTTTTTTCCGACCTTTCACCTTCGGGCGTATCTCGGGACGGGAAGGCGCTAGAGACTCGGTTCCGAGTCAGGCGCGCTCGGCGCCCTCGATTTAGGGGGGGTAGACTCGATTCCGGGTCGACGGCACCTCTTCCTGATTTTTTTGTGAATATTTCCGACTATTTTTACGAGGCCTTCGGCCTAGTGCGTTTCGGGCCGCCGTTCCGGACGGGAAGGTCGTACGGACGTCGGACGAGCATCCCCCGTTTCGTCTCGCTCGGGGCTATCTACCGACGGGGGCGCGAGGCCCTAGGCCGAAAAGGCGGGCCGCGATCGGACGAAATCGAAATTCCAACCTGCAAGTCTAAGCGATGGGGTCGGGTTAGGACTCGTTCCGGAAATCGAGTCCAAAGTCCTAACCGAGTGATTTCCAGCGCCGTTTCCCCCACTTGAAAAATAATTTCTGACATCGACCCGTGCGGCTCGATCGGACTCGGTGCGCTATTACGTTGCACGACCCCTTTTTCCCCATTCATTTATATGGGCTTCTTTGGAGATACGTGAGATCTCGCCAGCAGATGGAGGCAAAACACAAGCGATAATACTCTGCCTCTCGACTTCAGTTCCACAGGGAATCTTGGTGTGATTTTCTGGGGTCTCCTCACAGGGCCTGGCTAAGCGCGCTGCATCACTCTCGCGATTTCCCACAGGGGAATTGTCTAGTTATTATTATTCTTATTCTTCTTATTATTTTTTTTTCAAAAATCCATTAAATACGGTTGCCCTGAGCCCCACGCATCCTTTTTTGTAGACATACAACTTTCAGCCTGCAAAAGGGCTCGCTCTGAAGTGAAGGCGTGAGGGTTAGCGGGTTAGGGAAATAGACTTCGTTTCCTTGAATTAGGCCTATTTACTGTATCCTATACCCGGAACGAGGCCTAACCTTTCACAAAAACATTTTTAAAAAAATCATGTCTCCAAAATATGTGCCAAACGCCTCCAAATGGGCTGAAACGTGCTCCTAACACCTTCCCCTGGGAAGTTTTTTGGCAAGTGGGACTTGGCCGTTTCACCCACTTGAAAGTCAGAAAAGTCATTTCTGATGGGATATTGTGTTTCAGCATCCCATATAAGCCCTGGGAGTGGGGGAAAAAAAAAATAAAAGGGTTTCATTTCATCCCAAATCATTTTGGATGATTTTAGGCCCACGGTGTCGAGTAAGGGTATTAGGCCTTGGACGTAGGGTCTGGCGACGAGGCCGATTTTTTTTTTTCAAAAATCCGTTAAATACGGTTACCCTGAGCCCCCACGCATCCTCTTTTCCAACTGTTTTTACGGGCCTTCGGCCTAGGACGTTTCGGGCCGCCGTTCCGGACAGGAAGGTCGTACGGAGGTAGGACGAGTATCCCCCGATTCGTCTCGCTCGGGGCTATCTACCGATACCGCGTTTGTTACGGTTCGACCCCGTTTTAGGGGCGAGACGGTCGGACTTGATTTTTGGAACTCGGACTAGTTTTTTGGAACTCGTTCCCGGTTTCCCAAAAAAAACGCTTCGGGGGAGTCGCCCGTGGTCCGGGGGCACGTCCCGTCGTATCGGAATCGAGTTTCGAGCGATATTTCAAAAAAGCGGTCTCGGATCCGGATGTCGGGTCGGGGGGGCGTGGCCTAGGGTCCGGGGGCGTGTCCCAGCCTATCAGAATCGAGTTTGGGGCGAGTTCCAAAAAACCAGTCCCAATTCCAAAAATCGAGTCCGGGGGGCGTGGCCTAGGGTCGGGGGGCGTGTCCCAGCCAATCAGAATCGAGTTTGGGGCAAGTTCCAAAAATCTAGTCCCAATTCCAAAAATCGAGTCCGGGGGGCGTGGCCTAGGGTCGGGGGGCGTGTCCCAGCCAATCAGAATTGAGTTTGGGGCAAGTTCCAAAAAACCAGTCCCAATTCCAAAAATCGAGTCCGGGGGGCGTGGCCTAGGGTCGGGGGGCGTGTCCCAGCCAATCAGAATCCAGTTTGGGGCAAGTTCCAAAAAACTAGTCCCAATTCCAAAAATCGAGTCCGGGGGGCGTGGCCTAGGGTCGGGGGGCGTGTCCCAGCCAATCAGAATCAGGTTTGGGGCAAGTTCCAAAAAACTAGTCCCAATTCCAAAAATCAAGTCTGGGGGGCGTGGCCTAGGGTCCCGGGGGGGTCCGCAGCCAATCAGAATCGAGTTTGGGGCAAGTTCCAAAAAACTAGTCTGGAGTCCAGAAAACAAGTCTCTAGTGTTAGAGCGCCACCTAGAGTCCAATATGCCCTCGGCCTAGCCGACTAAGCTAAGCTATCCCAATTCCACAAACTGTGTTTTTGGATTCCAACTTGCCATTACCGATGAATGGTCGCAGTCTGTCGTGACCGGTCGCGACGAAAAAATTCCAACTCCACAGTCCCCGCAATGGGGCCGGTTCCACAAATCAAGTCTATTTGCCTAACCCTAACCCTAACCCTAACCCTAACCCTAACCCTAACCCTAACCCTAACCCTAACCCTAATTAGGCGGAGATAGGACAATAGACTCTTAAGGTGGAATTGGATTCCACAAATCGAGTCCGAAATTCCGAAAAGCCATTAAACGGTTTTCCTGTGGGCTGGGTCGCTTTTTGGGATTTTGCAGAGGGTTATTACAGATTTTATGACACCCTTGGAATTAATTTTGGACCTCCCCACGATTTTATACCGCGATAAACCCCCTTATCCCAAGTTCAGCTGCAGTACCGTTCCATGACACCAGGTGGCTATTTCCCAGACTTGATTTGTGGAATTGGCCCAAAATGGGGAAATTCCACTGCAGGGCCATGCAGACTGGTCTCCCCTGCCGCCCTGCAGGGTCTGTGGCCCAGACTCGACTTTTGGAATTGGGACTATGTTTTTGGAATTGATACCTGGGATCCTGGGGGGAATCTGCAGTCAGGGGCACCTGGGACCTCCCCTGGCCGAGCTATGGGCCTCCAAAGTCGGGCTGGGGCCTCGGACATGACCGCCCGTGCTGGTTCCCTGGGTGGAGGTCAGGGGCATCTGCCTGCCAAGCCTGGGGCTCCTGGGACCTCCCCTGGCCGAGCTATGGGCCTCCAAAGTCGGGCTCGGGCCTTGTGTATAACCGCCACCTGAGTGGAGCCCCACGGGGAATAACGGCCCCTGGCGGGGGGCTGCCCGGGCCTTCGGGTGCTGGTTCCCTGGGGAGAGGTCAGGGGCATCTGCCTGCCAAGTCTGGGGCTCCTGGGACCTCCCCTGGCCGAGATATGGGCCTCCAAAGTCGGGCTCGGGCCTTGTGTATAACCGCCACCTGAGTGGAGCCCCACGGGGAATAACGGCCCCTGTCGGGGGGCTGACCGGGCCTTCGGGTGCTGGTTCCCTGGGGAGAGGTCCCAGGCATCTGCCTGCCAAGTCTGGGGCTCCTGGGACCTCCCCTGGCCGAGATATGGGCCTCCAAAGTCGGGCTCGGGCCTTGTGTATAACCGCCACCTGAGTGGGGCCCCACGGGGAATAACGGCCCCTGGCGGGGTGCTGCCCGGGCCTTCGGGTGCTGGTTCCCTGGGGAGAGGTCCCAGGCATCTGCCTGCCAAGTCTGGGGGTCCTGGGAGGTCCCCTGGCCGAGCTAGGGGCCTCCAAGTTGGGGCTTGGGCCTTGTGTATAACCACCACCTGAGTGGAGCCCCACGGGGAATAACGGCCCCTGGCTGGGGGCTGCCCGGGCCTTCCCGTGCTGGTTCCCTGGGGAGAGGTCCCAGGCATCAGCCTGCCAAGTCTGGGGCTCCTGGGACCTCCCCTGGCCGAGCTATGGGCCTCCATGGTCTGGCTGAGGCCTTGTATAAAACAGCCAACTGAGTGGGGCCCCACGGGGGATAGCGTCCCCTGGCTGGGGGCTTCCCATGCTGGTTCCCTGGGTGGAGGTCAGGGGCATCTGCCTGCCAAGTCTGGGGGTCCTGGGACCTCCCCTGGCCGAGCTAGGGGCCTCCAAGTTGGGGCTTGGGCCTTGTCTATAACCACCACCTGTGTGGAGCCCCACGGGGAATAACGGCCCCTGGCTGGGGGCTGCCCGGGCCTTCCCGTGCTGGTTCCCTGGGGAGGGGTCCCAGGCATCAGCCTGCCAAGCCTGGGGCTCCTGGGACCTCTCCTGGCCGAGCTATGGGCCTCCAAGTTGGGGCTTGGGCCTTGTGTATAACCACCAACTGTGTGGAGCCCCACGGGGAATAACGGCCCCTGGCTGGGGGCTGCCCGGGCCTTCCCGTGCTGGTTCCCTGGGTGGAGGTCAGGGGCATCTGCCTGCCAAGCCTGGGGCTCCTGGGACCTCCCCTGGCCGAGCTATGGGCCACCAAGTTGGGGCTTGGGCCTTGTGTATAACCACCACCTGAGTCGAGCCCCACGGGGAATAACGGCCCCTGGCTGGGGGCTGCCCGGGCCTTCCCGTGCTGGTTCCCTGGGTGGAGGTCCCAGGCATCAGCCTGCCAAGCCTGGGGCTCCTGGGACCTCCCCTGGCCGAGCTATGGGCCTCCAAGTTGGGGCTCGGGCCTTGTATCGAACCTCCGACTGAGTGGGGCCCCACGGGGGATAGCGTCCCCTGGCTGGGGGCTTCCCCTGCTGGTTCCCTGGGTGGAGGTCGGGGGCATCTGCCTGTAAAGTCTGGGGGTCCTGGGAGGTCCCCTGGCCGAGCTAGGGGCCTCCAAAATCGGACTGGATATCTGGAATCCTGGTGGAATCTGCAGTCTGGGGCTGCTCAGTTATACCATGGGCAGATATAATATGGGCAGTTATACCATAGACAGTTATACCATGGGATTCAGGCTAGGGCAAAAACTTAGACAGGGTGGATGGACCAGGGACTCTTCCCCCTGTCCATGCCCGATTAGGAGAGCTCTCTGCTGGGAGGAGGGAGACTGCATCCCCCCCTGGAAGTGCTGCTGCGCACCTGGTGCTGCTGAGAGGTGCCATCGGGATACAGGGGATGAGTGGGCCTGGGAACCCATTGAGACTTGATTCATGGAATCCTGGGTCTACCGTCCCCCTGGCTGGGGGCTGCCCGGGCCTTCCCGTGCTGGTTCCCTGGGTGGAGGTCAGGGGCATCTGCCTATGAGGTCTGGGGGTCCTGGGAGGTCCCCTGGCCGAGCTAGGGGCCTCCAAATCGGACTTGATATCTGGAATCCTGGGGGAACCTGCAGTCAGGGGCACCTGGGAGCTCCCCTGGCCGAGCTATGGGCCTCCGAGGGCGGGCTGCTCAGTTATACCATGGGCAGTTATACCATGGAATTCAGACATGGCCAAAATCTTAGACATGGTGGATGGACCAGGGCACTCTTCCCCCTGGCCGTGCCCGAGGAGGAGAGCTCTCTCCTGGGAGGAGGGCGACTGCATCCCCCCCCTGGAAGTGCTGTTGCGCACCTGGTGGTGCTGAGAGGTGCCATCAGGATACAGGTGATGAGTGGGCTTGGGGAACCCACTGAGGCTTAATATCTGGTATCCTGGGGCTGACGTCCCCTGGCTGGGGGCTGCCCGGGCCTTCCCATGCTGGTTCCCTGGGGAGAGGTGAGAGGCATCTGCCTGTAAAGTCTGGGGGTCCTGGGAGGTCCCCTGGCCGAGCTATGGGCCTCCAAAGTCGGACTTGATATCTGGAATCCTGGGGCTGGCATCCCCTGGCTGGGGGCTGCCCGGGCCTTCCTGTGCTGGTTCCCTGGGTGGAGGTCAGGGGCATCTGCCTGCCAAGTCTGGGGGTCCTGGGAGGTCCCCTGGCCGAGCTATGGGCCTCCAAAGTCGGACTTGATATCTGGAATCCTGGGGCTGGCATCCCCTGGCTGGGGGCTGCCCGGGCCTTCCTGTGCTGGTTCCCTGGGTGGAGGTCAGGGGCATCTGCCTGCCAAGTCTGGGGGTCCTGGGAGGTCCCCTGGCCGAGCTATGGGCCTCCAAAGTCGGACTTGATATCTGGAATCCTGGGGCTGGCGTCCCCTGGCTGGGGGCTGCCCGGGCCTTCCCGTGCTGGTTCCCTGGGTGGAGGTCAGGGGCATCTGCCTGCCAAGTCTGGGGGTCCTGGGAGGTCCCCTGGCCGAGCTATGGGCCTCCAAAGTCGGACTTGATATCTGGAATCCTGGGGCTGGCGTCCCCTGGCTGGGGGCTGCCCGGGCCTTCCTGTGCTGGTTCCCTGGGTGGAGGTCAGGGGCATCTGCCTGCCAAGTCTGGGGGTCCTGGGAGGTCCCCTGGCCGAGCTATGGGCCTCCAAAGTCGGACTCGATATCTGGAATCCTGGGGCTGACGTCCCCTGGCTGGGGGCTGCCCGGGCCTTCCCATGCTGGTTCCCTGGGGAGAGGTGAGAGGCATCTGCCTGTAAAGTCTGGGGGTCCTGGGAGGTCCCCTGGCCGAGCTATGGGCCTCCAAAGTCGGACTTGATATCTGGAATCCTGGGGCTGGCATCCCCTGGCTGGGGGCTGCCCGGGCCTTCCTGTGCTGGTTCCCTGGGTGGAGGTCAGGGGCATCTGCCTGCCAAGTCTGGGGGTCCTGGGAGGTCCCCTGGCCGAGCTATGGGCCTCCAAAGTCGGACTTGATATCTGGAATCCTGGGGCTGGCGTCCCCTGGCTGGGGGCTGCCCGGGCCTTCCTGTGCTGGTTCCCTGGGTGGAGGTCAGGGGCATCTGCCTGCCAAGTCTGGGGGTCCTGGGAGGTCCCCTGGCCGAGCTATGGGCCTCCAAAGTCGGACTCGATATCTGGAATCCTGGGGCTGGCGTCCCCTGGCTGGGGGCTGCCCGGGCCTTCCCGAGCTGGTTCCCTGGGTGGAGGTCAGGGGCATCTGCCTGCCAAGTCTGGGGGTCCTGGGAGGTCCCCTGGCCGAGCTATGGGCCTCCAATGTCGGACTTGATATCTGGAATCCTGGGGCTGGCGTCCCCTGGCTGGGGGCTGCCCGGGCCTTCCTGTGCTGGTTCCCTGGGTGGAGGTCAGGGGCATCTGCCTGCCAAGTCTGGGGGTCCTGGGAGGTCCCCTGGCCGAGCTATGGGCCTCCAAAGTCGGACTCGATATCTGGAATCCTGGGGCTGACGTCCCCTGGCTGGGGGCTGCCCGGGCCTTCCCGTGCTGGTTCCCTGGGGAGAGGTGAGAGGCATCTGCCTGTAAAGTCTGGGGGTCCTGGGAGGTCCCCTGGCCGAGCTATGGGCCTCCAAAGTCGGACTTGATATCTGGAATCCTGGGGCTGGCGTCCCCTGGCTGGGGGCTGCCCGGGCCTTCCTGTGCTGGTTCCCTGGGTGGAGGTCAGGGGCATCTGCCTGCCAAGTCTGGGGGTCCTGGGAGGTCCCCTGGCCGAGCTATGGGCCTCCAATGTCGGACTTGATATCTGGAATCCTGGGGCTGGCGTCCCCTGGCTGGGGGCTGCCCGGGCCTTCCCGTGCTGGTTCCCTGGGTGGAGGTCAGGGGCATCTGCCTGCCAAGTCTGGGGGTCCTGGGAGGTCCCCTGGCCGAGCTATGGGCCTCCAAAGTCGGACTCGATATCTGGAATCCTGGGGCTGACGTCCCCTGGCTGGGGGCTGCCCGGGCCTTCCCATGCTGGTTCCCTGGGGAGAGGTGAGAGGCATCTGCCTGTAAAGTCTGGGGGTCCTGGGAGGTCCCCTGGCCGAGCTATGGGCCTCCAAAGTCGGACTTGATATCTGGAATCCTGGGGCTGGCGTCCCCTGGCTGGGGGCTGCCCGGGCCTTCCTGTGCTGGTTCCCTGGGTGGAGGTCAGGGGCATCTGCCTGCCAAGTCTGGGGGTCCTGGGAGGTCCCCTGGCCGAGCTATGGGCCTCCAAAGTCGGACTCGATATCTGGAATCCTGGGGCTGACGTCCCCTGGCTGGGGGCTGCCCGGGCCTTCCCATGCTGGTTCCCTGGGGAGAGGTGAGAGGCATCTGCCTGTAAAGTCTGGGGGTCCTGGGAGGTCCCCTGGCCGAGCTATGGGCCTCCAAAGTCGGACTCGATATCTGGAATCCTGGGGCTGGCGTCCCCTGGCTGGGGGCTGCCCGGGCCTTCCCGTGCTGGTTCCCTGGGGAGAGGTGAGAGGCATCTGCCTGTAAAGTCTGGGGGTCCTGGGAGGTCCCCTGGCCGAGCTATGGGCCTCCAAATTCGGACTCGATATCTGGAATCCTGGGGCTGGCGTCCCCTGGCTGGGGGCTGCCCGGGCCTTCCCGTGCTGGTTCCCTGGGTGGAGGTCAGGGGCATCTGCCTGCCAAGTCTGGGGGTCCTGGGAGGTCCCCTGGCCGAGCTATGGGCCTCCAAAGTCGGACTTGATATCTGGAATCCTGGGGCTGGCGTCCCCTGGCTGGGGGCTGCCCGGGCCTTCCCATGCTGGTTCCCTGGGGAGAGGTGAGAGGCATCTGCCTGTAAAGTCTGGGGGTCCTGGGAGGTCCCCTGGCCGAGCTATGGGCCTCCAAAGTCGGACTTGATATCTGGAATCCTGGGGCTGGCGTCCCCTGGCTGGGGGCTGCCCGGGCCTTCCCGTGCTGGTTCCCTGGGTGGAGGTCAGGGGCATCTGCCTGCCAAGTCTGGGGGTCCTGGGAGGTCCCCTGGCCGAGCTAGGGGCCTCCAAAGTCGGACTCGATATCTGGAATCCTGGGGCTGGCGTCCCCTGGCTGGGGGCTGCCCGGGCCTTCCTGTGCTGGTTCCCTGGGGAGAGGTGAGAGGCATCTGCCTGCCAAGTCTGGGGCTCCTGGGAGCTCCCCTGGCCGAGCTATGGGCCTCCAAATTCGGGCTCGATATCTGGAATCCTGGGGCTAACGACCCCTGTCTGGGGGCTGCCCCCCGTGCTGGTTCCCTGGGTGGAGGTCCCAGGCATCAGCCTGCCAAGCCTGGGGCTCCTCGGACCTACCCTGGCCGAGCTATGGGCCTCCAGGGGCGGGCTGCTCGGTTATACCATGGGCCAGTGCTACTGCTGAGGTTTACCATGGGCCAGCTCGACTGGCCAGCGGGGCTGAAGGTCCTTAATGCAGGGTGAGGAGGGCTTAAGTGTGGGTGCCCAGGACCGCCTGGTGCACTAGGCGTGGTGGACGGACCAGGGCGCCTCCAAAGTCGGGCTGCTCGGTTATACCATGGGCCAGTGCTACTGCTGAGGTTTACCATGGGCCAGCTCGACTGGCCAGCGGGGCTGAAGGTCCTTAATGCAGGGTGAGGAGGGCTTAAGTGTGGGTGCCCAGGACCGCCTGGTGCACTAGGCGTGGTGGACGGACCAGGGCGCCTCCAAAGTCGGGCTGCTCGGTTATACCATGGGCCAGTGCTACTGCTGAGGTTTACCATGGGCCAGCTCGACTGGCCAGCGGGGCTGAAGGTCCTTAATGCACGGTGAGGAGGGCTTAAGAGTGGGTGCCCAGGACCGCCTGGTGCGCCAGGTTAGGGTTAGCTGCCCGGGACTTCCAGGGGAGCCTGCCCCAGCCCTAAGTGGAGCTCCCCCGCCCTGGGAGTAGGGTTAGCTGCCCGGGACTTCCAGGGGAGCCTGCCCCAGCCCTAAGTGGAGCTCCCCAGCCCTGGGAGTAGGGTTAGCTGCCCGGGACTTCCAGGGGAGCCTGCCCCAGCCCTAAGTGGAGCTCCCCAGCCCTGGGAGTAGGGTTAGCTGCCCGGGACTTCCAGGGGAGCCTGCCCCAGCCCTAAGTGGAGCTCCCCCGCCCTGGGAGTAGGGTTAGCTGCCCGGGACTTCCAGGGGAGCCTGCCCCAGCCCTAAGTGGAGCTCCCCCGCCCTGGGAGTAGGGTTAGCTGCCCGGGACTTCCAGGGGAGCCTGCCCCAGCCCTAAGTGGAGCTCCCCAGCCCTGGGAGTAGGGTTAGCTGCCCGGGACTTCCAGGGGAGCCTGCCCCAGCCCTAAGTGGAGCTCCCCAGCCCTGGGAGTAGGGTTAGCTGCCCGGGACTTCCAGGGGAGCCTGCCCCAGCCCTAAGTGGAGCTCCCCAGCCCTGGGAGTAGGGTTAGCTGCCCGGGACTTCCAGGGGAGCCTGCCCCAGCCCTAAGTGGAGCTCCCCCGCCCTGGGAGTAGGGTTAGCTGCCCGGGACTTCCAGGGGAGCCTGCCCCAGCCCTAAGTGGAGCTCCCCAGCCCTGGGAGTAGGGTTAGCTGCCCGGGACTTCCAGGGGAGCCTGCCCCAGCCCTAAGTGGAGCTCCCCAGCCCTGGGAGTAGGGTTAGCTGCCCGGGACTTCCAGGGGAGCCTGCCCCAGCCCTAAGTGGAGCTCCCCAGCCCTGGGAGTAGGGTTAGCTGCCCGGGACTTCCAGGGGAGCCTGCCCCAGCCCTAAGTGGAGCTCCCCAGCCCTGGGAGTAGGGTTAGCTGCCCGGGACTTCCAGGGGAGCCTGCCCCAGCCCTAAGTGGAGCTCCCCAGCCCTGGGAGTAGGGTTAGCTGCCCGGGACTTCCATGGGAGCCTGCCCCAGCCCTAAGTGGAGCTCCCCCGCCCTGGGAGTAGGGTTACCTGCCCGGGACTTCCAGGGGAGGCTGCCCCAGCCCCGAGTGGAGCTCCCCCAGCCTGGGACTTCCAGGGAGGCTGCCCCAGCCCCGAGTGGAGCTCCCCCAGCCTGGGACTTCCAGGGGAGGCTGCCCCAGCCCTAAGTGGAGCTCCCCAGCCCTGGGAGTAGGGTTAGCTGCCCGGGACTTCCATGGGAGGCTGCCCCAGCCCCGAGTGCTGCTCCCCCAGCCTGGGACTTCCAGGGGAGGCTGCCCCAGCCCCGAGTGGAGCTCCCCCAGCCTGGGACTTCCAGGGGAGGCTGCCCCAGCCCCGAGTGGAGCTCCCCCAGCCTGGGACTTCCAGGGGAGGCTGGCCCAGGGCTCCAGCGGTCTTCCCCAGCCCATCAGAGTCACTTTTGGGGCAATTTCCCAAAAAGTGGTCCCAGTCCAAAAACCAAGTCCCTGGGGCCTGGCCCAGGGCTCCAGGGGCCTTCCCCAGCCCATCAGGGTCACTTTCTGGGCAAGTTCCAAAAATCAAGTCTGGGTTCCAAAAATCAAGTCCCTGGGGCCTGGCCCAGGGCTCCAGGGGCCTTCCCCAGCCCATCAGAGTCACTTTCTGGGCAAGTTCCAAGAATCAAGTCTGGGTTCCAAAAATCAAGTCCCTGGGGCTCCAGGGGCCTTCCCCAGCCCATCAGAGTCACTTTTGGGGCAAGTTCCAAAAATCAAGTCTGGGTTCCAAAAGTCAAGTCCCTGGGGCCTGGCCCAGGGCTCCAGGGGCCTTCCCCGGCCCATCAGAGTCACTTTCTGGGCAAATTCCAAAAATCGAGTCTGGATTCCAAGAATCGAGTCCCTGGGGAAAAAGGCAATTCTGGGTTCCAGAAGTCATGTCTCCTGTCCCAGCCTACCCCCTAGAGTCCAACAGACCCAGATCCTAGCCGATTATGCTAAGCTAGCCAAATTCCCAGGACTAGATTCTTGGATTCCAACTTGCCATTACGGATGAACGGTTGCAATCCGTTGTGACCGCTCACATCGGTTTGCGTCCAAATCTGCAGTCCCGTCAATGGGGAGCGTTCCACAAATCGAGTCCATTCGCCTAACCCTAACCCTAACCCTAACCCTAACCCTAACCCTAACCCTAATTAGGCGGAGATAGGACAATAGACTCTTAAGGTGGAATTGGATTCCACAAATCGAGTCCGAAATTCCGAAAAGCCATTAAACGGTTTTCCTGTGGGCTGGGTCGCTTTTTGGGATTTTGCAGAGGGTTATTACAGATTTTATGACACCCTTGGAATTAATTTTGGACCTCCCCACGATTTTATACCGCGATAAACCCCCTTATCCCAAGTTCAGCTGCAGTACCGTTCCATGACACCAGGTGGCTATTTCCCAGACTTGATTTGTGGAATTGGCCCAAAATGGGGAAATTCCACTGCAGGGCCATGCAGACTGGTCTCCCCTGCCGCCCTGCAGGGTCTGTGGCCCAGACTCGACTTTTGGAATTGGGACTATGTTTTTGGAATTGATACCTGGGATCCTGGGGGGAATCTGCAGTCAGGGGCACCTGGGACCTCCCCTGGCCGAGCTATGGGCCTCCAAAGTCGGGCTGGGGCCTCGGACATGACCGCCCGTGCTGGTTCCCTGGGTGGAGGTCAGGGGCATCTGCCTGCCAAGCCTGGGGCTCCTGGGACCTCCCCTGGCCGAGCTATGGGCCTCCAAAGTCGGGCTCGGGCCTTGTGTATAACCGCCACCTGAGTGGAGCCCCACGGGGAATAACGGCCCCTGGCGGGGGGCTGCCCGGGCCTTCGGGTGCTGGTTCCCTGGGGAGAGGTCAGGGGCATCTGCCTGCCAAGTCTGGGGCTCCTGGGACCTCCCCTGGCCGAGATATGGGCCTCCAAAGTCGGGCTCGGGCCTTGTGTATAACCGCCACCTGAGTGGAGCCCCACGGGGAATAACGGCCCCTGTCGGGGGGCTGACCGGGCCTTCGGGTGCTGGTTCCCTGGGGAGAGGTCCCAGGCATCTGCCTGCCAAGTCTGGGGCTCCTGGGACCTCCCCTGGCCGAGATATGGGCCTCCAAAGTCGGGCTCGGGCCTTGTGTATAACCGCCACCTGAGTGGGGCCCCACGGGGAATAACGGCCCCTGGCGGGGTGCTGCCCGGGCCTTCGGGTGCTGGTTCCCTGGGGAGAGGTCCCAGGCATCTGCCTGCCAAGTCTGGGGGTCCTGGGAGGTCCCCTGGCCGAGCTAGGGGCCTCCAAGTTGGGGCTTGGGCCTTGTGTATAACCACCACCTGAGTGGAGCCCCACGGGGAATAACGGCCCCTGGCTGGGGGCTGCCCGGGCCTTCCCGTGCTGGTTCCCTGGGGAGAGGTCCCAGGCATCAGCCTGCCAAGTCTGGGGCTCCTGGGACCTCCCCTGGCCGAGCTATGGGCCTCCATGGTCTGGCTGAGGCCTTGTATAAAACAGCCAACTGAGTGGGGCCCCACGGGGGATAGCGTCCCCTGGCTGGGGGCTTCCCATGCTGGTTCCCTGGGTGGAGGTCAGGGGCATCTGCCTGCCAAGTCTGGGGGTCCTGGGACCTCCCCTGGCCGAGCTAGGGGCCTCCAAGTTGGGGCTTGGGCCTTGTCTATAACCACCACCTGTGTGGAGCCCCACGGGGAATAACGGCCCCTGGCTGGGGGCTGCCCGGGCCTTCCCGTGCTGGTTCCCTGGGGAGGGGTCCCAGGCATCAGCCTGCCAAGCCTGGGGCTCCTGGGACCTCTCCTGGCCGAGCTATGGGCCTCCAAGTTGGGGCTTGGGCCTTGTGTATAACCACCAACTGTGTGGAGCCCCACGGGGAATAACGGCCCCTGGCTGGGGGCTGCCCGGGCCTTCCCGTGCTGGTTCCCTGGGTGGAGGTCAGGGGCATCTGCCTGCCAAGCCTGGGGCTCCTGGGACCTCCCCTGGCCGAGCTATGGGCCACCAAGTTGGGGCTTGGGCCTTGTGTATAACCACCACCTGAGTCGAGCCCCACGGGGAATAACGGCCCCTGGCTGGGGGCTGCCCGGGCCTTCCCGTGCTGGTTCCCTGGGTGGAGGTCCCAGGCATCAGCCTGCCAAGCCTGGGGCTCCTGGGACCTCCCCTGGCCGAGCTATGGGCCTCCAAGTTGGGGCTCGGGCCTTGTATCGAACCTCCGACTGAGTGGGGCCCCACGGGGGATAGCGTCCCCTGGCTGGGGGCTTCCCCTGCTGGTTCCCTGGGTGGAGGTCGGGGGCATCTGCCTGTAAAGTCTGGGGGTCCTGGGAGGTCCCCTGGCCGAGCTAGGGGCCTCCAAAATCGGACTGGATATCTGGAATCCTGGTGGAATCTGCAGTCTGGGGCTGCTCAGTTATACCATGGGCAGATATAATATGGGCAGTTATACCATAGACAGTTATACCATGG
This sequence comes from Neoarius graeffei, assembly GCF_027579695.1. Classification (NCBI taxonomy): domain Eukaryota; kingdom Metazoa; phylum Chordata; class Actinopteri; order Siluriformes; family Ariidae; genus Neoarius; species Neoarius graeffei. The sequence goes on along the minus strand of NC_083575.1, from coordinate 100,923,561 downwards.
GATTCAGGCTAGGGCAAAAACTTAGACAGGGTGGATGGACCAGGGACTCTTCCCCCTGTCCATGCCCGATTAGGAGAGCTCTCTGCTGGGAGGAGGGAGACTGCATCCCCCCCTGGAAGTGCTGCTGCGCACCTGGTGCTGCTGAGAGGTGCCATCGGGATACAGGGGATGAGTGGGCCTGGGAACCCATTGAGACTTGATTCATGGAATCCTGGGTCTACCGTCCCCCTGGCTGGGGGCTGCCCGGGCCTTCCCGTGCTGGTTCCCTGGGTGGAGGTCAGGGGCATCTGCCTATGAGGTCTGGGGGTCCTGGGAGGTCCCCTGGCCGAGCTAGGGGCCTCCAAATCGGACTTGATATCTGGAATCCTGGGGGAACCTGCAGTCAGGGGCACCTGGGAGCTCCCCTGGCCGAGCTATGGGCCTCCGAGGGCGGGCTGCTCAGTTATACCATGGGCAGTTATACCATGGAATTCAGACATGGCCAAAATCTTAGACATGGTGGATGGACCAGGGCACTCTTCCCCCTGGCCGTGCCCGAGGAGGAGAGCTCTCTCCTGGGAGGAGGGCGACTGCATCCCCCCCCTGGAAGTGCTGTTGCGCACCTGGTGGTGCTGAGAGGTGCCATCAGGATACAGGTGATGAGTGGGCTTGGGGAACCCACTGAGGCTTAATATCTGGTATCCTGGGGCTGACGTCCCCTGGCTGGGGGCTGCCCGGGCCTTCCCATGCTGGTTCCCTGGGGAGAGGTGAGAGGCATCTGCCTGTAAAGTCTGGGGGTCCTGGGAGGTCCCCTGGCCGAGCTATGGGCCTCCAAAGTCGGACTTGATATCTGGAATCCTGGGGCTGGCATCCCCTGGCTGGGGGCTGCCCGGGCCTTCCTGTGCTGGTTCCCTGGGTGGAGGTCAGGGGCATCTGCCTGCCAAGTCTGGGGGTCCTGGGAGGTCCCCTGGCCGAGCTATGGGCCTCCAAAGTCGGACTTGATATCTGGAATCCTGGGGCTGGCATCCCCTGGCTGGGGGCTGCCCGGGCCTTCCTGTGCTGGTTCCCTGGGTGGAGGTCAGGGGCATCTGCCTGCCAAGTCTGGGGGTCCTGGGAGGTCCCCTGGCCGAGCTATGGGCCTCCAAAGTCGGACTTGATATCTGGAATCCTGGGGCTGGCGTCCCCTGGCTGGGGGCTGCCCGGGCCTTCCCGTGCTGGTTCCCTGGGTGGAGGTCAGGGGCATCTGCCTGCCAAGTCTGGGGGTCCTGGGAGGTCCCCTGGCCGAGCTATGGGCCTCCAAAGTCGGACTTGATATCTGGAATCCTGGGGCTGGCGTCCCCTGGCTGGGGGCTGCCCGGGCCTTCCTGTGCTGGTTCCCTGGGTGGAGGTCAGGGGCATCTGCCTGCCAAGTCTGGGGGTCCTGGGAGGTCCCCTGGCCGAGCTATGGGCCTCCAAAGTCGGACTCGATATCTGGAATCCTGGGGCTGACGTCCCCTGGCTGGGGGCTGCCCGGGCCTTCCCATGCTGGTTCCCTGGGGAGAGGTGAGAGGCATCTGCCTGTAAAGTCTGGGGGTCCTGGGAGGTCCCCTGGCCGAGCTATGGGCCTCCAAAGTCGGACTTGATATCTGGAATCCTGGGGCTGGCATCCCCTGGCTGGGGGCTGCCCGGGCCTTCCTGTGCTGGTTCCCTGGGTGGAGGTCAGGGGCATCTGCCTGCCAAGTCTGGGGGTCCTGGGAGGTCCCCTGGCCGAGCTATGGGCCTCCAAAGTCGGACTTGATATCTGGAATCCTGGGGCTGGCGTCCCCTGGCTGGGGGCTGCCCGGGCCTTCCTGTGCTGGTTCCCTGGGTGGAGGTCAGGGGCATCTGCCTGCCAAGTCTGGGGGTCCTGGGAGGTCCCCTGGCCGAGCTATGGGCCTCCAAAGTCGGACTCGATATCTGGAATCCTGGGGCTGGCGTCCCCTGGCTGGGGGCTGCCCGGGCCTTCCCGAGCTGGTTCCCTGGGTGGAGGTCAGGGGCATCTGCCTGCCAAGTCTGGGGGTCCTGGGAGGTCCCCTGGCCGAGCTATGGGCCTCCAATGTCGGACTTGATATCTGGAATCCTGGGGCTGGCGTCCCCTGGCTGGGGGCTGCCCGGGCCTTCCTGTGCTGGTTCCCTGGGTGGAGGTCAGGGGCATCTGCCTGCCAAGTCTGGGGGTCCTGGGAGGTCCCCTGGCCGAGCTATGGGCCTCCAAAGTCGGACTCGATATCTGGAATCCTGGGGCTGACGTCCCCTGGCTGGGGGCTGCCCGGGCCTTCCCGTGCTGGTTCCCTGGGGAGAGGTGAGAGGCATCTGCCTGTAAAGTCTGGGGGTCCTGGGAGGTCCCCTGGCCGAGCTATGGGCCTCCAAAGTCGGACTTGATATCTGGAATCCTGGGGCTGGCGTCCCCTGGCTGGGGGCTGCCCGGGCCTTCCTGTGCTGGTTCCCTGGGTGGAGGTCAGGGGCATCTGCCTGCCAAGTCTGGGGGTCCTGGGAGGTCCCCTGGCCGAGCTATGGGCCTCCAATGTCGGACTTGATATCTGGAATCCTGGGGCTGGCGTCCCCTGGCTGGGGGCTGCCCGGGCCTTCCCGTGCTGGTTCCCTGGGTGGAGGTCAGGGGCATCTGCCTGCCAAGTCTGGGGGTCCTGGGAGGTCCCCTGGCCGAGCTATGGGCCTCCAAAGTCGGACTCGATATCTGGAATCCTGGGGCTGACGTCCCCTGGCTGGGGGCTGCCCGGGCCTTCCCATGCTGGTTCCCTGGGGAGAGGTGAGAGGCATCTGCCTGTAAAGTCTGGGGGTCCTGGGAGGTCCCCTGGCCGAGCTATGGGCCTCCAAAGTCGGACTTGATATCTGGAATCCTGGGGCTGGCGTCCCCTGGCTGGGGGCTGCCCGGGCCTTCCTGTGCTGGTTCCCTGGGTGGAGGTCAGGGGCATCTGCCTGCCAAGTCTGGGGGTCCTGGGAGGTCCCCTGGCCGAGCTATGGGCCTCCAAAGTCGGACTCGATATCTGGAATCCTGGGGCTGACGTCCCCTGGCTGGGGGCTGCCCGGGCCTTCCCATGCTGGTTCCCTGGGGAGAGGTGAGAGGCATCTGCCTGTAAAGTCTGGGGGTCCTGGGAGGTCCCCTGGCCGAGCTATGGGCCTCCAAAGTCGGACTCGATATCTGGAATCCTGGGGCTGGCGTCCCCTGGCTGGGGGCTGCCCGGGCCTTCCCGTGCTGGTTCCCTGGGGAGAGGTGAGAGGCATCTGCCTGTAAAGTCTGGGGGTCCTGGGAGGTCCCCTGGCCGAGCTATGGGCCTCCAAATTCGGACTCGATATCTGGAATCCTGGGGCTGGCGTCCCCTGGCTGGGGGCTGCCCGGGCCTTCCCGTGCTGGTTCCCTGGGTGGAGGTCAGGGGCATCTGCCTGCCAAGTCTGGGGGTCCTGGGAGGTCCCCTGGCCGAGCTATGGGCCTCCAAAGTCGGACTTGATATCTGGAATCCTGGGGCTGGCGTCCCCTGGCTGGGGGCTGCCCGGGCCTTCCCATGCTGGTTCCCTGGGGAGAGGTGAGAGGCATCTGCCTGTAAAGTCTGGGGGTCCTGGGAGGTCCCCTGGCCGAGCTATGGGCCTCCAAAGTCGGACTTGATATCTGGAATCCTGGGGCTGGCGTCCCCTGGCTGGGGGCTGCCCGGGCCTTCCCGTGCTGGTTCCCTGGGTGGAGGTCAGGGGCATCTGCCTGCCAAGTCTGGGGGTCCTGGGAGGTCCCCTGGCCGAGCTAGGGGCCTCCAAAGTCGGACTCGATATCTGGAATCCTGGGGCTGGCGTCCCCTGGCTGGGGGCTGCCCGGGCCTTCCTGTGCTGGTTCCCTGGGGAGAGGTGAGAGGCATCTGCCTGCCAAGTCTGGGGCTCCTGGGAGCTCCCCTGGCCGAGCTATGGGCCTCCAAATTCGGGCTCGATATCTGGAATCCTGGGGCTAACGACCCCTGTCTGGGGGCTGCCCCCCGTGCTGGTTCCCTGGGTGGAGGTCCCAGGCATCAGCCTGCCAAGCCTGGGGCTCCTCGGACCTACCCTGGCCGAGCTATGGGCCTCCAGGGGCGGGCTGCTCGGTTATACCATGGGCCAGTGCTACTGCTGAGGTTTACCATGGGCCAGCTCGACTGGCCAGCGGGGCTGAAGGTCCTTAATGCAGGGTGAGGAGGGCTTAAGTGTGGGTGCCCAGGACCGCCTGGTGCACTAGGCGTGGTGGACGGACCAGGGCGCCTCCAAAGTCGGGCTGCTCGGTTATACCATGGGCCAGTGCTACTGCTGAGGTTTACCATGGGCCAGCTCGACTGGCCAGCGGGGCTGAAGGTCCTTAATGCAGGGTGAGGAGGGCTTAAGTGTGGGTGCCCAGGACCGCCTGGTGCACTAGGCGTGGTGGACGGACCAGGGCGCCTCCAAAGTCGGGCTGCTCGGTTATACCATGGGCCAGTGCTACTGCTGAGGTTTACCATGGGCCAGCTCGACTGGCCAGCGGGGCTGAAGGTCCTTAATGCACGGTGAGGAGGGCTTAAGAGTGGGTGCCCAGGACCGCCTGGTGCGCCAGGTTAGGGTTAGCTGCCCGGGACTTCCAGGGGAGCCTGCCCCAGCCCTAAGTGGAGCTCCCCCGCCCTGGGAGTAGGGTTAGCTGCCCGGGACTTCCAGGGGAGCCTGCCCCAGCCCTAAGTGGAGCTCCCCAGCCCTGGGAGTAGGGTTAGCTGCCCGGGACTTCCAGGGGAGCCTGCCCCAGCCCTAAGTGGAGCTCCCCAGCCCTGGGAGTAGGGTTAGCTGCCCGGGACTTCCAGGGGAGCCTGCCCCAGCCCTAAGTGGAGCTCCCCCGCCCTGGGAGTAGGGTTAGCTGCCCGGGACTTCCAGGGGAGCCTGCCCCAGCCCTAAGTGGAGCTCCCCCGCCCTGGGAGTAGGGTTAGCTGCCCGGGACTTCCAGGGGAGCCTGCCCCAGCCCTAAGTGGAGCTCCCCAGCCCTGGGAGTAGGGTTAGCTGCCCGGGACTTCCAGGGGAGCCTGCCCCAGCCCTAAGTGGAGCTCCCCAGCCCTGGGAGTAGGGTTAGCTGCCCGGGACTTCCAGGGGAGCCTGCCCCAGCCCTAAGTGGAGCTCCCCAGCCCTGGGAGTAGGGTTAGCTGCCCGGGACTTCCAGGGGAGCCTGCCCCAGCCCTAAGTGGAGCTCCCCCGCCCTGGGAGTAGGGTTAGCTGCCCGGGACTTCCAGGGGAGCCTGCCCCAGCCCTAAGTGGAGCTCCCCAGCCCTGGGAGTAGGGTTAGCTGCCCGGGACTTCCAGGGGAGCCTGCCCCAGCCCTAAGTGGAGCTCCCCAGCCCTGGGAGTAGGGTTAGCTGCCCGGGACTTCCAGGGGAGCCTGCCCCAGCCCTAAGTGGAGCTCCCCAGCCCTGGGAGTAGGGTTAGCTGCCCGGGACTTCCAGGGGAGCCTGCCCCAGCCCTAAGTGGAGCTCCCCAGCCCTGGGAGTAGGGTTAGCTGCCCGGGACTTCCAGGGGAGCCTGCCCCAGCCCTAAGTGGAGCTCCCCAGCCCTGGGAGTAGGGTTAGCTGCCCGGGACTTCCATGGGAGCCTGCCCCAGCCCTAAGTGGAGCTCCCCCGCCCTGGGAGTAGGGTTACCTGCCCGGGACTTCCAGGGGAGGCTGCCCCAGCCCCGAGTGGAGCTCCCCCAGCCTGGGACTTCCAGGGAGGCTGCCCCAGCCCCGAGTGGAGCTCCCCCAGCCTGGGACTTCCAGGGGAGGCTGCCCCAGCCCTAAGTGGAGCTCCCCAGCCCTGGGAGTAGGGTTAGCTGCCCGGGACTTCCATGGGAGGCTGCCCCAGCCCCGAGTGCTGCTCCCCCAGCCTGGGACTTCCAGGGGAGGCTGCCCCAGCCCCGAGTGGAGCTCCCCCAGCCTGGGACTTCCAGGGGAGGCTGCCCCAGCCCCGAGTGGAGCTCCCCCAGCCTGGGACTTCCAGGGGAGGCTGGCCCAGGGCTCCAGCGGTCTTCCCCAGCCCATCAGAGTCACTTTTGGGGCAATTTCCCAAAAAGTGGTCCCAGTCCAAAAACCAAGTCCCTGGGGCCTGGCCCAGGGCTCCAGGGGCCTTCCCCAGCCCATCAGGGTCACTTTCTGGGCAAGTTCCAAAAATCAAGTCTGGGTTCCAAAAATCAAGTCCCTGGGGCCTGGCCCAGGGCTCCAGGGGCCTTCCCCAGCCCATCAGAGTCACTTTCTGGGCAAGTTCCAAGAATCAAGTCTGGGTTCCAAAAATCAAGTCCCTGGGGCTCCAGGGGCCTTCCCCAGCCCATCAGAGTCACTTTTGGGGCAAGTTCCAAAAATCAAGTCTGGGTTCCAAAAGTCAAGTCCCTGGGGCCTGGCCCAGGGCTCCAGGGGCCTTCCCCGGCCCATCAGAGTCACTTTCTGGGCAAATTCCAAAAATCGAGTCTGGATTCCAAGAATCGAGTCCCTGGGGAAAAAGGCAATTCTGGGTTCCAGAAGTCATGTCTCCTGTCCCAGCCTACCCCCTAGAGTCCAACAGACCCAGATCCTAGCCGATTATGCTAAGCTAGCCAAATTCCCAGGACTAGATTCTTGGATTCCAACTTGCCATTACGGATGAACGGTTGCAATCCGTTGTGACCGCTCACATCGGTTTGCGTCCAAATCTGCAGTCCCGTCAATGGGGAGCGTTCCACAAATCGAGTCCATTCGCCTAACCCTAACCCTAACCCTAATTAGGCGGAGATAGGACAATAGACTCTTAAGGTGGAATTGGATTCCACAAATCGAGTCCGAAATTCCGAAAAGCCATTAAACGGTTTTCCTGTGGGCTGGGTCGCTTTTTGGGATTTTGCAGAGGGTTATTACAGATTTTATGACACCCTTGGAATTAATTTTGGACCTCCCCACGATTTTATACCGCGATAAACCCCCTTATCCCAAGTTCAGCTGCAGTACCGTTCCATGACACCAGGTGGCTATTTCCCAGACTTGATTTGTGGAATTGGCCCAAAATGGGGAAATTCCACTGCAGGGCCATGCAGACTGGTCTCCCCTGCCGCCCTGCAGGGTCTGTGGCCCAGACTCGACTTTTGGAATTGGGACTATGTTTTTGGAATTGATACCTGGGATCCTGGGGGGAATCTGCAGTCAGGGGCACCTGGGACCTCCCCTGGCCGAGCTATGGGCCTCCAAAGTCGGGCTGGGGCCTCGGACATGACCGCCCGTGCTGGTTCCCTGGGTGGAGGTCAGGGGCATCTGCCTGCCAAGCCTGGGGCTCCTGGGACCTCCCCTGGCCGAGCTATGGGCCTCCAAAGTCGGGCTCGGGCCTTGTGTATAACCGCCACCTGAGTGGAGCCCCACGGGGAATAACGGCCCCTGGCGGGGGGCTGCCCGGGCCTTCGGGTGCTGGTTCCCTGGGGAGAGGTCAGGGGCATCTGCCTGCCAAGTCTGGGGCTCCTGGGACCTCCCCTGGCCGAGATATGGGCCTCCAAAGTCGGGCTCGGGCCTTGTGTATAACCGCCACCTGAGTGGAGCCCCACGGGGAATAACGGCCCCTGTCGGGGGGCTGACCGGGCCTTCGGGTGCTGGTTCCCTGGGGAGAGGTCCCAGGCATCTGCCTGCCAAGTCTGGGGCTCCTGGGACCTCCCCTGGCCGAGATATGGGCCTCCAAAGTCGGGCTCGGGCCTTGTGTATAACCGCCACCTGAGTGGGGCCCCACGGGGAATAACGGCCCCTGGCGGGGTGCTGCCCGGGCCTTCGGGTGCTGGTTCCCTGGGGAGAGGTCCCAGGCATCTGCCTGCCAAGTCTGGGGCTCCTGGGACCTCCCCTGGCCGAGCTATGGGCCTCCAAGTTGGGGCTCGGGCCTTGTGTATAACCGCCACCTGTGTGGAGCCCCACGGGGAATAACGGCCCCTGGCGGGGGGCTGCCCGGGCCTTCGGGTGCTGGTTCCCTGGGGAGAGGTCCCAGGCATCAGCCTGCCGAGTCTGGGGCTCCTGGGACCTCCCCTGGCCGAGCTATGGGCCTCCATGGTCTGGCTGAGGCCTTGTATAAAACAGCCAACTGAGTGGGGCCCCACGGGGGATAGCGTCCCCTGGCTGGGGGCTTCCCGTGCTGGTTCCCTGGGTGGAGGTCAGGGGCATCTGCCTGCCAAGTCTGGGGGTCCTGGGACCTCCCCTGGCCGAGCTAGGGGCCTCCAAGTTGGGGCTTGGGCCTTGTGTATAACCACCACCTGAGTGGAGCCCCACGGGGAATAACGGCCCCTGGCTGGGGGCTGCCCGGGCCTTCCCGTGCTGGTTCCCTGGGGAGAGGTCCCAGGCATCAGCCTGCCAAGTCTGGGGCTCCTGGGACCTCCCCTGGCCGAGTTATGGGCCTCCATGGTCTGGCTCAGGCCTTGTATAAAACAGCCAACTGAGTGGGGCCCCACGGGGGATAGCGTCCCCTGGCTGGGGGCTTCCCATGCTGGTTCCCTGGGTGGAGGTCAGGGGCATCTGCCTGCCAAGTCTGGGGGTCCTGGGAGGTCCCCTGGCCGAGCTAGGGGCCTCCAAGTTGGGGCTTGGGCCTTGTGTATAACCACCACCTGAGTGGAGCCCCACGGGGAATAACGGCCCCTGGCTGGGGGCTGCCCGGGCCTTCCCGTGCTGGTTCCCTGGGGAGAGGTCCCAGGCATCAGCCTGCCAAGTCTGGGGCTCCTGGGACCTCCCCTGGCCGAGCTATGGGCCTCCATGGTCTGGCTGAGGCCTTGTATAAAACAGCCAACTGAGTGGGGCCCCACGGGGGATAGCGTCCCCTGGCTGGGGGCTTCCCATGCTGGTTCCCTGGGTGGAGGTCAGGGGCATCTGCCTGCCAAGTCTGGGGGTCCTGGGACCTCCCCTGGCCGAGCTAGGGGCCTCCAAGTTGGGGCTTGGGCCTTGTCTATAACCACCACCTGTGTGGAGCCCCACGGGGAATAACGGCCCCTGGCTGGGGGCTGCCCGGGCCTTCCCGTGCTGGTTCCCTGGGGAGGGGTCCCAGGCATCAGCCTGCCAAGCCTGGGGCTCCTGGGACCTCTCCTGGCCGAGCTATGGGCCTCCAAGTTGGGGCTTGGGCCTTGTGTATAACCACCACCTGTGTGGAGCCCCACGGGGAATAACGGCCCCTGGCTGGGGGCTGCCCGGGCCTTCCCGTGCTGGTTCCCTGGGTGGAGGTCAGGGGCATCTGCCTGCCAAGCCTGGGGCTCCTGGGACCTCCCCTGGCCGAGCTATGGGCCACCAAGTTGGGGCTTGGGCCTTGTGTATAACCACCACCTGAGTGGAGCCCCACGGGGAATAACGGCCCCTGGCTGGGGGCTGCCCGGGCCTTCCCGTGCTGGTTCCCTGGGTGGAGGTCCCAGGCATCAGCCTGCCAAGCCTGGGGCTCCTGGGACCTCCCCTGGCCGAGCTATGGGCCTCCAAGTTGGGGCTCGGGCCTTGTATCGAACCTCCGACTGAGTGGGGCCCCACGGGGGATAGCGTCCCCTGGCTGGGGGCTTCCCCTGCTGGTTCCCTGGGTGGAGGTCGGGGGCATCTGCCTGTAAAGTCTGGGGGTCCTGGGAGGTCCCCTGGCCGAGCTAGGGGCCTCCAAAATCGGACTGGATATCTGGAATCCTGGTGGAATCTGCAGTCTGGGGCTGCTCAGTTATACCATGGGCAGATATAATATGGGCAGTTATACCATAGACAGTTATACCATGGGATTCAGGCTAGGGCAAAAACTTAGACAGGGTGGATGGACCAGGGACTCTTCCCCCTGTCCATGCCCGATTAGGAGAGCTCTCTGCTGGGAGGAGGGAGACTGCATCCCCCCCTGGAAGTGCTGCTGCGCACCTGGTGCTGCTGAGAGGTGCCATCGGGATACAGGGGATGAGTGGGCCTGGGAACCCATTGAGACTTGATTCATGGAATCCTGGGTCTACCGTCCCCCTGGCTGGGGGCTGCCCGGGCCTTCCCGTGCTGGTTCCCTGGGTGGAGGTCAGGGGCATCTGCCTATGAGGTCTGGGGGTCCTGGGAGGTCCCCTGGCCGAGCTAGGGGCCTCCAAATCGGACTTGATATCTGGAATCCTGGGGGAACCTGCAGTCAGGGGCACCTGGGAGCTCCCCTGGCCGAGCTATGGGCCTCCGAGGGCGGGCTGCTCAGTTATACCATGGGCAGTTATACCATGGGATTCAGACATGGCCAAAATCTTAGACATGGTGGATGGACCAGGGCACTCTTCCCCCTGGCCGTGCCCGAGGAGGAGAGCTCTCTCCTGGGAGGAGGGCGACTGCATCCCCCCCCTGGAAGTGCTGTTGCGCACCTGGTGGTGCTGAGAGGTGCCATCAGGATACAGGTGATGAGTGGGCTTGGGGAACCCACTGAGGCTTAATATCTGGTATCCTGGGGCTGACGTCCCCTGGCTGGGGGCTGCCCGGGCCTTCCCATGCTGGTTCCCTGGGGAGAGGTGAGAGGCATCTGCCTGTAAAGTCTGGGGGTCCTGGGAGGTCCCCTGGCCGAGCTATGGGCCTCCAAAGTCGGACTTGATATCTGGAATCCTGGGGCTGGCATCCCCTGGCTGGGGGCTGCCCGGGCCTTCCTGTGCTGGTTCCCTGGGTGGAGGTCAGGGGCATCTGCCTGCCAAGTCTGGGGGTCCTGGGAGGTCCCCTGGCCGAGCTATGGGCCTCCAAAGTCGGACTTGATATCTGGAATCCTGGGGCTGGCATCCCCTGGCTGGGGGCTGCCCGGGCCTTCCTGTGCTGGTTCCCTGGGTGGAGGTCAGGGGCATCTGCCTGCCAAGTCTGGGGGTCCTGGGAGGTCCCCTGGCCGAGCTATGGGCCTCCAAAGTCGGACTTGATATCTGGAATCCTGGGGCTGGCGTCCCCTGGCTGGGGGCTGCCCGGGCCTTCCTGTGCTGGTTCCCTGGGTGGAGGTCAGGGGCATCTGCCTGCCAAGTCTGGGGGTCCTGGGAGGTCCCCTGGCCGAGCTATGGGCCTCCAAAGTCGGACTCGATATCTGGAATCCTGGGGCTGGCGTCCCCTGGCTGGGGGCTGCCCGGGCCTTCCCATGCTGGTTCCCTGGGTGGAGGTCAGGGGCATCTGCCTGCCAAGTCTGGGGGTCCTGGGAGGTCCCCTGGCCGAGCTATGGGCCTCCAATGTCGGACTTGATATCTGGAATCCTGGGGCTGGCGTCCCCTGGCTGGGGGCTGCCCGGGCCTTCCTGTGCTGGTTCCCTGGGTGGAGGTCAGGGGCATCTGCCTGCCAAGTCTGGGGGTCCTGGGAGGTCCCCTGGCCGAGCTATGGGCCTCCAAAGTCGGACTCGATATCTGGAATCCTGGGGCTGACGTCCCCTGGCTGGGGGCTGCCCGGGCCTTCCCGTGCTGGTTCCCTGGGGAGAGGTGAGAGGCATCTGCCTGTAAAGTCTGGGGGTCCTGGGAGGTCCCCTGGCCGAGCTATGGGCCTCCAAAGTCGGACTTGATATCTGGAATCCTGGGGCTGGCGTCCCCTGGCTGGGGGCTGCCCGGGCCTTCCTGTGCTGGTTCCCTGGGTGGAGGTCAGGGGCATCTGCCTGCCAAGTCTGGGGGTCCTGGGAGGTCCCCTGGCCGAGCTATGGGCCTCCAATGTCGGACTCGATATCTGGAATCCTGGGGCTGGCGTCCCCTGGCTGGGGGCTGCCCGGGCCTTCCTGTGCTGGTTCCCTGGGAGGAGGTCAGGGGCATCTGCCTGCCAAGTCTGGGGGTCCTGGGAGGTCCCCTGGCCGAGCTATGGGCCTCCAAAGTCGGACTTGATATCTGGAATCCTGGGGCTGGCGTCCCCTGGCTGGGGGCTGCCCGGGCCTTCCTGTGCTGGTTCCCTGGGTGGAGGTCAGGGGCATCTGCCTGCCAAGTCTGGGGGTCCTGGGAGGTCCCCTGGCCGAGCTATGGGCCTCCAAAGTCGGACTCGATATCTGGAATCCTGGGGCTGACGTCCCCTGGCTGGGGGCTGCCCGGGCCTTCCCATGCTGGTTCCCTGGGGAGAGGTGAGAGGCATCTGCCTGTAAAGTCTGGGGGTCCTGGGAGGTCCCCTGGCCGAGCTATGGGCCTCCAAAGTCGGACTCGATATCTGGAATCCTGGGGCTGACGTCCCCTGGCTGGGGGCTGCCCGGGCCTTCCCGTGCTGGTTCCCTGGGGAGAGGTGAGAGGCATCTGCCTGCCAAGTCTGGGGGTCCTGGGAGGTCCCCTGGCCGAGCTATGGGCCTCCAAAGTCGGACTTGATATCTGGAATCCTGGGGCTGGCGTCCCCTGGCTGGGGGCTGCCCGGGCCTTCCTGTGCTGGTTCCCTGGGTGGAGGTCAGGGGCATCTGCCTGCCAAGTCTGGGGGTCCTGGGAGGTCCCCTGGCCGAGCTATGGGCCTCCAAAGTCGGACTCGATATCTGGAATCCTGGGGCTGACGTCCCCTGGCTGGGGGCTGCCCGGGCCTTCCCATGCTGGTTCCCTGGGGAGAGGTGAGAGGCATCTGCCTGTAAAGTCTGGGGGTCCTGGGAGGTCCCCTGGCCGAGCTATGGGCCTCCAAAGTCGGACTTGATATCTGGAATCCTGGGGCTGGCGTCCCCTGGCTGGGGGCTGCCCGGGCCTTCCCATGCTGGTTCCCTGGGGAGAGGTGAGAGGCATCTGCCTGTAAAGTCTGGGGGTCCTGGGAGGTCCCCTGGCCGAGCTATGGGCCTCCAAAGTCGGACTCGATATCTGGAATCCTGGGGCTGACGTCCCCTGGCTGGGGGCTGCCCGGGCCTTCCCATGCTGGTTCCCTGGGGAGAGGTGAGAGGCATCTGCCTGTAAAGTCTGGGGGTCCTGGGAGGTCCCCTGGCCGAGCTATGGGCCTCCAAAGTCGGACTTGATATCTGGAATCCTGGGGCTGGCGTCCCCTGGCTGGGGGCTGCCCGGGCCTTCCTGTGCTGGTTCCCTGGGGAGAGGTGAGAGGCATCTGCCTGCCAAGTCTGGGGGTCCTGGGAGGTCCCCTGGCCGAGCTATGGGCCTCCAAAGTCGGACTTGATATCTGGAATCCTGGGGCTGGCGTCCCCTGGCTGGGGGCTGCCCGGGCCTTCCCGTGCTGGTTCCCTGGGTGGAGGTCAGGGGCATCTGCCTGCCAAGTCTGGGGGTCCTGGGAGGTCCCCTGGCCGAGCTAGGGGCCTCCAAAGTCGGACTCGATATCTGGAATCCTGGGGCTGGCGTCCCCTGGCTGGGGGCTGCCCGGGCCTTCCTGTGCTGGTTCCCTGGGGAGAGGTGAGAGGCATCTGCCTGCCAAGTCTGGGGCTCCTGGGAGCTCCCCTGGCCGAGCTATGGGCCTCCAAATTCGGGCTCGATATCTGGAATCCTGGGGCTAACGTCCCCTGGCTGGGGGCTGCCCCCCGTGCTGGTTCCCTGGGTGGAGGTCCCAGGCATCAGCCTGCCAAGCCTGGGGCTCCTCGGACCTACCCTGGCCGAGCTATGGGCCTCCAGGGGCGGGCTGCTCGGTTATACCATGGGCCAGTGCTACTGCTGAGGTTTACCATGGGCCAGCTCGACTGGCCAGCGGGGCTGAAGGTCCTTAATGCAGGGTGAGGAGGGCTTAAGTGTGGGTGCCCAGGACCGCCTGGTGCACTAGGCGTGGTGGACGGACCAGGGCGCCTCCAAAGTCGGGCTGCTCGGTTATACCATGGGCCAGTGCTACTGCTGAGGTTTACCATGGGCCAGCTCGACTGGCCAGCGGGGCTGAAGGTCCTTAATGCAGGGTGAGGAGGGCTTAAGTGTGGGTGCCCAGGACCGCCTGGTGCACTAGGCATGGTGGACGGACCAGGGCGCCTCCAAAGTCGGGCTGCTCGGTTATACCATGGGCCAGTGCTACTGCTGAGGTTTACCATGGGCCAGCTCGACTGGCCAGCGGGGCTGAAGGTCCTTAATGCACGGTGAGGAGGGCTTAAGAGTGGGTGCCCAGGACCGCCTGGTGCGCCAGGTTAGGGTTAGCTGCCCGGGACTTCCAGGGGAGCCTGCCCCAGCCCTAAGTGGAGCTCCCCCGCCCTGGGAGTAGGGTTAGCTGCCCGGGACTTCCAGGGGAGCCTGCCCCAGCCCTAAGTGGAGCTCCCCAGCCCTGGGAGTAGGGTTAGCTGCCCGGGACTTCCAGGGGAGCCTGCCCCAGCCCTAAGTGGAGCTCCCCAGCCCTGGGAGTAGGGTTAGCTGCCCGGGACTTCCAGGGGAGCCTGCCCCAGCCCTAAGTGGAGCTCCCCAGCCCTGGGAGTAGGGTTAGCTGCCCGGGACTTCCAGGGGAGCCTGCCCCAGCCCTAAGTGGAGCTCCCCCGCCCTGGGAGTAGGGTTAGCTGCCCGGGACTTCCAGGGGAGCCTGCCCCAGCCCTAAGTGGAGCTCCCCCGCCCTGGGAGTAGGGTTAGCTGCCCGGGACTTCCAGGGGAGCCTGCCCCAGCCCTAAGTGGAGCTCCCCAGCCCTGGGAGTAGGGTTAGCTGCCCGGGACTTCCAGGGGAGCCTGCCCCAGCCCTAAGTGGAGCTCCCCAGCCCTGGGAGTAGGGTTAGCTGCCCGGGACTTCCAGGGGAGCCTGCCCCAGCCCTAAGTGGAGCTCCCCAGCCCTGGGAGTAGGGTTAGCTGCCCGGGACTTCCAGGGGAGCCTGCCCCAGCCCTAAGTGGAGCTCCCCAGCCCTGGGAGTAGGGTTAGCTGCCCGGGACTTCCAGGGGAGCCTGCCCCAGCCCTAAGTGGAGCTCCCCCGCCCTGGGAGTAGGGTTAGCTGCCCGGGACTTCCAGGGGAGCCTGCCCCAGCCCTAAGTGGAGCTCCCCAGGCCTGGGAGTAGGGTTAGCTGCCCGGGACTTCCAGGGGAGCCTGCCCCAGCCCTAAGTGGAGCTCCCCAGCCCTGGGAGTAGGGTTAGCTGCCCGGGACTTCCAGGGGAGCCTGCCCCAGCCCTAAGTGGAGCTCCCCCGCCCTGGGAGTAGGGTTACCTGCCCGGGACTTCCAGGGAGGCTGCCCCAGCCCCGAGTGGAGCTCCCCCAGCCTGGGACTTCCAGGGAGGCTGCCCCAGCCCCGAGTGGAGCTCCCCCAGCCTGGGACTTCCAGGGAGGCTGCCCCAGCCCCGAGTGGAGCTCCCCCAGCCTGGGACTTCCAGGGGAGGCTGCCCCAGCCCCGAGTGGAGCTCCCCCAGCCTGGGACTTCCAGGGAGGCTGCCCCAGCCCCGAGTGGAGCTCCCCCAGCCTGGGACTTCCAGGGGAGGCTGCCCCAGCCCTAAGTGGAGCTCCCCAGCCCTGGGAGTAGGGTTAGCTGCCCGGGACTTCCAGGGGAGGCTGCCCCAGCCCCGAGTGCTGCTCCCCCAGCCTGGGACTTCCAGGGGAGGCTGCCCCAGCCCCGAGTGGAGCTCCCCCAGCCTGGGACTTCCAGGGGAGGCTGCCCCAGCCCCGAGTGGAGCTCCCCCAGCCTGGGACTTCCAGGGGAGGCTGGCCCAGGGCTCCAGCGGTCTTCCCCAGCCCATCAGAGTCACTTTTGGGGCAATTTCCCAAAAAGTGGTCCCAGTCCAAAAACCAAGTCCCTGGGGCCTGGCCCAGGGCTCCAGGGGCCTTCCCCAGCCCATCAGGGTCACTTTCTGGGCAAGTTCCAAAAATCAAGTCTGGGTTCCAAAAATCAAGTCCCTGGGGCCTGGCCCAGGGCTCCAGGGGCCTTCCCCAGCCCATCAGAGTCACTTTCTGGGCAAGTTCCAAGAATCAAGTCTGGGTTCCAAAAATCAAGTCCCTGGGGCTCCAGGGGCCTTCCCCAGCCCATCAGAGTCACTTTTGGGGCAAGTTCCAAAAATCAAGTCTGGGTTCCAAAAGTCAAGTCCCTGGGGCCTGGCCCAGGGCTCCAGGGGCCTTCCCCGGCCCATCAGAGTCACTTTCTGGGCAAATTCCAAAAATCGAGTCTGGATTCCAAGAATCGAGTCCCTGGGGAAAAAGGCAATTCTGGGTTCCAGAAGTCATGTCTCCTGTCCCAGCCTACCCCCTAGAGTCCAACAGACCCAGATCCTAGCCGATTATGCTAAGCTAGCCAAATTCCCAGGACTAGATTCTTGGATTCCAACTTGCCATTACGGATGAACGGTTGCAATCCGTTGTGACCGCTCACATCGGTTTGCGTCCAAATCTGCAGTCCCGTCAATGGGGAGCGTTCCACAAATCGAGTCCATTCGCCTAACCCTAACCCTAACCCTAACCTACCCTAACCCTAACCCTAACCCTAACCACAAGGAACCCCAACGGGGTCTCGCAATAATAATTCAAATACACATGGTGGTACTTACCTGGCATCTGTGGGACATCGGGGATGGGACTCGGGAAGGACAGTGCACAACACGTCCCTGGCCTAGGCTAGGACGTGGATCTTTGTGGAAATCCTAACCCTAACCCTAACCCCAATAAACCCCAACTGGGGCTCGGGATAATAACCCAAATACACATGGGGGTACTTACCTGGCATCTGTGAGGCATCGGGGATGGGACTCGGGAAGGACAGTGCACAACATGGCCTTGGCCTAGGCTAGGACGTGGATCTTTGTGAAAATCCTAACCAGCCAGTGCCTCCCGGGTCCTGTCTGGATGTTAAGCGGTGCCAGCACGTATCCCCTGTCCATGTTTCTCCTGATGGGCATGTGAAATTGGCCGAGAAAATCACTGGTATGCCTAAAAGGTGAAAGAAAATTTAAAAGGAAAACAATAAACACTCAAAAAAGGAAAATAAAGGGAAAATGGTTATTACCTATGCATAAGAAAGTTCTGATTGGGGTTAAAAACCATAAATGTCCAGTGGAATTATTTAAATATTTGGTACAATTCTAAAGATTAACTGCAACCCATTCACTCCAATACAAAAAGAAAAAGGAAAAAACTGTAAGGGTACATATGGAAAATTGAAAATAGATTCGATAGAAAATTCCTAATGGCATTTAAGAAACATGTAAAAGTATTCAAATGTTTAAATTTAATAATTTTAGTTAGTTTTTATAACCAATTTTAGCCCATTCAAACTCAATGGAAAATGGAATTTACTTAGTCATTCTCTAACAAGGAAGGGGAGGGGCCTTCCTCAGAGTATAAATAGAACACAGGCTCAAACACAGGCACACATGCATCGATTCTCCTGCTATCCAGCGTTTATCTCCCAAAAGTCTATTTCTAGACTGAAGAAAGCTCTGTCCAGCGTTTATCTCCCAAAAGTCTATTTCTAGACTGAAGGAAGCTGTAATTTTTTTTGGTTTTGTTTTAAGCAAAATCCAGCATTTATCTTCCAAAAGTCTATTTCTAGACTGAAGAAGGCTCTGATTTTTTGTTTTCAACACAAATCCAGCATTTATCTTCCAAAAGTCTATTTCTAGACTGAAGGAAGCTATGGTTTTGTTTTTTTTTTTGATTAAACAAAATCCAGCATTTATCTTCCAAAAGTCTATTTCTAGACTAAACAGAACACTACCTATTCAAAAGTTTTTTGTGGTCTTTCACTGACATCTTGTGGCCAAACCGTATAATTGCATCGAAATATTATCATGAAGATCTGTAAATTGATGTAAGTTTTTGCTGGTAATAATTTACAGACCCTTTCTTTAAAAACGGAATATTGGCCACCCAAATACATTTAAAACATACTGTTTGTTTATTTATTTATTTATTTATTTCTATTTTTGTCTCTAGCAAGCCAACGCCTGAAGAAGGTACATACTGTACCGAAATGTCAATCATGACCCTAACCTTAACCCTAATCCCAACCCCAAATCCTAACCCTATTCGACGTTTTGACATCAAAATGGTAAGTTAACTCATACTTTTTTGGATAATGTGTTAAGGATGTTAGGCTAGGCTAGGCTGAGCTAGGATAGGCTAAGCTAGGCTAGGCTAAACTAAGCCAGGCTAGGCTAGGATAGGCTATGCTAAACTAGGCTAGGCTAAGCTAGGCTAGGCATGAAATATATGTTCAGATTTAAAAATTCAAAAAAAACATGTCTGTAATATAGGTACCAATAGACTCCAAATAACCTGACACGTGCTCCTAACAATGTCCACCAGGAAGTTTTTTGGCTGTGGGACTTAGTGAAATTTTCGTCCCATTCATTCCTATGGCAAAACGGTTTGTCGCGAATAACTCCGGAATGGAAGGTCGTAGAGACTCGGGAGTGGGTGGCGTCCCACATAACTCGAGGTCTCTGAACACGCCAGAAGTGGTCCCGTGTCTCTACGACCTTCCGTTCCGGAGATATCGTCAAAATAAAATAAAATAACCCATTTTTTCGGCTCTGGCTCCGCCCCCGATGTCGCAGCGTAACGGGTTTGGTATCAGCGGATAGCCCTGGGCCAACTGAATCCAGGGAGGGGTCGCACATCACTCTAGGACCTTCCGGACGGACGCTAGAGCCAAAAAACCAAATGGTCTGATATCGTCTGGGCAGACATTTACCTTATTTACCCTAACCCTAACCCTAACCCTAACCCTAACCTACCCTAACCCTAACCCTAACCCTAACCACAAGGAACCCCAACGGGGTCTCGCAATAATAATTCAAATACACATGGTGGTACTTACCTGGCATCTGTGGGACATCGGGGATGGGACTCGGGAAGGACAGTGCACAACACGTCCCTGGCCTAGGCTAGGACGTGGATCTTTGTGGAAATCCTAACCCTAACCCTAACCCCAATAAACCCCAACTGGGGCTCGGGATAATAACCCAAATACACATGGGGGTACTTACCTGGCATCTGTGAGGCATCGGGGATGGGACTCGGGAAGGACAGTGCACAACATGGCCTTGGCCTAGGCTAGGACGTGGATCTTTGTGAAAATCCTAACCAGCCAGTGCCTCCCGGGTCCTGTCTGGATGTTAAGCGGTGCCAGCACGTATCCCCTGTCCATGTTTCTCCTGATGGGCATGTGAAATTGGCCGAGAAAATCACTGGTATGCCTAAAAGGTGAAAGAAAATTTAAAAGGAAAACAATAAACACTCAAAAAAGGAAAATAAAGGGAAAATGGTTATTACCTATGCATAAGAAAGTTCTGATTGGGGTTAAAAACCATAAATGTCCAGTGGAATTATTTAAATATTTGGTACAATTCTAAAGATTAACTGCAACCCATTCACTCCAATACAAAAAGAAAAAGGAAAAAACTGTAAGGGTACATATGGAAAATTGAAAATAGATTCGATAGAAAATTCCTAATGGCATTTAAGAAACATGTAAAAGTATTCAAATGTTTAAATTTAATAATTTTAGTTAGTTTTTATAACCAATTTTAGCCCATTCAAACTCAATGGAAAATGGAATTTACTTAGTCATTCTCTAACAAGGAAGGGGAGGGGCCTTCCTCAGAGTATAAATAGAACACAGGCTCAAACACAGGCACACATGCATCGATTCTCCTGCTATCCAGCGTTTATCTCCCAAAAGTCTATTTCTAGACTGAAGAAAGCTCTGTCCAGCGTTTATCTCCCAAAAGTCTATTTCTAGACTGAAGGAAGCTGTAATTTTTTTTGGTTTTGTTTTAAGCAAAATCCAGCATTTATCTTCCAAAAGTCTATTTCTAGACTGAAGAAGGCTCTGATTTTTTGTTTTCAACACAAATCCAGCATTTATCTTCCAAAAGTCTATTTCTAGACTGAAGGAAGCTATGGTTTTGTTTTTTTTTTTGATTAAACAAAATCCAGCATTTATCTTCCAAAAGTCTATTTCTAGACTAAACAGAACACTACCTATTCAAAAGTTTTTTGTGGTCTTTCACTGACATCTTGTGGCCAAACCGTATAATTGCATCGAAATATTATCATGAAGATCTGTAAATTGATGTAAGTTTTTGCTGGTAATAATTTACAGACCCTTTCTTTAAAAACGGAATATTGGCCACCCAAATACATTTAAAACATACTGTTTGTTTATTTATTTATTTATTTATTTCTATTTTTGTCTCTAGCAAGCCAACGCCTGAAGAAGGTACATACTGTACCGAAATGTCAATCATGACCCTAACCTTAACCCTAATCCCAACCCCAAATCCTAACCCTATTCGACGTTTTGACATCAAAATGGTAAGTTAACTCATACTTTTTTGGATAATGTGTTAAGGATGTTAGGCTAGGCTAGGCTGAGCTAGGATAGGCTAAGCTAGGCTAGGCTAAACTAAGCCAGGCTAGGCTAGGATAGGCTATGCTAAACTAGGCTAGGCTAAGCTAGGCTAGGCATGAAATATATGTTCAGATTTAAAAATTCAAAAAAAACATGTCTGTAATATAGGTACCAATAGACTCCAAATAACCTGACACGTGCTCCTAACAATGTCCACCAGGAAGTTTTTTGGCTGTGGGACTTAGTGAAATTTTCGTCCCATTCATTCCTATGGCAAAACGGTTTGTCGCGAATAACTCCGGAATGGAAGGTCGTAGAGACTCGGGAGTGGGTGGCGTCCCACATAACTCGAGGTCTCTGAACACGCCAGAAGTGGTCCCGTGTCTCTACGACCTTCCGTTCCGGAGATATCGTCAAAATAAAATAAAATAACCCATTTTTTCGGCTCTGGCTCCGCCCCCGATGTCGCAGCGTAACGGGTTTGGTATCAGCGGATAGCCCTGGGCCAACTGAATCCAGGGAGGGGTCGCACATCACTCTAGGACCTTCCGGACGGACGCTAGAGCCAAAAAACCAAATGGTCTGATATCGTCTGGGCAGACATTTACCTTATTTACCCTATAACCTAACCCTAACCCTAACCCTAACCCCTAACCCTAACCCTAACCCTAACCCTAACCCTAACCTACCCTAACCCTAACCCTAACCCTAACCACAAGGAACCCCAACGGGGTCTCGCAATAATAATTCAAATACACATGGTGGTACTTACCTGGCATCTGTGGGACATCGGGGATGGGACTCGGGAAGGACAGTGCACAACACGTCCCTGGCCTAGGCTAGGACGTGGATCTTTGTGGAAATCCTAACCCTAACCCTAACCCCAATAAACCCCAACTGGGGCTCGGGATAATAACCCAAATACACATGGGGGTACTTACCTGGCATCTGTGAGGCATCGGGGATGGGACTCGGGAAGGACAGTGCACAACATGGCCTTGGCCTAGGCTAGGACGTGGATCTTTGTGAAAATCCTAACCAGCCAGTGCCTCCCGGGTCCTGTCTGGATGTTAAGCGGTGCCAGCACGTATCCCCTGTCCATGTTTCTCCTGATGGGCATGTGAAATTGGCCGAGAAAATCACTGGTATGCCTAAAAGGTGAAAGAAAATTTAAAAGGAAAACAATAAACACTCAAAAAAGGAAAATAAAGGGAAAATGGTTATTACCTATGCATAAGAAAGTTCTGATTGGGGTTAAAAACCATAAATGTCCAGTGGAATTATTTAAATATTTGGTACAATTCTAAAGATTAACTGCAACCCATTCACTCCAATACAAAAAGAAAAAGGAAAAAACTGTAAGGGTACATATGGAAAATTGAAAATAGATTCGATAGAAAATTCCTAATGGCATTTAAGAAACATGTAAAAGTATTCAAATGTTTAAATTTAATAATTTTAGTTAGTTTTTATAACCAATTTTAGCCCATTCAAACTCAATGGAAAATGGAATTTACTTAGTCATTCTCTAACAAGGAAGGGGAGGGGCCTTCCTCAGAGTATAAATAGAACACAGGCTCAAACACAGGCACACATGCATCGATTCTCCTGCTATCCAGCGTTTATCTCCCAAAAGTCTATTTCTAGACTGAAGAAAGCTCTGTCCAGCGTTTATCTCCCAAAAGTCTATTTCTAGACTGAAGGAAGCTGTAATTTTTTTTGGTTTTGTTTTAAGCAAAATCCAGCATTTATCTTCCAAAAGTCTATTTCTAGACTGAAGAAGGCTCTGATTTTTTGTTTTCAACACAAATCCAGCATTTATCTTCCAAAAGTCTATTTCTAGACTGAAGGAAGCTATGGTTTTTTTTTTTTTTTTGATTAAACAAAATCCAGCATTTATCTTCCAAAAGTCTATTTCTAGACTAAACAGAACACTACCTATTCAAAAGTTTTTTGTGGTCTTTCACTGACATCTTGTGGCCAAACCGTATAATTGCATCGAAATATTATCATGAAGATCTGTAAATTGATGTAAGTTTTTGCTGGTAATAATTTACAGACCCTTTCTTTAAAAACGGAATATTGGCCACCCAAATACATTTAAAACATACTGTTTGTTTATTTATTTATTTATTTATTTCTATTTTTGTCTCTAGCAAGCCAACGCCTGAAGAAGGTACATACTGTACCGAAATGTCAATCATGACCCTAACCTTAACCCTAATCCCAACCCCAAATCCTAACCCTATTCGACGTTTTGACATCAAAATGGTAAGTTAACTCATACTTTTTTGGATAATGTGTTAAGGATGTTAGGCTAGGCTAGGCTGAGCTAGGATAGGCTAAGCTAGGCTAGGCTAAACTAAGCCAGGCTAGGCTAGGATAGGCTATGCTAAACTAGGCTAGGCTAAGCTAGGCTAGGCATGAAATATATGTTCAGATTTAAAAATTCAAAAAAAACATGTCTGTAATATAGGTACCAATAGACTCCAAATAACCTGACACGTGCTCCTAACAATGTCCACCAGGAAGTTTTTTGGCTGTGGGACTTAGTGAAATTTTCGTCCCATTCATTCCTATGGCAAAACGGTTTGTCGCGAATAACTCCGGAATGGAAGGTCGTAGAGACTCGGGAGTGGGTGGCGTCCCACATAACTCGAGGTCTCTGAACACGCCAGAAGTGGTCCCGTGTCTCTACGACCTTCCGTTCCGGAGATATCGTCAAAATAAAATAAAATAACCCATTTTTTCGGCTCTGGCTCCGCCCCCGATGTCGCAGCGTAACGGGTTTGGTATCAGCGGATAGCCCTGGGCCAACTGAATCCAGGGAGGGGTCGCACATCACTCTAGGACCTTCCGGACGGACGCTAGAGCCAAAAAACCAAATGGTCTGATATCGTCTGGGCAGACATTTACCTTATTTACCCTAACCCTAACCCTAACCCTAACCCTAACCTACCCTAACCCTAACCCTAACCCTAACCACAAGGAACCCCAACGGGGTCTCGCAATAATAATTCAAATACACATGGTGGTACTTACCTGGCATCTGTGGGACATCGGGGATGGGACTCGGGAAGGACAGTGCACAACACGTCCCTGGCCTAGGCTAGGACGTGGATCTTTGTGGAAATCCTAACCCTAACCCTAACCCCAATAAACCCCAACTGGGGCTCGGGATAATAACCCAAATACACATGGGGGTACTTACCTGGCATCTGTGAGGCATCGGGGATGGGACTCGGGAAGGACAGTGCACAACATGGCCTTGGCCTAGGCTAGGACGTGGATCTTTGTGAAAATCCTAACCAGCCAGTGCCTCCCGGGTCCTGTCTGGATGTTAAGCGGTGCCAGCACGTATCCCCTGTCCATGTTTCTCCTGATGGGCATGTGAAATTGGCCGAGAAAATCACTGGTATGCCTAAAAGGTGAAAGAAAATTTAAAAGGAAAACAATAAACACTCAAAAAAGGAAAATAAAGGGAAAATGGTTATTACCTATGCATAAGAAAGTTCTGATTGGGGTTAAAAACCATAAATGTCCAGTGGAATTATTTAAATATTTGGTACAATTCTAAAGATTAACTGCAACCCATTCACTCCAATACAAAAAGAAAAAGGAAAAAACTGTAAGGGTACATATGGAAAATTGAAAATAGATTCGATAGAAAATTCCTAATGGCATTTAAGAAACATGTAAAAGTATTCAAATGTTTAAATTTAATAATTTTAGTTAGTTTTTATAACCAATTTTAGCCCATTCAAACTCAATGGAAAATGGAATTTACTTAGTCATTCTCTAACAAGGAAGGGGAGGGGCCTTCCTCAGAGTATAAATAGAACACAGGCTCAAACACAGGCACACATGCATCGATTCTCCTGCTATCCAGCGTTTATCTCCCAAAAGTCTATTTCTAGACTGAAGAAAGCTCTGTCCAGCGTTTATCTCCCAAAAGTCTATTTCTAGACTGAAGGAAGCTGTAATTTTTTTTGGTTTTGTTTTAAGCAAAATCCAGCATTTATCTTCCAAAAGTCTATTTCTAGACTGAAGAAGGCTCTGATTTTTTGTTTTCAACACAAATCCAGCATTTATCTTCCAAAAGTCTATTTCTAGACTGAAGGAAGCTATGGTTTTGTTTTTTTTTTTGATTAAACAAAATCCAGCATTTATCTTCCAAAAGTCTATTTCTAGACTAAACAGAACACTACCTATTCAAAAGTTTTTTGTGGTCTTTCACTGACATCTTGTGGCCAAACCGTATAATTGCATCGAAATATTATCATGAAGATCTGTAAATTGATGTAAGTTTTTGCTGGTAATAATTTACAGACCCTTTCTTTAAAAACGGAATATTGGCCACCCAAATACATTTAAAACATACTGTTTGTTTATTTATTTATTTATTTATTTCTATTTTTGTCTCTAGCAAGCCAACGCCTGAAGAAGGTACATACTGTACCGAAATGTCAATCATGACCCTAACCTTAACCCTAATCCCAACCCCAAATCCTAACCCTATTCGACGTTTTGACATCAAAATGGTAAGTTAACTCATACTTTTTTGGATAATGTGTTAAGGATGTTAGGCTAGGCTAGGCTGAGCTAGGATAGGCTAAGCTAGGCTAGGCTAAACTAAGCCAGGCTAGGCTAGGATAGGCTATGCTAAACTAGGCTAGGCTAAGCTAGGCTAGGCATGAAATATATGTTCAGATTTAAAAATTCAAAAAAAACATGTCTGTAATATAGGTACCAATAGACTCCAAATAACCTGACACGTGCTCCTAACAATGTCCACCAGGAAGTTTTTTGGCTGTGGGACTTAGTGAAATTTTCGTCCCATTCATTCCTATGGCAAAACGGTTTGTCGCGAATAACTCCGGAATGGAAGGTCGTAGAGACTCGGGAGTGGGTGGCGTCCCACATAACTCGAGGTCTCTGAACACGCCAGAAGTGGTCCCGTGTCTCTACGACCTTCCGTTCCGGAGATATCGTCAAAATAAAATAAAATAACCCATTTTTTCGGCTCTGGCTCCGCCCCCGATGTCGCAGCGTAACGGGTTTGGTATCAGCGGATAGCCCTGGGCCAACTGAATCCAGGGAGGGGTCGCACATCACTCTAGGACCTTCCGGACGGACGCTAGAGCCAAAAAACCAAATGGTCTGATATCGTCTGGGCAGACATTTACCTTATTTACCCTAACCCTAACCCTAACCTAACCCTAACCCTAACCCTAACCCTAACCCTAACCTACCCTAACCCTAACCCTAACCCTAACCACAAGGAACCCCAACGGGGTCTCGCAATAATAATTCAAATACACATGGTGGTACTTACCTGGCATCTGTGGGACATCGGGGATGGGACTCGGGAAGGACAGTGCACAACACGTCCCTGGCCTAGGCTAGGACGTGGATCTTTGTGGAAATCCTAACCCTAACCCTAACCCCAATAAACCCCAACTGGGGCTCGGGATAATAACCCAAATACACATGGGGGTACTTACCTGGCATCTGTGAGGCATCGGGGATGGGACTCGGGAAGGACAGTGCACAACATGGCCTTGGCCTAGGCTAGGACGTGGATCTTTGTGAAAATCCTAACCAGCCAGTGCCTCCCGGGTCCTGTCTGGATGTTAAGCGGTGCCAGCACGTATCCCCTGTCCATGTTTCTCCTGATGGGCATGTGAAATTGGCCGAGAAAATCACTGGTATGCCTAAAAGGTGAAAGAAAATTTAAAAGGAAAACAATAAACACTCAAAAAAGGAAAATAAAGGGAAAATGGTTATTACCTATGCATAAGAAAGTTCTGATTGGGGTTAAAAACCATAAATGTCCAGTGGAATTATTTAAATATTTGGTACAATTCTAAAGATTAACTGCAACCCATTCACTCCAATACAAAAAGAAAAAGGAAAAAACTGTAAGGGTACATATGGAAAATTGAAAATAGATTCGATAGAAAATTCCTAATGGCATTTAAGAAACATGTAAAAGTATTCAAATGTTTAAATTTAATAATTTTAGTTAGTTTTTATAACCAATTTTAGCCCATTCAAACTCAATGGAAAATGGAATTTACTTAGTCATTCTCTAACAAGGAAGGGGAGGGGCCTTCCTCAGAGTATAAATAGAACACAGGCTCAAACACAGGCACACATGCATCGATTCTCCTGCTATCCAGCGTTTATCTCCCAAAAGTCTATTTCTAGACTGAAGAAAGCTCTGTCCAGCGTTTATCTCCCAAAAGTCTATTTCTAGACTGAAGGAAGCTGTAATTTTTTTTGGTTTTGTTTTAAGCAAAATCCAGCATTTATCTTCCAAAAGTCTATTTCTAGACTGAAGAAGGCTCTGATTTTTTGTTTTCAACACAAATCCAGCATTTATCTTCCAAAAGTCTATTTCTAGACTGAAGGAAGCTATGGTTTTGTTTTTTTTTTTGATTAAACAAAATCCAGCATTTATCTTCCAAAAGTCTATTTCTAGACTAAACAGAACACTACCTATTCAAAAGTTTTTTGTGGTCTTTCACTGACATCTTGTGGCCAAACCGTATAATTGCATCGAAATATTATCATGAAGATCTGTAAATTGATGTAAGTTTTTGCTGGTAATAATTTACAGACCCTTTCTTTAAAAACGGAATATTGGCCACCCAAATACATTTAAAACATACTGTTTGTTTATTTATTTATTTATTTATTTCTATTTTTGTCTCTAGCAAGCCAACGCCTGAAGAAGGTACATACTGTACCGAAATGTCAATCATGACCCTAACCTTAACCCTAATCCCAACCCCAAATCCTAACCCTATTCGACGTTTTGACATCAAAATGGTAAGTTAACTCATACTTTTTTGGATAATGTGTTAAGGATGTTAGGCTAGGCTAGGCTGAGCTAGGATAGGCTAAGCTAGGCTAGGCTAAACTAAGCCAGGCTAGGCTAGGATAGGCTATGCTAAACTAGGCTAGGCTAAGCTAGGCTAGGCATGAAATATATGTTCAGATTTAAAAATTCAAAAAAAACATGTCTGTAATATAGGTACCAATAGACTCCAAATAACCTGACACGTGCTCCTAACAATGTCCACCAGGAAGTTTTTTGGCTGTGGGACTTAGTGAAATTTTCGTCCCATTCATTCCTATGGCAAAACGGTTTGTCGCGAATAACTCCGGAATGGAAGGTCGTAGAGACTCGGGAGTGGGTGGCGTCCCACATAACTCGAGGTCTCTGAACACGCCAGAAGTGGTCCCGTGTCTCTACGACCTTCCGTTCCGGAGATATCGTCAAAATAAAATAAAATAACCCATTTTTTCGGCTCTGGCTCCGCCCCCGATGTCGCAGCGTAACGGGTTTGGTATCAGCGGATAGCCCTGGGCCAACTGAATCCAGGGAGGGGTCGCACATCACTCTAGGACCTTCCGGACGGACGCTAGAGCCAAAAAACCAAATGGTCTGATATCGTCTGGGCAGACATTTACCTTATTTACCCTAACCCTAACCCTAACCCTAACCTACCCTAACCCTAACCCTAACCCTAACCACAAGGAACCCCAACGGGGTCTCGCAATAATAATTCAAATACACATGGTGGTACTTACCTGGCATCTGTGGGACATCGGGGATGGGACTCGGGAAGGACAGTGCACAACACGTCCCTGGCCTAGGCTAGGACGTGGATCTTTGTGGAAATCCTAACCCTAACCCTAACCCCAATAAACCCCAACTGGGGCTCGGGATAATAACCCAAATACACATGGGGGTACTTACCTGGCATCTGTGAGGCATCGGGGATGGGACTCGGGAAGGACAGTGCACAACATGGCCTTGGCCTAGGCTAGGACGTGGATCTTTGTGAAAATCCTAACCAGCCAGTGCCTCCCGGGTCCTGTCTGGATGTTAAGCGGTGCCAGCACGTATCCCCTGTCCATGTTTCTCCTGATGGGCATGTGAAATTGGCCGAGAAAATCACTGGTATGCCTAAAAGGTGAAAGAAAATTTAAAAGGAAAACAATAAACA
This sequence comes from Neoarius graeffei, assembly GCF_027579695.1. Taxonomy (NCBI): domain Eukaryota; kingdom Metazoa; phylum Chordata; class Actinopteri; order Siluriformes; family Ariidae; genus Neoarius; species Neoarius graeffei. The sequence goes on along the minus strand of NC_083575.1, from coordinate 100,895,493 downwards.
CTCAAAAAAGGAAAATAAAGGGAAAATGGTTATTACCTATGCATAAGAAAGTTCTGATTGGGGTTAAAAACCATAAATGTCCAGTGGAATTATTTAAATATTTGGTACAATTCTAAAGATTAACTGCAACCCATTCACTCCAATACAAAAAGAAAAAGGAAAAAACTGTAAGGGTACATATGGAAAATTGAAAATAGATTCGATAGAAAATTCCTAATGGCATTTAAGAAACATGTAAAAGTATTCAAATGTTTAAATTTAATAATTTTAGTTAGTTTTTATAACCAATTTTAGCCCATTCAAACTCAATGGAAAATGGAATTTACTTAGTCATTCTCTAACAAGGAAGGGGAGGGGCCTTCCTCAGAGTATAAATAGAACACAGGCTCAAACACAGGCACACATGCATCGATTCTCCTGCTATCCAGCGTTTATCTCCCAAAAGTCTATTTCTAGACTGAAGAAAGCTCTGTCCAGCGTTTATCTCCCAAAAGTCTATTTCTAGACTGAAGGAAGCTGTAATTTTTTTTGGTTTTGTTTTAAGCAAAATCCAGCATTTATCTTCCAAAAGTCTATTTCTAGACTGAAGAAGGCTCTGATTTTTTGTTTTCAACACAAATCCAGCATTTATCTTCCAAAAGTCTATTTCTAGACTGAAGGAAGCTATGGTTTTGTTTTTTTTTTTGATTAAACAAAATCCAGCATTTATCTTCCAAAAGTCTATTTCTAGACTAAACAGAACACTACCTATTCAAAAGTTTTTTGTGGTCTTTCACTGACATCTTGTGGCCAAACCGTATAATTGCATCGAAATATTATCATGAAGATCTGTAAATTGATGTAAGTTTTTGCTGGTAATAATTTACAGACCCTTTCTTTAAAAACGGAATATTGGCCACCCAAATACATTTAAAACATACTGTTTGTTTATTTATTTATTTATTTATTTCTATTTTTGTCTCTAGCAAGCCAACGCCTGAAGAAGGTACATACTGTACCGAAATGTCAATCATGACCCTAACCTTAACCCTAATCCCAACCCCAAATCCTAACCCTATTCGACGTTTTGACATCAAAATGGTAAGTTAACTCATACTTTTTTGGATAATGTGTTAAGGATGTTAGGCTAGGCTAGGCTGAGCTAGGATAGGCTAAGCTAGGCTAGGCTAAACTAAGCCAGGCTAGGCTAGGATAGGCTATGCTAAACTAGGCTAGGCTAAGCTAGGCTAGGCATGAAATATATGTTCAGATTTAAAAATTCAAAAAAAACATGTCTGTAATATAGGTACCAATAGACTCCAAATAACCTGACACGTGCTCCTAACAATGTCCACCAGGAAGTTTTTTGGCTGTGGGACTTAGTGAAATTTTCGTCCCATTCATTCCTATGGCAAAACGGTTTGTCGCGAATAACTCCGGAATGGAAGGTCGTAGAGACTCGGGAGTGGGTGGCGTCCCACATAACTCGAGGTCTCTGAACACGCCAGAAGTGGTCCCGTGTCTCTACGACCTTCCGTTCCGGAGATATCGTCAAAATAAAATAAAATAACCCATTTTTTCGGCTCTGGCTCCGCCCCCGATGTCGCAGCGTAACGGGTTTGGTATCAGCGGATAGCCCTGGGCCAACTGAATCCAGGGAGGGGTCGCACATCACTCTAGGACCTTCCGGACGGACGCTAGAGCCAAAAAACCAAATGGTCTGATATCGTCTGGGCAGACATTTACCTTATTTACCCTATAACCTAACCCTAACCCTAACCCTAACCCTAACCCTAACCTACCCTAACCCTAACCCTAACCCTAACCACAAGGAACCCCAACGGGGTCTCGCAATAATAATTCAAATACACATGGTGGTACTTACCTGGCATCTGTGGGACATCGGGGATGGGACTCGGGAAGGACAGTGCACAACACGTCCCTGGCCTAGGCTAGGACGTGGATCTTTGTGGAAATCCTAACCCTAACCCTAACCCCAATAAACCCCAACTGGGGCTCGGGATAATAACCCAAATACACATGGGGGTACTTACCTGGCATCTGTGAGGCATCGGGGATGGGACTCGGGAAGGACAGTGCACAACATGGCCTTGGCCTAGGCTAGGACGTGGATCTTTGTGAAAATCCTAACCAGCCAGTGCCTCCCGGGTCCTGTCTGGATGTTAAGCGGTGCCAGCACGTATCCCCTGTCCATGTTTCTCCTGATGGGCATGTGAAATTGGCCGAGAAAATCACTGGTATGCCTAAAAGGTGAAAGAAAATTTAAAAGGAAAACAATAAACACTCAAAAAAGGAAAATAAAGGGAAAATGGTTATTACCTATGCATAAGAAAGTTCTGATTGGGGTTAAAAACCATAAATGTCCAGTGGAATTATTTAAATATTTGGTACAATTCTAAAGATTAACTGCAACCCATTCACTCCAATACAAAAAGAAAAAGGAAAAAACTGTAAGGGTACATATGGAAAATTGAAAATAGATTCGATAGAAAATTCCTAATGGCATTTAAGAAACATGTAAAAGTATTCAAATGTTTAAATTTAATAATTTTAGTTAGTTTTTATAACCAATTTTAGCCCATTCAAACTCAATGGAAAATGGAATTTACTTAGTCATTCTCTAACAAGGAAGGGGAGGGGCCTTCCTCAGAGTATAAATAGAACACAGGCTCAAACACAGGCACACATGCATCGATTCTCCTGCTATCCAGCGTTTATCTCCCAAAAGTCTATTTCTAGACTGAAGAAAGCTCTGTCCAGCGTTTATCTCCCAAAAGTCTATTTCTAGACTGAAGGAAGCTGTAATTTTTTTTGGTTTTGTTTTAAGCAAAATCCAGCATTTATCTTCCAAAAGTCTATTTCTAGACTGAAGAAGGCTCTGATTTTTTGTTTTCAACACAAATCCAGCATTTATCTTCCAAAAGTCTATTTCTAGACTGAAGGAAGCTATGGTTTTGTTTTTTTTTTTGATTAAACAAAATCCAGCATTTATCTTCCAAAAGTCTATTTCTAGACTAAACAGAACACTACCTATTCAAAAGTTTTTTGTGGTCTTTCACTGACATCTTGTGGCCAAACCGTATAATTGCATCGAAATATTATCATGAAGATCTGTAAATTGATGTAAGTTTTTGCTGGTAATAATTTACAGACCCTTTCTTTAAAAACGGAATATTGGCCACCCAAATACATTTAAAACATACTGTTTGTTTATTTATTTATTTATTTATTTCTATTTTTGTCTCTAGCAAGCCAACGCCTGAAGAAGGTACATACTGTACCGAAATGTCAATCATGACCCTAACCTTAACCCTAATCCCAACCCCAAATCCTAACCCTATTCGACGTTTTGACATCAAAATGGTAAGTTAACTCATACTTTTTTGGATAATGTGTTAAGGATGTTAGGCTAGGCTAGGCTGAGCTAGGATAGGCTAAGCTAGGCTAGGCTAAACTAAGCCAGGCTAGGCTAGGATAGGCTATGCTAAACTAGGCTAGGCTAAGCTAGGCTAGGCATGAAATATATGTTCAGATTTAAAAATTCAAAAAAAACATGTCTGTAATATAGGTACCAATAGACTCCAAATAACCTGACACGTGCTCCTAACAATGTCCACCAGGAAGTTTTTTGGCTGTGGGACTTAGTGAAATTTTCGTCCCATTCATTCCTATGGCAAAACGGTTTGTCGCGAATAACTCCGGAATGGAAGGTCGTAGAGACTCGGGAGTGGGTGGCGTCCCACATAACTCGAGGTCTCTGAACACGCCAGAAGTGGTCCCGTGTCTCTACGACCTTCCGTTCCGGAGATATCGTCAAAATAAAATAAAATAACCCATTTTTTCGGCTCTGGCTCCGCCCCCGATGTCGCAGCGTAACGGGTTTGGTATCAGCGGATAGCCCTGGGCCAACTGAATCCAGGGAGGGGTCGCACATCACTCTAGGACCTTCCGGACGGACGCTAGAGCCAAAAAACCAAATGGTCTGATATCGTCTGGGCAGACATTTACCTTATTTACCCTATAACCTAACCCTAACCCTAACCCTAACCCTAACCCTAACCCTAACCCTAATTAGGCGGAGATAGGACAATAGACTCTTAAGGTGGAATTGGATTCCACAAATCGAGTCCGAAATTCCGAAAAGCCATTAAACGGTTTTCCTGTGGGCTGGGTCGCTTTTTGGGATTTTGCAGAGGGTTATTACAGATTTTATGACACCCTTGGAATTAATTTTGGACCTCCCCACGATTTTATACCGCGATAAACCCCCTTATCCCAAGTTCAGCTGCAGTACCGTTCCATGACACCAGGTGGCTATTTCCCAGACTTGATTTGTGGAATTGGCCCAAAATGGGGAAATTCCACTGCAGGGCCATGCAGACTGGTCTCCCCTGCCGCCCTGCAGGGTCTGTGGCCCAGACTCGACTTTTGGAATTGGGACTATGTTTTTGGAATTGATACCTGGGATCCTGGGGGGAATCTGCAGTCAGGGGCACCTGGGACCTCCCCTGGCCGAGCTATGGGCCTCCAAAGTCGGGCTGGGGCCTCGGACATGACCGCCCGTGCTGGTTCCCTGGGTGGAGGTCAGGGGCATCTGCCTGCCAAGCCTGGGGCTCCTGGGACCTCCCCTGGCCGAGCTATGGGCCTCCAAAGTCGGGCTCGGGCCTTGTGTATAACCGCCACCTGAGTGGAGCCCCACGGGGAATAACGGCCCCTGGCGGGGGGCTGCCCGGGCCTTCGGGTGCTGGTTCCCTGGGGAGAGGTCAGGGGCATCTGCCTGCCAAGTCTGGGGCTCCTGGGACCTCCCCTGGCCGAGATATGGGCCTCCAAAGTCGGGCTCGGGCCTTGTGTATAACCGCCACCTGAGTGGAGCCCCACGGGGAATAACGGCCCCTGTCGGGGGGCTGACCGGGCCTTCGGGTGCTGGTTCCCTGGGGAGAGGTCCCAGGCATCTGCCTGCCAAGTCTGGGGCTCCTGGGACCTCCCCTGGCCGAGATATGGGCCTCCAAAGTCGGGCTCGGGCCTTGTGTATAACCGCCACCTGAGTGGGGCCCCACGGGGAATAACGGCCCCTGGCGGGGTGCTGCCCGGGCCTTCGGGTGCTGGTTCCCTGGGGAGAGGTCCCAGGCATCTGCCTGCCAAGTCTGGGGCTCCTGGGACCTCCCCTGGCCGAGCTATGGGCCTCCAAGTTGGGGCTCGGGCCTTGTGTATAACCGCCACCTGTGTGGAGCCCCACGGGGAATAACGGCCCCTGGCGGGGGGCTGCCCGGGCCTTCGGGTGCTGGTTCCCTGGGGAGAGGTCCCAGGCATCAGCCTGCCGAGTCTGGGGCTCCTGGGACCTCCCCTGGCCGAGCTATGGGCCTCCATGGTCTGGCTGAGGCCTTGTATAAAACAGCCAACTGAGTGGGGCCCCACGGGGGATAGCGTCCCCTGGCTGGGGGCTTCCCGTGCTGGTTCCCTGGGTGGAGGTCAGGGGCATCTGCCTGCCAAGTCTGGGGGTCCTGGGACCTCCCCTGGCCGAGCTAGGGGCCTCCAAGTTGGGGCTTGGGCCTTGTGTATAACCACCACCTGAGTGGAGCCCCACGGGGAATAACGGCCCCTGGCTGGGGGCTGCCCGGGCCTTCCCGTGCTGGTTCCCTGGGGAGAGGTCCCAGGCATCAGCCTGCCAAGTTTGGGGCTCCTGGGACCTCCCCTGGCCGAGCTATGGGCCTCCATGGTCTGGCTGAGGCCTTGTATAAAACAGCCAACTGAGTGGGGCCCCACGGGGGATAGCGTCCCCTGGCTGGGGGCTTCCCGTGCTGGTTCCCTGGGTGGAGGTCAGGGGCATCTGCCTGCCAAGTCTGGGGGTCCTGGGACCTCCCCTGGCCGAGCTAGGGGCCTCCAAGTTGGGGCTTGGGCCTTGTGTATAACCACCACCTGAGTGGAGCCCCACGGGGAATAACGGCCCCTGGCTGGGGGCTGCCCGGGCCTTCCCCTGCTGGTTCCCTGGGGAGAGGTCCCAGGCATCAGCCTGCCAAGTCTGGGGCTCCTGGGACCTCCCCTGGCCGAGCTATGGGCCTCCATGGTCTGGCTGAGGCCTTGTATAAAACAGCCAACTGAGTGGGGCCCCACGGGGGATAGCGTCCCCTGGCTGGGGGCTTCCCGTGCTGGTTCCCTGGCTGGAGGTCAGGGGCATCTGCCTGCCAAGTCTGGGGGTCCTGGGACCTCCCCTGGCCGAGCTAGGGGCCTCCAAGTTGGGGCTTGGGCCTTGTCTATAACCACCACCTGTGTGGAGCCCCACGGGGAATAACGGCCCCTGGCTGGGGGCTGCCCGGGCCTTCCCGTGCTGGTTCCCTGGGGAGGGGTCCCAGGCATCAGCCTGCCAAGCCTGGGGCTCCTGGGACCTCTCCTGGCCGAGCTATGGGCCTCCAAGTTGGGGCTTGGGCCTTGTGTATAACCACCACCTGTGTGGAGCCCCACGGGGAATAACGGCCCCTGGCTGGGGGCTGCCCGGGCCTTCCCGTGCTGGTTCCCTGGGTGGAGGTCAGGGGCATCTGCCTGCCAAGCCTGGGGCTCCTGGGACCTCCCCTGGCCGAGCTATGGGCCTCCAAGTTGGGGCTTGGGCCTTGTGTATAACCACCACCTGAGTGGAGCCCCACGGGGAATAACGGCCCCTGGCTGGGGGCTGCCCGGGCCTTCCCGTGCTGGTTCCCTGGGTGGAGGTCCCAGGCATCAGCCTGCCAAGCCTGGGGCTCCTGGGACCTCCCCTGGCCGAGCTATGGGCCTCCAAGTTGGGGCTCGGGCCTTGTATCGAACCTCCGACTGAGTGGGGCCCCACGGGGGATAGCGTCCCCTGGCTGGGGGCTTCCCCTGCTGGTTCCCTGGGTGGAGGTCGGGGGCATCTGCCTGTAAAGTCTGGGGGTCCTGGGAGGTCCCCTGGCCGAGCTAGGGGCCTCCAAAATCGGACTGGATATCTGGAATCCTGGTGGAATCTGCAGTCTGGGGCTGCTCAGTTATACCATGGGCAGATATAATATGGGCAGTTATACCATAGGCAGTTATACCATGGGATTCAGGCTAGGGCAAAAACTTAGACAGGGTGGATGGACCAGGGACTCTTCCCCCTGTCCATGCCCGATTAGGAGAGCTCTCTGCTGGGAGGAGGGAGACTGCATCCCCCCCTGGAAGTGCTGCTGCGCACCTGGTGCTGCTGAGAGGTGCCATCGGGATACAGGGGATGAGTGGGCCTGGGAACCCATTGAGACTTGATTCATGGAATCCTGGGTCTACCGTCCCCCTGGCTGGGGGCTGCCCGGGCCTTCCCGTGCTGGTTCCCTGGGTGGAGGTCAGGGGCATCTGCCTATGAGGTCTGGGGGTCCTGGGAGGTCCCCTGGCCGAGCTAGGGGCCTCCAAATCGGACTTGATATCTGGAATCCTGGGGGAACCTGCAGTCAGGGGCACCTGGGAGCTCCCCTGGCCGAGCTATGGGCCTCCGAGGGCGGGCTGCTCAGTTATACCATGGGCAGTTATACCATGGGATTCAGACATGGCCAAAATCTTAGACATGGTGGATGGACCAGGGCACTCTTCCCCCTGGCCGTGCCCGAGGAGGAGAGCTCTCTCCTGGGAGAAGGGCGACTGCATCCCCCCCCTGGAAGTGCTGTTGCGCACCTGGTGGTGCTGAGAGGTGCCATCAGGATACAGGTGATGAGTGGGCTTGGGGAACCCACTGAGGCTTAATATCTGGTATCCTGGGGCTGACGTCCCCTGGCTGGGGGCTGCCCGGGCCTTCCCATGCTGGTTCCCTGGGGAGAGGTGAGAGGCATCTGCCTGTAAAGTCTGGGGGTCCTGGGAGGTCCCCTGGCCGAGCTATGGGCCTCCAAAGTCGGACTTGATATCTGGAATCCTGGGGCTGGCATCCCCTGGCTGGGGGCTGCCCGGGCCTTCCTGTGCTGGTTCCCTGGGTGGAGGTCAGGGGCATCTGCCTGCCAAGTCTGGGGGTCCTGGGAGGTCCCCTGGCCGAGCTATGGGCCTCCAAAGTCGGACTTGATATCTGGAATCCTGGGGCTGGCATCCCCTGGCTGGGGGCTGCCCGGGCCTTCCTGTGCTGGTTCCCTGGGTGGAGGTCAGGGGCATCTGCCTGCCAAGTCTGGGGGTCCTGGGAGGTCCCCTGGCCGAGCTATGGGCCTCCAAAGTCGGACTTGATATCTGGAATCCTGGGGCTGGCGTCCCCTGGCTGGGGGCTGCCCGGGCCTTCCCATGCTGGTTCCATGGGGAGAGGTGAGAGGCATCTGCCTGCCAAGTCTGGGGGTCCTGGGAGGTCCCCTGGCCGAGCTATGGGCCTCCAAAGTCGGACTCGATATCTGGAATCCTGGGGCTGACGTCCCCTGGCTGGGGGCTGCCCGGGCCTTCCCATGCTGGTTCCATGGGGAGAGGTGAGAGGCATCTGCCTGTAAAGTCTGGGGGTCCTGGGAGGTCCCCTGGCCGAGCTATGGGCCTCCAAAGTCGGACTTGATATCTGGAATCCTGGGGCTGGCGTCCCCTGGCTGGGGGCTGCCCGGGCCTTCCTGTGCTGGTTCCCTGGGTGGAGGTCAGGGGCATCTGCCTGCCAAGTCTGGGGGTCCTGGGAGGTCCCCTGGCCGAGCTATGGGCCTCCAATGTCGGACTTGATATCTGGAATCCTGGGGCTGGCGTCCCCTGGCTGGGGGCTGCCCGGGCCTTCCTGTGCTGGTTCCCTGGGTGGAGGTCAGGGGCATCTGCCTGCCAAGTCTGGGGGTCCTGGGAGGTCCCCTGGCCGAGCTATGGGCCTCCAAAGTCGGACTCGATATCTGGAATCCTGGGGCTGACGTCCCCTGGCTGGGGGCTGCCCGGGCCTTCCCGTGCTGGTTCCCTGGGGAGAGGTGAGAGGCATCTGCCTGTAAAGTCTGGGGGTCCTGGGAGGTCCCCTGGCCGAGCTATGGGCCTCCAAAGTCGGACTTGATATCTGGAATCCTGGGGCTGGCGTCCCCTGGCTGGGGGCTGCCCGGGCCTTCCTGTGCTGGTTCCCTGGGTGGAGGTCAGGGGCATCTGCCTGCCAAGTCTGGGGGTCCTGGGAGGTCCCCTGGCCGAGCTATGGGCCTCCAATGTCGGACTTGATATCTGGAATCCTGGGGCTGGCGTCCCCTGGCTGGGGGCTGCCCGGGCCTTCCTGTGCTGGTTCCCTGGGTGGAGGTCAGGGGCATCTGCCTGCCAAGTCTGGGGGTCCTGGGAGGTCCCCTGGCCGAGCTATGGGCCTCCAAAGTCGGACTCGATATCTGGAATCCTGGGGCTGACGTCCCCTGGCTGGGGGCTGCCCGGGCCTTCCCGTGCTGGTTCCCTGGGGAGAGGTGAGAGGCATCTGCCTGTAAAGTCTGGGGGTCCTGGGAGGTCCCCTGGCCGAGCTATGGGCCTCCAAAGTCGGACTTGATATCTGGAATCCTGGGGCTGGCGTCCCCTGGCTGGGGGCTGCCCGGGCCTTCCTGTGCTGGTTCCCTGGGTGGAGGTCAGGGGCATCTGCCTGCCAAGTCTGGGGGTCCTGGGAGGTCCCCTGGCCGAGCTATGGGCCTCCAATGTCGGACTTGATATCTGGAATCCTGGGGCTGGCGTCCCCTGGCTGGGGGCTGCCCGGGCCTTCCTGTGCTGGTTCCCTGGGTGGAGGTCAGGGGCATCTGCCTGCCAAGTCTGGGGGTCCTGGGAGGTCCCCTGGCCGAGCTATGGGCCTCCAAAGTCGGACTCGATATCTGGAATCCTGGGGCTGACGTCCCCTGGCTGGGGGCTGCCCGGGCCTTCCCGTGCTGGTTCCCTGGGGAGAGGTGAGAGGCATCTGCCTGTAAAGTCTGGGGGTCCTGGGAGGTCCCCTGGCCGAGCTATGGGCCTCCAAAGTCGGACTTGATATCTGGAATCCTGGGGCTGGCGTCCCCTGGCTGGGGGCTGCCCGGGCCTTCCTGTGCTGGTTCCCTGGGTGGAGGTCAGGGGCATCTGCCTGCCAAGTCTGGGGGTCCTGGGAGGTCCCCTGGCCGAGCTATGGGCCTCCAAAGTAGGACTTGATATCTGGAATCCTGGGGCTGGCATCCCCTGGCTGGGGGCTGCCCGGGCCTTTCCATGCTGGTTCCCTGGGGAGAGGTGAGAGGCATCTGCCTGTAAAGTCTGGGGGTCCTGGGAGGTCCCCTGGCCGAGCTATGGGCCTCCAAAGTCGGACTTGATATCTGGAATCCTGGGGCTGGCGTCCCCTGGCTGGGGGCTGCCCGGGCCTTCCCGTGCTGGTTCCCTGGGTGGAGGTCAGGGGCATCTGCCTGCCAAGTCTGGGGGTCCTGGGAGGACCCCTGGCCGAGCTAGGGGCCTCCAAAGTCGGACTCGATATCTGGAATCCTGGGGCTGGCGTCCCCTGGCTGGGGGCTGCCCGGGCCTTCCTGTGCTGGTTCCCTGGGGAGAGGTGAGAGGCATCTGCCTGCCAAGTCTGGGGCTCCTGGAAGCTCCCCTGGCCGAGCTATGGGCCTCCAAATTCGGGCTCGATATCTGGAATCCTGGGGCTAACGTCCCCTGGCTGGGGGCTGCCCCCCGTGCTGGTTCCCTGGGTGGAGGTCCCAGGCATCAGCCTGCCAAGCCTGGGGCTCCTCGGACCTACCCTGGCCGAGCTATGGGCCTCCAGGGGCGGGCTGCTCGGTTATACCATGGGCCAGTGCTACTGCTGAGGTTTACCATGGGCCAGCTCGACTGGCCAGCGGGGCTGAAGGTCCTTAATGCAGGGTGAGGAGGGCTTAAGTGTGGGTGCCCAGCACCGCCTGGTGCACTAGGCGTGGTGGACGGACCAGGGCGCCTCCAAAGTCGGGCTGCTCGGTTATACCATGGGCCAGTGCTACTGCTGAGGTTTACCATGGGCCAGCTCGACTGGCCAGCGGGGCTGAAGGTCCTTAATGCAGGGTGAGGAGGGCTTAAGTGTGGGTGCCCAGGACCGCCTGGTGCACTAGGCGTGGTGGACGGACCAGGGCGCCTCCAAAGTCGGGCTGCTCGGTTATACCATGGGCCAGTGCTACTGCTGAGGTTTACCATGGGCCAGCTCGACTGGCCAGCGGGGCTGAAGGTCCTTAATGCACGGTGAGGAGGGCTTAAGAGTGGGTGCCCAGGACCGCCTGGTGCGCCAGGTTAGGGTTAGCTGCCCGGGACTTCCAGGGGAGCCTGCCCCAGCCCTAAGTGGAGCTCCCCCGCCCTGGGAGTAGGGTTAGCTGCCCGGGACTTCCAGGGGAGCCTGCCCCAGCCCTAAGTGGAGCTCCCCAGCCCTGGGAGTAGGGTTAGCTGCCCGGGACTTCCAGGGGAGCCTGCCCCAGCCCTAAGTGGAGCTCCCCAGCCCTGGGAGTAGGGTTAGCTGCCCGGGACTTCCAGGGGAGCCTGCCCCAGCCCTAAGTGGAGCTCCCCAGCCCTGGGAGTAGGGTTAGCTGCCCGGGACTTCCAGGGGAGCCTGCCCCAGCCCTAAGTGGAGCTCCCCCGCCCTGGGAGTAGGGTTAGCTGCCCGGGACTTCCAGGGGAGCCTGCCCCAGCCCTAAGTGGAGCTCCCCAGCCCTGGGAGTAGGGTTAGCTGCCCGGGACTTCCAGGGGAGCCTGCCCCAGCCCTAAGTGGAGCTCCCCAGCCCTGGGAGTAGGGTTAGCTGCCCGGGACTTCCAGGGGAGCCTGCCCCAGCCCTAAGTGGAGCTCCCCAGCCCTGGGAGTAGGGTTAGCTGCCCGGGACTTCCAGGGGAGCCTGCCCCAGCCCTAAGTGGAGCTCCCCAGCCCTGGGAGTAGGGTTAGCTGCCCGGGACTTCCAGGGGAGCCTGCCCCAGCCCTAAGTGGAGCTCCCCAGCCCTGGGAGTAGGGTTAGCTGCCCGGGACTTCCAGGGGAGCCTGCCCCAGCCCTAAGTGGAGCTCCCCAGCCCTGGGAGTAGGGTTAGCTGCCCGGGACTTCCAGGGGAGCCTGCCCCAGCCCTAAGTGGAGCTCCCCAGCCCTGGGAGTAGGGTTAGCTGCCCGGGACTTCCAGGGGAGCCTGCCCCAGCCCTAAGTGGAGCTCCCCAGCCCTGGGAGTAGGGTTAGCTGCCCGGGACTTCCAGGGGAGCCTGCCCCAGCCCTAAGTGGAGCTCCCCCGCCCTGGGAGTAGGGTTACCTGCCCGGGACTTCCAGGGAGGCTGCCCCAGCCCCGAGTGGAGCTCCCCCAGCCTGGGACTTCCAGGGGAGGCTGCCCCAGCCCCGAGTGGAGCTCCCCCAGCCTGGGACTTCCAGGGAGGCTGCCCCAGCCCCGAGTGGAGCTCCCCCAGCCTGGGACTTCCAGGGGAGGCTGCCCCAGCCCTAAGTGGAGCTCCCCAGCCCTGGGAGTAGGGTTAGCTGCCCGGGACTTCCATGGGAGGCTGCCCCAGCCCCGAGTGCTGCTCCCCCAGCCTGGGACTTCCAGGGGAGGCTGCCCCAGCCCCGAGTGGAGCTCCCCCAGCCTGGGACTTCCAGGGGAGGCTGCCCCAGCCCCGAGTGGAGCTCCCCCAGCCTGGGACTTCCAGGGGAGGCTGGCCCAGGGCTCCAGCGGTCTTCCCCAGCCCATCAGAGTCACTTTTGGGGCAATTTCCCAAAAAGTGGTCCCAGTCCAAAAACCAAGTCCCTGGGGCCTGGCCCAGGGCTCCAGGGGCCTTCCCCAGCCCTTCAGGGTCACTTTCTGGGCAAGTTCCAAAAATCAAGTCTGGGTTCCAAAAATCAAGTCCCTGGGGCCTGGCCCAGGGCTCCAGGGGCCTTCCCCAGCCCATCAGAGTCACTTTCTGGGCAAGTTCCAAGAATCAAGTCTGGGTTCCAAAAATCAAGTCCCTGGGGCTCCAGGGGCCTTCCCCAGCCCATCAGAGTCACTTTTGGGGCAAGTTCCAAAAATCAAGTCTGGGTTCCAAAAGTCAAGTCCCTGGGGCCTGGCCCAGGGCTCCAGGGGCCTTCCCCGGCCCATCAGAGTCACTTTCTGGGCAAATTCCAAAAATCGAGTCTGGATTCCAAGAATCGAGTCCCTGGGGAAAAAGGCAATTCTGGGTTCCAGAAGTCATGTCTCCTGTCCCAGCCTACCCCCTAGAGTCCAACAGACCCAGATCCTAGCCGATTATGCTAAGCTAGCCAAATTCCCAGGACTAGATTCTTGGATTCCAACTTGCCATTACGGATGAACGGTTGCAATCCGTTGTGACCGCTCACATCGGTTTGCGTCCAAATCTGCAGTCCCGTCAATGGGGAGCGTTCCACAAATCGAGTCCATTCGCCTAACCCTAACCCTAACCCTAACCCTAACCCTAACCTAACCTAACCCTAACCCTAACCCTAACCCTAACCTACCCTAACCCTAACCCTAACCCTAACCACAAGGAACCCCAACGGGGTCTCGCAATAATAATTCAAATACACATGGTGGTACTTACCTGGCATCTGTGGGACATCGGGGATGGGACTCGGGAAGGACAGTGCACAACACGTCCCTGGCCTAGGCTAGGACGTGGATCTTTGTGGAAATCCTAACCCTAACCCTAACCCCAATAAACCCCAACTGGGGCTCGGGATAATAACCCAAATACACATGGGGGTACTTACCTGGCATCTGTGAGGCATCGGGGATGGGACTCGGGAAGGACAGTGCACAACATGGCCTTGGCCTAGGCTAGGACGTGGATCTTTGTGAAAATCCTAACCAGCCAGTGCCTCCCGGGTCCTGTCTGGATGTTAAGCGGTGCCAGCACGTATCCCCTGTCCATGTTTCTCCTGATGGGCATGTGAAATTGGCCGAGAAAATCACTGGTATGCCTAAAAGGTGAAAGAAAATTTAAAAGGAAAACAATAAACACTCAAAAAAGGAAAATAAAGGGAAAATGGTTATTACCTATGCATAAGAAAGTTCTGATTGGGGTTAAAAACCATAAATGTCCAGTGGAATTATTTAAATATTTGGTACAATTCTAAAGATTAACTGCAACCCATTCACTCCAATACAAAAAGAAAAAGGAAAAAACTGTAAGGGTACATATGGAAAATTGAAAATAGATTCGATAGAAAATTCCTAATGGCATTTAAGAAACATGTAAAAGTATTCAAATGTTTAAATTTAATAATTTTAGTTAGTTTTTATAACCAATTTTAGCCCATTCAAACTCAATGGAAAATGGAATTTACTTAGTCATTCTCTAACAAGGAAGGGGAGGGGCCTTCCTCAGAGTATAAATAGAACACAGGCTCAAACACAGGCACACATGCATCGATTCTCCTGCTATCCAGCGTTTATCTCCCAAAAGTCTATTTCTAGACTGAAGAAAGCTCTGTCCAGCGTTTATCTCCCAAAAGTCTATTTCTAGACTGAAGGAAGCTGTAATTTTTTTTGGTTTTGTTTTAAGCAAAATCCAGCATTTATCTTCCAAAAGTCTATTTCTAGACTGAAGAAGGCTCTGATTTTTTGTTTTCAACACAAATCCAGCATTTATCTTCCAAAAGTCTATTTCTAGACTGAAGGAAGCTATGGTTTTTTTTTTTTTTTTGATTAAACAAAATCCAGCATTTATCTTCCAAAAGTCTATTTCTAGACTAAACAGAACACTACCTATTCAAAAGTTTTTTGTGGTCTTTCACTGACATCTTGTGGCCAAACCGTATAATTGCATCGAAATATTATCATGAAGATCTGTAAATTGATGTAAGTTTTTGCTGGTAATAATTTACAGACCCTTTCTTTAAAAACGGAATATTGGCCACCCAAATACATTTAAAACATACTGTTTGTTTATTTATTTATTTATTTATTTCTATTTTTGTCTCTAGCAAGCCAACGCCTGAAGAAGGTACATACTGTACCGAAATGTCAATCATGACCCTAACCTTAACCCTAATCCCAACCCCAAATCCTAACCCTATTCGACGTTTTGACATCAAAATGGTAAGTTAACTCATACTTTTTTGGATAATGTGTTAAGGATGTTAGGCTAGGCTAGGCTGAGCTAGGATAGGCTAAGCTAGGCTAGGCTAAACTAAGCCAGGCTAGGCTAGGATAGGCTATGCTAAACTAGGCTAGGCTAAGCTAGGCTAGGCATGAAATATATGTTCAGATTTAAAAATTCAAAAAAAACATGTCTGTAATATAGGTACCAATAGACTCCAAATAACCTGACACGTGCTCCTAACAATGTCCACCAGGAAGTTTTTTGGCTGTGGGACTTAGTGAAATTTTCGTCCCATTCATTCCTATGGCAAAACGGTTTGTCGCGAATAACTCCGGAATGGAAGGTCGTAGAGACTCGGGAGTGGGTGGCGTCCCACATAACTCGAGGTCTCTGAACACGCCAGAAGTGGTCCCGTGTCTCTACGACCTTCCGTTCCGGAGATATCGTCAAAATAAAATAAAATAACCCATTTTTTCGGCTCTGGCTCCGCCCCCGATGTCGCAGCGTAACGGGTTTGGTATCAGCGGATAGCCCTGGGCCAACTGAATCCAGGGAGGGGTCGCACATCACTCTAGGACCTTCCGGACGGACGCTAGAGCCAAAAAACCAAATGGTCTGATATCGTCTGGGCAGACATTTACCTTATTTACCCTAACCCTAACCCTAACCCTAACCTACCCTAACCCTAACCCTAACCCTAACCACAAGGAACCCCAACGGGGTCTCGCAATAATAATTCAAATACACATGGTGGTACTTACCTGGCATCTGTGGGACATCGGGGATGGGACTCGGGAAGGACAGTGCACAACACGTCCCTGGCCTAGGCTAGGACGTGGATCTTTGTGGAAATCCTAACCCTAACCCTAACCCCAATAAACCCCAACTGGGGCTCGGGATAATAACCCAAATACACATGGGGGTACTTACCTGGCATCTGTGAGGCATCGGGGATGGGACTCGGGAAGGACAGTGCACAACATGGCCTTGGCCTAGGCTAGGACGTGGATCTTTGTGAAAATCCTAACCAGCCAGTGCCTCCCGGGTCCTGTCTGGATGTTAAGCGGTGCCAGCACGTATCCCCTGTCCATGTTTCTCCTGATGGGCATGTGAAATTGGCCGAGAAAATCACTGGTATGCCTAAAAGGTGAAAGAAAATTTAAAAGGAAAACAATAAACACTCAAAAAAGGAAAATAAAGGGAAAATGGTTATTACCTATGCATAAGAAAGTTCTGATTGGGGTTAAAAACCATAAATGTCCAGTGGAATTATTTAAATATTTGGTACAATTCTAAAGATTAACTGCAACCCATTCACTCCAATACAAAAAGAAAAAGGAAAAAACTGTAAGGGTACATATGGAAAATTGAAAATAGATTCGATAGAAAATTCCTAATGGCATTTAAGAAACATGTAAAAGTATTCAAATGTTTAAATTTAATAATTTTAGTTAGTTTTTATAACCAATTTTAGCCCATTCAAACTCAATGGAAAATGGAATTTACTTAGTCATTCTCTAACAAGGAAGGGGAGGGGCCTTCCTCAGAGTATAAATAGAACACAGGCTCAAACACAGGCACACATGCATCGATTCTCCTGCTATCCAGCGTTTATCTCCCAAAAGTCTATTTCTAGACTGAAGAAAGCTCTGTCCAGCGTTTATCTCCCAAAAGTCTATTTCTAGACTGAAGGAAGCTGTAATTTTTTTTGGTTTTGTTTTAAGCAAAATCCAGCATTTATCTTCCAAAAGTCTATTTCTAGACTGAAGAAGGCTCTGATTTTTTGTTTTCAACACAAATCCAGCATTTATCTTCCAAAAGTCTATTTCTAGACTGAAGGAAGCTATGGTTTTGTTTTTTTTTTTGATTAAACAAAATCCAGCATTTATCTTCCAAAAGTCTATTTCTAGACTAAACAGAACACTACCTATTCAAAAGTTTTTTGTGGTCTTTCACTGACATCTTGTGGCCAAACCGTATAATTGCATCGAAATATTATCATGAAGATCTGTAAATTGATGTAAGTTTTTGCTGGTAATAATTTACAGACCCTTTCTTTAAAAACGGAATATTGGCCACCCAAATACATTTAAAACATACTGTTTGTTTATTTATTTATTTATTTATTTCTATTTTTGTCTCTAGCAAGCCAACGCCTGAAGAAGGTACATACTGTACCGAAATGTCAATCATGACCCTAACCTTAACCCTAATCCCAACCCCAAATCCTAACCCTATTCGACGTTTTGACATCAAAATGGTAAGTTAACTCATACTTTTTTGGATAATGTGTTAAGGATGTTAGGCTAGGCTAGGCTGAGCTAGGATAGGCTAAGCTAGGCTAGGCTAAACTAAGCCAGGCTAGGCTAGGATAGGCTATGCTAAACTAGGCTAGGCTAAGCTAGGCTAGGCATGAAATATATGTTCAGATTTAAAAATTCAAAAAAAACATGTCTGTAATATAGGTACCAATAGACTCCAAATAACCTGACACGTGCTCCTAACAATGTCCACCAGGAAGTTTTTTGGCTGTGGGACTTAGTGAAATTTTCGTCCCATTCATTCCTATGGCAAAACGGTTTGTCGCGAATAACTCCGGAATGGAAGGTCGTAGAGACTCGGGAGTGGGTGGCGTCCCACATAACTCGAGGTCTCTGAACACGCCAGAAGTGGTCCCGTGTCTCTACGACCTTCCGTTCCGGAGATATCGTCAAAATAAAATAAAATAACCCATTTTTTCGGCTCTGGCTCCGCCCCCGATGTCGCAGCGTAACGGGTTTGGTATCAGCGGATAGCCCTGGGCCAACTGAATCCAGGGAGGGGTCGCACATCACTCTAGGACCTTCCGGACGGACGCTAGAGCCAAAAAACCAAATGGTCTGATATCGTCTGGGCAGACATTTACCTTATTTACCCTAACCCTAACCCTAACCTAACCCTAACCCTAACCCTAACCCTAACCCTAACCTACCCTAACCCTAACCCTAACCCTAACCACAAGGAACCCCAACGGGGTCTCGCAATAATAATTCAAATACACATGGTGGTACTTACCTGGCATCTGTGGGACATCGGGGATGGGACTCGGGAAGGACAGTGCACAACACGTCCCTGGCCTAGGCTAGGACGTGGATCTTTGTGGAAATCCTAACCCTAACCCTAACCCCAATAAACCCCAACTGGGGCTCGGGATAATAACCCAAATACACATGGGGGTACTTACCTGGCATCTGTGAGGCATCGGGGATGGGACTCGGGAAGGACAGTGCACAACATGGCCTTGGCCTAGGCTAGGACGTGGATCTTTGTGAAAATCCTAACCAGCCAGTGCCTCCCGGGTCCTGTCTGGATGTTAAGCGGTGCCAGCACGTATCCCCTGTCCATGTTTCTCCTGATGGGCATGTGAAATTGGCCGAGAAAATCACTGGTATGCCTAAAAGGTGAAAGAAAATTTAAAAGGAAAACAATAAACACTCAAAAAAGGAAAATAAAGGGAAAATGGTTATTACCTATGCATAAGAAAGTTCTGATTGGGGTTAAAAACCATAAATGTCCAGTGGAATTATTTAAATATTTGGTACAATTCTAAAGATTAACTGCAACCCATTCACTCCAATACAAAAAGAAAAAGGAAAAAACTGTAAGGGTACATATGGAAAATTGAAAATAGATTCGATAGAAAATTCCTAATGGCATTTAAGAAACATGTAAAAGTATTCAAATGTTTAAATTTAATAATTTTAGTTAGTTTTTATAACCAATTTTAGCCCATTCAAACTCAATGGAAAATGGAATTTACTTAGTCATTCTCTAACAAGGAAGGGGAGGGGCCTTCCTCAGAGTATAAATAGAACACAGGCTCAAACACAGGCACACATGCATCGATTCTCCTGCTATCCAGCGTTTATCTCCCAAAAGTCTATTTCTAGACTGAAGAAAGCTCTGTCCAGCGTTTATCTCCCAAAAGTCTATTTCTAGACTGAAGGAAGCTGTAATTTTTTTTGGTTTTGTTTTAAGCAAAATCCAGCATTTATCTTCCAAAAGTCTATTTCTAGACTGAAGAAGGCTCTGATTTTTTGTTTTCAACACAAATCCAGCATTTATCTTCCAAAAGTCTATTTCTAGACTGAAGGAAGCTATGGTTTTTTTTTTTTTTTTGATTAAACAAAATCCAGCATTTATCTTCCAAAAGTCTATTTCTAGACTAAACAGAACACTACCTATTCAAAAGTTTTTTGTGGTCTTTCACTGACATCTTGTGGCCAAACCGTATAATTGCATCGAAATATTATCATGAAGATCTGTAAATTGATGTAAGTTTTTGCTGGTAATAATTTACAGACCCTTTCTTTAAAAACGGAATATTGGCCACCCAAATACATTTAAAACATACTGTTTGTTTATTTATTTATTTATTTATTTCTATTTTTGTCTCTAGCAAGCCAACGCCTGAAGAAGGTACATACTGTACCGAAATGTCAATCATGACCCTAACCTTAACCCTAATCCCAACCCCAAATCCTAACCCTATTCGACGTTTTGACATCAAAATGGTAAGTTAACTCATACTTTTTTGGATAATGTGTTAAGGATGTTAGGCTAGGCTAGGCTGAGCTAGGATAGGCTAAGCTAGGCTAGGCTAAACTAAGCCAGGCTAGGCTAGGATAGGCTATGCTAAACTAGGCTAGGCTAAGCTAGGCTAGGCATGAAATATATGTTCAGATTTAAAAATTCAAAAAAAACATGTCTGTAATATAGGTACCAATAGACTCCAAATAACCTGACACGTGCTCCTAACAATGTCCACCAGGAAGTTTTTTGGCTGTGGGACTTAGTGAAATTTTCGTCCCATTCATTCCTATGGCAAAACGGTTTGTCGCGAATAACTCCGGAATGGAAGGTCGTAGAGACTCGGGAGTGGGTGGCGTCCCACATAACTCGAGGTCTCTGAACACGCCAGAAGTGGTCCCGTGTCTCTACGACCTTCCGTTCCGGAGATATCGTCAAAATAAAATAAAATAACCCATTTTTTCGGCTCTGGCTCCGCCCCCGATGTCGCAGCGTAACGGGTTTGGTATCAGCGGATAGCCCTGGGCCAACTGAATCCAGGGAGGGGTCGCACATCACTCTAGGACCTTCCGGACGGACGCTAGAGCCAAAAAACCAAATGGTCTGATATCGTCTGGGCAGACATTTACCTTATTTACCCTAACCCTAACCCTAACCCTAACCCTAACCTACCCTAACCCTAACCCTAACCCTAACCACAAGGAACCCCAACGGGGTCTCGCAATAATAATTCAAATACACATGGTGGTACTTACCTGGCATCTGTGGGACATCGGGGATGGGACTCGGGAAGGACAGTGCACAACACGTCCCTGGCCTAGGCTAGGACGTGGATCTTTGTGGAAATCCTAACCCTAACCCTAACCCCAATAAACCCCAACTGGGGCTCGGGATAATAACCCAAATACACATGGGGGTACTTACCTGGCATCTGTGAGGCATCGGGGATGGGACTCGGGAAGGACAGTGCACAACATGGCCTTGGCCTAGGCTAGGACGTGGATCTTTGTGAAAATCCTAACCAGCCAGTGCCTCCCGGGTCCTGTCTGGATGTTAAGCGGTGCCAGCACGTATCCCCTGTCCATGTTTCTCCTGATGGGCATGTGAAATTGGCCGAGAAAATCACTGGTATGCCTAAAAGGTGAAAGAAAATTTAAAAGGAAAACAATAAACACTCAAAAAAGGAAAATAAAGGGAAAATGGTTATTACCTATGCATAAGAAAGTTCTGATTGGGGTTAAAAACCATAAATGTCCAGTGGAATTATTTAAATATTTGGTACAATTCTAAAGATTAACTGCAACCCATTCACTCCAATACAAAAAGAAAAAGGAAAAAACTGTAAGGGTACATATGGAAAATTGAAAATAGATTCGATAGAAAATTCCTAATGGCATTTAAGAAACATGTAAAAGTATTCAAATGTTTAAATTTAATAATTTTAGTTAGTTTTTATAACCAATTTTAGCCCATTCAAACTCAATGGAAAATGGAATTTACTTAGTCATTCTCTAACAAGGAAGGGGAGGGGCCTTCCTCAGAGTATAAATAGAACACAGGCTCAAACACAGGCACACATGCATCGATTCTCCTGCTATCCAGCGTTTATCTCCCAAAAGTCTATTTCTAGACTGAAGAAAGCTCTGTCCAGCGTTTATCTCCCAAAAGTCTATTTCTAGACTGAAGGAAGCTGTAATTTTTTTTGGTTTTGTTTTAAGCAAAATCCAGCATTTATCTTCCAAAAGTCTATTTCTAGACTGAAGAAGGCTCTGATTTTTTGTTTTCAACACAAATCCAGCATTTATCTTCCAAAAGTCTATTTCTAGACTGAAGGAAGCTATGGTTTTGTTTTTTTTTTTGATTAAACAAAATCCAGCATTTATCTTCCAAAAGTCTATTTCTAGACTAAACAGAACACTACCTATTCAAAAGTTTTTTGTGGTCTTTCACTGACATCTTGTGGCCAAACCGTATAATTGCATCGAAATATTATCATGAAGATCTGTAAATTGATGTAAGTTTTTGCTGGTAATAATTTACAGACCCTTTCTTTAAAAACGGAATATTGGCCACCCAAATACATTTAAAACATACTGTTTGTTTATTTATTTATTTATTTATTTCTATTTTTGTCTCTAGCAAGCCAACGCCTGAAGAAGGTACATACTGTACCGAAATGTCAATCATGACCCTAACCTTAACCCTAATCCCAACCCCAAATCCTAACCCTATTCGACGTTTTGACATCAAAATGGTAAGTTAACTCATACTTTTTTGGATAATGTGTTAAGGATGTTAGGCTAGGCTAGGCTGAGCTAGGATAGGCTAAGCTAGGCTAGGCTAAACTAAGCCAGGCTAGGCTAGGATAGGCTATGCTAAACTAGGCTAGGCTAAGCTAGGCTAGGCATGAAATATATGTTCAGATTTAAAAATTCAAAAAAAACATGTCTGTAATATAGGTACCAATAGACTCCAAATAACCTGACACGTGCTCCTAACAATGTCCACCAGGAAGTTTTTTGGCTGTGGGACTTAGTGAAATTTTCGTCCCATTCATTCCTATGGCAAAACGGTTTGTCGCGAATAACTCCGGAATGGAAGGTCGTAGAGACTCGGGAGTGGGTGGCGTCCCACATAACTCGAGGTCTCTGAACACGCCAGAAGTGGTCCCGTGTCTCTACGACCTTCCGTTCCGGAGATATCGTCAAAATAAAATAAAATAACCCATTTTTTCGGCTCTGGCTCCGCCCCCGATGTCGCAGCGTAACGGGTTTGGTATCAGCGGATAGCCCTGGGCCAACTGAATCCAGGGAGGGGTCGCACATCACTCTAGGACCTTCCGGACGGACGCTAGAGCCAAAAAACCAAATGGTCTGATATCGTCTGGGCAGACATTTACCTTATTTACCCTATAACCTAACCCTAACCCTAACCCTAACCCCTAACCCTAACCCTAACCCTAACCCTAACCCTAACCTACCCTAACCCTAACCCTAACCCTAACCACAAGGAACCCCAACGGGGTCTCGCAATAATAATTCAAATACACATGGTGGTACTTACCTGGCATCTGTGGGACATCGGGGATGGGACTCGGGAAGGACAGTGCACAACACGTCCCTGGCCTAGGCTAGGACGTGGATCTTTGTGGAAATCCTAACCCTAACCCTAACCCCAATAAACCCCAACTGGGGCTCGGGATAATAACCCAAATACACATGGGGGTACTTACCTGGCATCTGTGAGGCATCGGGGATGGGACTCGGGAAGGACAGTGCACAACATGGCCTTGGCCTAGGCTAGGACGTGGATCTTTGTGAAAATCCTAACCAGCCAGTGCCTCCCGGGTCCTGTCTGGATGTTAAGCGGTGCCAGCACGTATCCCCTGTCCATGTTTCTCCTGATGGGCATGTGAAATTGGCCGAGAAAATCACTGGTATGCCTAAAAGGTGAAAGAAAATTTAAAAGGAAAACAATAAACACTCAAAAAAGGAAAATAAAGGGAAAATGGTTATTACCTATGCATAAGAAAGTTCTGATTGGGGTTAAAAACCATAAATGTCCAGTGGAATTATTTAAATATTTGGTACAATTCTAAAGATTAACTGCAACCCATTCACTCCAATACAAAAAGAAAAAGGAAAAAACTGTAAGGGTACATATGGAAAATTGAAAATAGATTCGATAGAAAATTCCTAATGGCATTTAAGAAACATGTAAAAGTATTCAAATGTTTAAATTTAATAATTTTAGTTAGTTTTTATAACCAATTTTAGCCCATTCAAACTCAATGGAAAATGGAATTTACTTAGTCATTCTCTAACAAGGAAGGGGAGGGGCCTTCCTCAGAGTATAAATAGAACACAGGCTCAAACACAGGCACACATGCATCGATTCTCCTGCTATCCAGCGTTTATCTCCCAAAAGTCTATTTCTAGACTGAAGAAAGCTCTGTCCAGCGTTTATCTCCCAAAAGTCTATTTCTAGACTGAAGGAAGCTGTAATTTTTTTTGGTTTTGTTTTAAGCAAAATCCAGCATTTATCTTCCAAAAGTCTATTTCTAGACTGAAGAAGGCTCTGATTTTTTGTTTTCAACACAAATCCAGCATTTATCTTCCAAAAGTCTATTTCTAGACTGAAGGAAGCTATGGTTTTGTTTTTTTTTTTGATTAAACAAAATCCAGCATTTATCTTCCAAAAGTCTATTTCTAGACTAAACAGAACACTACCTATTCAAAAGTTTTTTGTGGTCTTTCACTGACATCTTGTGGCCAAACCGTATAATTGCATCGAAATATTATCATGAAGATCTGTAAATTGATGTAAGTTTTTGCTGGTAATAATTTACAGACCCTTTCTTTAAAAACGGAATATTGGCCACCCAAATACATTTAAAACATACTGTTTGTTTATTTATTTATTTATTTATTTCTATTTTTGTCTCTAGCAAGCCAACGCCTGAAGAAGGTACATACTGTACCGAAATGTCAATCATGACCCTAACCTTAACCCTAATCCCAACCCCAAATCCTAACCCTATTCGACGTTTTGACATCAAAATGGTAAGTTAACTCATACTTTTTTGGATAATGTGTTAAGGATGTTAGGCTAGGCTAGGCTGAGCTAGGATAGGCTAAGCTAGGCTAGGCTAAACTAAGCCAGGCTAGGCTAGGATAGGCTATGCTAAACTAGGCTAGGCTAAGCTAGGCTAGGCATGAAATATATGTTCAGATTTAAAAATTCAAAAAAAACATGTCTGTAATATAGGTACCAATAGACTCCAAATAACCTGACACGTGCTCCTAACAATGTCCACCAGGAAGTTTTTTGGCTGTGGGACTTAGTGAAATTTTCGTCCCATTCATTCCTATGGCAAAACGGTTTGTCGCGAATAACTCCGGAATGGAAGGTCGTAGAGACTCGGGAGTGGGTGGCGTCCCACATAACTCGAGGTCTCTGAACACGCCAGAAGTGGTCCCGTGTCTCTACGACCTTCCGTTCCGGAGATATCGTCAAAATAAAATAAAATAACCCATTTTTTCGGCTCTGGCTCCGCCCCCGATGTCGCAGCGTAACGGGTTTGGTATCAGCGGATAGCCCTGGGCCAACTGAATCCAGGGAGGGGTCGCACATCACTCTAGGACCTTCCGGACGGACGCTAGAGCCAAAAAACCAAATGGTCTGATATCGTCTGGGCAGACATTTACCTTATTTACCCTATAACCTAACCCTAACCCTAACCCTAACCCTAACCTAACCCTAACCCTAACCCTAACCCTAACCCTAACCCTAACCTACCCTAACCCTAACCCTAACCCTAACCACAAGGAACCCCAACGGGGTCTCGCAATAATAATTCAAATACACATGGTGGTACTTACCTGGCATCTGTGGGACATCGGGGATGGGACTCGGGAAGGACAGTGCACAACACGTCCCTGGCCTAGGCTAGGACGTGGATCTTTGTGGAAATCCTAACCCTAACCCTAACCCCAATAAACCCCAACTGGGGCTCGGGATAATAACCCAAATACACATGGGGGTACTTACCTGGCATCTGTGAGGCATCGGGGATGGGACTCGGGAAGGACAGTGCACAACATGGCCTTGGCCTAGGCTAGGACGTGGATCTTTGTGAAAATCCTAACCAGCCAGTGCCTCCCGGGTCCTGTCTGGATGTTAAGCGGTGCCAGCACGTATCCCCTGTCCATGTTTCTCCTGATGGGCATGTGAAATTGGCCGAGAAAATCACTGGTATGCCTAAAAGGTGAAAGAAAATTTAAAAGGAAAACAATAAACACTCAAAAAAGGAAAATAAAGGGAAAATGGTTATTACCTATGCATAAGAAAGTTCTGATTGGGGTTAAAAACCATAAATGTCCAGTGGAATTATTTAAATATTTGGTACAATTCTAAAGATTAACTGCAACCCATTCACTCCAATACAAAAAGAAAAAGGAAAAAACTGTAAGGGTACATATGGAAAATTGAAAATAGATTCGATAGAAAATTCCTAATGGCATTTAAGAAACATGTAAAAGTATTCAAATGTTTAAATTTAATAATTTTAGTTAGTTTTTATAACCAATTTTAGCCCATTCAAACTCAATGGAAAATGGAATTTACTTAGTCATTCTCTAACAAGGAAGGGGAGGGGCCTTCCTCAGAGTATAAATAGAACACAGGCTCAAACACAGGCACACATGCATCGATTCTCCTGCTATCCAGCGTTTATCTCCCAAAAGTCTATTTCTAGACTGAAGAAAGCTCTGTCCAGCGTTTATCTCCCAAAAGTCTATTTCTAGACTGAAGGAAGCTGTAATTTTTTTTGGTTTTGTTTTAAGCAAAATCCAGCATTTATCTTCCAAAAGTCTATTTCTAGACTGAAGAAGGCTCTGATTTTTTGTTTTCAACACAAATCCAGCATTTATCTTCCAAAAGTCTATTTCTAGACTGAAGGAAGCTATGGTTTTGTTTTTTTTTTTGATTAAACAAAATCCAGCATTTATCTTCCAAAAGTCTATTTCTAGACTAAACAGAACACTACCTATTCAAAAGTTTTTTGTGGTCTTTCACTGACATCTTGTGGCCAAACCGTATAATTGCATCGAAATATTATCATGAAGATCTGTAAATTGATGTAAGTTTTTGCTGGTAATAATTTACAGACCCTTTCTTTAAAAACGGAATATTGGCCACCCAAATACATTTAAAACATACTGTTTGTTTATTTATTTATTTATTTATTTCTATTTTTGTCTCTAGCAAGCCAACGCCTGAAGAAGGTACATACTGTACCGAAATGTCAATCATGACCCTAACCTTAACCCTAATCCCAACCCCAAATCCTAACCCTATTCGACGTTTTGACATCAAAATGGTAAGTTAACTCATACTTTTTTGGATAATGTGTTAAGGATGTTAGGCTAGGCTAGGCTGAGCTAGGATAGGCTAAGCTAGGCTAGGCTAAACTAAGCCAGGCTAGGCTAGGATAGGCTATGCTAAACTAGGCTAGGCTAAGCTAGGCTAGGCATGAAATATATGTTCAGATTTAAAAATTCAAAAAAAACATGTCTGTAATATAGGTACCAATAGACTCCAAATAACCTGACACGTGCTCCTAACAATGTCCACCAGGAAGTTTTTTGGCTGTGGGACTTAGTGAAATTTTCGTCCCATTCATTCCTATGGCAAAACGGTTTGTCGCGAATAACTCCGGAATGGAAGGTCGTAGAGACTCGGGAGTGGGTGGCGTCCCACATAACTCGAGGTCTCTGAACACGCCAGAAGTGGTCCCGTGTCTCTACGACCTTCCGTTCCGGAGATATCGTCAAAATAAAATAAAATAACCCATTTTTTCGGCTCTGGCTCCGCCCCCGATGTCGCAGCGTAACGGGTTTGGTATCAGCGGATAGCCCTGGGCCAACTGAATCCAGGGAGGGGTCGCACATCACTCTAGGACCTTCCGGACGGACGCTAGAGCCAAAAAACCAAATGGTCTGATATCGTCTGGGCAGACATTTACCTTATTTACCCTATAACCTAACCCTAACCCTAACCCTAACCCAGATCCTAGCCGATTATGCTAAGCTAGCCAAATTCCCAGGACTAGATTCTTGGATTCCAACTTGCCATTACGGATGAACGGTTGCAATCCGTTGTGACCGCTCACATCGGTTTGCGTCCAAATCTGCAGTCCCGTCAATGGGGAGCGTTCCACAAATCGAGTCCATTCGCCTAACCCTAACCCTAACCCTAACCCTAACCCTAACCTAACCCTAACCCTAACCCTAACCCTAACCCTAACCCTAACCTACCCTAACCCTAACCCTAACCCTAACCACAAGGAACCCCAACGGGGTCTCGCAATAATAATTCAAATACACATGGTGGTACTTACCTGGCATCTGTGGGACATCGGGGATGGGACTCGGGAAGGACAGTGCACAACACGTCCCTGGCCTAGGCTAGGACGTGGATCTTTGTGGAAATCCTAACCCTAACCCTAACCCCAATAAACCCCAACTGGGGCTCGGGATAATAACCCAAATACACATGGGGGTACTTACCTGGCATCTGTGAGGCATCGGGGATGGGACTCGGGAAGGACAGTGCACAACATGGCCTTGGCCTAGGCTAGGACGTGGATCTTTGTGAAAATCCTAACCAGCCAGTGCCTCCCGGGTCCTGTCTGGATGTTAAGCGGTGCCAGCACGTATCCCCTGTCCATGTTTCTCCTGATGGGCATGTGAAATTGGCCGAGAAAATCACTGGTATGCCTAAAAGGTGAAAGAAAATTTAAAAGGAAAACAATAAACACTCAAAAAAGGAAAATAAAGGGAAAATGGTTATTACCTATGCATAAGAAAGTTCTGATTGGGGTTAAAAACCATAAATGTCCAGTGGAATTATTTAAATATTTGGTACAATTCTAAAGATTAACTGCAACCCATTCACTCCAATACAAAAAGAAAAAGGAAAAAACTG
The DNA here is from genome assembly GCF_027579695.1 of Neoarius graeffei. NCBI lineage: Eukaryota > Metazoa > Chordata > Actinopteri > Siluriformes > Ariidae > Neoarius > Neoarius graeffei. The sequence continues at coordinate 100,867,532 of NC_083575.1, read as the reverse complement.
TAAGGGTACATATGGAAAATTGAAAATAGATTCGATAGAAAATTCCTAATGGCATTTAAGAAACATGTAAAAGTATTCAAATGTTTAAATTTAATAATTTTAGTTAGTTTTTATAACCAATTTTAGCCCATTCAAACTCAATGGAAAATGGAATTTACTTAGTCATTCTCTAACAAGGAAGGGGAGGGGCCTTCCTCAGAGTATAAATAGAACACAGGCTCAAACACAGGCACACATGCATCGATTCTCCTGCTATCCAGCGTTTATCTCCCAAAAGTCTATTTCTAGACTGAAGAAAGCTCTGTCCAGCGTTTATCTCCCAAAAGTCTATTTCTAGACTGAAGGAAGCTGTAATTTTTTTTGGTTTTGTTTTAAGCAAAATCCAGCATTTATCTTCCAAAAGTCTATTTCTAGACTGAAGAAGGCTCTGATTTTTTGTTTTCAACACAAATCCAGCATTTATCTTCCAAAAGTCTATTTCTAGACTGAAGGAAGCTATGGTTTTGTTTTTTTTTTTGATTAAACAAAATCCAGCATTTATCTTCCAAAAGTCTATTTCTAGACTAAACAGAACACTACCTATTCAAAAGTTTTTTGTGGTCTTTCACTGACATCTTGTGGCCAAACCGTATAATTGCATCGAAATATTATCATGAAGATCTGTAAATTGATGTAAGTTTTTGCTGGTAATAATTTACAGACCCTTTCTTTAAAAACGGAATATTGGCCACCCAAATACATTTAAAACATACTGTTTGTTTATTTATTTATTTATTTATTTCTATTTTTGTCTCTAGCAAGCCAACGCCTGAAGAAGGTACATACTGTACCGAAATGTCAATCATGACCCTAACCTTAACCCTAATCCCAACCCCAAATCCTAACCCTATTCGACGTTTTGACATCAAAATGGTAAGTTAACTCATACTTTTTTGGATAATGTGTTAAGGATGTTAGGCTAGGCTAGGCTGAGCTAGGATAGGCTAAGCTAGGCTAGGCTAAACTAAGCCAGGCTAGGCTAGGATAGGCTATGCTAAACTAGGCTAGGCTAAGCTAGGCTAGGCATGAAATATATGTTCAGATTTAAAAATTCAAAAAAAACATGTCTGTAATATAGGTACCAATAGACTCCAAATAACCTGACACGTGCTCCTAACAATGTCCACCAGGAAGTTTTTTGGCTGTGGGACTTAGTGAAATTTTCGTCCCATTCATTCCTATGGCAAAACGGTTTGTCGCGAATAACTCCGGAATGGAAGGTCGTAGAGACTCGGGAGTGGGTGGCGTCCCACATAACTCGAGGTCTCTGAACACGCCAGAAGTGGTCCCGTGTCTCTACGACCTTCCGTTCCGGAGATATCGTCAAAATAAAATAAAATAACCCATTTTTTCGGCTCTGGCTCCGCCCCCGATGTCGCAGCGTAACGGGTTTGGTATCAGCGGATAGCCCTGGGCCAACTGAATCCAGGGAGGGGTCGCACATCACTCTAGGACCTTCCGGACGGACGCTAGAGCCAAAAAACCAAATGGTCTGATATCGTCTGGGCAGACATTTACCTTATTTACCCTATAACCTAACCCTAACCCTAACCCCTAACCCTAACCCTAACCCTAACCCTAACCCTAACCTACCCTAACCCTAACCCTAACCCTAACCACAAGGAACCCCAACGGGGTCTCGCAATAATAATTCAAATACACATGGTGGTACTTACCTGGCATCTGTGGGACATCGGGGATGGGACTCGGGAAGGACAGTGCACAACACGTCCCTGGCCTAGGCTAGGACGTGGATCTTTGTGGAAATCCTAACCCTAACCCTAACCCCAATAAACCCCAACTGGGGCTCGGGATAATAACCCAAATACACATGGGGGTACTTACCTGGCATCTGTGAGGCATCGGGGATGGGACTCGGGAAGGACAGTGCACAACATGGCCTTGGCCTAGGCTAGGACGTGGATCTTTGTGAAAATCCTAACCAGCCAGTGCCTCCCGGGTCCTGTCTGGATGTTAAGCGGTGCCAGCACGTATCCCCTGTCCATGTTTCTCCTGATGGGCATGTGAAATTGGCCGAGAAAATCACTGGTATGCCTAAAAGGTGAAAGAAAATTTAAAAGGAAAACAATAAACACTCAAAAAAGGAAAATAAAGGGAAAATGGTTATTACCTATGCATAAGAAAGTTCTGATTGGGGTTAAAAACCATAAATGTCCAGTGGAATTATTTAAATATTTGGTACAATTCTAAAGATTAACTGCAACCCATTCACTCCAATACAAAAAGAAAAAGGAAAAAACTGTAAGGGTACATATGGAAAATTGAAAATAGATTCGATAGAAAATTCCTAATGGCATTTAAGAAACATGTAAAAGTATTCAAATGTTTAAATTTAATAATTTTAGTTAGTTTTTATAACCAATTTTAGCCCATTCAAACTCAATGGAAAATGGAATTTACTTAGTCATTCTCTAACAAGGAAGGGGAGGGGCCTTCCTCAGAGTATAAATAGAACACAGGCTCAAACACAGGCACACATGCATCGATTCTCCTGCTATCCAGCGTTTATCTCCCAAAAGTCTATTTCTAGACTGAAGAAAGCTCTGTCCAGCGTTTATCTCCCAAAAGTCTATTTCTAGACTGAAGGAAGCTGTAATTTTTTTTGGTTTTGTTTTAAGCAAAATCCAGCATTTATCTTCCAAAAGTCTATTTCTAGACTGAAGAAGGCTCTGATTTTTTGTTTTCAACACAAATCCAGCATTTATCTTCCAAAAGTCTATTTCTAGACTGAAGGAAGCTATGGTTTTGTTTTTTTTTTTGATTAAACAAAATCCAGCATTTATCTTCCAAAAGTCTATTTCTAGACTAAACAGAACACTACCTATTCAAAAGTTTTTTGTGGTCTTTCACTGACATCTTGTGGCCAAACCGTATAATTGCATCGAAATATTATCATGAAGATCTGTAAATTGATGTAAGTTTTTGCTGGTAATAATTTACAGACCCTTTCTTTAAAAACGGAATATTGGCCACCCAAATACATTTAAAACATACTGTTTGTTTATTTATTTATTTATTTATTTCTATTTTTGTCTCTAGCAAGCCAACGCCTGAAGAAGGTACATACTGTACCGAAATGTCAATCATGACCCTAACCTTAACCCTAATCCCAACCCCAAATCCTAACCCTATTCGACGTTTTGACATCAAAATGGTAAGTTAACTCATACTTTTTTGGATAATGTGTTAAGGATGTTAGGCTAGGCTAGGCTGAGCTAGGATAGGCTAAGCTAGGCTAGGCTAAACTAAGCCAGGCTAGGCTAGGATAGGCTATGCTAAACTAGGCTAGGCTAAGCTAGGCTAGGCATGAAATATATGTTCAGATTTAAAAATTCAAAAAAAACATGTCTGTAATATAGGTACCAATAGACTCCAAATAACCTGACACGTGCTCCTAACAATGTCCACCAGGAAGTTTTTTGGCTGTGGGACTTAGTGAAATTTTCGTCCCATTCATTCCTATGGCAAAACGGTTTGTCGCGAATAACTCCGGAATGGAAGGTCGTAGAGACTCGGGAGTGGGTGGCGTCCCACATAACTCGAGGTCTCTGAACACGCCAGAAGTGGTCCCGTGTCTCTACGACCTTCCGTTCCGGAGATATCGTCAAAATAAAATAAAATAACCCATTTTTTCGGCTCTGGCTCCGCCCCCGATGTCGCAGCGTAACGGGTTTGGTATCAGCGGATAGCCCTGGGCCAACTGAATCCAGGGAGGGGTCGCACATCACTCTAGGACCTTCCGGACGGACGCTAGAGCCAAAAAACCAAATGGTCTGATATCGTCTGGGCAGACATTTACCTTATTTACCCTATAACCTAACCCTAACCCTAACCCTAACCCTAACCTAACCTAACCCTAACCCTAACCCTAACCCTAACCTACCCTAACCCTAACCCTAACCCTAACCACAAGGAACCCCAACGGGGTCTCGCAATAATAATTCAAATACACATGGTGGTACTTACCTGGCATCTGTGGGACATCGGGGATGGGACTCGGGAAGGACAGTGCACAACACGTCCCTGGCCTAGGCTAGGACGTGGATCTTTGTGGAAATCCTAACCCTAACCCTAACCCCAATAAACCCCAACTGGGGCTCGGGATAATAACCCAAATACACATGGGGGTACTTACCTGGCATCTGTGAGGCATCGGGGATGGGACTCGGGAAGGACAGTGCACAACATGGCCTTGGCCTAGGCTAGGACGTGGATCTTTGTGAAAATCCTAACCAGCCAGTGCCTCCCGGGTCCTGTCTGGATGTTAAGCGGTGCCAGCACGTATCCCCTGTCCATGTTTCTCCTGATGGGCATGTGAAATTGGCCGAGAAAATCACTGGTATGCCTAAAAGGTGAAAGAAAATTTAAAAGGAAAACAATAAACACTCAAAAAAGGAAAATAAAGGGAAAATGGTTATTACCTATGCATAAGAAAGTTCTGATTGGGGTTAAAAACCATAAATGTCCAGTGGAATTATTTAAATATTTGGTACAATTCTAAAGATTAACTGCAACCCATTCACTCCAATACAAAAAGAAAAAGGAAAAAACTGTAAGGGTACATATGGAAAATTGAAAATAGATTCGATAGAAAATTCCTAATGGCATTTAAGAAACATGTAAAAGTATTCAAATGTTTAAATTTAATAATTTTAGTTAGTTTTTATAACCAATTTTAGCCCATTCAAACTCAATGGAAAATGGAATTTACTTAGTCATTCTCTAACAAGGAAGGGGAGGGGCCTTCCTCAGAGTATAAATAGAACACAGGCTCAAACACAGGCACACATGCATCGATTCTCCTGCTATCCAGCGTTTATCTCCCAAAAGTCTATTTCTAGACTGAAGAAAGCTCTGTCCAGCGTTTATCTCCCAAAAGTCTATTTCTAGACTGAAGGAAGCTGTAATTTTTTTTGGTTTTGTTTTAAGCAAAATCCAGCATTTATCTTCCAAAAGTCTATTTCTAGACTGAAGAAGGCTCTGATTTTTTGTTTTCAACACAAATCCAGCATTTATCTTCCAAAAGTCTATTTCTAGACTGAAGGAAGCTATGGTTTTGTTTTTTTTTTTGATTAAACAAAATCCAGCATTTATCTTCCAAAAGTCTATTTCTAGACTAAACAGAACACTACCTATTCAAAAGTTTTTTGTGGTCTTTCACTGACATCTTGTGGCCAAACCGTATAATTGCATCGAAATATTATCATGAAGATCTGTAAATTGATGTAAGTTTTTGCTGGTAATAATTTACAGACCCTTTCTTTAAAAACGGAATATTGGCCACCCAAATACATTTAAAACATACTGTTTGTTTATTTATTTATTTATTTATTTCTATTTTTGTCTCTAGCAAGCCAACGCCTGAAGAAGGTACATACTGTACCGAAATGTCAATCATGACCCTAACCTTAACCCTAATCCCAACCCCAAATCCTAACCCTATTCGACGTTTTGACATCAAAATGGTAAGTTAACTCATACTTTTTTGGATAATGTGTTAAGGATGTTAGGCTAGGCTAGGCTGAGCTAGGATAGGCTAAGCTAGGCTAGGCTAAACTAAGCCAGGCTAGGCTAGGATAGGCTATGCTAAACTAGGCTAGGCTAAGCTAGGCTAGGCATGAAATATATGTTCAGATTTAAAAATTCAAAAAAAACATGTCTGTAATATAGGTACCAATAGACTCCAAATAACCTGACACGTGCTCCTAACAATGTCCACCAGGAAGTTTTTTGGCTGTGGGACTTAGTGAAATTTTCGTCCCATTCATTCCTATGGCAAAACGGTTTGTCGCGAATAACTCCGGAATGGAAGGTCGTAGAGACTCGGGAGTGGGTGGCGTCCCACATAACTCGAGGTCTCTGAACACGCCAGAAGTGGTCCCGTGTCTCTACGACCTTCCGTTCCGGAGATATCGTCAAAATAAAATAAAATAACCCATTTTTTCGGCTCTGGCTCCGCCCCCGATGTCGCAGCGTAACGGGTTTGGTATCAGCGGATAGCCCTGGGCCAACTGAATCCAGGGAGGGGTCGCACATCACTCTAGGACCTTCCGGACGGACGCTAGAGCCAAAAAACCAAATGGTCTGATATCGTCTGGGCAGACATTTACCTTATTTACCCTATAACCTAACCCTAACCCTAACCCTAACCCCTAACCCTTAACCCTAACCCTAACCCTAACCCTACCCTAACCCTAACCCTAACCTAACCCTAACCCTAACCCTAACCCTAACCACAAGGAACCCCAACGGGGTCTCGCAATAATAATTCAAATACACATGGTGGTACTTACCTGGCATCTGTGGGACATCGGGGATGGGACTCGGGAAGGACAGTGCACAACACGTCCCTGGCCTAGGCTAGGACGTGGATCTTTGTGGAAATCCTAACCCTAACCCTAACCCCAATAAACCCCAACTGGGGCTCGGGATAATAACCCAAATACACATGGGGGTACTTACCTGGCATCTGTGAGGCATCGGGGATGGGACTCGGGAAGGACAGTGCACAACATGGCCTTGGCCTAGGCTAGGACGTGGATCTTTGTGAAAATCCTAACCAGCCAGTGCCTCCCGGGTCCTGTCTGGATGTTAAGCGGTGCCAGCACGTATCCCCTGTCCATGTTTCTCCTGATGGGCATGTGAAATTGGCCGAGAAAATCACTGGTATGCCTAAAAGGTGAAAGAAAATTTAAAAGGAAAACAATAAACACTCAAAAAAGGAAAATAAAGGGAAAATGGTTATTACCTATGCATAAGAAAGTTCTGATTGGGGTTAAAAACCATAAATGTCCAGTGGAATTATTTAAATATTTGGTACAATTCTAAAGATTAACTGCAACCCATTCACTCCAATACAAAAAGAAAAAGGAAAAAACTGTAAGGGTACATATGGAAAATTGAAAATAGATTCGATAGAAAATTCCTAATGGCATTTAAGAAACATGTAAAAGTATTCAAATGTTTAAATTTAATAATTTTAGTTAGTTTTTATAACCAATTTTAGCCCATTCAAACTCAATGGAAAATGGAATTTACTTAGTCATTCTCTAACAAGGAAGGGGAGGGGCCTTCCTCAGAGTATAAATAGAACACAGGCTCAAACACAGGCACACATGCATCGATTCTCCTGCTATCCAGCGTTTATCTCCCAAAAGTCTATTTCTAGACTGAAGAAAGCTCTGTCCAGCGTTTATCTCCCAAAAGTCTATTTCTAGACTGAAGGAAGCTGTAATTTTTTTTGGTTTTGTTTTAAGCAAAATCCAGCATTTATCTTCCAAAAGTCTATTTCTAGACTGAAGAAGGCTCTGATTTTTTGTTTTCAACACAAATCCAGCATTTATCTTCCAAAAGTCTATTTCTAGACTGAAGGAAGCTATGGTTTTGTTTTTTTTTTTGATTAAACAAAATCCAGCATTTATCTTCCAAAAGTCTATTTCTAGACTAAACAGAACACTACCTATTCAAAAGTTTTTTGTGGTCTTTCACTGACATCTTGTGGCCAAACCGTATAATTGCATCGAAATATTATCATGAAGATCTGTAAATTGATGTAAGTTTTTGCTGGTAATAATTTACAGACCCTTTCTTTAAAAACGGAATATTGGCCACCCAAATACATTTAAAACATACTGTTTGTTTATTTATTTATTTATTTATTTCTATTTTTGTCTCTAGCAAGCCAACGCCTGAAGAAGGTACATACTGTACCGAAATGTCAATCATGACCCTAACCTTAACCCTAATCCCAACCCCAAATCCTAACCCTATTCGACGTTTTGACATCAAAATGGTAAGTTAACTCATACTTTTTTGGATAATGTGTTAAGGATGTTAGGCTAGGCTAGGCTGAGCTAGGATAGGCTAAGCTAGGCTAGGCTAAACTAAGCCAGGCTAGGCTAGGATAGGCTATGCTAAACTAGGCTAGGCTAAGCTAGGCTAGGCATGAAATATATGTTCAGATTTAAAAATTCAAAAAAAACATGTCTGTAATATAGGTACCAATAGACTCCAAATAACCTGACACGTGCTCCTAACAATGTCCACCAGGAAGTTTTTTGGCTGTGGGACTTAGTGAAATTTTCGTCCCATTCATTCCTATGGCAAAACGGTTTGTCGCGAATAACTCCGGAATGGAAGGTCGTAGAGACTCGGGAGTGGGTGGCGTCCCACATAACTCGAGGTCTCTGAACACGCCAGAAGTGGTCCCGTGTCTCTACGACCTTCCGTTCCGGAGATATCGTCAAAATAAAATAAAATAACCCATTTTTTCGGCTCTGGCTCCGCCCCCGATGTCGCAGCGTAACGGGTTTGGTATCAGCGGATAGCCCTGGGCCAACTGAATCCAGGGAGGGGTCGCACATCACTCTAGGACCTTCCGGACGGACGCTAGAGCCAAAAAACCAAATGGTCTGATATCGTCTGGGCAGACATTTACCTTATTTACCCTAACCCTAACCCTAACCCAAGCCATGAAGTCAAGGGTAAACAAGCCATTTCTAGCTTAAGGCTGAAAAACAGGACAGCCACTGAATAACTGTCTTTTCTTTGTTTCGAGGATGTGGTTCTGCAGCTTTTGGAGGTCGGTCTGACACATAATGACTTTTTGGTTCTGAGTGCTGTTTGCAGATTGGGGGAGCAGCAAGGGGTAAGCGATAAAAGTCTGTTTTTAGACTGAAAAGGGCTCACTGCCATCTTGTGGCCAAACCATGTAATTGCATTTAAATGTTATTATTTCTTTAAAAACAGAATATTGGCCATCAGCGTTTGTTTTCCAAAAGTCTACATCTAGACTAAACAAAACCCAAATATATGAACTCTAACCCTAACCCTAATTCTAACCTCAACCCCAAGAGGTACAAGCTGACTCCTAACCTTAATTCTAACCATAACCCCAATTCTAAATTCTAATCCTAACCCTAACCCCAAATCATAACCCTAACCCATCCCCAAATCCTGGACTTGTGATTGGGCATGGGACACAAGCTCGGGTTTGATCACCCTGTGGCTGGCCACCTTTGATGAGGGTGTCTAGTGTTGAAAGGCCGAAACACCCCATGATTCAAAGGAACACTACTGATGATGTGTCCTAAAATTGACTGAGATACAATCCCCACGCCACGTTTAACATCAAAGGAGAATGGAAGGATAGTCCAAATACACGTTGGGGTGCTTGCTTGGCATCTGTGGGGCGTCGGGGATGGGGCTTGGGAAGGACAGTGCACAACACGGCCTTGGCCTAGGCCAGGACGTGGATCTTTGTGGTAACCCTAACCCTAACCCTAACCCCAAATCATAACCCTAACCCATCCCCAAATCCTGGACTTGTGATTGGGCATGGGACACAAGCTCGGGTTTGATCACCCTGTGGCTGGCCACCTTTGATGAGGGTGTCTAGTGTTGAAAGGCCGAAACACCCCATGATTCAAAGGAACACTACTGATGATGTGTCCTAAAATTGACTGAGATACAATCCCCACGCCACGTTTAACATCAAAGGAGAATGGAAGGATAGTCCAAATACACGTTGGGGTGCTTGCTTGGCATCTGTGGGGCGTCGGGGATGGGGCTTGGGAAGGACAGTGCACAACATGGCCTTGGCCTAGGCCAGGACGTGGATCTTTGTGGTAAACCTAACCCTAACCCTAACCCTAACCCTAACCCCAAATCATAACCCTAACCCATCCCCAAATCCTGGACTTGTGATTGGGCATGGGACACAAGCTCGGGTTTGATCACCCTGTGGCTGGCCACCTTTGATGAGGGTGTCTAGTGTTGAAAGGCCGAAACACCCCATGATTCAAAGGAACACTACTGATGATGTGTCCTAAAATTGACTGAGATATAATCCCCAAGCCACGTTTAACATCAAAGGAGAATGGAAGGATAGTCCAAATACACGTCGGGGTGCTTGCTTGGCATCTGTGGGGCGTCGGGGATGGGGCTTGGGAAGGACAGTGCACAACACGGCCTTGGCCTAGGCCAGGACGTGGATCTTTGTGGTAACCCTAACCCTAACCCTAACCCACAGCGTAACGGGTTTGGTATCAGCGGATAGCCCTGGGCCAGCTGAATCCAGGGAGTGGTCGCACATCACTCTAGGACCTTCCGAACGGACACTAGAGCCAAAAAAACGAATGGTCTGATATGGTCTGGGCAGACATTTCCCTTATTTACCCTATAACCTAACCCTAACCTAACCCTCACCTAACCAAATGGTCTGGGCAGACATTTACCTTATTTACCCTATAACCTAACCCTAACCCTAATGGGTTTGGTATCAGCGGATAGCCCTGGGCCAGCTGAATCCAGGGAGGGGTCGCACATCACTCTAGGACCTTCCGAACGGACGCTAGAGCCAAAAAAACAAATGGTCTGATATCGTCTGGGCAGACATTTACCTTATTTACCCTGTAACCTAACCCAGCTGAATCCAGGGAGGGGTCGCACATCACTCTAGGACCTTCCGAACGGACGCTAGAGCCAAAAAACCAAATGGTCTGATATGGTCTGGGCAGACATTTACCTTATTTACCCTATAACCCTCACCCTAATAAACCCCATCTGGGGCTCGGAATAATAATCCAAATACACATGGGAGTACTTACCTGGCATCTGTGGGGCATTGGGGATGGGACTCGCAAAGGACAGTGCACAACACGGCCTTGGCCTAGGCTAGGACGTGGATCTTTGTGGAAATCCTAACCAGCCAGTGCCTCCTGGGTCCTGTCTGGATGTTAAGCGGTGCCAGCACGTATCCCCTGTCCATGTTTCTCCTGATGGGCATGTGAAATTGGCCGAGAAAATCACTGGTATGCCTAAAAGGTGAAAGAAAATTTAAAAGGAAAACAATAAACACTCAAAAAAGGAAAATAAAGGGAAAGTGGTTATTACCTATTCATAAGAAAGTCCTGATTGGGGTTAAAAACCATAAATGTCCAATGGAATTATTTAAATATTTGGTACAATTCTAAAGATTAACTGCAACCCATTCACTCCAATACAAAAAGAAAAAGGAAAAAACTGTAAGGGTACATATGGAAAATTGAAAATAGATTTGATAGAAAATTTCTAATGGCATTTAAGAAACATGTAAAAGTATTCAAATGATTAAATTTAATAATTTTAGTTAGTTTTTATAACCAATTTTAGCCCATTCAAACTCAGTGGAAAATGGAATTTGCTTAGTCATTCTCTAACAAGGAAGGGGAGGGGCCTTCCTAAGAGTATAAATAGAACACAGGCTCAAACACAGGCACACATGCATTGATTCTCCTGCTATCCAGCGTTTATCTCCCAAAAGTCTATTTCTAGACTGAAGGAAGCTCTAATTTTTTTTGGTTTTGTTTTAAGCAAAATCCAGCATTTATCTTCCAAAAGTCTATTTCTAGACTGAGGAGAATTCTGATTTTTTGTTTTCAACAAAATCCAGCATTTATCTTCCAAAAGTCTATTTCTAGACTGAAGAAGGCTCTGATTTTTTGTTTTCAACAAAATCCAGTATTTATATTCCAAAAGTCTATTTCTAGACTGAAGGAAGCTCTGGTTTTTTTTGATTAAACAAAATCCAGCATTTATCTTCCAAAAGTCTATTTCTAGACTAAACAGAACACTACCTATTCAAAAGTTTTTTGTGGTCTTTCACTGACATCTTGTGGCCAAACCGTATAATTGCATCGAAATATTATCATCAAACCCAAATACATTTAAAACGTACTGTTTATTTATTTATATTTATTTATTTTTGTCTCTAGCAAGCCAATGCCCGAAGAAGGTACATACTGTACCGAAATGTCGCGACTGGCTTGCCCCTCCCCCCTTTTCCCCCCCTTGTTTTAAACAAAGTTTATTTCCTTCTATTTCCCCCTTCTTCTGTCTTCTTTTTCACAATATGAGTGAGTGGACGGTGGTACAACGGGGCAGGTCCCGTCGAGGCCTTATGCATTTAGCACAATGGTACCATAACCCACGTATTATTGAATATAGACCCCCATTCAACAAAAAGGAACAGAAAAAGATTCATAACCCTTATTATTCAGATAATAGGTTTGCGGTCTTAGCTGATAAAGGGAACCACTCACGGAGTGTCTTTAGGGGCAGAACTCAAAATCGAGACACCTCTAATCAAAGGACTAAGGTGAGATGGGCAGCAACAACCCCTACTAAAAACAGCACACAAAACAATACACCAATCACTGACCGGGACAGGCAGAACATCAAATCGATGTATAGCCTCATCCGTTCGATTCATCACTTAAGCAAGGTTTCAACCTCTTTGAGCCCCACACGCCAACTGCCATCTTTACAAAGGCTCACTGAAACCTTGTGCACGATCATAAAGCCGGCCTCTCCTTCAGAGCGCACTCAAGTTTATTTATTTGTACAGCGCTTTTAACAATAAACATTGTCGCAAAGCAGCTTTACAGAATTTGAACGACTTAAAACATGAGCTAATTTTATCCCTAATCTATCCCCAATGAGCAAGCCTGTGGCGACGGTGGCAAGGAAAAACTCCCTCAGACGACATGAGGAAGAAACCTCGAGAGGAACCAGATTCAAAAGGGAACCCATCCTCATTTGGGCAACAACAGACAGCCTGACTATAATATTAACAGTTTTAACAGGTATAACCCTCAACTGTCCTCATGGGGCCGTCCTTCACAGGAGTGGGGCGATAAAACTCCGACCAGACACAGGGCACCAGGATGGATCAAGCAGGTCCGAGGGGCAGAAGAGGCCAGCATCTCAATCCCAGGATCAACATGTAACTCAGAGGGACAGATGGGGGGGGGGGGGGGGGGGAGAGAGAAAGAAAACACGTTGTTAGGTATGCCCTAAAAATGACAAGTATTAAATCTGTGTGGTAGGCTCGCAGAGACGAGAGTCTTTACATCAGGCATGACGCACAATGGCATGTTAATATGGTAAAAAATATATCATGACCTGCTCTGGCTGGATGCTTGATTGGGTGATGGGAGCACACTCCTCAGCAATGATGAGATGCAGATGGGACCCTTAGGCCTGGCCAAGACAATTCAGTTACATTTCACCGGGTCTCAATTACTGTTAGAGGGTAATGCGAGGAACTGGCTCTATAACACCAATTCATTTTTTGTATGTTTTGGAAGAACATTATAAACAAAATATAGACTCTCTCTTGGAGAAATTAAAGAGTGAGATCAGGGGCAATTGGCACCCTCTGTTTGATACGGCCACTAGGTGGGCTACTCGCAATTATGGCAAAAAGCTTCAAAGAGCCACCCTTGACCAGGCCCAAGCAGAACTGGCCTCCGCACTGGATGATCGTGCAAATGAGGGCAAGACGTCCAGTCGACCTAGAGGGGCTGAACAGGGCGTGTGCAAAACAACATCTGTCACGGAAGTGACATTGAGCCAGGGTTAGGGTTAGGCATCCAGTATCTGACCTTGGTCTGAACCTCCCAAAGTCAATGACCAGCTCCTTGGTCTTTGAGGTGTTGAGCTGCCGATGGTTCCTGTTGCACCACACAGCAAAGTCCCTCACCAGGCTCCTATACTCCTCCTCTCTGTCATCACTGATACACCCAACAATGGCTGTGTCATCGGCAAACTTCTGAATATGACACAGCTCCAAGTTGTAGCAGAAGTCCGCGGTATACAGGGTGAAGAGAAGAGGGGCCAGCACCATGCCCTGGGGTGCTCCGGCGCTGCTAATTACAGTGTCAGACGTGATGTCCTTCAGCCCACGGGCGCAGATAGAGGGTGGGACGGGTGGGATTCGTCCCACCCAGATTTAAATTCACCTCGTTCGGTCCCCCCCACTTATAGGGAGGAAAAAACGTCTATGCTGTCTTTCTTTGCATAAGGCAAACCTCAAGGAAAAATCAAAAGACTAATTGCCATTCGGTTTATTGAGGTGCACAGCAGTACATACATAGTTGCAACAACTCACATAAAACAAAACAAAGACTGATATTCGGTTGGTTGAGCTGCGCAGACTGCACAGGTTGCGAGCTCGAGCTTGGTTGCTATGGTTACCCACAACAAGTTTGACAGGCATATCGGGGACAGCTCCTAGTTCAGGACCCCAACACGGCATGATGAAAGGTGCCAAACCGAAAAGACAGAAAACGATTGCATCGTTTTTTCAAAAAACAATGACTGTAAGTAAACTGTGCCTTACTTTATCATATCACCTTGCAATTTTTTGATAGTCTGTTCAAAGTAATGTCGTAGTGAAAGTAAAATCGTACAGAGTAGAGATGCCTTTCTGGTAGCCTCCTTCTTTTGGTGGTAGCCTGTAGATACAGTGCTCAGAAGGCAGTTTTAATGTTTAATCTGGCGTTCCCTGCCATAATTTCAGCGAGCATATTCTTTCATAAGGAAACTTTGCGAAGAGTTGTTGACTGACTGCCACTCATGCAACACACAGGCATAGTTAGAAAGTTAGAAAGCTAACGGTTGCAGGGATGAAGGAGTGATGGTTTTTTTTGTCTTAGCTGAGTAATGTCGCCGCCCTGAGGGCATCAGAGTATATTCCTCGCACAACACATGTTGGGGGTGGGGTTAGTTTACTGGCAGCTTTGTCCCCCCCAGTTCAAAAAACGTATCTGCACCCCTGCTTCAGCCTGACGTACTGTGGCCTGTCAGTGAGGTAGCTGGAGATCCAGGTGACCAGGCAGGGGTCCACTCACATCCTGCTCAGTTTGTCCTGAAGCAATAGGGGCTGGATGGTGTTGAAGGCACTCGAGAAGTCCAAGAAGAGGATCCTCACTGTGCCATTTCCCTTATCCAGATGCAAGTGGGCTCAGTGTAGCAGGTAGAGGATGGCGTCTTCCACATAGGTCAATAGTAGCATTTTATAATCAGTGTGAAATCTGATTGGGAGCCAATGCAGCACGGATAAGATGGGGTGATGTGGTCATATTTTCTGGTTCTGATTAAGGACTCTTGCTGCTGCATTCAGAACTAACTGGAGCTTGTTTATGTACCTACTGGAACATCCAGACAGTAAGGCATTACAATAATCCAACCTCGAGGTAACAAATACATGAACTAGTTTCTCTGCCTCATGTAGTGACAATTTCTTATCTTTGCAATATTTCTTTGCTGAAAGAAGGCTATCCATGTAATATTTACATGAGCTTTGAATGAAAGACTGGAGCCAATAATCACACAAAAGTCTTTTACTGCTGCCCATGAAGAAATAGAAAGGTTATCCAGAGTTACTATGTAATCAGAAAACTTACTTCTAGCTGCACGCGGTCCTAGTACTAGGAATGTTTTGTCAGAATTAAGAAGAAAGGAAGTTAATAAGCATCCAGTGTCTAATGTCCTTTACACATTCTTCAGTTTTATTAAGTTGGTGTCTCTCATCTGGCTTTGCTGAAACATACAACTGTGTTCTCAACATAACAGTGGAAAGTATTACCATGCTTACGAATAATATTACCCAGAAGTAATATATATAAAGAAAAAGCATTGGGCCAAAGACAGAACCTTGTGGAACACCAAACTTGATATTAGCATGCATAGAGAAGTCACCATTTACATATATAAATTGATAATGATCAGTTAAATAAAATCTGAGCCAGTAGAGGACTGTTCCTTTTCCTATGACATTTTTTTAGCTTATCAAGGAGAACCGTATGACCAGTGGTGTTAAAAGCTGCACTAAGGTCAAGCAGCACAAGCAAGGAGACACAAGCCTGATCAGGAACTAGTAGTAGGTCATTTACTACTTTAACCAGTGTGGTCACTGTGCTATGATGAGGTCTAAATTCTGACTGATACATTTCATGGATGTTACTCCTATGTAGATATGAGCATAACTGCTGTTCCACAGCTTTTTCTAAGATCTTGGAGATAAAAAGGAGGTTTGATGTTGGCCTATAATTGGACAGCTGACAGTGTTTTTTTAAAATTAATGATCTCACAAACTGCTAGTTTAAAAGATTTAGGCACGTAGCCACTGCTAAAAGAATAACTGATTATTTTTAGATGATGTTTGATTGCTTCTAGTGTTATCAGTTTGAAGAATCATGTAGGTAAGGGATCTTGTACACAAATTGAAGATTTTGTTGAGGAAGTAAGTGAAAATAGTTGTCTCTCAGGGGAGTAAAACAAATTATTGCTCTGATGTAGTTATATTATTCTCTACAGGAATACTTATCAAATTGTCGGGCTTTAAATTAATATTTAGATTTTTTTGCATCATTTTCAATTTTGCCACTGAAAAAAAATGAAGTCATATTGAAGGTGTGCATGTTTCTGTGGTGGTCTTATTCCTATAAATTTTGCTAAGATATTACATAAGAATTTAGGATTATTTTTAGTATCCTCTATGAGGGTGGAGAGATACGTTGATCTAGCAGCACAAAGAGCTTGTCGATGTAGTTCAAGAGGCTCTCCTACCATGCTAATTGGAATACTGTCAATTTTGTTTGATGCCATTTTCTAATTTTATGATTTAAGATGCATGTGTTATCATTAGACCAGGGTGCTAGTTTTTTTTTCTCCTGAATTATTTTCTTTTAAGTGGCGCTACATTATCTAAAGTATAGTGGAACGTTGATCCTAAGCATTCAGTTGGCTGATCAAGTTCTGTGGGGTCTGATGGTGATCCAATCAAAGTTGATAACTCTGGGGAAACTATTGATATAACTTTATGCAGTAGTTGATGTGAATGTACTTTTGATGCGATGGCTTGGCAACGTGCATATATTATTGCTAAGACGTTTCAAATGAGATGAGGTAATGATTTCTGGTAGCTTCAGACTGTGGAAGTGTGACTATATGTTCTATATTTAATAGTCAAGTTTATTTGTATAGCACTTTTAACAGGCATTGTCACAAAGCAGCTTTACAGAAAATACAATACAAATGCAAGTATTAGATCAAGAGTGTGACCACCATTATGAGTTGGTCCTAGGATGTTCTGATTAACCCCTACTGAATGGACATGAATGCTGTTCTCAGACAGTCTTCCAGATTATCAAAATGGATAATATCACTAACAATTAATTATTGGTTTAAAGAATTAACCAGGTTTAACATGAAATGTGCAAATTCACAAAAGAATTCAAAATATAGACCATGGGTCTGTAAATAATAATTAGCTGAACTGACTGGGTAGACTTTTTTTTTTTAGGCTACACGTTAGTATTAAGAACTTCAATTACACTAAATTTTTGCTCAGGTTTTTGCATGATGCCTAGATTATCATTATAAATAAGTGTGATGCCACCTTCTCTACCAGTTAGGTGAAACTGATGCATATAGCAGGGCAAGCTTCATACTCATTTGCTTTGATCCACATTTCTGTTAAACATAATACATTAAACACCTGATCAGTAATAATTCCAGGAATCATTCCATTAACAATTAGTCTCGTGCTGCAGTTAAATCATTAGTTGTATGGTGGTAATTAATAACCACTTACGGTCAAAAGAAAACATCAATAGTCTTGTTTTAAACATCACTATAAAGATTACATATTTTAAAACAGGCATATAATATGAACAATAAAGTTCAAAGTACAGATCACTTTCAGCCAAAACAGTAATAACCATATTTAATTTGACAATTTTAAATCATGCAATGTTGGTGCACTTGTGGGTCTTAAATGCAACTGAAAAAGTAAACATCTTCCCACACTGTGAGCAGTGATATGGCTTCTCTCCTGTGTGAATGCGCTGGTGTTGTTGGAGATAACTCTGCGTCATAAAATTCTTTCCACACTGTGAGCAGTGATGCAGCTTTTCTCCTGTGTGAATGCGCTGGTGTTTTTGGAAATAACGCTGCGTCGTAAAATACTTTCCACACTGTGAGCAATGATGTGGCTTCTCTCCTGTGTGAACGCGCTGGTGTTGTTGGAGATTACTCTGTGTTGTAAAACTCTTTCCACACTGTGAGCAGGGATGTGGTTTCTCTCCTGTGTGAACGCGCTGGTGTCGTTGGAGATTACTCCGTGTCGTAAAACTCTTTCCACACTGTGAGCAGTGATATGGCTTCTCTCCTGTGTGAATGCGCTGGTGTTGTTGGAGAGTACTCTGTTGAGTAAAACTCTTTCCACAGTGTGAGCAGAGATGTGGCTTCTCTCCTGTGTGCAAGTGCTGGTGGACTTGGAGATTACTCTGCGTCGTAAAACTCTTTCCACACTGTGAGCAGTGATACGGCTTCTCTCCTGTGTGCAAGTGCTGGTGGAATTGGAGATTACTCTGTGTCGTAAAACTCTTTCCACACTGTGAGCAGTGATGTGGCTTCTCTCCGGTGTGAACACGCTGGTGTCGCTGGAGATGACTCTGTGTCGTAAAACTCTTTCCACACTGTGAGCAGTGATACGGCTTCTCTCCTGTGTGAATGCGCTGGTGAACGTGGAGAACACTCTGCGTTGTAAAACTCTTCCCACACTGTGAACAGTGAGATGGCTTCTTTCCTGTGTGACTGTGCTGGTGGACTTGGAGATGACTCTGACGAGTAAAACTCTTTCCGCACTGGGAGCAGTGATACGGCTTCTCTCCCGTATGAACGCGCTGGTGGACTTGGAGACCACTCTGATGAGTAAAACTCTTTCCACACAGTGAGCAGTGATACGGCTTCTCTCCTGTGTGAATGCGCTGGTGTTGTTGGAGAACACTCTGTCGAGTAAACCTTTTTCCACACTGGGAGCAGTGATACGGCTTCTCTCCTGTGTGAATGCGCTGGTGGACTTGGAGACGACTCTGATAAGTAAAACTCTTTCCACACTGTGAGCAGTGATACGGCTTCTCTCCTGTGTGACTGCGCTGGTGGACTTGGAGATGACTCCGATAAGTAAAACTCTTTCCACACTGCAAGCAGTGATACGGCTTCTCTCCTGTGTGAATGCGCTGGTGTTGGTGGAGAACATTCTGTCGAGTAAACCTCTTTCCACACTGAGAGCAGTGATACGGCTTCTCTCCTGTGTGAATGCGCTGGTGGACTTGGAGACGACTCTGATAAGTAAAACTCTTTCCACACTGCGAGCAGCGATACGGCTTCTCTCCTGTGTGACTGCACTGGTGTCGTTGGAGACTACTCTGACGATTAAAACTCTTTCCACACTGTGAGCAGTGATACGGCTTCTCTCCTGTGTGAATGCGCTGGTGTCGTTGGAGATGACTCTGATGAGTAAAACTCTTTCCACACTGTGAACAGTAATGTGGCTTTCCTCCTCTGTGACTACAATGGTGTGTCTTGAGTACATTCTGATGACCAAAACTCTTTCCACAGTCTGAGCAGTGATGAATTTCCTTCTGTAGATCATTGTGAGAAGAGTCAGAACTGGGATTATCAGTTGATGTTGGCTGACTACTGGAGCCTTCAGAGGGGATCTGAAGCTCATATTTAATCTCTCTTGATTCCTGAAGTCTCACATACTCTTCATAATGGCATCTCTGGATGTGTTTGTCGAGGTAAATTTGAGATGCATAGGAACAAGGACATGTGGAGCAGGAAAAAACTTGCAGTAGAGCATTCTTTACTTCTGGAAAAGTGAGAAGACAAAAATATCAGAGACTGAACATGAAATGCAACATGATAAAATGTAACAACACTAATCCAATATAAGGGAGCATTTTTACTGAACCTCAAACATTCAAGATTCTACATAAATGAAGACCGAGACCCAACAAAAAAGTTTGAGGACTAAGATATAGCAACCTCTAGCTTGGAACACTGGTAGATTTAAGAAGGTACTAGAACAGCAGCTATGCACAGCATTGGCTATAACTCCATGGGTCTGAGCAACCAAGGGGAGTTGCTGGTTTCTGTTTGATCTAATGGCAAGCCTAGCCTTATTTACAGCTCGTCCAGGACTGAGAAGGAGACTCCGCCCTAGCATTCAAGGTTCTGAAAGATAGAACAATGGACCTTATTTATCAAGCTGGATATGAATAGATTTATTTGCAAATAGTTTCTAGTCACATTTACACAAAGTCTGCATTCTGTCATATAGATTTTATATATGGATTAGGTTGTCAAGTTTAAAATGCTTATTAATTTCAGTTATACGCAAATTTAATAAAATTTGGCACGGTGGCATAGTGGTTAACACGGTTGCCTCACAGGAAGAAGGTTCCGGGTTCGAACCCAGCGGCTGGTGAGGGCCTTTCTATGTGGAGTTTGCATGTTCTCCCCATGTCTGCGTGGGTTTCCTCCGGGTGCTCCAGTTTCCCCCACAGTCCGAAGACATGCAGTTAAGTTAATGTGGGGTAACCTTGGGCTGAAGTGCCCTTGAGCAAGGTACCTAACCCCTGACTGCTCCCCAGCCGCTCTAGTGTGGCTGCCCACTGCTCTGGGTGTGTGCGCCCGCATGTGTTCACTGCTTCAGATGGGTTAAATGCAGAGGATGAATTTCACTATGCTTGAAGTGTGCATGTGATTTCTTCTGCTTCTCTTCTTCTTCTTAAATTTTGATTAAACCCTAATCCATCTGATTCATATTAATGTAACTGATGAAAGCAAGCCACCATCCATACATTAAGACATAAGAATAGCAATTTAATTAAAAAATGCAGATGTATTCAAAAAAGAAAAAGAAGGGGGGGGGGGCACTGCAATGGTTCAGACGGCATTCAATTAGGTCTGCAGCAGTATAGGAATTTCCTTACTGCAGTATTTGAAGAATGCCCCCAGTGTTGTTTTGTAGTAATAAAGCAACCAAACCTACATGTTTGTTCATTCATTCATCAGATGTTACTTGTCCCTTAATATGTTGAAATTCCTGAGCTGCAAGAGTTTAAAAAAATAAACATAATTAAAAACAATTATTTCTGCATGGCATGATTTGTAGAATTATTGAATTTAATACTAAAAATGATGTTACTGCTTGTTAAATTGGTTGATAACCATCATCACATGTACTCCTGAAATAAAGCAAATGTGTTTTAATTTATCTGTATAATGCTTGATGAACGCATGTGTGTTCAACTAACTTCTATCCAGCCAGTTGATTATAATACCTTCAGTGCAATACAATGTTTTTAACCCTCCTTGTGCATTTGTGTAATAATGGGGAGGTCTGACAGCATTAATCACAAATAATGACAGCATTAATGACAAATAATCCTAGAGAGGAGTTACGATTTTCAAAAATATTCATATCATTAAAATATAAAAGAAATTGATTAGTTTATGCAACTATCCTCTTTTTCTTGCTTTGGGGGAGGGAGAAAAAAAAAGGTTGCATTGTGTGCTGCACTTGGTGCCCACGATTATCATAACCTTTTTGTTCCATTTTAGTTTTGTGGGCTTCACCAAATGCAGATTAGCTGGGGTGTGTCCACACTTGCTTATTTGTGGGCAGCCGAGTCACTAAACCTCAAGTCTGAGTCCAGTATTCAAGTCCGAGTCAAGTCCAAGTCATTAAAGAAAATTTCGAGTCGAGTACACTACTGATCTGAGTTGATCAGCCTTTTGTAAATCTGACATTTTTCTAAAAACTTTTCCAAGTCTTCACAAATGTTCACAAAGTAACCAGACTGTTTATATATATATATATATATATAAAAAAAAAACCACGTGCATCTTATCCACAAGTGTCGCTTGAGCTCATCCACAAATGATTTCAAGAAGATACAGTGCATTTATGGATTATAAACTTAAAGGTCCTGTAACCTACTTCAGCTCACACTATTAAGAGTAACCGCTGGAGGTTACAGATGCCTATATCACTATATGTTTACCTTTTGGACCAGCACATCAAAAGATTAGGCTCGCTACTGGAGAAAGGGGTATCAGAAATTGCATTGAGTAGAAGAGCAAAAACGCACACAACTCACAGGTAAGTTTTGTGTGTATTGTATTGACGCATAAACAAACAAATAATAATAAAATTAGAATGTCCTTCAGTGCATGAAATGCCACAATATCAGTCCAGAAATGAAATATATAGATCAACCGGGTGGATAACAAAATCACAGTTCTTCAATTTGGTTGGCTTGCCACAACTGCTGGAAGCTACCTCCACCTCTACAGTACGGAAGTGGTCACAGCAGAAGCGTCCATGCGCCGCCCCTGGGGTTCACAGAAGAAGGAAAACCATAAAAAAAAAAAAAAAAAGAGACAAAAAAAAACCCAGCCAGAGATCAAAATCCTGTACACACATACAGTGGCACTACGATCACAAGTCACGCCAATCCACCTTCCAACCGCTTCCAAAAACACAAGGGACATGGGAGTTCAGCAACGTGCAATTTCGTAAATGGAACTTTCCATCGTTCGTATGCTAACAGTTTAAACTAGCAGCATAGCCAGCAATTTACTTGCATTTCTTCTAGCGTCCGTCGCAAAAAAAAACAAAAAAACAAAACAAAAAAAAAACACAAAATCCTCGCTCAGCCAGCGGGCAAAACAATTTTTATGCTGTTGACTCTTACAATGACAGCAAGAGGAAGGTAAAATGTCGAAGTTTCAAGTGCTCAGTGAGCAGAATCTGCCACGAATGTCGGCAAGCAGCCGCCTTCAGACAGGAAAACTAACAGCATAAAGTCACCGGCGGCTTCTGATTGGCTCAGCTTGTGCATGTGAACTCCACATGTCGCCCATGTCCTTGCGCATGTGACCTCCACATGTCACCCATGTCTTTATCCCATGAAAGAAGAGCGCATTCGTCACTTTTGAGATAAAATGAAGTGTATATGAATAAACCTGTGTGTGTTTATTCCTTTTTGGATTTATAGATATATTTTTGTCATAAATCCTATTTATCCATGTGTCATGAACTGTAGGCATTTATTTATTTATTTATTTATTTAGCAAATAGTCTATGGTCAACTAAACTAATGACTAGGATGCAGTGACCAGGGTTACACCCTCCCCTCCTAAAGGTGTGTACGTCCCGTTAGACCCATATGACTACGGACTGTCCTAGGTGCTGCTTGAGGAACATCTGCATAGCCATGATTCTGAAGCGCATCTGTAAAGGCGAGGTTGAGGCCCTGGAAAAGTGACTGGACTATAGACAGTAAGGGATTTCCCAGCTGACTGTACTGTAGTCTTTCAGGTTGCCCTCTATGCCTCTGGGAATGTCTGGGGATAGTATCTCTCTTATCCATGATGACTGGAGACCGTCTTCCTTCAGACATACCAGGTGCTGTCCCTTCATAGACCCTGTGTACTGACGGGTCCTTAGGAGGTTCATTGACGAGGCATTCCGCATCTCCGCTACTGTCACCGAATGACAGGTCAGACAAAACAGGAAGGATCTCATTCATCACGTCAGGTTCAGAGGGAGACTCCATCATACTCTTTGGGGAACCGGTTTCTCTGTGCTCAGAGATGTGCTCGGCCTCTGACTCAACAACAGCTGAGCATTCTCTCCACTGAGAACTGGCTGATCCCTTAGGATGTAGCTCATTTGAGGTGCTACCATGGAGGGTTATCGGTTCCTCTGGTTTTGATGGAATAAACTCCACCGAAAGCTCCGCTGCCTCTCTTTCAGATGTGTATCTCTCTTCCTTATCTTGATCGCCAATTACAGAGGTTTCCATCTTATCATCCAGAACGGCAGGAGCAGAGAGCATACCAACTGGAGTCTGGGCTGGTTGATTTGTCTCTCTGGCCTGTTCCTCCCTGGGAGGTACTGTCTCTGGCCAGGTCAAGACTCTTGTTTCAATCAGGTCAGTGTTCAACGTCTCCCTACCTGGGTAGTAATAATAGTCATCATCTTCTGAATCCGAGTTATTATCTGCTACCTGAGACTCATCTGTAACATTCATTCTGGACTGCCTCCTTGTCCTAGGTCTATTGATAGTTTGTCTTGGAACTTCTGATTCGGCCACAGGTAGGAACCCGCATGGCAGCAAAAGGTCATGATGTAGGGTGCGCAGTGGACCATCTTTACCCTCTGGTTTGACAGTATACACAGGTAAGTTGCCAGCATGTTTGACCACTATGTGAACATCTGATTCCCATTTGTCGGCCAGCTTATGCTTTCCTCACAGCCAAACATTCCTTACAAGAACGCGGTCACCTGCTTCAAGAGTGGATTCAACAACTCTTCTGTCAAAGCAGAGTTTATTGCGCTCAGCTATCTTCATAGTGTTCTCAGTGGCTATCCGGTAGCTCTCCTCTAGGTGGCCTTTCAAGTCATGCACATACTGGGAATGTGCTTTAGGTTGTCTGCTTGCATGTAGACCAAATGCCAAATCAACTGGTAACCGAGGTTGTCTACCGAACATCAGTTTGTAGGAACTGAACCCCATCACATCACTCCGTGTGCAATTATAGGCGTGCACAAGAGGCTCAACAAACTCTTTCCAATGACACTTGTCCTTATTTTCCAAGGTGCCCAACATCTAGAGGAGGGTCTGATTGAATCGTTCCACTGGATTCCCCCTGGGATGATATAGGGTGGTCCTGACCTTTTGAATACCAGCGAGGGAGCATAGCTCTTTTATTGTGCGAGATTCAAAATCGGGGCCCTGGTCACTCAGAAGTTTTTCTGGAAAGCCATAGTGCACCAGAAAGTTCTCCCATAAACACCTGGCCACAGTCTGCGCCTTCTGGTTTCGAGTGGGCACAGCAACTGCGTACTTAGTGAAATGGTCTGTCAGGACTAATATATCTCTTGTGTTGTTCCTGTCAGGCTCCAATGATAGAAAGTCCATGCAGACCAACTCCAATGGTCTGCTGGTCTTGATATTTAACAAGGGAGCCACTCTCTCAGTTGGGGCCTTCCGTCGCACACAACGTTCACACGATTTGATCTTCTGCTCTACACATGTGGATATTTTAGGCCAATAAAACCTTGCTCTCACTAGGTCGAGACTCCACTCTGTGCCCAGGTGACCCAAATCATCATGTAGGCTTCTCAATGCTGTGGCTCTCAGTTCACTTGGTAGCACTAGCTGACGTGTGACTTGCCCATGTTCTTGTCGCGTTCTGTATAACACACCACTCCTCATCTCTAACTGCTTCCATAAAGTAAGATCTTGGAGCTCTTGTCTCAAGGAGGAAGAAGGCATGTCTCCAGACTCCTTGTGCTCAATGACCACCTTGAGATCTGGGTCAGCCCTTTGCTTTTCTCTCATCTCCTCTTCAGTCCATTGACCAATTACAGGTAGTCCACGGTCATCTTCCTGCTGGAAGCCACTGGGCAGAGCATTAGAATGAATAGCAAGAGACTCCACAAGTGTGACAGATGGAATACGGCATGTGGAACCTTCAAGTGACCAATCAACATTATGCCTCTCACAGATGGCCTTCACGGCGTCAGGGAGAAAAACAACTTGGGTCTCCTGATCCTTGAGGTAATGTAGAGTGAACTGTTCAATTCTTTCACACTCTTTTCTTGACACAGCATCATCCTGGAGCTCCCCAAGGGGTCGACGGGAAAGTCCATCTTGGTTCCAAGTTCCTGCTCTAGACTGGAGCTTAAAGTTGTATGTCAATGGAGCTGACAACCACCTATAACTTGTGGCATCCAACTTAGCAGACATCAAGATAAGTTAAGGATTACTATCAATGATGACCGTGAAGTCAGCACCATACAAATAATCACTAAACTTAGCAGTGACTGACCACTTCGGAGTGAGAAACTCCAACTTATGAGTGGGGTATTTAGCCTCACTCTTGGTCTGTCCTCTGCTTGCAAAAGCAATAGCCCTCATCTGCCCATCTTGTTCTTGATACAATGCCGTATCAAGCCCTGTTGTGCTAGCATCGGTGTGAGGGATGGAGGGGAGTTTGGGGTCAGGAAATCCCAAGACAGGTGCTGTGGTGAGCTTGTTAATGATTTCCTCAAATGCTCTTTGGCATTCTGGAGTCCACCTTTGTCCAAAAGACTCCTTTGGATGGAAATACTGGTTAGGTTTTCCTTTCCCTTTGCTGCGCTTCCTGAGAGGTGGGTATCCTCCCGTGAGGTCATTGAGAGGTTTGGTGATCCTCGAATAGTCCTTCACAAACCGTCTATAATACCCAGAAAAGCCAAGGAAAGAGCACAGTTCTTTAAGATTCCTAAGTACTGGCCAGGTTTTTAAGGCCTCAATCTTCTGTGGCTCTGTCTCCACTCCATACTGAGAAACAACATGACAGAGATATCTGACTGAGGTCTGGAAAAACTTACATTTTTCTGATGACAATTTCAACCCATACTCTTTCAGTCGGTTGAGGACCTGCAGTAATCTTGACTCATGTTGCTCCAAGGTATTCGAGAAGATTATGAGATTGTCAATGAAGACCAACGCTTCTTTGTGGTTGAGATCACCCATGTATCGCTCCATTAGCCGTTGGAACATACCTGGCGCGTTGGTAACTCCCTGTGGCATCCTGTTAAATTCCCAGAAGCCAAGGGGGCAGACAAACGCGGTCTTCTGCTTATCAGTTTCTTCCATCTCCACTTGGTAATAGCCTGATTTTAAATCAAGAACTGAGAACCATTTCAAACCAGTCAGTAGGGAAAATACCTCCTCTAAGTTCGGCAGAGCGTAGGCATCTCTAATGGTCTGCGAGTTGAGTTTCCTGAAGTCGATACACAGCCACACAGAGCCATTTTTCTTCAGAACAATGACTATGGGGGATGCAAAGGGGGACTCAGATTCACGTATGATGCCAAATTCCAGAAGCTCTTGAAGATGTTTCTTGACGGTGTCTACATCTTGTGGATGGATGGGCCTAGCTTGCTGCTTGATTGGGGTGTTGTCACCTAGCTTAATACGGTGCTTCACTTTGTCAGGATGACCGAAGTCCATATCATGCTGAGAAAAGACCTCAGGCATGCTATTGACCAGTCTTGTGATCCGCTCTTTCCACTCTGGTGGTAGAGGGGAATCGCCAAAATCAAACTCCATCATTTTTATTTCAGGAGAGGTCAAGTTGGTAGAAAGTTATTTTCCCATCATCTGTTGAA
Organism: Neoarius graeffei; assembly: GCF_027579695.1. Classification (NCBI taxonomy): domain Eukaryota; kingdom Metazoa; phylum Chordata; class Actinopteri; order Siluriformes; family Ariidae; genus Neoarius; species Neoarius graeffei. The sequence continues at coordinate 100,840,624 of NC_083575.1, read as the reverse complement.
CAGCGTGGATCTTGGCCAACACTGTCCTTGGAGGAATAGTAATGTCATGTTGCGTCTCATTCTTCAGCAGGATTGACATAGAGCAGGAATGTTTGGCAGGTAGGGTGCTCAATGAGCTAACAACTAACAATTCGCCAGGAAGGGACGACCCAGATGCTGCCTCTACAACGGCCAATCTCTCTCCATGAGCACCACTCACATAGTCTTGCCCCTCCAAAAGAACTGTGCTGCCAGCTAGCACTACTTCAGGAGCATTGTTATGCATCCTCACCCATCCAAGGGCTCCAGCACATATCTGCCATTGCTGTGCTTCAAGGACTTTCAAAATTACTTTATAACCAGGAAGAAATGACTGAGGATGACAATCATGCTTCTCAACATAGTGGGAATAGAGAACATCTAGTGAGTTGGTGCCAATGAGAATCTGAGGCGTACTACCCACATCAGGAACAACCAACACCAAGGTAGGAACCTCAATCTCTTTTCCCAAGAACTCTTCTGGAAACAAGAGGTTCAGTTCCATGTATCCAAGGTAAGGAACAGCTTCTCCATTGGCTCCTTCTATCTGCAGCTCTACATTTAAAAGATCGTCCAAGGATTTCAAACAATGATGAGAAAGGTGACTCTTGAAGAACGCAAGTGGGATAGTGGTCAGCTGAGACCCAGTGTCTAATAGGCAATTAACTCTGTTGCCCTCAACAGTCACTTCAGCAGTGCATTTGGTTCCGACTAGCTTTGGTGGCGGAATGGTGTAAGTGGTGTTAACTCTACCACAGTTGCTAGCCACTCTTTTAATTTTCCTAGGGCACTTAGTTTGGTTTTCAGTCCCTGTCTGCCCTGCAACGGGGGCTTCTAGAAGTTTAACTGCTGGTTTCCCGTGGTGCCACTCTGCTGGTCCCATTTCTCTTGTTTCTCTTTAAGCAGTCGTCTCTTCTCTTCAACCAAAGGAGGATTTGGTTCATTCACACAGTTAACTGCAAGGTGAGCATCTTCCCCACAGCGGAAACAGTACCATGGTCGGAGCCTACTTTTTGCTGCTTCCCCTGAACTGGACTGTCTGCTTGCCTACTCAAGCGAGTAGGACGCTTCTTTGCTTTGATCCTGCTTTCTTAATCTTTATTTCTATACTTTACTTTCTCATTGAATTTCCACTTTTTTTTCTTTTCTTCATCTTTATAAGATTTCAATTTAATTTTAATTTCCACTTTTTTTTTAAATGCCAGGAAGCAAAAAATCCTGCAGAAAATGCATGGAATTAGAAGAGAGGATTTCTATTCTGGAATCAAAGATTAATGCTCTGCCAAAGACGGACGAATTAAAAGCGATATCTCAGGAAAGGAGTACAGAAACAGTGGCTGAGAATGCAGAGATTGCGCTCCGACAGACTGAGGACATTGCAGACCAAGTGGAAGAATTCATAACTCAAGCTGTACAAAATGTGATTACTGAAAACTGGCAAATGATGGGTGCTAAGACCAAAAACAAAAACAGAAGAGTAATTACTTCAACACCAGCTCGTTCTACAAATTACAATAGGATCTACAATCCTATGGAAAATCCACAGCCCATAAAGCTTCAGAACAAATTTGAATGCCTCAGGGATGTGGAAGAGGATTTGTCAAGTGGACAAACACATAGTAAAAAGAGATCGCACCAAGATCGAAGAGCTGTGAGAAGAGGCAAAAAGCAGCTCGTAACACCACCTGATCCCACAACCCTTGTTCTTGGTGATTCCACTGTAAGACAATTAAAAGGTTATGAGATGATTATTTGTTGTCTTCCAAATGCATCCATCTCTGACACCAAAGACAGCATTTTGAAACTCATGTCCGAGCATAAAACTATTAAGCGTATTGTTGTACATGTGGGAGCAAATGATGTTTTCAGAGAACAGCTGTTTGTCCAAGATGATTTCAGAAAACTTTTTTCTGAGCTCTATAAGACTGGAATTCAATCTTTTATCAGTGGCCCACTCCCAGCGAGAGGAAGTTTTGCTTTTTCTCGACTCTTCAGTCTTAACACCTGGCTTGGAAAAACTTGTTCTTCATTTGGTATGAATTTCATAGACAATTTTAATCTTTTTTGGAATCGCAAAGAATTCTACAAGCCAAATAGCACTGAACTCAGCTGGATTGGAGCCAAAGTCTTAGCAGACCACTACAAACTTGCAATCTTTTCTCAGCCAGCACCGAGGAAAACAGTTGATAAGATGTCGCAGACTGACATAGTTACAAAGCCTAAACAATCATCTTTGCAAGTCGTCATCAAGGACACACAAACATCTGACTTGCAGGCCTCCCAACATTCAAGGACAGACGACTCCACTTCTCCTCGGATGGATTTCCCAAATAGCATGAAAAAATTGCTCCCAATGGCTACACTCTCTTTTTCCAGCCCAAATTTGTCGCGACAAGCAGTGTACCCAGTTCATCAAAATTGTGTTCGTCCAGGACTTTCAGCTGGCTACAAATCTTTTTCACCATCCAAAAGATACATGTCATCTCCAGTCCTTTCACCCTCAAACCAAATGGAACATTTAGAAAGTCTTGTTTGATGTACTCTGGGTCCCTGCAAATGGATGTAGAAAAAAAGCTGGGATCCGATGTTGACACTATTCCTGTGTTGATAAGAAACAGAAAACATAGAGCACATTTAACCCTGGGGGTGAACCAATCTAATCTCCTTCCTGTTTTAAAACAGCATCAGAGTGCACAACCAAATATTACTGTAAAACTAGCTGTTTTGAACATTAGATCACTTTTAAACAAGTCATTTTTAATTAATGATCTTATTTGTAAACACAATCTTGATTTTTTGCTTCTAACTGAAACCTGGCTGGATCAAGCAAATAGTGCTACCACCCTTATCGAAGCAGCTCCCCCAAATTTTAATTTTTTGAATGTTACCCGACAAGGGAAAGGTGGAGGGATCGCAAATATATCCAAAGTCTCTTTTCAATGTAAACAATCCTCACTTGGTGATTTTATGTCCTTTGAACACTTATGTGCACTTGTTACATGCTCTCCTAACATATTATTATTAACTATTTACAGGCCTCCGAGACATTCAGCCACAGTCTTTCTTGAAGAGTTTGGTGAATTGTTATCAGTCATTTGCTTAGAGTTTGATTGTCTTATTATATCTGGGGATTTTAACTTGCATGTAGATAATACTGACAACATTTATGCCAAAGAACTATTTGCAATTATTGATAACTTTAACCTAGTACAACATGTACAGGGACCGACCCACTCTCGTGGTCATACTCTTGACCTCGTCATCACAAAGGGTCTTACTGTTTCTTATACTGTTGTTGACCTGGCCTTATCTGATCATTTCTGTGTTTTCTTTGAAGTTTCTATGTCTCCTCACATTCAGAATAGCTCAACAACTATAGGCAGGAGAGTCATAAACGACAACACATGTGCTCTTTTTAAGCAAGCTCTCTCTCAGAACTCAACCAAAATGTCAGACTCTGTAGATGATTTACTGGAATTTTTTAATTTAAATATGACCCAAATTATGGATGATATTGCTCCATTCAAAATAAAAAGAGTCAATGATAAGCAGAAAGCACCATGGAAGCAGTACCCGGCTGTTAAACTGCTAAAGAGAGAATGTAGAAGGACTGAAAGAAAATGGCGCAAATCTAAACTTCACATCCATTATCAAATCCATAAAGAGATGCTTTGTAATTATAATTATGAAATTCGTAAAGCAAGACAGTCTTTCTTCTCCAATATCATCAGCAGGAATATGAACAATGCCCGTGTGCGATTTTCAACAGTAGAGAAGCTAACTAATCCCCCACCACAATTAGCACCTGAACTTCTCTCAGTTAATAAATGCAATGAGTTTGCATCCTTCTTCAAAGGTAAAATTGATAAAATACGGCAGAATATTTCTCATAATATATCTCAGTTGCAAAAAATTGAAAAACTGCAATCACCAATGACACAGATAGATAACTTTAACACAATGTCAGAATTTTGTTTAATTGATTATGAGACTCTTAAAAAAACTGTACAAAATCTCAGTTCCTCAACATCTGAACTGGACATTCTGCCCACCAACTTTAAGTCTGTTCTTCATCTTATAATTACAGATGTGCTTCAAATTATAAATACATCCTTGGAGACTGGTGTTGTTCTTGTGTCCCTAAAAAAAGCTGTTGTAAAGCCCCTTCTTAAAAAAAATAATCTGGATCCTTCAGTGTTAAATAATTACAGGCCAATATCAAATCTACCATTCATCGGGAAAATCCTGGAAAAAATTGTCTTCAATCAATTAACTGCCTTCTTGATATCAAACAGCCGTTTTGATAATTTTCAGTCAGGATTTCGTGCCAATCATAGCACTAAAACAGCGCTGATTAAAGTTATAAATGACATACGTCTTAATACTGATGCAGGCAAAACATCGGTCCTGGTATTACTGGACCTCAGTGCAGCTTTTGATACTGTTGATCACAACATACTGCTATATCGACTTGAACACTGGGTTGGATTGACTGGTAAAGTTATCAATTGGTTAAAATCATACTTAAAAGATAGAAGCTTCTTTGTTACCCTGGGAAATTGTTCCTCAACGTCAATGCCCTTGACCTGTGGTGTCCCCCAGGGGTCGATTCTTGGACCATTACTTTTCAACCTTTATATGCTCCCACTTGGGCAAATTATCAATAAAAATTCAATTTTGTATCACTGCTATGCAGATGATACCCAAATTTATTTTGCTCCATCACCAAATGATTATGCCCCCCTTGAATGTCTCTACCAGTGTATCGATCAAATCAATAGCTGGATGTCACAAAATTTTCTTCAGCTGAACACAGATAAAACGGAAGTAATTCTATTTGGAAAAAAAAGATGAAAGACTCAGGATTACCACTATTCTTGACACAAAAGGGATTAAAACTAAAGAAATGGTTAAAAATCTTGGTGTTTTCATTGACAGCGAGCTAAACTTTGACAGTCACATGAAAGCAATCACTAAAACGGCATTTTATCACCTAAAAAACATTTCCAAACTAAGAGGACTTATGTCAAAACATGATCTGGAAAAACTAATACATGCCTTCATCTCTAGTAGGGTTGATTACTGCAATGGCCTTTTCACAGGCCTGCCAAAAAAGACCATCAAACGACTTCAGCTGGTTCAAAATGCAGCGGCGAGGGTTCTCACACGAACAAAAAGAACAGAGCACATTACTCCAATTCTAAGGTTCCTTCACTGGCTTCCAGTAAGCTACAGAATTGACTTTAAAGTATTGCTGCTGGTATACAAATCTCTAAATGGTACAGGGCCCAATTACCTCTCTGATATGTTGCAGCGGCCTAACCCAATCAGATCTACCAGATCGCAACAGAAAAATTTACTATTAAAACCAGTTGTTAAAACAAAGTGTGGTGAAGCAGCTTTTAGCTACTATGCAGTACAGCTATGGAACCAACTGCCAGAGGACATTAAAAATGCTCCTGCTGTTGGCAGCTTCAAATCTAGGTTAAAGACCAAGCTGTTTTCAGATGCTTTCTGTTAAATAATTAATATTTTTACATTTTTTATAATCTTTACTTTCTCTGCATGTTTTAAATTTACTTTAACTTTATTCTATTTTATTCTGCTAGTTTTTTTTTTTTCTTTCTTTTTCTCCTTTTTCTTTTTGGCATTTTAATTTTTTATTTCTACTATTGTTTAATTCTTATTATTTTCTTTTAATTCTTTTAATTCTTTTAATTAATTCTTTTAGAATAAAGATAAAATTATTTTATGTAATTTTATTTCTCTATTGTTTACTGTTTTTACTTCTGTAAAGCACATTGAACTGCCATTGTGTATGAAATGTGCTATATAAATAAACTTGCCTTGCCTTCTTATTTGAAGACTGGTGTTGCACTGCCCTGGAGAAACCTTTTGAGCATGCAGACAATGGTATCTGTTGACTCTGAGCCTGTACTGGGTTCACCTGTGCTTGAAGAATGGCAAGCTGATGCTTCAGTGTCCTTACCTCTGCTGATTCGAGGTGGTCACTATTAGTTTCATGGGTTGCTGTTCTCATGTCAGCAATCTGTGCTTGAACACCAGCAATCTATCTTTTCAAGGTGTGGGTTTCAGCTGTATCAGGATGCTTGCCTTTAGCTTTACATGGGGTGGTAGTCTGCATAACAGCAACCTGAGCTTGCATCTCATCGCGCTGTCTCTTCAAGGATTCAGTCTCAGTTGCCTCTTTCTCCAATGTAGTACAGCTGCATGCAGTTAGCTGTTGTGCTGCAGCTCTCAGTTTCAGGGCAGCAGGACTTTGCTTATTTAGTCCAAGGTGATGTTTCATACGACTCTGTTTACTGGGTTAGGGGAAGTCATGGCCTAATGGTTAGAGAAACAGCTTTGGGACCAAAAGGTTGCTGGTTCGATTCCCCAGACTAGCAGGATTGACTTAAGTGCCCTTGAGCAAGGCACCTAACCCCCAACCGCTCTGGCAAGAGTGGTGGCGTACCTTGTGTCTGATTAGCCAAAGAAAAACTGATGATGTGATCATCAGTTCGGGCATTGAACCCGAACAACTGTTTACTGGCCCATTTGTCTTCCTCTGTTCTGACAAGTAGGACCAGTTCAGTAAAAGAGGGTGGTGCTTTTGCTTTTCGCTCCAATTGGACATCAGAGATCAGTCCATCATTCCAGCAGCCTCAATAGAACTGCTTTAAGAGGTAGCAATCTCATTCAGTCTCTGTGACACCACCTCGCCTGACCACAGCGCTTAGGGCAACCTGCAAGCAGTTCAAGTACTTAGATGGTTTTTCATCATGGTTCTAAAGTGTTACCATGAACTTGGCCAATAACTCATCTCCATCATCTACTGAGCCACAGACTGAATCTAGCAGCTGAAGATACACTGATGGCAGAGCTTGATGGCTAACATGCTTGATGACATCAGTAGCTGGAGGCAACAGGCTGTCTAGGATCTTGCGTGTCCTGTGCAAATCAGGTATGGATGGATCAGTTAAGATCAAGTCAACATTTGCCCTCCAGGTGTCATAGTCAAATTCACGGTTAGGACGGGAAATCTTTCCAGAGAAAGGTCTGAGGCGAAAGGAAGAGTGCATCGGGGACAGAGATTCATTGGCTCGCACAACATGCTCAACAACCACATGTTGCACAGCAAGGGGGTTAACACTGTTCACAGTAAGGACTGAGGGTGTCGCTGCAGCTGCACCATCATCGCTACTGACTCAGTTCGACAGGAAGCCTTGGTTATGCGTGTTCAAGTTAGCAGATACGCTACTTGCTGGTGCGGTTGCCAACACAGCAGGCTGTGATTGACCCTTCATTCTGGTAAGGGAGGACATTACCTGTGGACTCCTAGTAGTGGCCTGTTTCCTTAGCAAGGTAGGCTTAGTTTCACCTGAGATAGTTGAAACCTTACCAGCTGTATTTCCACCATCTCCTTTACTCCAACATGGTCAGCTTGGATTAAGGGGGGACACCCAAGCAGCATCAGCAGACGAGAGGGTTTGTGGCTTTACTGATAATGGCACTTCGACATTCTAGGCCTCCCCATCAGAAGCTGATGCATCAGGATGCTCTGGTGGGTCATGACTTGATAACTTTGATTCAGAGACCTCAACTGGAGTAGTAGTGTCAGCAGGGAGGTGCACACCTTCCCCTGTGCTCATCTTCATTAGTTCCTCCTGAAGCACCTTTTGAAATGACTTCCCACTCTTATTAGCAATGGCTTGCAGTTCCTCAAGATACCCCTTGGTGACACTACTACTGGCAGTGCTAGTGTAAACGCTATTCAAGGAGCACACATAAAAGGTGGCATCTGCATCAGCCAAACTCTGTAACTCTACTGGCAATGTGGGTCCTAATGTGTGCATTGCAGAGCTATTTGCAAATTCCACAATGGAGCAGAGATGAAAGTCTGATCTTGGATCATCAATAACTAGTACTCTATTAATGGAGCCATAGCTTTTTAGGTGCTCCTCAAGCTCCTCATCTATTTCAGTTTGAGTTAACCCAGTGACGAGAAGTGAATTACGAACATTTGCCTCTTTGTTTTTCACTATATCCATTGTTCTATATTGTTGTTTCCTTTTTTTCCCGTTTTACTCCTGCTACTCAATGATACTCCACTTTCTCCTGGCTGGCTTGCCAAGTTCTGTAACCTACTTCAGCTCACACTATTAAGAGTAACCGCTGGAGGTTATAGATGCCTATACCACTATATGTTTACCTTTTGGACCAGCACATCAAAAGATTAGGCTCGCTACTGGAGAAAGGGGTATCAGAAATTGCATTGAGTAGAAGAGCAAAAACGCACACAACTCAGGTAAGTTTTATGTGTATTGTATTAACGCATAAACAAATAACAAAAAAATAAAATAAAATTAGAAATGTCCTTCAGTGCATGAAATGTCAAAATATCAATCCAGAAATGAAATATATAGATCAACCGGGTGGATAACAAAATCACAGTTCTTCTCTCCAATTTGGTTGGCTTGCCACAACTGCTGGAAGCTACCTCCACCTCTACAGTACGGAAGTGGTCACAGCAGAAGAGTCCATGCGCCGCCCCTGGGGTTCACAGAAGAAGGAAAACCATAAAAAAAAAAAAAAAAAAAAAGAGACAAAAAAAACCCCAGCCAGAGATCAAAATCCTGTACACACATACAGTGGCACTACGATCACAAGTCACGCCAATCCACCTTCCAACCGCTTCCAAAAACACAAGGGACATGGGAGTTCAGCAACGTGCAATTTCGTAAATGGAACTTTCCATCGTTCGTATGCTAACAGTTTAAACTAGCAGCATAGCCAGCAATTTACTTGCATTTCTTCTAGCGTCCGTCGCAAAAAAAAAACAAAAAAAAAAAACACAAAATCCTCGCTCAGCCAGCGGGCAAAACAATTTTTATGCTGTTGACTCTTACAATGACAGCAAGAGGAAGGTAAAATGTCGAAGTTTCAAGTGCTCAGTGAGCAGAATCTGCCACGAATGTCGGCAAGCAGCCGCCTTCAGAGAGGAAAACTAACAGCATAAAGTCACCGACAGCTTTGGATTGGCTCAGCTTGCGCATGTGAACTCCACGTCACCCATGTCCTTGCACATGTGAACTCCACATGTCACCCATGTCTTTGGGCATGTGACCTCCACATGTCACCCATGTCTTTATCCCATGAAAGAAGAGCACATTCGTCACTTTTGAGATAAAATGAAGTGCGTATGAATAAACCTGTGTGTGTTTATTCCTTTTTGGATTTATAAATATATTTAATATATTTTTGTCATAAATCCTATTTATCCATGTGTCATGAACTGTAGGCATTTATTTATTTAGCAAATAATCTATGGTCAACTAAACTAATGACTAGGATGTAGTGACCAGGGCTACCCCCTCCCCTCCTAAAGGTGTGTACGTCCCGTTAGACCCACATGACTACGGACTGTCCTAGGTGCTGCTTGAACATCTGCATAGCCATGATTCTGAAGCGCATCTGTAAAGGCGAGGTTGAGGCCCTGGAAAAGTGACTGGACTATAGACAGTAAGGGATTTCCCAGCTGACTGTACTGTAGTCTTTCAGGTTGCTCACTATGCCTCTGGGAATGTCTGGGGATAGTATCTCTCTTATCCATGATGACTGGAGACCGTCTTCCTTCAGACATACCAGGTGCTGTCCCTTCATAGACCCTGTGTACTGACGGTTCCTTAGGAGGTTCATTGACGAGGCATTCCGCATCTCCCCTGCTGTCACTGAATGACAGGTCAGACAAAACAGGAAGGCTCTCATTCATCACGTCCGGTTCAGAGGGAGACTCCATCATACTCTTTGGGGAACCTGTTTCTCTGTGCTCAGAGATGTGCTCGGCCTCTGACTCAACAACAGCTGAGCATTCTTTCCACTCAGAAGAACTGGCTGATCCCTTAGGATGTAGCTCATTTGAGGTGCGATTGCAGAGGGTTATCAGTTCCTCTGGTTTTGATCCAATCCAATCCAGCTTTATTTATAAAGCACTTTAAAAACAACCAGAAGGTACCAAAGTGCTGTACATGATACAATGATAAAAACAGATATATAATAAAACAAAACAAAATAAATAAGATAAATAAAATAAAAACATCTTACAGGGTGTCAAAGGCCATGGAAAAGAGATGGGTCTTAAGAAGGGATTTAAAAACAGACAAGGAAGACACCTGTCTAATGTGCAGAGGCAGATCATTCCACATTTTAGGGGCTGCCACAGTGAAAGCACGGTCCCCTCTGAGCTTGCACTTAGTTTTTGGCACCCTCAGGAGCAGCTGATCAGCTGACCTGAGAGAGCGGGTGGGTGAATATAAGTGCAGCAATTCAGAGAGGTAGGGAGGGGCGAGACCATTGAGAGATTTAAAGGCAAATAAAAGAATTTTAAAATGAATCCTAAAATGTATGGGCAACCAGTGGAGTGAGGCTAAAATGGGGGAAATGTGGTCATATTTGCGTGTGCCAATTAAAAGACGTGCAGCAGCATTTTGTACCATCTGGAGATGGTTAATGGAGGACCCACTAACCCCCACATAAAGTGCATTGCGGTAATCCAGCCGTGTGGTGACAAAGGCATGGACTACTGTCTCAAAGTGCTGCTTTGAAAGAATTGGCTTTATTTTGGCTAGCTGCCTCAGTTGATAAAAACTTGACTTCACAACTGTCTTGATCTGACTGTCAAGTCTGAGGTCAGAGTCCACCTTAACTCCCAAGTTAGTAATATTGGATTTTAGGTATTGAGCCAAGGAACCTAGATCTAGACAGAGGGTTTCAGAGCTGCCACCAAAAACAATCACTTCTGTCTTCTTTTCGTTAAAATTTTAAAAATTTAGAGCCATCCAGGCCTTTATGTCATCAAGACATTCAAGTAAGGGTCTTACAGAGAATGCTTGATTCTTTTTAAGAGGCATATAGACCTGAGTGTCATCTGCATAACAATGAAATGAAATACCATGCTTCCTAAATACAGAACCAAGCGGGAGCAGGTACAAAGGAAAGAGAAGAGGGCCTAAGACTGAGCCCTGCAGGACACCACATGACAGAGGAGCAGAGGAGGATACAGTCTCACCAAGGCTCACACAGAAAGTTCGATCTGCCAAGTACAACCTGAACCACTCCAGTGCTATGCTACTGATGCCCACCCACTGCTCAAACGTGAAATTAAAACGTCATGGTCTACAGCAGGGGTGTCCAAACTGATCCATAAAGGGCCGTGTGGCTGCAGGTTTTCATTCCAGCCATGCAGCAGCACACCTGATTTGGCTTATTCAATCAACTGACACACCCACCCTTTAATCAAGGGTGGGTGTGGCTGCAAGTATTTGACTGTGTGAAGACAGTTCAGTTGATTGAATGAGCCAAGTCAGGTGTGCTGCTGCATGGCTGGAATGAAAACCTGCAGCCACACGGCCCTTTATGGATCAGTTTGGACACCCCTGGTCTACAGTGTCAAATGCAGCAGTTAGGTCTAAAAGTACAAGAACAGCACATTCACCAGAATCACAAGTTAAAAGAATATCGTTAAAAACTCTTAAAAGAGCTGATTCTGTGCTGTGCAGTGATTTAAAACCAGATTGGAAAACCTCAAGAATATTGTGCTCCTCCAGAAAGGACATTGATTGTAGACTGTCTTTTCGAGGAGTTTTGAAAGGAAGGGCAGTTTGGAAATAGGCCTATAATTAGCCAAAACTGCGGAATCTAAACCTATTTTTTTAATTAAAGGTTGCACTACTGCATGTTTAAAGTTTTTAGGGACTACACCCGAGGACAAACTGCTGTTAATAACTGCAAGCACGGATGGACCCACAGTAGGAAAAACCTCTTTAAATAATCGAGAGGGGACAGCATCATTAGGAGAGCCTGAGGGCTTTAAATGACCAACAGTGTCCTGTAAATCTGACAGAGTCACAGACTCAAACCTATCAAAGACAGCTGAGCAGGGGACAGAGACTGAAGGGTCATATGCAGAAGGTGAAATTAGAGTCCTAGTGCCAGCAACCTTGTCAATAAAAAAGTGAAGAAAATCTTCACAAACAGCAGGCGAAGCCTCAATACCGACGGTCTGCGGAGCGTTAAGAACAGAGTCGATAGTCTTAAACAGAACACGAGGCTTATGACAGTTTGACAGAATAATATCAGAGAAATTTTTAGTTTTAGCAGCTTTCACAGTTATCTGATAGTTACGCCAGCACTCTCAACATTTGAAAAGACACTTGCAGTTTGTCTCTCTTCCATTTGCGCTCAGCTCTACGGCACTGGCATCTGACAGCACGAGTAGTGTCATTTAGCCAGGGTTCACATTTAGTTTTAGGCTGCCTAATTTTTAATGGAGCCACAGTGTCTAAAACAATTCAGCAAGAGGAGTGGAACCATGAACTAAGCTCATCCGTGTCGTTGCACATTGATTCAGGAACGACACAGCTCTGATTAAAAACGGCCGAGAACTGACCAGCAGTGGAAGGGTTAATGACGTGACAGCACCGGGCAGCAACAGCGCGAGGTTTAACTGTGTTACCAGCAACAACATCAAACAGTACAGGCATATGGTCCGAAAACACTGCGTCACCGATCTCCAAATTAAAAACAGGCAAACCATATGATAAAACAAGATCGAGTGTGTGTCCACGTTCTTGTGTGGGACCAGAAACAGACTGTACTAGATTAAAAGAGTCAATGAGGTTAAGAAAGTCTTTCACCATTGGCTTATCAGGACAACACACATGAACATTAAAATCCCCAACAATAAGGACACGGTCATACTCAGGCATAATTTCAGCCAGGAAATCAGAAAAGTCACTTATGAAGTCCTTATTGTATTTGGGAGGTCTGTAGACCACTACAAACAACACTGTGTGAGGGCGAGCCAGTTCAAATAAACTCATCTCATCTTCTCTAGCCGCTTTATCCTGTTCTACAGGGTCGCAGGCAAGCTGGAGCCTATCCCAGCTGACTACGGGCGAAAGGCGGGATACACCCTGGACAAGTCGCCAGGTCATCACAGGGCTGACACATAGACACAGACAACCATTCACACTCACATTCACACCTACGGTCAATTTAGAGTCACCAGTTAACCTAACCTGCATGTCTTTGGACTGTGGGGGAAACCGGAGCACCCGGAGGAAACCCACGCGGACACGGGGAGAACATGCAAACTCCGCACAGAAAGGCCCTTGCCGGACACGGGGCTCGAACCCAGACCTTCTTGCTGTGAGGCGACAGCGCTAACCACTACACCACCGTGCCGCCCTTCAAATAAACTCATCTCAAAGCTTATTGATGGAATAAGCTCCACCGAAAGATCTGCTGCCTCTCTTTCAGATGCGTATCTCTCTTCCTTATCTTGATCGCCAATTACAGAGGTTTCCATCTTATCATCCAGACCGGCAGGAGCAGAGAGCATACCAACTGGAGTCTGGGCTGGTTGATTAAGGACACTTTCCTTAAATTTTTCACCTGCTGCTACATTTCTTTTACCAACAACAATTTTGGTTAAAGGCAGGACACCATGTTCTTCATGGTCCTCATCAGGAAATGGCTTGAAACAAAAATACAATCCACAATATTTCAGAATAATCAGCATTGAGTTTATTCACTGTGTTGAGTGGAAGATGTTTAGCTATTCTTCTGCCATCAGTAATAATTTCATTTGTGAGAAATGTAGATTAATTAGCACTCTTATGAAGAAGAGCCAGACTTTACAGAGGACTCGCAATAGCAAGAGATACAGTGGGCTGACTTCATGTGTCTCAGAGGAAGCAGATAGACTTCACCCTCTCTGGGTGGTCACTGTCATATGATAGAGAAGACCTATCTGGTTGGTGGAACTGGCCAAAACGAATTCTCTGTGGGAGTGTTCCATTGTACAACAGCTTTCATCCCAGAAATACTGTTAGGCTAAGAAATGTGTCACTAGATGATGCAGAAAATAACCTCTATAAATCTCTTAGACTATAGTAACACCTTGCTGTCTGGTTGTTCCTGTAGGTGCTTTGGCGTACTCCTCTTCATACCACACCAAGAGCTCCTGTCCTGGGTTAATGGGTCGACAGCAACGATACAGAATTCCCCCTCGATATTGAAATGCCACAAGATTCTGTTCTTCATCATTACGGGCACAATTCACATACCTAAAAGAGTGAGGCAACATTCCAGAAAAGGTAAAAATCAGATCAGAGTTACAGACTTAGAAAAAAACATGGCGGAGATATCAGTGACATGAAGATAAAGTTCTTCCAACAAATGATGAGCTGTAAAATCACTGAAAAGACCCAACAACTGGTGTATTCCTCACCTCATCCAATTCACATGCATGTCTCTTTTGGCATCTATGTATTCTTCATACCTCACACTGCTCCTGTATACCTGTAGAAAAATATCACATTTACATTTTCTTCATTCTTCATTCATTCAGTCTATACTTTTAAATGAGGTATACAGAAACAAGAATGATGGCTCATGCCAATAATATATTAAGCCTCATGAAGGCTGAATTAAAGATTCTTGACCATCTTTAGAGTCACAAAACAGCCAACAAGCTCCAAGATGAATTTAGTAACTATAGGAAAATGCAGACAAGGTTTTTCAATCAGAATTTAGGCAAAGGAAAGGTTTCTCATAAAAGGCTTTATATCTGACATAGCAAAGCTGTGTTGTGAATCAGACCTCTCTGATAAATATCTGTCCCTTGCGTTTTGGTCTCTAAACAGATAGCTCCAAAAATGCACAACTTTAAAGTCAGTTCTGTCAACTAAATGGGTTTTATAAAAAATATTTTGGATTTGTACAAGTTATATTTATTTATTTTCCATAAGTGTTTGGGAGCTAATGCTGGTTTAGTTCAGTATAGCAGTGTTTATTTTGAATGTAAAGAATTTTAGTTTTAGTCTTAGCCATGTTGTTAAAAAGGGCCACTTTCCTTTAAGACACTTTACCTTTAAGGCATGGACTAAGCGGCAGCGCGAGTTAATAGTGCTAGTTCATAGCGCGAGGAGAGAGCAAAAAACTGCAGCGCGGCTCGAAGATGCAACTAGGACTTTAAGTTTATAGTCAATTTGTGTTCTATCATTTTGTTTGTTCCTCCACGAAGTGTGCGTCTCTAAAGTAAGCAATGCTGCCTAGTTGAGTTGAGTAATAGTTAAAATATTTCGACGCCAATTAGTGCTGAATGTGTAAGTGATTGTCGGTTTGGGTGTGCCGTTATGGTTTGAATCTTTAATGTGGTAACGTATGCCTGAACGATAATTCATCGAGTGAATCCACCAAGTTGTACCAGTTGTTATTATGTACATTGGCAATTAGTAAGAACAGACGAAGTGCCTTTATGTTTCAGTAAAGATAAAGTGGTATTATGTTTAATATAGATGCAATCCCTTTGTTACAGTGCTGTATTTAGCCCAAGTCAGTCAGTTATGTATTGTATCAGTGTTTATGCAGTTAAGGTGATTTAGTGGACATCCATAACATAATTACTGATTATTTCTTTATTGTATATTTGTTTCTTGCAGACCACACACACACCACCACAGACAAACAGACAGTATACAAATACCAGTGACATTGCAATTGTATGGGAAGATTAAAGGACATTTATTTGAAAGAAAGTTGGATCCCTTTATGTTGAACTCCATATTAAGAGTCCTGATCGACTCTCAACAGCGTCTGAACAATCCAAACCAGCTTACATTAATACCCATCAACAATTTTGGTCCTTCGAGCCGGATAAAGCAGATAGCTGTTTGAAGATGGAATATCCTGAGTCACAACCCAACTCCAGATCTGCATCACCAGCAAGCCAAATCGAGCCAGTAAACCATCCCATTCTTCCTCAAGCCAGAGAACTGATGCAGAACTACATGGGTGACACAGAGAAGAACCGCCCGTTGTCTAAGATACACACCACGCGTCAGCAAACCCACGAAACCCACATCACTCTGAGTAATCAGAACAACGCGATGTCTGAGTTAGTTGCTGCCGTACAAGAAGTCAGGCAACAAAATGTCACTCTCCAGCAACAGTTTGAGGACCTCATGAGTGAGCTAAGATCTCCACGCCCTCATGCTACCCCAGTGTTATCACAACCGTCTCTGCTGCCGAAGTCTGAGGTGTACAGCCACCCAACATCCCGCCGGACAGAAGCGCCTGGTTCTGAGTATGAACATTCCTACAATCATCATCTCGACCGCCACTACAGTGTAGCAAGTGACCACACCCCTCTCCAATCCTCACAGCATCCAAGAGAAAGCTACGCTCTCCGTTCTAGCATCACTGGTGGAGACCGGTATGGTCAGAGAAGGGAAACACATTCCTTACATACAGACTACGGCACAAGAGGCAATAGCGCTTTCGCCACAGAACCCGGTTACCCCTTCTCTCGTTCTCGTCGTATGGATATGTCGCCTACACGTGAGAGCACATACAGAGGGCCCAAAGCAACTATACCGTGCATGACTTCACCTGACTCAAGACAGTTTTCCAGGATGAAGACGGCACTGGAGAATCTTCTGCCAGATGACGCCACAGAGAGATATAAATACCAGATCCTCACTGACCACCTCAAATGTGAGGAGGCCCTTCTCGTGGCAGATTCATATCTTAACTCCAGGCACCCATACACAGATACTATGCTGGCTCTCACCAAGATGTATGGGCAACCACACAAACTGGCCCTACAGCGGATATCAGAGATGATGGATGGCCCAAGTATCCGTACTGGTGATGTGAAGTCCTTCAGCATGTTCGCTCTACAAGTACGCTCCCTAGTAGGCATGCTGGAACAGCTGGGGAGAGGAGGCGATGTAGAACTACTATGTGGTTCCCATGTGTCAAGGCTACTAAGTAAGCTACCTTATGACCTTACCTACAGTTTTAAGAGGTACATCCATCCCAGGAGAGTGGAAATCCCTACCCTGGTCGACTTCGCTGAGTGGCTTGAATATGAGCTCGAAATCCAAGATGACAACGGGAAGCCCCGTGGTAAGAATGAAGAGCCCTATAACAGGAAGAGAGATCAGAAGCGAGAGTCCAACCACGGTAATAAGACCACGACTGTTCTCCTGGGTACGGAATCCACCTCCAAGCCCAGTGCATCGGTAGCGTCCTCGGCAGTTGAGCCTTCAGCCAGTAAAGCCACCAAGGAGCAGAAGGGAAAGGCCTACTGTCCATATTGTGACAATGACAAACACTTTCTTAATAGCTGCGCTAACTTCAAGCAACTTAGCAAAGAACAGAAGGTGTCATGGATAAAGGGCAATAACCGGTGTTGGCGTTGTGGCCGTGGCCACCAAGCTGCTAAATGCACTCTGAAGGCGCCCTGCAAGACGTGCAACAGGAGACATCTGCTTGTTCTGCATGAGGTTAACGATAGAGCAGAGCATGAGGCTCAACCCCCAGCAAAAGTCCGAGCAGAGAGCTGCCTCGCAAATACGGTTAACAAAGTTTTGTATGTCGACCGCCCCACATATGACTGTAAGGTGCTACTGAAGATCAGTAAAGTCATCATTAGGAACGGGAACCAATCCATGGAGGCTTACGCTGTCCTAGATGATGGTTCGGAGAGGACGATTCTCCTCCATTCTGCAGTACAGAAACTAGGCCTTGTAGGCAAACCAGAGAAGTTGGCCCTCCGCACAGTCAGACAGGAGCTACAGGTCCTCCATGGGGCGGCCATATCGTTCACTATATCCCCAGCTTCAGAGCCCAAGAAGAGGTACGGTGGTGTAGTGGCTAGCACTGTTGCCTCACAGCAAGAAGGTTCTAGGTTCAAACCCAGCTGCTGGCGGGGGCCTTTCTGTGTGGAGTTTGCATGTTCTCCCTGTATTTGCGTGGGTTTCCTCTGGGTACTCCAGTTTCCCCCAGTTAGGTTAACATGGGGCGGCCTTGGGCTGAAGTGCCCTTGAGCAAGGTGCCTAACCCCTGACTGCTACCCGGGTGCTGTAGTATGGCTGCCCACCGCTCTGCGTGTGTGTTCACTGCTTCAGATGGGTTAAATGCAGAGGATGAATCTCACTGTGTTTGAAGTGTGCATGTGACAAAGGTTTCTTCTTTCTTCTTCTTATGTGGCTTGTTTTGTCACTGTATGGGAGTTATGTGGAATTAGCCATGACTGTAATAGTGATGGCCGCTATTTTCCTATCAAGATGTTACTTTGTTAAATTAGATTAGACAGAACTTTATTGATCCCTTTGGGAGGGTTCCCTCAGGGAAATTAAAATTCCAGCAGCATCATTACAGGATAAACAGAGAATAGAAAATAGAAAAAACTTCTAGATAAATTAAGTTTAAATATTTATATATACAAATATAAAAGGAATAAAATATGGGGGGGGGGGATCCAGCAGGAGAGGTATTGCACATTGTCCAGTATTGCTTTTTGTCAGGCTAGGCTACTGCTCCATCCCATCCTCTGTCCTCCTGTTACCCCTTCCCCCCCCCCAGAGAGGAGTTGTACAGTCTGATGGCATGAGGGACAAAGGAGTTTTTAAGTCTGTTAGTCCTGCACTTGAGAAGGAGCATTCTGTCACTGAACAGGCTCCTCTGGTTGCTGATGACGGTGTGCAGAGGGTGCTAGCATCGTCTATGATGTTCAGTAGTTTGTCCATAGTCCTCTTCTCTGCCACCATCACCAGAGAGTCCAGCTTCATGCCGACCACAGAGCCGGCCCGCCTGATCAGTTTGTCCAGCCTGGATGTGTCCTTCTTGGACGTGCTGCCCCCCCAGCACACCACGGTGTAAAACAGGACACTGGCAACCATGGACTGATGGAACATCCACAGGAGTTTCCTGCAGATGTTAAAGGACCGCAGCCTCCTCAGGAAGTATAGCCTGCTCTGTCCCTTCCTGTACAAGTGGTTGGTGTTGCAAGTCCAGTCCAGCTTGCTGTCCAGCCACAGCCCGAGGTACTTGTAGGAATCCACAGCCTCCACCTCAACTCCCTCGATCAGAACTGGTCATGACTTTGGTTTGGACCTTCCAAAGTCAATGACCAGCTCCTTGGTCTTTGAGGTGTTGAGCTGCAGATGGTTCCTGTTGCACCAAATGGCAAAGTCCCTCACCAGGCTCCTATACTCCTCCTCTCTGTCGTCCCTGATACACCCCACGATGGCTGTGTCATCGGCAAACTTCTGAATGTGACACAGCTTCGAGTTGTAGCAGAAGTCCGCGGTGTACAGGGTGAAGAGAAGAGGGGCCTGCACCGTGCCCTGGGGTGCTCCGCTGCTGCTAATATCACAGTGTCAGACGTGATGTCCTTCAGCCTGACGTACTGTGGCCTGTCGGTGAGGTAGCTGGAGATCCAGGTGACCAGGCTGGGGTCCGCTCACATCCTGTTCAGCTTGTCCTGAAACATAAGGGGCTGGATGGTGTTGAAGGCACTCGAGAAGTCCAAGAAGAGGATCCTCACTATGCCATTTCCCATATCCAGATGCGAGTGGGCTCGGTGTAGCAGGCAGAGGATGGCGTCTTCCACACCAATACCTGCCTGGTACGCAAACTGCAGACAGGTCCTGGGCATGTTGCACCTTGGGTCTGAGGAGGCTGAGGAAGAGCTGCTCAAACGTCTTCATCAGATGTGAAGTGACTGCTACCGGTCGGAAGTCGTTCAGCTCGCTGGGCTGGTTCTTCTTGGGAACTGGAACGATGCATGATGTCTTCCAGAGGGTGGGCACTCTCTCCAGCTGCAAGCTGAGGTTGAAGATGCGTTGGAGCGGTTCACCCACTTCAGCAGCACAGGTCTTCAGTAGTCGTGGACACACCTTGTCCGGGCTTGCTGCTTTCCTGGGGTGAAGCTTCCTCAGCTGACCTCTGACCTGGTCTGCAGTGATGCATGGAGGAGTCTGTGTTGAGGTGGGGGAGGAGGGGACTGCTGCGATGACTGGGGGGAGGTGTGTTGAGGGAAGAAGGAGAGATGGCTGCAGTGAGAGTGAGGGTGGGGGGGGCATGGGGTGGTTGAACTGGTTGAAGAAGTCATTCAGCTTGTTCACCCTCCACACTGTCCCCTCAACGACTCTGGTCTTTGTATTGTGGCCTGTGATGGTTTTCACACCTTCCCAGACGACCTTCATGCTGTTCTCCTTCAGTTTCTGCTCCACCTTTCTCCTGTAGCTGTCCTTAGCTTCCCTCATGCAGCATTTCACCTCCTGCTGTGCTGCTTTCATCGCCTCCCTATCCCTGCTCCTGAAGGCGGCCTTCTTCCTGTTGAGGACAACTTTGACTTCCTGTGTTACCCATGGCTTGTTATTAGGGTAACACCATACAGTCTTAGTGGGGGAGACCGCGTCTGCACAGAAGTTGAGGTAATCCGTCAGACAGTGTGTCAGCCCCTCTATATCCTCACAGTGTGGGCTAAGCAGCACATCCCAGTCCGTGATGTCCTAGCAGTCCCTGAGGGCATCTTCCATTTCAGAGGACCACCTCCTGATGGAGATAGTTGTTGCAGGCTGCCTTTGAACCAGGAGGGTGTACTTTGGCTGTAGAAGAACCAGATTGTGGTCAGACTTCCCTAGTGGGGGGAGGGGTGTGACTCTGTATGCATCCCTCACATTAGCATACAGCAAGTCAATTGTCCTGTTGTTCCTTGTTGGACAGTCCACAACCTGGTAAAAAGCAGCCAAAGTAGAGTCCAAAGTAGCATGATTAAAGTCCCCAGAAATGATCATAAACACCTCAGGGTGCTGTGTCTGCAGCCTTGCTGTGACAGAGTGAATCCTCTCACATGCAGCGGCTGTGTCTGCCCTCGGAGGGATGTAAACACAGATGGTGATCACATGACTGAACTCCCTCGGCAGATAATATGGCCGCAGGCTAACAGCTAGCAGCTCCAAGTCCGGGCAACATAAAACTGTCTTTACGGAGATATGTCCCGGGTTACACCAGCGGTTGTTAACATAAATTATGAGTCCCCCACCTTTGCTTTTCCCGCATGTGTTAGTGTGTCAGCTCTCAGAGCGGTGAATCCCCACAGGTCCACGTTAGCATCCGGTACGAGGTGCGTTAGCCATGTCTCAGTAAAGATAAATAAGCTGCTCTCCTGATAAATCTGCTGGTTGTTCAGAGCGGAAAGCTCGTCGACTTTATTCAGCAACGAGTTCACATTCCTCATGATAACGGAGGGAATGGATGGTTTGCAGCGCTGCCGGTTGTCCGCTAGCCTAGCCTTTAGCTTAGCTCTAGCTTTGCAGCCCCTGGGTCTCCTCCTCAGCTCCGCCGGGATGGAGTGTCGTATCCCAGCTTGTCCCATTGTTTTCAGGGCCAGCAGCTCCTCTCTCGAATAAGTAAGAAAACTGGCTCCTGGTTGTGTGTTAAAGTTAAAAATATCCATGTTATATTAGTAAAACACACTATGTCTTCGTAAGAAGAGCAAAAAAGTAAAAAAGGTGGAAAAAAGAGGTTTAAAGAGCTAAAAACTACAGAGCTACTGGAGAGGCAGCCGTCTCACACAGCGCCCATATATATCAAGCGAATCAAGCGAATGTGCTGGCGTGCGTTCCACTTCCTCAATCCATCAATATCGGGGAGATCTAAAGAAACCTACAGCTTTGGCACGAAGGGAACAGCGCCTCAAGTACCAGAATTAGCTGAGTTTGAAGACTGAATGGCGGAGCTCATCCAGAACATCGAGTTTAGATCCTTGTCTCCCTCCGAGTTCCAAAAGTGCTCGTCAAAGCACATCGATACCATCAACTCAGACACACGCGTGTATGTCTCTGCTGACAAAACCACCAACTTTTACAGGCTACCGCCGGATGATTACAAGGCGCTCATAAAAAAAGTCTATCGAAAAGGAATACAAGAAGGCACCTGGAAATCTTGAACAGCAAATTAACACTAAGGCAAAATCTATTGCCAACCGTCTTGAATTAGATGATCGTATTGAATCTCTAGCACATAAAGATGCTTTTATTACCCTAAAGGATCATAAAGAAAATTTTGTTAATAATCCGACATGCCGTCTTATAAACCCCACTAAATCAGAATTAGGCATAATTAGTAAAAAGATCCTGGATAGAATAAATACAGATATAATTAGTAAAACAGGCATCCTCCAATGGAAAAACACAAGGGCCATGCTAGATTGGTTTAATGCCATTCCAAATAAGAACACTTGTTATTTTATTGCCTTTGACATTGTGAATTTTTATCCGTCTATCTCACGAGAGCTCCTAATTAAGGCATTTGACTTTGTGGCTGTGTATACCAACATAAGCGCCGAAGACAAAGAAATAATCTTGCATGCCAAACAATCGTTGTTGTTCAGCAATAACAACGCTTGGATAAAGAGAGACTCCCAAGACTGTTTCGAAGTCACAATGGGGTCGTACGACGCGGCAGAAATGTGTGAGCTCGTGGGAATGTTCCTTCTACACCAACTTCTTCCCAGTGCTCGTGGGCATGTGGGTCTGTATAGAGATGATGACCTTGGCGCTTTTCATGATACGCCACAGCGCATTGAGCGAATAAAGAAGGAAATAGGTAAAGTATTCACTAACAACGGCCTGAAAATAACAATAGATGCAAACAAAAAAGTGGTTAATTTTCTGGATGTGACTTTAGATCTTAATAAGCAAATCATATGAGCCCTACGCTAAACTTAACAACATTCCATTGTATGTACACAAGGAGAGTAACCCTCCCCCCCCACACACCATTACCAAGAACATTCCAGTAGGGGTAAATAAACGCCTCAACAAAATATCTTCGTCTGCCGAATGTTTCGACAGAGCGGTGCAACAATACCAACATGCCCTTGATAGCAGTGGCTATGGGCACCGCCTATGCTTTGATGCGGCCAACGCCCAAAGACTCCGCGCCAGACAAAACCGGGGCCGTAAGATAACGTGGTTTAACCCCCCCTTACAACAAACAGGTTAAAACAAATGTGGGGAGAAAATTCCTCGCAACAATTAAGGATTGCTTTAGACGTGGGCACCCCTTGGCCAGGATTTTCAACAAGAACACCCTCAAGTTGAGTTATTCCTGTATGCCAAGTCTGGCCGCCAAAATCAATGCACACAACAAGAAAATACTGATGGAAACACTGGAGCTGCCCAAGATGTGTAACTGCTGCAATAAGACGATCTGTCCCCTCGACGGTGCATGCCTTACA
This sequence comes from Neoarius graeffei, assembly GCF_027579695.1. NCBI lineage: Eukaryota > Metazoa > Chordata > Actinopteri > Siluriformes > Ariidae > Neoarius > Neoarius graeffei. Next base: position 100,817,505 of record NC_083575.1, on the reverse strand, counting down.
AAGAATGTTATTTACCAAGCCACCGTTGAGAGTGAGCGCGGTAAGGAAACCTATATTGGGCTTACAGGGGATACATTCAAGTCACACTACAATAATCACACTGCGTCATTCCGTCACGTGGGCAAGCGTCAAGTGACAGAGCTGAGTAAACATATATGGACTTTAAAGGAATCCGGAGAAAACTACACACTGACATGGGACATTATAGCATGCGCCCCGGCATATAATAATAGCACTAAGCGCTGTAACTTGTGCCTCGCAGAAAAATATTATATTGTATGCAAACCACATCTAGGCACGTTAAACAAGCGCAATGAATTAGCCAGTGCATGCCGGCATGCTAGTAGGTTTATTTTAGCAAACACCTCGAGTATAAATGCAGCCATGTATTGACATTCTTGCCGCACCTGATGAGAGAGCAAGTCGCTCTCGAAACAGGCTTGTCGTGCGCAATAAAATTATGCATACAAATCGAAGTATTTTCTCTATTTTTGTTATATATATATATATATGCCTCATACCATCACAGATGCTGGATTTTGAACTGTGCATTGATAAGCCAGATGGTCTCTCTCCTCTTTAGCCTGGAGGACGTGGTGTCCATGATTTCTGAAAATAATTTCTACTTTTGATTCATCAGACCTCGGGACAATTTTCTACTTCACTTCAGTTCAGTTCATCAAAGAGCTCAGGCCCAGAGAAGGTGGTGGTGTTTCTGGATATTGTTTATATCTGGTTTTAATTTGCATTTGTGGCTGCAGTAATGAATTGCTTCTGAGCCCATATAGTGATTTCCACTACAGACACGTCTGCTTTTAATTTAGTGTCGTCTGAGGGCCTGAACATCACAGGCATCCAATGTCAGTTTTCAGCCTTGTCTCTTGCATACAGAGATTTCTCCAGATTCTCTGAATCTTTTAATTATATTATGGATCATAGATGATGTGATCCCCAAATTCTTTGCAGTTTTACATTTAAGAAATGTTATTCTTAAATTGTTGCACTGTTTGCCCATGCAGTCTTTCACAGAGCAGTGAACCCCCCCGCATCTTTACTTCTGAGAGACTCCGCCTCTCTGAGATGCTCTTTTTATACCCAATCATGTTACTGACCTGTTGCCAATTAACCAAACTAGGGTTTGTTTGTGTGGGGATTTTTTTTTAGCATTACAACTTTTCCAGTCTTTTGTTTCTCCTGTCCCAACTTTTCAGAAACATGTTGCTGTCATCAAATTCAAAATGAGCATCTCATCTCATCTCATTATCTCTAGCCGCTTTATCCTGTTCTACAGGGTCGCAGGCAAGCTGGAGCCTATCCCAGCTGACTACGGGCGAAAGGCCGGGGTACACCCTGGACAAGTCGCCAGGTCATCACAGGGCTGACACATAGACACAGACAACCATTCACACTCACATTCACACCTACGGTCAATTTAGAGTCACCAGTTAACCTAACCTGCATGTCTTTGGACTGTGGGGGAAACCGGAGCACCCGGAGGAAACCCACGCGGACACGGGGAGAACATGCAAACTCCGCACAGAAAGGCCCTCGCCGGCCACGGGGCTTGAACCCAGGACCTTCTTGCTGTGAGGCGACAGCGCTAACCACTACACCACCGTGCCGCCCAAAATGAGCATATACTTTAAAAAAAAAAAATCAGTTTCAACATTTCTCTAAATTGACCGTAGGTGTGAATGTGAGTGTGAATGGTTGTCTGTGTCTATGTGTCAGCCCTGTGATGACCTGGCGACTTGTCCAGGGTGTACCCCGCTTTTCGCCCGTAGTCAGCTGGGATAGGCTCCAGCTTGCCTGCGACCCTGTAGAAGGATAAAGCGGCTAGAGATAATGAGATGAGATGAGTTTCAACATTTGATATGCTGTCTTCGTACTACTTTCATTGAAATATAGGGTTTCCATGATTTGCAAATCTTCACATTTTGTTTTTATTTATGTTTTACACAGTGTCCTAACTTTTTTGGAATTGGGGTTGTATTAACAGGTGAATTTCCACTACACTGGCTAAAATAATCCATGTAGGATCGCACTGCGATCAAACTTGTGATTTACACCACTACTCCACACATCATTGACAAGAATAAATTAATATTAATTGGAGCTACCTTCATCTAGTAGTAACATTTTGTTACTTAAAAACATACAATATTTACAATAAATTTATGACAAACTCAACCCAGGAGTCTCCACTATTCTTGGCTTCCTCTTGATTTACCAGCTCTCCCTGGTAGGGTCCGAAGTGTGCACCTACTGGAACAGTTTCCCCCTTATTAAACACTCCCAGGTCTGCGTCAGGAATATTGGACTTCTGGATTTCTAGCCCCGGAGGAAGAGTTTGTCTGGCTCGGTCAGGTACTCCCATAGGAACAGGAGTATCTGGGATGAAGAGGGGCAGTCCATGAACCTCACATTTGTTGAGGAAGAAGGATTTGCAAACTTCACAGTCTGGGAGTAGAGAAAAGACAATAGGAAGCAATGAGGCCCAAATGTGTGTGTACATTAAGACCATATACAGTACATTAGTACTGTACTAATTAGTAATGTACTGTAATGTATATAGTACATTAGTACTTTCTTAGGATAAAGAAAGCTTGCCAGAAAGGTTCACGGAGCATCTGGATGGAGAGCAAGTCTCAACAGGACCGAGATCTCACAAGACACAATGAGGTAACATGAGTATGATTTTTTTTTTTTTTACTTCCTTGTGGGAGTAAACAAGTGGTCAGTTATGAAGCTTGCAGGGCAAAATAAAATAATGTTCATTAACATGAGTGTGGCACTGTATGATGCATTTACAGCATTCTTAGGACCTGCCTGGTAAGGGTCACAGTTGTTTCAAATTCAGCTACTTGTTTGCTTATCCTTTGAGAAACAGAATTTCCCAAATTTATGAAAATCACATGCAGGTACAAACAAAAATGACTGTACACAGACACCCCCCCCCCCAAAAAAAAAAAAACACAAAACAAGATTTTATATTATATATATATATTTTTTTTTTGGGAGGGGGGGAATTATTTATTTATTTTAATCCCACACATCTCCATTTGAGCTTGCTAACAATTGTGGCATTTCTAGATATAGCCATTTTTCCCCAAATGGCATACATCTAGGACTCATAATTAATTAAAAAAAATGTAAAAACTAAAGAAAAGAAAAAATCACACCTAGCCGCAATTTGAGCATCACCAATTTGCTTCACCCTTTGATGCAAAACATATGCACACCCCTTCTAATGCACAACATGGGTCAAAAATGACCCGCATTCATTTTCCAGGTTATTTCATGCTGACTGAGTTTTTCTTTGCCCTATCCTTTGAAATCAATTTATTTTATGATTGAATATTCCAAGTATTCTTTAAATATCTTGCTTTTAATTACCACAAATCATTAATTTAATTTTTTCTTTCCTACTTTATGAACAAAAATACTTTTTATATTACTACACATGGGTCATCCAAGTGTGATTTAAAATTCTCATCTCATCTCATTATCTCTAGCCGCTTTATCCTTCTACAGGGTTGCAGGCAAGCTGGAGCCTATCCCAGCTGACCACGGGCAAAAGTAGGGGTACACCCTGGACAAGTCGCCAGGTCATCACAGGGCTGACACAGACAACCATTCACACTCACATTCACACCGACGGTCAATTTAGAGTCACCAGTTAACCTAACCTTTGGACTGTGGGGGAAACCGGAGCACCCGGAGGAAACCCACGCGGACACAGGGAGAACATGCAAACTCCACACAGAAAGGCCCTCGCCGGCCCCGGGGCTTGAACCCGGACCTTCTTGCTGTGAGGTGACAGCGCTAACCACTACACCACCGTGCCGCCTTGATTTAAAATTAAATGTCTTAATACTATAATAATTTGTTTCAAGTAATTACTTTAGCAGTGAATGGGGCCAGTTATTTATTTATTAACTATGTAGTTAGCTAAGCCAACTACAATAAAATTAGCTAACTAAAGTAGAATATGTCAACAGCTAGGTAGCTAATAGTAATTACTTGTAACTTTCTGACAAGTAATCTACTCACTCTCAAGGTAACCTAAACAATCCATTTTTTTCTAAGGTAATGTTAGAACAATTGAAAAACATTACTTACATGTATTAGATGGGCAAAGGGCGCTGTGCTGAGCTGTGAAATGTCTGACACAAGCACAATTCACAGTTCCCACCAAACGCTGGAGTAAATGCATGTGGGTCGGTTCTGACCCATGTGTGTAAACTTGATGTAGAATTACAAAAGCTGTGCTTGTTCATAACTTAAGAACGGAAAAATAAAAATGATGATTTGTGCTAAACAAAAACAAGATATTTACTGCATATTTGGAAAAGTAAATGACAAAATGAATTTATTTCAAAAGTATATCATAGAAACACTCAGCCATACATGAAATAACCTGGAAAATGAATGCAGGTCATTTTTGACCCATGTTGTGCATTAGAAGGGTAGTGATACAAAAAGGGTTTTTATTCAAAAAGTAAGAAAGGAAAAAATAAAATAAGGATGTATGATGATCAAAAACAAGTTAATTGGGGAATACTGAATGATGGAATTAATTTATTGCAAAGATATAGAAGATAAAAACTCAGCCGGGTCACTTTTGACCCATGTTTTGCATCAAAGGGTTAAAAAGAAAACAGGTGGACCCAAAGAAAACCCACACTGACGGGGGGGGGGGGGGGGGGGGGGGGGGCTTGCAAAACTTCATACGGACAGCAACCTGAGCTTAGAATCGAATCCAGGACCCTGGAGCTCTGCCACTGTGATGCCCCTAAATCCATATACAGATATTTGAACACTTGTCCATCACACCCATATGTGCTTATTGAACATCCCATTCCAAAGGCATACTCCATCCCCTATTAAAATCACAGCCAATGGAGTTCTTCTGCGAGCTCATGCATGTGGGGAAAATGGCACATAGCACTTTCCTCTGGGTGTGTTTTGCTGTCCTGTGACAGCATGAGCTGCATTTGGAAAAGAGGAGATTGATTGCTTCACATTGAGATGGCTCAGGCATGTCTTATGTCTGGACCAACAGCGGATCCCCAAAGTTGCCCTAATGTGGACACCCCCTGGAAGGCGGAAGCCTGGAAGACCTAAGACCACTTGGAGAAGAATCATCACCTCTGAGCTATCCGAGTTAAATCTATCATGGGGCGAGGCACAACATCTTGCTAAAGACCATCAAAAGCAGAGGCGCTTGTTATTGGCCTTATGCCCCACTCGGGGCGAAGAGGATTAAAGTAAGTAAGTAAGATGGCTTCACATGTCTTGGAAGAAACATGTGTTAATCTTCACTCAAATGGTTAGAGAGACCTGGCTGGTGGGTGGATACTAGCAGATGACCACATTGGGGAAAAAATGGGTGGAAGAAAAAGCAAACAAACAAACCCTTTATCATCTAATGTGGTGAAGACATCAGAACACTGATAGAGATGTTTGTTTGGCATGCTTGAAACTGGTATGGGCTGGCCTGATTGCTACTTGTGTTTGAAACTGGGACAGGCAGGCTGTCCTGATTGCTGCTCATTTTGGTTTGTTAAATCCTCGAGATGTATCTTCACTTGCACATTCTGCTCTCTACTTAATGAAGATGTTGACCAGTAATGTAGTTCTTCTTTTAATAAGACTGTGATCCTGACAGGTGATGTAATGGTACATAATGTCTCTCTTCTTTCATACAGTAGTGTAGTCTAAATCAGTGATGTAATGCTTCCTTACCCATTTCCATTACCCTGTCATGCACAGATAACTTAGCTTCATCCAAATCATATAGCTACAACACACTCTTGAATGTGAATATATACTCATGTTTGTCCTACAATAAACTGAGAAACATCTGTGTGTGTGTGTGTGTGTGTGTCAGTAACTGCTTACTCCCGGATCGATCGGCGAGGCAGAATCTCTTAGGCGGCAGAGGTCTACAGTCCTAGATCTTATTGTGTCAATTCAACCTCCTTCGGTATAGACAGATCAAAACCTAACACACACGTTTATTTAGCATTTATGGAAGGAGACCCAGGGATCAGTCAGTAAGTTTCCCAACATGGGAGAGTCTTCAGGACAGAGGAGTTTGTGCTTTCTGGTTTCTCAGTCACACAACCAGATTTTTTTTTGTCTTGGAACAAACCACAGGAGTGGCTGGAGAGAATGGCAGACATTCTGAAACATTAAATGTAAATAGAAACAAATAAAACATGCAACATTTCATTCATTAACAAATTAAAAATTATAATCGCTGGTAAATCACTGTGGTATGAGGGGAATAATACACCTTAGGCCGTGCTGTTATATGAAAATAAATCAGCCGACATAGATTTTTATATAACAGCATGACCCATCATGTATTATTCCACTTTTTTTGTTCAAGTAAACATCTGTTTATAATGACTAATATGTTTTAAGGAAAAAAAAATTAGTTTCTCTCACTCTTTGCTACCATATTAGACTCTCTATAGACAAAGTTCACACTTTATCAATAAAAAGATCAAGCTCAATTTAATTTAGTCAATTTCTTGACTAAATAATCTGAGATGGAGACTACACCTCAAATGTACTGTATTGCACTTTTAGTGCACTAGATAGTATGTAGGGTAGAATAAACAGTGAGTGTTACTGAGAACCAGAGTGGCCTGATGTCTTACAGAGGTAGTCTTTATTGTCAGGATCTTCCACTTTAATAGAGAGACCTTCAAGTGGGTTGTCAAGGTTGTCTCCATGGTTGTAGATGTTCAGCTCCAGCGTCTCCTCTTTCTTCACACAGACTTCTGACGCTTCAGATGTCTCCGTTTTCATGTCGTCACACAGCTAAAGATCAAAACAACGAGTTATTCAGCAAAAAAAAAAAAAAAAAACATCAACACTGTTTATAAATCTATTTATAAGGATTGTGTGGTAGTGGGGACGTGATCGAGTGTCCGCTGTGGACGGCGAGGAGTTGGGTAGAACCGGCAGGGAACACGTGAAGACTTGCACCTGTGTTTGATTACTGGCAATTTACTTGTGTGCCTTGTGTTCTTTCAGAGAAGCCAGTAATCAAAGAGAAAGAGCTGAGCTACCCAGCGCCATGTGTGTGCAAAGTAGAGAGAAAAATAAAGTCACTGAAAAGTGATCTCTAAATTAAAAATAAAGCACACCAAGTTGTCAAGCCCGTCTCCCAGTTCCTCATTCCCCAAGCTGCAAGAGTGCTACAATCTCATCTCATTATCTCTAGCCGCTTTATCCTGTTCTATGGAGCACCTGCATGTGACATCACAGCCGATCCAGATTGTGACAGACGCCATCTTGTCGGTCAAACGCCATATTCCGCCTTCTACTTCTGCTTTTACTTCTACCTTTTCTTCTGGAAAACCCTACTATATACAATTCTACTACAACGGCTGCGGCTACAAGCTCTCCCTACCTGTGCACGTTTTTTATGTTTTTTTGTGTGTATTTTTGCGTGTTGTTCGTCTGTACCGGACTTCAATATCCACTACAACCGTATAGACTTACTGGACATTGGTTTCCAGCAGAAAATGACGGTTTGTAGCGATTTCCATCAGATGCACAACATTCCGGACGAGATAGCGAGACCAGCGGGGTCTCCGTGGATTGTTATCGGAAGCAAAGCGAAGGAGGCGGCGCCGGGAGCCGAAGCAAAAGCGAGGCTGCAGAGCCGGCCTGTTGACTAAGCTCAGAAAACAGCCACTCAAACCTCCACTGCCAAGCCTCTATCTCTCCAACGCCAGATCCATGTAAACAAGACGGACGATTTGGAATTACAGCTGGAATTACCTTATTCTATTCTATAATCGGCTGGTCAGTGCTATACTCAATACTTAAGTGACTTACCCATCCAATGAGGATTCTTGTTTACAAGATGCCACATCTGAGTCGCTGACAAATCCTGAATTTCTGTAAAGATAACTGTCCAGAGATTTATAGGCACTCAGTGCTTCACCACTGAACAGCGAGGGAAAGTTAATGAGGTAATTACACACGTCCGGGTATTCCACTGGCAGTTCAAAATCCGGTTGTGAAAACTCCGTCCGGTAAGCCATAAGGGTCACTAATCTGTAGCTCGTTTATTTTAGACATATATCTAGTTATCTGTTCATTAGAAAAATGAGCCGTGTAGTCTGTCGGTTGAAATTGATCCATTCTGTACACGAGTGCAGCAGTATTCAGCGGTGTTTTTGACCGACAAGATGGCGGTTGTGTACTTTCCGGTCACGTGACTGCAAGATCTCTATAGGGTCGCAGGCAAGCTGGAGCCTATCCCAGCTGACTACGGGCGAAAGGCGGGGTACACCCTGGACAAGTCGCCAGGTCATCACAGGGCTGACACATAGACACAGACAACCATTCACACTCACAGTCAATTTAGAGTCACCACTTAACCTAACCTGCATGTCTTTGGACTGTGGGGGAAACCGGAGCACCCGGAGGAAACCCACGCGGACACGGGGAGAACATGCAAACTCCGCACAGAAAGGCCCTCGCCGGCCACGGGGCTCGAACCCGGACCTTCTTGCTGTGAGGCAACAGCGCTAACCACTACACCACCGTGCCGCCCGTGCTACAACCTGTTAAACTGAAAACATTGTTTTTTGTAACAAATTCATCATAAAGCTTTACCTGTGAGGGATCAGGAACCCGAGAGTTCCTGGAGGAGCGCTGCTTGTTTCCTGCTGAACTCATTACAGCTTAAATAATAATAATAATAATAATAATAATAATAATAATAATAATAATAATAATAATTTCTATAAAAGGTGGAAACAAATGTGTTTTATTGTTAAAAATTTGCTAAAGATACAAAAACAGGATACAGCCAACTAAAATACAGAATTATTATTATTATTATTATTATTAATAATAATAATAATAATAATAATAAAAAAAACAGGGATGAGAATGAAAAATATTTAAAAAGCCTGAAAAAAGCCAGGGGTTTGGGGGCCGCAGGCACCCAGCGGGGCCCAGGGGCAGGGGCCCGGTGGGGGCCCAGGGGGCGGGAGCTAATGATTTTTGGCTATTTTTTTTCCCCAAAAACCATTAATTTTATCAGCAAAAAGTTGCAATTTATTTGGAAATAAATTCCCCTTCTTGGTGGACTACCAGGTGAAAACGATTAATATGGTACAAGAGACTTGTTTTTAATCAATTCACATTTGATGATTTCAAAAAATCAATGCACCTTTTAATATAAACGAGCTCTACAGTGCTATATTCCTGCATTCTTGCTATTCATGTCTTTGAATACTCTAATCCTTTAAAATGAAGTGCAAACCAGAGAAAAGTTCTATTATATAATTCTCTTAAGCTTTCTTCTGATGTTATCATGGTAGCAGGAGGTCTTGCATATTAAGCAGTCAACATTCAACATCACTTATCACTTCCCTTTCAACTGTTGTGTGGACTAACTAGGTTTTATCTGGACAGGATGTTGTGTAATGTAATACAGATACTATACGGTCAACTTGAAGATCAAGATGGTGATTTTGAATTAAAGAACAGGCATGTACAATTGGCATTACATACTGGAAATTTTTTTAAAATCAAAAACTACAAGTTCATCTCGGCCTAAAAAATTTGGGCAGACGCTCCCGCGCGGCACACGCCAGCAATCCCCTGCCCCGTCCCCCTATGAAATGAGCAATAAGTAGGAGAGTTATACACGGTATCATACCTAAAATTTTATCAGAAATACAGATATGATACTATGATTCTCCCCAACATGCTACATTAGATAAGCTAACCCCATTTATAAAAGATACACACACATATGACATGTATTTACACACACACACCATGGCATTGATTCGTGCGATATACATTATAAATATAATGAATCATTGAACAGGCAAAATAATTTTCGACCTCCCTTTGTGTTTTTTGGTGTATATGTGAAGTTCGATAGTCCTTGCCCCTCTACTAGCATAGTTTATCATGCCAGAACACAATGAGCAAAGTACTTTTCCTGGGACGTCTATTTTCCGTATGTGATCACCGAGCTTCGTTGTGACAGTCTGCTTGTCGATCTCGACATTCAGTGTTCTTTCTAACCAAGCCCATTGAAAACAGTTCTTTATTCCTGCACCTTTATCAATCTCCCTCACTCGATCCTCTTCTTTCTTATCTAGGACTTTTGCCATTGTCGATATGCTAAAATATCCCGCCTGAATACGTGTCTTTCCGATGTTACCAATGCATATCGTCAAACAGTGTGTACGGTCGGTGAACGGCGATTGCAAGCCACGCGTGGAGAGCATGCGTACTTGTGTTTATACACTGCACGCGATGGGATTTCCCGAAAATTCTACCGCAAATAAGTCCAACATTGTCGCAAAAGTGAATGTTAATTACGACATGTCGAAAGACTCGAGTGTGTTAACCCAGAGCCCACCAAGAATCAAGACGTTATAAGGTGACCACAGATCATTAGCCATACCCCCCCCGAAAATTTCTCAATGGATTTACATCGATCTCAACAACGATCATTTTGGTCTGAAAAAGTCGGAAATCCGCCGATCGGCGGAAAATTCTCATCCCTGATAAAATGATCACTGTTACGCCAAGAGTCAGTGAAAAGGGCTACCAAAGTTTGTTAACTCACTCAAGAACTCAACACCTTACCCACCAACTGTACTTTCAATTAGACCTGATAGAACATTCTGGATAGTGGTTTCTGCATTTTTCCAAAACGCAGAGCGAGCTTTCTCCCCTTCTTTGAAGATTTTCTTTAATTCCTTGGTGACACCAGGGATACCACAACCTAAATAGCCAATCACCAGTAGAACCATATGTATCGTGTTTCCCTGCCTTCTTTCTCAAATTTCAAATGCTAGCTGTCAATATCTTGTTCTTTTCTTTGTGATAGTTCCCCCCCAATATTCTGTTCCTCGGGGCATGTCATGTCACACCATCCATATTATTTTCTTTTGTTTATCCTCCAAAATTAAGTCCGGTCTCTGAGCAGTTAATGTTTTACTAAGACTAAACTCAAAGTCCCAGACCATCTTTGCTAAATGGTTTTCTAGTACATGCCCCCTTTCCCACTTTTTCCTATACCAACGAGTGTCCTGGTCCAAGAGGCCTCTTCCCTTTGCCCACTCCACTCCAATTAAATTGATAATTTTTTTTAATAATTAATTTTTTTTATTAGTTGCTGTACATAACGTACAGCAGAACATGTTTACATCCTCTATTTGGTATTAACAAGGTAGTAGTAACCTTAATGTTAATAATGGAAAAAAACTTAAATATATCAGTAATTAACAAAATGCATTTAAATAAGTATATACTGATATGGATGCTTATACACACACACAAACATGCAAGTCCTCAGACACACACACACACACACAAACCTTTATAAAAAATACACCTATCCAGATACATCCCTTCACATATTTGTACTAAACAAAAAGGAAAAGTATAAAAGAGGATCCAGCTGTATATCTGTACTTCCACAGAGAAAAATAATAATAAATTAAAAAAAAACATCACCACAAACTATATACAGTTAACACTTGAGCAGTTCAACCAAAACCTGGTGGGGGTGGTGTATTACTTTCATCTATTTGGGTCAAGAAAAGTCAGATCTACGTGAAGATACATACTCAGTCCAAGGTGTCCAACAGCTTTTAAACTTCTCTTGTTCAAGTCTCAAAGTAAATGCAAGTTTTTCCATAACATAAACGTCATGAATCACCTCAATCCAGTCCTCTACTGTTAGAATGGTACCAAAATCCAGAATTGTGACACCCAAAGGCATTTTTGAGACAAAGTCGGCAAACAGTCTTATTTTGTCAATTTGGGTGTGCCGAATTCAAATCTGCAATATGCCGAGCTCTATCTGACCTCTGTTGACCTCTAGAGGTCACTGAACTTTGGGCCTGTAAACGTCTCAGCTGAACCCAGTTTCTCAGCTTTCTAAGGAATGAAATGTACTAAAATGATTAATGAACTTAGCAAATGGCCTTGTTTGTTAAATGTTTGGGTGCTGAATTCATTTTTCATTTGTAAAACGACATATGACCTCTGATAACCTCAAGGTCATTAAACTTGGCCTACAGGCCTATGCATTTAAAGGCATTTTTAAACTGACTTTACTCCCCAAAAAGAATATGAACAGACAAAAAACAAATAGAAAGGAACAAATACAACATTAAATGCCAGTCCATGTACATGTGACTTACTTTTCACAATGAGAATGCCTCGGCGATCACCTTACATAACACTGCATTACATTTAGCGGTTATTGTTTATACAGAGCTACTGAAAAAAGGACAGATTCAGCAGCATACAAAATGTGGGGGCATACAGGTTAATCAGGGTTAGTATATATGAGAGTTTTTTCCTTTGTTGTTTGTTTTTTGTTTTGTTTTAAACGGGGTAAAGCCTTTACAAAAAGCAAACAACAAAGAAAAAAACTCTCATATATACTAACCCTGATGAACCTGTATACCCTGTATGCCCCCACATTTTGTATGCTGCTGAATCTGTCCTTTTTTCAGTAGCTTTGTATAAACAATGACCGCTAAATGTAATGCAGTGTTATGTAAGGTGATCGCCGAGGCATTCTCATTGTGAAAAGTAAGTCACATGTACATGGACTGGCATTTAATGTTGTATTTGTTCCTTTCTATTTGTTTTTTGTCTGTTCATATTCTTTTTGGGGGAGTAAAGTCAGTTTAAAAATGCCGTTAAATGCATAGGCCTATAGGCCAAGTTTAATGACCTTGAGGTTATCAGAGGTCATATGTCGTTTTACAAATGAAAAATGAATTCAGCACCCAAACATGTAACAAACAAGGCCATTTGCTAAGTTCATTAATCATTTTAGTACATTTCATTCCTTAGAAAGCTGAGAAACTGGGTTCAGCTGAGACGTTTACAGGCCCAAAGTTCAATGACCTCTAGAGGTCAACAGAGGTCAGATAGAGCTCGGCATATTGCAGATTTGAATTCGGCACACCCAAATTGACAAAATAAGACTGTTTGCCGACTTTGTCTCAAAAATGCCTTTAACTCCTTAAATAAGCACTTTTTTGAATTTTGGTACCAGTCTATGTGGGTGGCACTTTTGTCATGCATTTTCTTGTGAGGACTTTCTTACTTGCAATCAACAAAATATTAAACATATATTTATTTACAAAACCTTTAACAGTGTCAGGTCTCACCCCGAGATATAGTGTTTCGAAACTGAATGGAACTGCCGCTTTAAATACCTTTTCCATAATAGTATTTATTTCATCCATCCATCTGTAGGGCCCTATGATTTCCGCGATGCGGAAAACACAGACGGAATCACGGAATCTAGACATAAAAACTGATTTTTCTGATAAACACAGAATAGCGCGGAATTCATTCATTTTTCTTTGCCTGAAATAAATTTAATCGCCCTCTTTCTAATTTTAAGACACAAACACTGTTTCTGCCGGATTTTGTCACATCTTTCACTTTCAGTGAGTCCGGGATTGCCTAGAGGCCATATCTTGTTAACCACGTGAGTTTGTTTCCTCACTGATGCGACTGCGAGGGAAATATGTCTAAACGTACAGCCCCTGCTGCAAAACCAGCAGTTTCTAAAAAGTTACGAAATACGCAATTAACTGCCAAGCTTCGAGCAGAGCAATATCCAAACGATTGCATCTGGCCAACAACTTTTCTGCAAATTCTGTCAGCATACAATTGACTGGAGCCGTAACGATCATTTGAAATCCAAGGTTCATCTGAAGAACAAAGCAAAATCAAGCGGGAGAGCCCTCCAAGTGTCACTGGACGTAGCGACCAAGTCACAGGATGACAGACGGGAATTTGTGGAAGATTTCGTGGCTGTGTGTGCAGAGGCCGATATACCTTTAGAAAAAATGAGGAAGATATGCCCCTTTCTAGTCAAGCACTGCAAACAGGGAGGTGCACTACCTGAGAATCCAAGCAGTCTTAGACAGATCCATCTACAGCGGGTGTTCAACGAGCACATGCAGACAGTGCTACAAGAGATCCGTGATAAGAAGCTCTTTGTTGTTGTTGATGAAACGTCAGATAACCGAGACCGCATTGTCCTCAACATCATCATAGGTGAGTAGCCCCCTACCAAACCTACCCCCTCCCCCTTTTTTTAGGTAGCCTGATAAAGCACATCCCTGTCAGTTTTTTAATTATGTTACAGGTACCAAAATAATAATATAAAAATAATATTAATAATAATAATAATAATAATAATAATAACAACAACAACAAGACCAACATCAATTGAGGTTAATGTTAAGCTATTTGCAGTTTTATTACAAAGGTGCTTATTTAGTCTAACATGTAAATTAGGCTATTTCCTAAAATGCACATAGGCCTAATTATTTTTTCCTTTGTTTCTGTTTAATTCAATAGGTACTGAAGGCAAATACTATCTGACGGATGTCATCTTCATGGACAGCTGCAACTTTTCAACATTATCACAGGCACTACTACAGTCACTTCACAGCAGTCAGATAAATTTGAATGATGTACTGGCAGTAGTCACTGACAATGCATCATACTGCCTAAAGGCCTACAAAGAAGTACTGAAAGGAGTAATGCCAAACAGCATACATGCAACCTGCTTGTGTCACGTCATCAATTTGGTAGGAGAAACCTGGCAACACTACAGCTACTTTAGTGACGTTACAAGTCTGGTGATGTGGATCAAATCTGCCTTCTTCAAAAAGCCTGCAAGGAAAAGAAGGTGGTTGCACTTTTTGTCTGCAAAGGATGCTGTGCATGTGAAGGTTCCACCTGAACCAGGAAATACAAGGTGGAATAGCTGGTTTGAAGCGGTGCGGTTCCATGCTGAACATGTCCACCTGTACAAGGAGTTTTTCTCAGCTGAAAAGTCTTCTGCCCAGGCTGTGAAAAACATCCTTGATCTGGTGGAAACAGATGACAAGCAAGAGACCCTTCAAATGAAGCTGACATTCATCTCTGAAGGGTGTGGGAAACTGGTCAGAGCCCTGACAGTTTTGGAGGGCACCCACACTCCTACAGCAGTCTCTGCCTACAACATCATGGAAGATCTAGGCTCCTACCTAGTCAATGGCACAGCCAAAACCTACGGTTTTGGAGCGAAAACCGACGAGTTGCTCAATGAGATGTCCATTCGAAAGCAGAAAACTGTGCTGGATTACCTTCATGATGCATTTCACATTGCATTTGAGAAGTTTTCAAAGCACTGGGACGTCCATCCTGCCAAACAGGTCTACAAGATGATCAGGGTGTTTGATCCTAGACAGGCTCCAGCTATGGAAAGGCAGATTGAAGCCTATGGCACCCTGTCAGCATTGAAGACCCCATCTGCAGAGCTCAGTGAGGAGTGGGCTGCTTACCAGCACTGTGTCAGAAATGAAGGCCTCTCAGAATCGCTGGACCTTGCTGAGTACTGGAAAGGTACAACCCAGCGCTTTCCAGAGATTGCAGCCATTGCCAAATCATACATGTATTTCCCAGTCAGCTCTGTTGACTGTGAGAGGAGCTTTAGCAAATATAAAACACTTCTCACTGACAAGAGGGAATCTCTGACCGAATACAACACCAAATGCCTCATTGTCCTTTACTTCAATGGCGACGTGTCAAAAAGGTGGGAGATGCCTGGCTGCTCAAGAGATGGTTAGAATGGACAAATGAATTTTAGCTTGACAGGAGTTGATTAAGTTAAGCTGTATTAAGTTTATTAAGTTATGCTGTATAATTAAGTTGACTACAGCTTTGAGTTGTCATTACTGGGGTCTTAAGTTGTTATGCATATCTACTTTTGAATAAACAGTGGCTATAACAAATGTTTCTGTATGTGTTAAAATAAAACTGTTAATTTGACATATGTGGTTGTGTTTGTCATTGACTTTTAGAGCTAGATATTGATTAAAATTGTAAAAATCCGAAACAACAAAAAACAAATCCGAAAAATCCGAACACCCCCCCCCCCCAAAAAAAAAAACGGAATTTGAGAAAAAATAAAACGGATTTCATAGGGCCCTACATCTGTAGCTGCTTATCCTGTTCTACAGGGTCGCAGGCAAGCTGGAGCCTATCCCAGCTGACTATGGGCAAGAGGCAGGGTACACCCTGGACAAATCACTAGGTTAATATCGCAGGGCTGACACAGAGACAAACAACCATTCACACTCACATTCACACCTATGGTCAATTTAGAGCCACCAATTAACCTAACCTGCATGTCTTTGGACTGTGGGGGAAACCGGAGCACCCGGAGGAAACCCACGCAGACACGAGGAGAACGTGCAAACTCCACACACAAAGGCCCTCACCGGCCGCTGGGCTCAAACCCGGGTAGTGGGTAGTCCACGCCCGCAATGAGCTTTCAAAATTTGTCCCGCGCCGCACTGCTTTGCAGCAGGTCCCACGGGTCCCGCGGGACTTCCACGGGAGTGCAGGGCTCTAACTCACACATTATGATCAGAGTGAAAGATCAAGTAAGCTTTTAGCTGCCAGATTAAAACAAAATGAATCCTATTCCACTATTAGTGCAATCCAAACATCATCCGGATCAGTCACCTATGACCCAGGTGAAATAAATAATACTTTTGCTGAATTTTATTCTCATCTCTATATGGCGGACCCTGCTCCTGACTTGCCTGCCCTTAAATCGTATCTGTCAGAACTTAAATTACCATTAGTAGCTGTCAATGATGCAGAATCCCTTGAAGCACCACTTACTCTTTTAGAACTTAAAAAGGCATTGAGCTTGATGCAAAAAGGGAAATCGCCTGGTCTTGACGGGCTTCCTCCAGAGCTGTTTTTGGTACTGTGGGATGTCATTGGGCCATTGCTTTTAAATTCGCTTAACTATGCTTTAGATACTGGTTCCTTTCATTGTGATCAAAATACATCTCTTATATCAGTCCTACTTAAGAAAGATAAACCACCTTTGAGATGTGGTAGTTACAGGTCGATATCACTTATCACAACAGAACTGAAGCTTTTTGCCAAAGTGTTAGTCAGAAGATTGGAGCCATGTGTAGGTAAATTAATTCATTGCGACCAAACAGGATTTTTAAAGGGGAGACTTGCATCAGATAATATCAGACGCCTTTTTCATATATTACAGGTGTCAGAATCAGATAAACACCCTGCAGCGATATTCAGCTTAGATGCGCTAAAAGCATTTGATCGAGTGAGCTGGATATATCTGTGGCAGGTTTTGAAGAATTTCGGATTTGGCAAAAAATTTATATCAATGATCAAAACACTATATACCAACCCTTGTGCAGTTGTACAAACAAATAATATTCTGTCCAAAACATTCCATCTGCAACGTGGAACTCAGCAGGGCTGTCCACTGTCTCCGCTCTGTTTTGCTTTATCACTTGAACCGCTAGCCCAGACGATTAGCTTAGACCCACACATCTCACCCATCAATATATAAGGTACACAACATAAAATTTCGCTTTACGCGGATGATGTATTACTTTTTTTTACTAGAATTTTTGAGTCTCTACCTCAAATACTTAAAGTTTGCACGCAGTTCAGCCTATTTTCTGGTTATAAAATTAACTGGGATAAATCCCTCCTCCTTCCTTTAAATGCCCCTGCAAAAGACCTCACTTTACTAGTTATTCAACATATTCAATGGCATAACTCTGCATTTACATACTTTGGCATAATTGTAACCAATTTCTCAGATATATCACATGCTAATTACAATAAGCTTAAAGCAGAGATTGCATCAGACATTCAGAGGTGGTCTACTCTCAAGATGTCATTGCAAGGTAGAATTGCGATACTGAAAATGAATGTACTTGGTCGACTGAATTTCCTGTTCTCTATGATCCCTATACCTCCTCCACCTAATTATTTTGAGGAGCTACAGTCCATAACCACTAAATTCATATGGAATGATAAAAGAGCTTGTATTCGTCTACGCACGTTACAGCAACCAAAACACTCTGGAGGCTTGGCAGTTCCTGACTTTAAACTATATTACTGGTCATTTCAAATAAAGCAATTGACAATTTGGTGCAAAGAGAATGTAGTCACACCCTGGCGTCAGATAGAGAAAGAGATGGTAAAACCACATAGGATGATAGACATACTATTCTGTGGGCTGGAACCTAGATCTGTGTGTAGAAAGTTTGGACCAATCATAGGCAACTCCCTGAAAATTTGGTTTGCTGTCCAGAAACATACGGGGTGCAAGGTAAAGCTCTGTGACCGCTCTCCTGTTTGGTATAATTACAATCTATTACAGCATTCTGGTCCCTATTATAATGACAGTTGGGCTTCTGGAGGAATTTATACTCTCCAAGATCTGTATGATAGAAATGGTTTGATTTCACTCCAAGAGCTTAAAGAACATTATTCTCTCCCGGGATTTCCTTGGTTCTTGTATTTACAGTTGAGATCTGCAATCCGTGCTCATGGAGTTCCATGGGACTCGCCTTTACCCTCTCATCCGTTGGACTCTTGGATTTCCGCTCGAACACCCTTTGCTGGATTAGTGTCTGTTATCTACAATGAACTGATATCTAAGGATGTTAAACCTTTGGGAGTGATCAGTTCTTGGAACCGTGAACTTGAGGGTCAGGGTTATAATCTGGACTGGGACAATATTTGGACCAACATACCCATCTCATCAAGAAATCCAGCACATCAACTTATTCATGACAAGTTTGTGCATAAATTTTACACCACACCATACAGACACTTTACAGTGAAACTGATAGAAAATCCCAACTGTACAAAATGTGATCAGAATGTTGTTGGCACATATCTTCATATTTTTGGGGAATGTCCCTCTGTGTCTGGCCTCTGGATCAGGGTGCATAGTTGCCTTGAAAATATTCTAGGTTTTCCCATTCCTATGCACCCCCCTCTACTTCTATTCAATGATGACGCCATTCTCAGTGGCAATACCAGATTGGCACAGAGGAAAGTTATATTTGCAGGTTTAACGGCCGCTGTTTTCCTCAGACATACCATCGGCAAAAGAGTGGCTAAATTATTTTAGAAACATTGCTGTTTTAGAAAGGTCATTGGCTGTCATACATAAAGCACGAGCATCTACTGTGGAGGCCTGGGACGCTCTTATCAGTTCTCTCTCTGACATAACATTGCTTGCGCGTATGTAAGGTGTACATCTCCTCTTTTTATTTACTTAGGTGTATAATGTAAGTGTGTATAAGTGTGTATGTGTATATGTCTTAAAAAGTATTTTATGGCAAAGCAAGGGCTTTATGTTTGTAATATAAGGTTGAAAATGTTCAATAAAAAAGTTTGTCACAAATAAAAAAAAAACTCTCAGCTTAGCTGGGAATGGAGTTTGGAAACAAAGAAGTTAACTCTCCCTCAGTACACTCTTTGCCTCTGCATACTCCCGACGCTTCCTGAGTACTTCGGCAGTGTAGTCATGGTCTATTACTACTTTTCTCTCGTGGTGTGTGAATCCTTTTTTTTCCTGCCACGCCAACTTTAAAACTTCCTCTTTGATTTTGAAACTTGAGAATTTGACCACTATGGACTCAGGGGACGGCTTTGGTCCCAGGGATTAGTGCGCTCTCTCAATCGGGAGCTTGGTGGAAGTGGGAATGTCTAGCTTCTCTCAGCAAATTTTCCACAAACACTGCCATCGTTGGGGAATTATCCTCAGCTCCTTCTGTTATACCGTGGAGTCTTAGGTTTTCCCGTCTCAACTGCCCTTCTTGGTCTGTAAGCCTGGCCTCAAGTTTCTCCTGTACTTTTAGCACCTCCAACACAGCTTCTCCCACCACCTGCACCCTTTCTTCCGTGATACAATTTTCCACCTCGTCAACTCTTCTGTTTGTAGTCTTAATATCTTCTTTAATTTCCTGGAGTATCTCTATTTTCCTGCCAAAAGTCCCTTAATTCCTGTAGTATTGTCTGTAGGTTAGCCATAGCTTCACTTTCCTGCAGCATTAATTTATCAGACTCAAAATGGCTGTTGTTGCTCGCCTCGTCTGCAGACTTTTCTTTAGCTGGAGTCTTAACTAGTTTAACATGCGCTGCGTTATTCCATCTTCCCCTTTCCATATCTTCCATGCCTTAATCTCGCACAACTTTGACCAGATTAAACCTCAGAAAGTCGGCGTTTTGGAGCCAGAGTCGAGGCGCTCCAAAGTTAGACTGCTACCATCATGGCTGCTTGACCGGAAGTCTAAATTGATAATTTAACTTTTTAATTGCATTGCATTATGTTAACAAGAAACACTTTTTCACTTCTCTCTGTGTATGTAAATACTCAGGGAAATGACAAAGTGAAGCTTGAATCTTCCCCATGTACAGCCTTTCGTCACTGGATTACTGCCCTAACACATCGTGTCTCCCCATCTCAGTTTTAATTATCTGATAACGTGTACAAAGCTCACTTTTAGAAAACTTAACATTCATAGGATAAGCTGCTACACGGAATACTTTGGAATTAATGGCTTGCATCAGATTTTCATCATTCAACTCAATTTGAAGAAGTAATTGCAATCTTTTCATTAGCTCTAGCTTAACCCTCACAAATATCTCCTTGTTCTTTATACCATCTGCCTGTTCTACTCCCAAAAAGTATCACTCTCATCTGGATCTAATGTCTTCACTCTTTCATTTAGAACTTGCTGCCCTTCCCCTTTTACCATTTTCCCTCTCTCTAATACAACTTCTGCACCTTTAGACACCTCATAACATGCCCCAGTGTCATGACTGGCTCATACGATACTTGCGTTTACCACCTCCTGTGTTCTGTGGCCATCCTGGTATACCTTTAGGTCATCCACAAACAAACTATGCATGCGTTTAATGTCTTTGTTGCCTATTTTTCCCATCCTATACCCCTTTGATTCATTTGGAAGTTCCCATTTGCCAACTGTAGTCAGACAGTAACCTACCAGAGAACAGCCATCACCTTGCAAGAACCCCCACAAAATCCATATCCATCTGCTCACAAATACTTTTTTCCTTCATTCCAGATCTGCAGTTGTGTTTTCTATTTGAACATTAACTCCTGCAAGGTTGATACCACCACCTCAGGGATCTCCATCCACTGAGAAACTCGTAGCATCCAGTCATGGTGCACTTTATCATACGCCTTTTTTGTAATCATACTGTAATAAGCAACAGCAAGCTTGCGGTGATGCGTTTTTACTTCATCCATGATACACAAATCAATAAGCAGCTGGTCGACTGTCCCTAGAACACCAACTCCTCCTAACTGTCCCTCATCCCAAATGTTGTTTTCTACTGTGTGACTTCTTATGTATTTAGCTATCAACCCTGTCAGCAAGCAGAGGGGTGACATGGGAAGAATGAGGGAGGTTTTGATGCTAGACTGATATGCTGCTGGTTAGAATGCTCTCTGCAATGCCTTTGTAGAACGTGGTGAGAACAGGAGGGAGAAGGTTTGTTCTTCTCAATCAATGCAGAAAGGGCAGTTGCGTTGTGCCCTCTTGATGAGGGATGTGGTGTTTGCAGACCACGTTAGGTTATCTGTGATGTGCACCCCCAGGAACCTGGTGCTCCTAACTAACTCCACAGTGTTGCTGTTGAACATGAGTGGCATGTTTACTGCATGCTTCTTCCTGAAGTCAACCATGATCTCCATCTTGTTGACATTCAAAAGACAGGCTGTTATTACACCAGACACCGAGCTGGTCCACTCCTCCTGCAGGCGGAGTTACGTTCACTGCTGATGAAGTCTACCATTGTTGTGTCATCTGCAAACTTAATGATGTAGTTTGAGTTACATTGGGCACAATATTCGTGAGTCATCAGGATGAACACCTGAGGACTCAGAACACAGCCATGGGGAAACCTGGTGTTTAGGATGATCGTCTTAGAAGTGGGGTTTTTTTCCCCAACTCGTACTGTCTGGGGTCTGTCTGTGAGAAAGTCTAATATTCAGTTATACAGCGAGGTGTTGAGACTCCGTGAGCCAAGTTTCCAGACCACATGTTGGAGGATAACTGTACTGAAGGTGGAACTGAAGTCAATGAAGAGCACCCACATAACTGTTCTTATTCTCAAGGTGTACCAGGCTCAAGTGCAGTGCTGCCAATATGGCATCATCGGTAGAGCAGTTAGGACCATATGCAAACTGGAGTAGGTCGAGTGAGTTGGGAGTCTAGATGTTATGTGGTCCTTGACCAGCCTCTCAAAGCACTTCATCATGATGGAAGTGAGTGCTATAGGGCAGTCAGTAGTCACTGAAGGTTGATGCTGGTGTCTTCTTCAGCAGTGGTATGATGGTGGTGGCCTTGAAGCATGGGGATACGATGGCTTGGCTCAGGGAGGTGTTGTAAATGTCTGTGAGGATGTGTGTTAACTGGTCTACACATTCCCTGACTCCACACCCTGGTATATTGTTAGGCCCTGCAGCTTTCCATGGGTTGCCTCTGAGCAGGGACCTCCTGATATCAGTTGGATCAAGACAGAGTACTTCATCTGGGCAGTGAGGGACTTTCTTTGCTAGCATGTTGTCGTTCTCCTCAAACTAGCCAAAGTAGACATTTAATGTATTCAGGAAGTCTGTGTTGTCATTGCAAGATGGTGAGAGGACCTATAGTCTGTAGCAGTAAAAGACCATGGGGTGATTACTGACGCCAGATTTTCATTTAAAACTCATGTCGATAATATTACAAGAACAGTCTTCTTTCATCTCAGACATCTTGCTCAGATAAGAAATATGATGTCCAGAAAAACTAGTTCATGATTTTGTTACCTCTAGGTTGGATTATTGTAATACCTTACTGTTGGATGTTCCAATAAGTGCATAAACAAACTCCAGTTAGTTCAAAATACAACAAGAGTCCTTACTAGAACTAAAAGTTATGACCACATCACCTCTATCTTAGCCACACTGCACTGGCTCCCAATCAAATTTCATATTGATTATATAATACTACCATTGACCTTTTAAAGCACATAATGGTCTTGCTTTGTTTTTGCTTTATTCAACTTTCACCAAGAAAAATAAGAAAATTATGGTGGGAGTCACACAACAGAGCTGGGCCCCAATTAAAGTGTGCCCTGTATAGAAGCAATGTAATATAAAATAACTAAATTAATATGACTTGATATACAAGATAGATAGCTTGTTTATTGTCATTGCACATTACTATACAATGAAATACTGTTTGAGGGCTCAGATCACAGCAGCATATCAATAAAATAAAAATAAAATAAATAAAAATAAATAATATACATAACCTTTTAAAAAGCAGCATATTGGCAGACAAGCAGCAGTATAAATTGCAGTATGTAATTATTCAATGTAGCCAAACACAGTAAGGTGCAGAGTGAGAGTCCAAGTCCGGATCAGGCCTCCAGCAGAGCTTTTACAGCCCTGGGGAAGCAGCTATTTTGGTGTCTTCTTGCTGTTTGTGACTTTATGACCCTAAGCCTAACACACACATATACATATACACACACACATATACATATATATATATATATATATATATATATATATATATATATATATATACATACACACACACACACACACACTATATATATAAAATCTCCTTCTCACCCCCGGCGGGGGGGTGGTATCCATGTCATCCTCAAGCTCGGGTCCTCTACCAGAGGCCTGGGAGTTTGAGGGTTCTGCGCAGTATCTTCGATGTTCCTAGGACTGCACTCTTCTGGACTGAGGCTTCAGATGTTGTTCCTGGGATTTGCTGGAGCCACTCTCCCAGTTTGGGGGTTACTGCCCCAAGTGCCCCCACTACCACGGGGACCACGCAACCCTTGACCTTCCACATCCGTTCCAGCTGCTCTTTCAACCCTTGATACTTCTCAAGTTTCTCATGTTCCTTCTTCCTGATGTTGGCGTCAGCTGGGATCGCCACATCTATCACCACCACCCTCTTCTGCTCTTTGTCCACCACCACTATGTCCGGTTGGTTAGCCAGGATCTGTTTGTCAGTCTGGAAGCTGAAGTCCCACAGAATCTTGGCCCTGTTGTTCTCAGCCACCTTCTGTGGTATGGCCCATTGGGACTTGGGTATTTCTATTCCATACTGGTTGCAGATGTTCCTGTATACTATCCCAGCCACTTGGTTGTGCCTCTCCATGTACGCTGATCCAGCTAGCATCTTACACCCTGCTACTATGTGCTGGACTGTTTCAGGGGCTTCTTTGCACAGTCTGCATCTTGGGTCTGATCTACTCTGGTAGATCCTGGCCTCTATGGCTCTTGTGCTTATGGCCTGTTCTTGTGCTGCCATGATTAGTGCCTCTGTGCTGTCTGTCAGTCCTGCATTATCCAGCCACTGGTAGGATTTCTTGATATCAGCCACTTCCTCTATCTGACGGTGGTACATGCCATGTAGGGGTTTGTCTCTCCAGGTTGTCTGTTCCTCCTCCTCCTCTGCACTCTCATCAGGGTTCTGCTGCCTGAGACATTCACTTAGCAGTTCATCCTTTGGGGCCATCTTTCTGATGTATTCTCGGATTTTCGATGTTTCATCCTGGACCGTGGTCTTGACGCTCACTAGCCCTCGGCCTCCCTCTTTCCGCTTAGTGTATAGTCTCAGGGTGCTGGACTTGGGGTGGAACCCTCTATGCATGGTGAGGAGCTTTCTAGTCTTGATATCTGTGGCTTCTATCTCCTCCTTTGGCCAGTTTATGATACCAGCGGGGTATCTGATGACTGGTAGTGCGTACATGTTGATGGCTCGGACCTTGTTCTTACCATTCAGCTGACTTTTCAGGACCTGCCTTACTCTCTGGAGGTATTTGGCTGTAGTTGACTTCCTTGTGGCCTCTTCATGGTTTCCATTAGCCTGTGGGATGCCAAGGTACTTGTAGCTGTCTTGGATATCACCTATGTTGCCCTCTGGTAGGTCAATCCCTTCAGTCCGGATCATCTTGCCTCTCTTTGAGACCATCCTGCCACACTTGTCCAATCCGAATGACATCCCTATGTCATCGCTGTAGATCCGGGTGGTGTGGATCAGCGAGTCTATTTCTCGCTCGTTCCTGGCATACAGCTTGATGTCATCCATGTAGAGCAGGTAGCTGATTGTTGCCCCACTACGGAATCGGTACCCGTAGCCGCTTTTCGTGATGATCTGACTGAGGGGGTTCAGGCCTATGCAGAACAGCAGTGGTGATAGCGCATCTCCTTGGTATATGCCGCACTTGATGTTGACTTGGGCAATGGGTTTTGAGTTGGCCTCTAGGGTTGTCTTCCACATTTCCATTGAGTTCTGTATGAAGGTCCTTAGGTTCCTGTTGATCTTATACAGTTCCAGACATTCCAGTATCCATGTGTGTGGCATTGAGTCGTAGGCTTTCTTGTAGTCAATCCAGGCAGTGCACAGGTTGGTCTGTCTCTTCTTACAGTCTCGGGCGACTGTTCTATCGGCCAGTAGCTGGTGCTTGGCTCCTCTGGTGTTACTGCCAATTCCTTTCTGTGCCTCGCTCATGTATTGAGCCACATGCTTACTCATTTTTGCCGCAATGATGCCTGACAGGGCCTTCCATGTTGTGCAGAGACAGGTAATTGGCCGGTAGTTGGATGGGATGATTAGTCCTTCATGATTAGGACTGTCCTGCCTTGGGTTAGCCATTCTGGGTGGGTTCCATCCCTCAGCAGCTGGTTCATCTGTGCTGCTAGGCGTTCATGGAGTGCAGTTAGCTTCTTCAGCCAGTACGTATGGATCATATCGGGGCCTGGTGCTCTTCATCTTTGACACTCTTTCTTGGACATCTGCCATTGAGATGGTTACTGGTTCTTGTTCTGGGAGGTTGCTGTGGTCAGCTCTTAGGTCCACTAACCATTGGGCATCGGTGTTGTGTGATGCCTTTCTTTCCCATATGTCTTTCCAGTATTTTTCCACCTCAGCTCTTGGTGGGTCTGACCGGTTGTTGTTCCCCTGCCATTGAGAGTACACCTTGGCTGGTTCAGTGGAGAACAGCTTGTTTATTCTCCTGGCCTCTCCTTCCTTGGTGTATCTCCTCAACCGGGTGGCCAGAGCTGTTAGTCGCTGTTTGGCAGTTTCGAGTGCCTCTGGTATGGAGAGTGAGTTGTACTTCCTGGGCGCCCCTTTATTCACCATGTTCCCTTTCTGTAGTTCAGCTAGCTGGCTAACTTCTCTCCTTGCTGCCTTTATCTTGGCCTCTAATCGTCTCTTCCATGGTGGATACTGTTTGTTATGTCCCGAACCCACCTTGTGTCCAAGCATCTCCATGATTACTGTTGCTGTACTGTGTATCAGCTTGTTGGTCTCAGTGATGGTTCTTGTGGAGATTGTCTTCAGAGCAGCATTCACATCTACTAGTAGACCTTCTGAAGGTACTTGGCAACTCAGCTTCGGTATTCGTCGGGGGCTCCAGGTTTCCAGTTGGGTCACGATCTTCCTTCTCAGGTCAGTAGCTCTTGTGTTGAGGCTGTTAGGTGTGGGGTCTGGTTGTGGGGATGATGACATCTCCCCGCTGACCTGTCTTCCTGGCTCCCCCTTGCCGTAGCATCGTTGTTGTATTTCATTAATCTCTAGTTGTGATAGCAGATTTCGATTATGGATGTTGGAACACTGGGCTAATAGCTGTTTCTTTGTTAGCCTTGATTGTGGGTTTCGAAGTATCCAATGGTCCCACATTCTCTGCATGTATCCCCTCTCTCTGGGATTGCTTGTATAGTAGCATTCCAGCAAATCCGTATTTTCTGTCCTCGTCCATCGATGTCTTGTTCCAGTAGCCCATTTCTCATCAGTTTGCCCTGGTTCCCTAGCAACTGACGCAGACCTTGTTGACCCGGGCGACGTCTGAGCCGGTATGACTCTATCAGTTATGTTTTCACTCATTCCTGAGGTAGGCTGATATATCATGAGGGGTTTTGCCTAAGGACCCTTACTGGATGATGTTTTGCCCCAACCGGGATTCGAACCCCGATCTCCTGCGTCGTAGTCAGTGAGCATTACCACTGTACTATCCAGCTGATATACTATATATATATATATATATATATATATATATATATACACACACACACACACATATATATATATATATATATATATATATATATATATGTGTGTGTGTGTGTGTGTGTGTGTGTGTATATATATATGATTTTGTGCACTCTGGTGCAGGGCATGGGTTCACGCCCCAGTTGAGGCAACTCCAGTGAAGGGCTGTAGGCAAGGCCCTTAAATACTACCTGCCAACCTCATAAATGAGAGACAGAAAAACGAGTGAGTGTCATGCCAGCTCAGACGTCACCCGGTCTAACAAGGTCCATGTCAGGTGTTGAGGAACCAGGGCAACCTGATGAGAAATGGGCTACTGGAACTAACACTGGACTGTTAGAATGCTACTATGCAAGAAACCCCAAAGAGAGGTTACATGTGAAGGATATGGGACCAATGGATGCTTCAATACCCAACATCTACAGTAATACCAAAACAATTCATAACTCAATGTTCTAATAATATAAATGTTATAACTCAAATGTTCTAATATCCACAAACTGCTATCACAACTAGAGATTGAGGAGATACATCACAAATGCTATGGCAAGGAGGACTCAGGATGCCAGGTGGTTATCAGCATCATAATACTCAGAGATTGAGACTGAGAAACCCCCCCCCCCCCCCCAGCAACACACCCTTGTAAGCAAGAACTTAATGCACGAGCAGTGGACCTGAAATTGATGATAAAAGGTGAGCACCTTGAACCACCATGCCCAACTACTAAGACTGTGTGAAGTACCTCCTGAAAATCTCCGAGGTCAATGCAGCAGTACCTAACAATCCCTACTACGACCATCAATGAGACCAACAAGCTGATTTACATCACAGCAACAATGATCCTGGAAATGCTCAGCTATAAGATGGACACTAACCATAAGGTGCAATATCCACCATGGAAGAGAAGGTTAGAGTCTAAGATCAAGGTGACCCAGAAAGAAGTTAGCCAGCTATTAGAAATCCAGAAAGGTATGACAAGGAAAGGATTACCTAAAAAGTACAGCAAGCTGTCCATACCAGAGGCCCTAGAAACTGCCAAACATAGACTCACAGCCCTGGCTACCCATCTAAGGAGGTACACAAGCAAAGCTGAAGCCAGGAGAATAAATAGGATACTCTCCACTCAACCATTAAAGTTTTCCACCCAGTGGCAGAGTAATAACAACATAGTTCCAGATCCACCAAGGCTGGAGACTGAACAATACTGGAAAGGGATATGGGAGAAGGGGGAAAAAAATCAAAATCACATAATGACAGTGGTCAGTAGCTAATAAACCTGAGAGTCAAATACAGCAATCTCCCTGAACAAGACCCAATAACCATCACTGTGGCAGACATCCAAGTAAGTGTCTCAAAAATGAACTGGACAGCACCAGGCCCAGATATGGTTCACACCTACTGGCTAAAGAAGCTAACCTCACTATATGAGCGCTTGGCAACACAGATGAACCAGCTGCTCATGGATAGGACTCACCCAGAATGGCTAACTGAAGGTTGGACAGTCATGATCCTGAAGGACCCACAGAAGGGAGTTGTCCCATCCAACTACCATGCAATAACCTGCCTCTGCACAACATGGAAGCTCCTGTCAGGCATCATAGCAGATAACATGAATAGGCACATGTCTCAATACATTAGCGAGGCCCAGAAAGAAATTGGTAGGAGCACCAGAGGTACAAAACATCAGCTACTGGTAGACAGTAGAGTAGCTCGAGACTGCAGAACCAGACATACCAATCTGTGCACTGCCTGGATTGACTACAAAAAAAGCTTATGACTCGATGCCCCACACATGGATCCTGGAATGTTTGAAACTGTGCATCAACAGGACTCTCACAACCTTCATCAAGAACTCAATCAGGCTGTGGAAAACAACCCTAGAAGCTAACTTCAAGCCAATAACAGGTCACCATCAAGCACAGCATATACCAAGGAGAAGCCCTGTCCCCGCTGTTGTTCTGCATAAGACTGAACCCCCTCAGCCAGATCATCACCAAGAGCGGCTATAGATACAGACTGCGAAATGGAGCAACCATCAGGCACTTCCTCTACATGGATGACATCAAGTTGTATACCAGGTCTGAGCAAGACATCAACTCAGTGAGCCACACCACCAAGATCTACAGCAACGAATGTCATTTGGACTAGATAAGTGTGCCCAGATGTTGACAAGGAGAGGGAAGCAGTCAGAACTGAGAGGGTGGTGCTACCAGACGGCATAATAGGAGACGTGGAAGAAGACAGCTACAAGTACCTTAGAATCCCACAGGCAAATGGCAACCATGAAGAGGCCGCTAGGAAAGCAGCAACAGCCAAATACCTACAGAGAGGAAGGCAAGTTCTGAGTAGTCAGCAAAATAGGAACAACAAGGTCCGGGCCATCAACACCTATGCCTTGCCGGTCATCAGATACCCTGCTGGCATAATAAGCTGGCTGAAGGAAGAGATAGAGGTCACCGACATCAGGACAAGAAAACTCCTGACAATACATGGAGGGTTTCACCCCAAGTCCAGCATCCTGAGGCTATACGCTAAGAGGAATGAAGGAGGCCGAGGACTAGTGAACGTCAGAGCCACTATCCAGAATGAAACAACACAAGATCCACGAGTACATCAGGGAAATGGCCCCAAACAATGACATGCAAGAGCAATCATCATGGAAAGACAAGCCACTGAACGGGAGGTACCACTGGCAGATAGAAGAAGTGGCTGATTGAAAAATCCTACCAGTGTTTGGATAAAGCTGCAGGGTTCTCCACGAGGGGTTTTAGAGGTGCGGGCCTCCCCCTTTCTGTGATTCCCACCCCCGTTTAATTTCTGCCTGCCTAACCCTGCCCCGTTTAAATTCTGATCCTGTGGGACTTCCAGATACAGTTGGACAAACTGGTAATGGCTAACCAAACAGACATGGTAGTGGTGGACAAACAGAAGAACAAGTCTGTGGTGAAAGATATGGCAATACCAAGTGATGATAACCTCAGGAGAAAAGAACTTGAGAAGCTCAAGAAGTATCAAGGGCTGAAAGAAGAGCTAGAAAAAGATGTGAAAGACCCCAAAACTGGGAGAGTGGCTCCAACAGATCCCAGGAACAACATCCAAGATCTCTGCCCAGAAAAGTATAGTCCTAAGAACAGCTAAGATACTGTGCAGGACCCTCAAACTCCCAGGCCTCTGGGAGAGGACCTGGAGCTTGGGGGGGGGGGGGGGGGGGGGGGGTTTATTATATATATCCATACACACACAGTCCATCCCTCTTGGTATTTGTCCTGTTTTGTTGCATTACAAGCTGGAATTAACATGAATTTTTTGGGGGTAAGCACCATTTGATTTACACAACATGCCTACAACTTTAAGGGTGAAAATTGTTGTTTTATTGACACAAACAGTAATTAAAATGAAAAAAAAAATCTGGAGTGTGCATAGGTATTCACCACCTTTCGTATGAAACCCGTAAATAAGAGCTGGCCCAACCAATTCACTTCATAAGTCACATAATCAGTTGATTAAGATCCACCTGTGTGCAATCAAAGTGTCACATCATGACTCTATAAAATCAACCTGTTCTGGAAGGACCCTGACTCTGCAAGTGGTACAAACTGAAACCTCAGGTTTAATACATTAATTTACAAGGAAATCTAAGTGACCGAGATGATACTTGAAATAAAAGAGATAGCTAATTTCATGACGATATGTGATTGGTAATCATTTCAACTTAACTAACTGAGCTTGGTAACTAGTAGCATTGCTCCATTTAAGATATACTTAGTTGCCCTCCTCTGGTCACTTTCTACCCTAGAAAATGTTCCCAATGGACTGGGGTGCCCACAATTCACTTACATAATCTAAGTGAGATCTTATATAAGCTAGATATAAGGATCTAGTATGAGAATCAAAGTTACAGGGACTATATCTATGTAAGAATCCAAACATACGATAACACTATTAATATGTGCATCCCATTTCAAATCTTGAGATATTTTAACACCCAGGCTTTCCGAGATTATACATGACCTAAAGCGTCAGTTACTAACTGACACACATTCAATAGGGTTCTTTTGACGTGTTATTGACATCACTTCACATTTAGATGTATTGAAGCGCAGTTTCCAATCTTGACATTTTAAAGATTTTCCAGGTTGTCTTGTAAAGGGAAGCAATCATCCGTACAGGTTATTACTTTAGAGCACTTAGAATCATCAGCAAATAGAACTAAAAGTGTTTTCAATGAATGAAGGCAAATCATTTACAACCCTGATTCCAAAAAAGTTGGGACAAAGTACAAATTGTAAATTAAAACGTAATAATTTACAAATCTCAAAAACTGATATTGTATTCACAATAGAACAGACAACATATCAAATGTCAAAAGTGAGACATTTTGAAATTTCATGCCAAATACTGGCTCATTTGAAATTTCATGACAGCAACACATCTCAAAAAAGTTGGGACAGGGGCAATAAGAGGCTGGAAAAGTTAAAGGTACAAAAAAGGAACAGCTAGAGGACCAAATTGCAACTCATTAGGTCAATTGGCAATAGGTCATTAACATGACTGGGTATAAAAAGAGCATCTTGGAGTGGCAGCGGCTCTCAGAAGTAAAGATGGGAAGAGGATCACCAATCCCCCTAATTCTGCACCGACAAATAGTGGAGCAATATCAGAAAGGAGTTTGACAGTGTAAAATTGCAAAGAGTTTGAACATATCATCTACAGTGCACAATATCATCAAAAGATTCAGAGAATCTGGAAGAATCTCTGTGCATAAGGGTCAAGGCCGGAAAACCATACTGGGTGCCCGTGATCTTCGGGCCCTTAGACGGCACTGCATCATATGCAGGCATGCTTCTGTATTGGAAAATCACAAAATGGGCTCAGGAATATTTCCAGAGAACATTATCTGTGAAGACAATTCACCGTGCCATCCGCCGTTGCCAGCTAAAACTGTATAGTTCAAAGAAGAAGCCGTATCTAAACATGATCCAGAAGCGCAGACGTCTTCTCTGGGCCAAGGCTCATTTAAAATGGACTGTGGCAAAGTGGAAAACTGTTCTGTGGTCAGACGAATCAAAATTTGAAGTTCTTTATGGAAATCAGGGACGCCGTGTCATTCGGACTAAAGAGGAGAAGGACGACCCAAGTTGTTATCAGCGCTCGGTTCAGAAGCCTGCATCTCTGATGGTATGGGGTTGCATTAGTGCATGTGACATGGGCAGCTTACACATCCGGAAAGACACCATCAATGCTGAAAGGTATATCCAGGTTCTAGAGCAACATATGCTCCCATCCAGACGACGTCTCTTTCAGGGAAGACCTTGCATTTTCCAATATGACAATGCCAAACCACATACTGCATCAATTACAGCATCATGGCTGCGTAGAAGAAGGGTCCGGGTACTGAACTGGCCAGCCTGCAGTCCAGATCTTTCACCCATAGAAAACATTTGGTGCATCATAAAACGGAAGATACAACAAAAAAAGACCCAAGACAGTTGAGCAACTAGAATCTTACATTAGACAAGAATGGGTTAACATTCCTATCCCTAAACTTGAGCAACTTGTCTCCTCAGTCCCCAGATGTTTACAGACTGTTGTAAAGAGAAAAGGGGATGTCTCACAGTGGTAAACATGACCTTGTCCCAACTTTGAGATGTGTTGTCATGAAATTTAAAATCACCTATGTAGAGAAGAAGGTTGTACATAGAGAAGGAATAGGGGCAGTCGTAGTATGCTGCCCTGTGGTGTAGGCCTCAACATTAACTTTTGACACCTTTTGCCCTGCAGGGCAACTGGCCTCAAAAAATTTTTACCCCCCTTGAATTTCCTTTTGCCCTAAAATTTTGCGGTACTTCGGCAAGTTTTCAAGTACATGGTTCAAGGCAATACTGATATGTTTTCTAGGGGTATAACTGAGTTATTTAAACAAAACTACATTTTTTTAAACATTTATTTCTGCAACAGAACAACAAGACAAGCCCTGAAAACATAAAATCAATATCATATAATGTAAGACTTCTGTATGGTACTAGTTCGTAATACATCTTTTTATATGGAGTTTAGGACACAAAACACACTTTTTTGCCTACAACAATGACTAGCAATATTGCAAAGATGAATCATAAAACTAAAAACATTATAAAACAGGAGTCTGTACTGCAATACTGTCTTATCATTCAGTTTTCCATTGCCTTTAGGAGAAAATTAAACAACCGGTCCTCCTCAGCTTCACATGCATGATGGGCCAATGTCCATGATAAATGGGGTAAGATATATTTATCTATGGGATAATTCACTATGTAAATGATATATATTTACTGTAGAGGGTGTGGTTTACTATTTGAGACAAAAGCACATCTTTCCATTCATTGAATGTATTTACTACTAGCTTTTATTACAGGAGTGATTATAGTTACTATATTACTACAGCTACAATTGGAATGTGCTGATTCTCTTAACGTATGTAATTATTGTTCCATCCACTATGAGATAAAATTAAAATAAAATCTTACAACATTGAAAGTATAAAGTAAAATTTTATTTTACAAATAACACTTCAGATATTGTTTTAACAATAATAAGCATCACTGTATAAATGATAGAGTGCAGATAGCTCTGTAACTAGATGTCCTTGGGGTTGTTGATAGAGGTCTGCGCGGGACAGAATTTTCAGTCCTGCTCCCGCAAAGAATTATGATTTTCAGTCCCGCTCCTGCCCGCAAATCCCGCATGATGCAGACGTTCGCGTTATTTCTCATGAAAGTTCCTGTCATTGGCTTGGGGAATTAAACATGCTGAGCTCTCCACTGACCGATCCTTCATTTATTGTAAGTTTATTGTTTAGACTCTGACACATTCCAAGTTGAGCGCTGCATGCGCTCATGATTGACAGCTCTCGCTTTGCGCACTCCCACTTCCGAGTCTGTGACGTTATGATTCCAACCGCGATTTCATTCTCCTCTCATATGAAGTGTTGTGCAACCACAACCAGCTCCTCAGATTATACACTGTCTATTTCTCACTTTAAATTGAACAATCTGTGCGATACACAGTCCTTTTTAATACTAGTTAATACTTAATACTTTAATACTTAGGACTAATACTCTTGACGTTTTAACGGTAAATGTACCTCTTTTTAAAGCAGCACTTACTTCTGAAGCACTGTGAGCTTCACTAGAGGAGCTCTGCTCTTCTGCCATGATCGGAGATCTCAAACACGGAAGAGCGGAAAGGAATCAGAAATGTACGCGAGATTAGACCACATCCGCAAATTTAGGCATCTTAAAATGTTTTTATTAATGCCAAATAAAATATCCAGCACAAATTATATACGATAGACATAAATTAATAATTTATAAATTTTATTTTAAACACGTTTTTAGTTAGCGGGACTGCAGCTTATCACCTCTCCCGCCCGCAATGTGCACTCCCCCTCCCGCCCGCGCCCACAATGAGCTTTCAAAATTTGTCCCACGCCGCACTGCTTTGCGTCGGGTCCCGCGGGTCCCCCGCAGGAGTGCAGGGCTCTAGTTGTTGGGACACAGAGGGGCAGGAATACTCTCTAACCCACAGTTTAGGTCAAAGCCCTTCAAGAGTAAATGCTTTGGCTTTCGCAACATTCTGTTCCCAAAAGCTGGTGTTGGGGAAAAAAAAGTCTTTACACAAAGAAGGTTTTCTTGCTTTTATAGTGTGTTTTTTTTAAACTATTCTTCCGTGTTGGGACTCTTCGGGAAAAAGAAGGTACATTTCAACATGTAGCTAATGCTAGGCTCAGGCATGCTACTGGGGATATCTTAAAAAAAAAAAAAAAAGTGAATGTCAAGCCAGGGGGTGTGCAGGGGCAACACCCCGCACTCCAGGACCTTTTCACAGAATTCATAGCACATATTTTAATATTTGAGAAACTTTCAAAATAAAATGCATGCAAACTTTCAAATTACAAGAACATAATTTTTCACACTTTCAAGAAATCTCATGACCACTGAGGGGTATTTCATCTGACTGGCTCCACTCCTCTGACTAGTGGAGGGATACTAAAACTTATCAAACATCATTACCATTTTAACAAGTTTATTTTCAGTAAATATTACTGAAACAGGATAGCATTTTTGAAAATTAGTTAATACAAAAACAAATGTACATTATTTCATAGCTCATAACTTTATTATATTGCTGAAAAATTACACATCCCAAGTTGGCAGCATGCTTTTTCTTTTGTGGAACAGTCTTTCAAAGTTTTCCCCAGTCCATGAATCAGCTTGTAAGTTGCACTACTTCTTGCCATGTGAAGTGCATCCAAGGCTTTTTTTTTTTTTTTTTAATCTTTAGCTGCTTCTTTACGCAAGGCTACAAGGTCTTCTACATCACTCATAGCCAGTTTTCTCTGCAGCAAAAGCTAAGATTAAAGCCTGAAAAAATAAGTTTTAAAAGAAGTTAAAATCACAGTACATATCTGCTAGTATCAACATGTACAGTATTTAAATTTGAGAAGTATTAAACCACAATAACAGTTTCATGCAAAAGCATATAGGCCTATAGCCTATTAGATTCACTAACTGTTCTATTGTGTATTACGAAGACTCACGTACACTAAACTACATTTGATTCGTTAAACTTAGCCTGCAGTAGATCTAAATATTTAATAAGTTTTATCTGCATAAAAATACTTGTGAGGTATTTTCATTTTCATGATTTTGCAATTATAAGTAACTCAAAACTAGATCTAAATGTCAAATCAGTAGCATTTCATTCTAAATTTGAAACTTTTCTCTATAATTAGGATATCCTTTGCATTGTTTGACAGTTAAGAGGAAAGTGCCAAAAACTTCGGCAAAAAGTGGTTTCTTACCTTAATATGTGCTTTCCTGTCCACAAATGGTGTCAGATGCTTAGACAGTGTAGCTGCAGGCTTTTCCCAGGCTTGTAAGTAAACAGGGCTAATGCCACATGTCAAATCTTGTTTTTGTGCATCTTCCCGGCGACGAGTGAAAAAAATTACTCGGCAGTTGAATATTTGACCACTTTTCATACAGTTTCCATGCGCGTCCTTTTGTTTTGATATGGTCGACCAGGGCAAAGCAACCACGATCAGCATAGTTAGTCTCTGCATCACACAAGACGCACCTGCATTTACCAGCAATGTCAACTTTCCGGTAATATTCACCCACAGTAGTGTCCGTTTCTTTATTGTTATAAACGACTCAATGGTTTTGAACACCATTCTCAATTCCATCTCATTCTGCACCCACTATCAACTTCCCTTGCTCAGTTTTCTTCTTTTCGATCAATAATTTTTGCCATTGTTCAAAATATTCACTTTCTAACTTCGAAATGCGGTTACCACGTTGTAAACAAGCAAGAACAAGCTACAATATAGTCATGTCGCCGATTGGCTACATTAGTAACGCTGGACACATTTTCTTCCAATCACAAACCTCGTTACACACGCATAATCAGCGTCAAGGTCAGTCCGTAAAACACGAAACGGGACACGGAATCAGATGCAAAAGAGCAAATATTACATTTGCACATTTACCGCAAGTCAACACCTCTCCCGATTTTTGAGTATTTTGGCATTTCACAAAATTTTCAAAATTTATTCAAATCCGCGAATTTTCGCGGATCCGTGACCAAATAGCATGCCAGTAGGCTACTAATCCACACCGTCACTCCAGTCGTTTTGAGGAATTCTGTATGGATCATAACCGCTAATAAACTCTAATTTCCGCATATATCTATCCTGCGCTTCTTTCTGACTAAGATTATCCAAGCAATCTAGTAGTAGAGCTTTTTTTAGCTGTAGTTTTATTCAAACAATGGCAACAGATGCCAGACATCTAAACTTAGCTTCAGACCATTCGTAGTGATGAAAAGCACAAATGTAATTTTTTTTTTTCGTTTCCATTTCCGGTTGAGAGTACGTCGTGCGCATTCTGGCTGCCGCTTCTCACCAGAGCTTTTTTATTTATTTTTTTTCTATTTTTTTTTTCTGTGTTTGTGTAGTTTGATGTTTGAGTGTTTTGTCCGCCGGTTATGGTGTAGCTCCGGACCCAGTTTTGGGCGTCGGTTCCCTCCAGGCCTTGGTTCGCCGTGGGCAATGCCTGCGCTCCCAGCTGTGGACTGCAGTGAGCTCGTTGCTCATTTTACATCGTGGAGGTCCAACGCTCTGCGCTTTAACGCTTGGCGTGATGTTCCGAGCAACGTTGCTCGGTGGTGTCGCGGCGGCTGTGCAGGCGGTTTGGGACACACCAGCGCTCTGCGTGGCGGAGCTTCTCTGCTCACTTTGTGGATCCACGGCGTGGTGTTTGAATGATGTTGCTGACGGCGTCACGGCGGCGGTGCTGGAGATGTGGGACTTGTTTTCGTGTGCCTTTTGGTGGGACTGTGGCTGCTACACCACGGGAATTACATCCTGACCCCTACTTGGTGGACTTTTTACTTTTTATTTATATTATCTTTTTTTTTCTTTCCTTGTCTATAATTGTAAAGCGTCCTTGGGTTTTTTGAAAGGCGCTATATAAATTTAACTTATTATTATTATTATTAAATGCACACGCATGCCTGAAGTGAGCCAATCAGAATTGCCATTACAAATCGGGAAAAAAAAAAAAAAAACAGAACAGCAATCACAGGAGAGGCGAGGATGCTAGTTAACATGTCTTGTTTTTTGTAACATACTGTGGCAGTGGGGGCTTGGTCAAGCGTCAGTCTGTGACCGGAGGGCGGAGTCAGGGAAGGTAAGTGGCAGAATCACTACACCTGATGTGAATTAACCCGTGTTTGTGTGTCTTCCCAGCAACCACGCCCTATATAAGGAGAGAGAGGGCAGAGGAAGGGAGCTCTCTCCCGCACCAGAAAACTTGTGTGTGTGTGCATGCGAGCGACTGGGAGAGTGTGAAATTAAAGCTGAAAAGCTAAAATAAGAGTGTTTTGGAACTCAGTTCTGGCCTGCCGTACTTCTGTGCTCCACCCACCCACACTGACTTCTACAGTGGTGCTGAAACCTGGGAACCCGAGCACAGAAGAGAACAGCCCCATGGAATCCTCCCCCTTCGCAGACCTGATCCACGCCCTCACCACGGCCCAACAGAGCCAGCACCAGGCGTTGCTCGCCCTCCGAAAGGAGCAAGAACAACGGTTCGAGGCCCTGGTGCTGGCGCAACAGGAAGATCGTCAGGCGTTCCAGCACCTCCTCGCATCGGAGGGGGCCACCATCTCCACCGCTGCGGGTCCACTCCACCTCACCCCGACGAAGATGGGCCCGCACGACGACCCCGAGACCTTCCTCACACTATTTGAACAAGCAGCAGAAGCCTCGGGGTGGCTGGTGGAACAGCACGCGGCGCGCCTCCTCCCCCTGCTAACGGGCGAGGTGCAGCTGGCCGCGCTACAGCTCCCTGCTGACAGCCAGCTGGTCTACGCGGACCTGGCCGCGCTACAGCTCCCTGCCGACAGCCGGCTGGTCTACGCGGACCTGCACCGGGCCGTCCTCCAGCGTGTGGGGCGCACCCCCGAACAACATCAGCAGCGCTTCCGCGCTCTGCACCTAGAGGAGATCAGCCGCCCGTTCGCATTTGGCCAGCAACTCCGGGACACCTGCAGGCAGTGGCTGAGGGCTGACAACCGCGATGCTGAAGGAGTCATTGACCTGGTGGCACTGGAGCAGTTCATCGCACAACTCCCCAAAGGAACGGCGGAGTGGGTCCAGTGCCATCGCCCGGCATCACTGGATCGGGCCATCGAGTTGGCGGAGGATCATTTGGTGGCTGTTCCCGCGGCAGGATCACAGATCCCCTCTTCACTTCTCTTCTCTCCTCTCTCCCCCTCCCCTTCTGTGTCTCGTCCTCGCCCTATTTTCCCACCGCGGAGGCAGGGGCCGGCTTCCTCACAGCCGGTCCGCCACACCCGTGGTGTCCTCCCGTTTCCCACTTCCGTGTCTGTCTCTCCCCCCCCAGGTGAGTAAGCCCCAGAGTACCAGTGCAGAAAGAAAGCCCGGGCTGGTTTGCTGGCGCTGCGGGGAGCCGGGCCACCTCCAACAGCAGTGCTCGGTGATGGAAGTGGGCGCGGTGGTTCAGATCCCGGATGCGCCAGGAGCCACCCTGGATCGGGCCGGAGCGTATCGCATACCGGTGAGTATCCAAGGAGATACACATCAGGCTTTGGTGGACTCTGGCTGCAGTCAGACCTCAATTCACCAAAGCCTGGTGCAAGACGAGGCATTGGGGGGAGCACAGGGGGTGAAGGTGTTGTGTGTGCATGGGGATGTTCACAGCTACCCTTTAGTATCAGTCCACATTTTTTTCAGAGGGGAAAAATTTAGAATAAAGGCGGCAGTTAATCCTCGCCTCACCCACTCGATAATTTTGGGGACTGATTGGCCAGGATTCGGGGCATTAATGAGTCATTTAGTGAAGAGTGGGTCCTGCCATAGTTCAGCAAGGGGAGGTCCCGGTGTCGCTTTGGCAGGAGCAGCTGTCACAGAGCCGTCTATGTCATCTCTGCGTCAGAGTGAGGAGCCGCCGGCTCCTCCTCCCTCTCTCGGGGAATCCCTGGCGGATTTCCCGTTAGAGCAGTCGCGAGACGAGACTGTGCGGCATGTGTTTGACCAAGTGAGAGTCAGTCATCGATGGTCAAACGCTCCAGCCAAACGCCACCCCATCCTTCCCTTATTTTTCTATTATGAAGGATAGATTATATCGAGTGACGGAGAACACTCAGACTAAAGAACAAATCACGCAGCTCTTGATTCAAAAAAGACGCCGGGAATTGGTATTCCAGGTGGCTCACTTTAATCCCATGGCTGGACACTTAGGGCAGGATAAAACATTAGCCCGAATAATGGCCCGGTTCTATTGGCCGGGGATTCGCGGCGATGTCCGTAGGTGGTGTACGGCGTGCCGCGAATGCCAGTTAGTAAATCCAGCGGCCATCCCAAAAGCGCCTTTGCGCCCTCTACTGTTAATCGAGACCCCGTTCGAAAGAATTGGGATGGATCTCGTCGGGCCATTAGATCGGTCAGCACAAGGGTACCGCTTTATATTAGTTCTGGTGGACTATGCAACGCGATACCCGGAAGCAGTGCCTCTTTGCATTATCTCAGCACGCAGTATTGCGGAAGCACTCTTCCACGTCATCTCCCGAGTTGGAATCCCGAAAGAGATTCTGACTGATCAAGGCACCTCGTTTATGTCACGAACACTGAACGAACTGTATGGGTTATTAGGTATTAAGCCGATCTGCACCAGTGTTTATCACCCACAAACAGATGGTTTAGTTGAACGATTCAATCGCACCATCAAAAATATAATTAAGAAATTCGTAAGCAAGGACGCACATAATTGGGATAAATGGCTCGAACCCTTGTTGTTTGCAGTGCGAGAGGTCCCACAAGCCTCCACGGGGTTCTCCCCGTTCGAATTGTTATATGGGCGTAAGCCGCGTGGCATTTTAGATGTGCTGCGAGAAAATTGGGAGGAGGAACCTTCACCAAGTAAAAATGAAATTCAATACGTTATTGACCAGCGCGCAAAACTCCACACACTCATGCACCTAACCCAGGAGAATTTGCGGCAGGCCCAAGAACGGCAAACCCGCCTGTATGACAAGGGTACGCGCCTTAGGGAGTTTGCACCGGGAGATAAAGTACTCGTACTGTTGCCCACATCAAGCTCCAAATTAATCGCCAAGTGGCAAGGACCCTTTGAGGTCACATGGCGAGTCGGGGACGTCGACTATGAGGTGAGGCGAACAGACAGGGGTGGGGCACTACAGATTTACCACCTCAATCTACTCAAACTCTGGAACGAGGAGGTCCCCGTGGTGTTGGTGGTTCCGGAGAAGGCGGAGCTGGGGCCGGAGGTTCAAAAGGGAGTATTGGTATCACGTACCTCTCC
This sequence comes from Neoarius graeffei, assembly GCF_027579695.1. Classification (NCBI taxonomy): domain Eukaryota; kingdom Metazoa; phylum Chordata; class Actinopteri; order Siluriformes; family Ariidae; genus Neoarius; species Neoarius graeffei. The sequence continues at coordinate 100,776,641 of NC_083575.1, read as the reverse complement.
GGTCCCCTGTGGAGACCACCTCTCCCCAACACAACTCGCGGAGGTTGCCCAGTTGCAGACCGAATTTTTGGACATGTTCTCGCCCCTGCCCGGCCGCACTGACCTCATAGAGCACCACATTGAGATGCCCCCGGGGGTGGTAGTGCATAGCCGCCCTTACTGGCTACCCGAACACAAGAAAAAAAGTGGTTCGGGAAGAACTTGAGGCCATGCTCGAAATGGGCATCGTCGAGGAGTCCCACAGCGACTGGAGCAGCCCGGTGGTCTTGGTATCCAAGGTCGACGGGTCGGTCCGGTTCTGTGTAGACTATAGAAAAAAAAGTCAACGCGGTGTCTAAATTCAACGTGTACCCAATGCCTCGTATTGATGAATTGCTCAATCGACTCAGCACGGCTCGCTTTTACTCGACACTGGATTTGACAAAGGGTTATTGGTAGATCCCCTTGACTCCATTATCCCGAGAAAAAATGGCCTTTTCCACACCGTTCGGCTTACGCCAGTTTGTCACACTTCCTTTTGGGCTGTTTGGGGCGCCCGCTACGTTTCAGCGGCTGATGGATAGGGTCTTCTGCCCCCACGCCACCTATGCTGCCGCGGACCTTGACGATATCATTATTTATAGTAATGACTGGCCGCGGCACCTACAACACCTGAGGGCCGTCCTTAGGTCGCTGAGGCGGGTGGGTCTCACAGCCAACCCAAAGAAGTGTGCAATTGGGCAGGTGGAAGCACGGTATCTGGCCTTCCACTTGGGCAATGGGCAGGTGCATCCCCAAATTAACAAGACTGCAGCGATTGCGGCCTGCCCAAGGCCCAAGACCAAAAAGGGGGTGAGACAGTTCCTGGGGCTGGCTGGCTATTATCGTAGGTTTATACCTAATTATTCGGACGTCACCAGCCCGCTGACTGATCTCACTAAAAAGGGGGCACCAGATCCGGTCCAGTGGACGGAGCAATGCCAGCGGGCTTTTTCTGAGGTAAAGGCTGCACTGTGTGGGGGGCCACTGTTACACTCCCCTGACTTTTCTCTCCCTTGTATATTGCAGATAGATGTGTCGGACAGAGGGCTGGGGGCTGTTTTGTCCCAGGAGGTGGAGGATCGCCCAGTGCTGTACATTAGCCGGAAGCTGTCAGTGCGTGAGGGGCGCTACAGCACCATAGAGAAAGAGTGCCTGGCCATCAAGTGGGTGGTCCTCACCCTCCGTTACTACCTGCTGGGATGCCCTTTCACCTTCTGTTCGGACCACGCGCCCCTCCAGTGGCTCCACCACATGAAGTATGCCAATGCATGGATCACCCATTGGTATCTGACACTCCAGCCCTTTAACTTCAAGGTGGTCCACAGGCCAGGGGCGCAGATGGTCGTGGCGGACTTTCTCTCCTGTCAAGGGGGGGAGGGGGAGTCGGCTGCGGGCCGGACGGCTGCCCGGCCTGAGTCGGGCGGTGGGGGTATGTGGCAGTGGGGGCGTGGTCAAGCGTCAGTCTGTGACCGGAGGGCGGAGTCAGGGAAGGTAAGTGGCAGAATTACTACACCTGATGTGAATTAACCTGTGTTTGTGTGTCTTCCCAGCAACCACGCCCTATATAAGGAGAGAGAGGGCAGAGGAAGGGAGCTCTCTCCCGCACCAGAAAACTTGTGTGCGTGCGAGCGACTGGGAGAGTGTGAAATTAAAGCTGAAAAGCTAAAGTAAAAGAGTTTTGGAACTCAGTTCTGGCCTGCCGTACTTCTGTGCTCCACCCACCCACACTGACTTCTACACATACTCGCTCGAAAATCATTTTTGTGCTTAAAGAAGCTGACCATAGGTGTGCCCGAACGGGCCTAACTCACTAAAATATTTCTGCCCGAATATCTTCGTCAAGCAAATCGGGCATTCGGGCAATGCCTGGTGTTGAGGCTTGTGGTACTCCGGATAGTACTGGCAGGCTATTTGATGTGACTTCCTGCACAATATAATATTAATAGCTACTTGAAAATATCATAGCCAAACAACTGCAAAATCAAATCAGAGATGCCAAAGTAAGCCAGTTTGTAAATTAATCTATGGGAAACACTGCCAAATGCTTTAGCCAGATTTAAATAGATAATGTCCGTCTGCATACCCTTATCCAAGCCTTGACTCATATTATAGTAGAAGAATAACAGCTGTGTAAAAGTAGATCGACCTTTAAGAAAACTATATTGACACTTGGTAAATGAATGTAAGAGATGGACTTTTATATGCCATCATGTGAGAGTTTGAAGACAGCAGTCTCTTAGTGTGGATGTGTCTTCAACTGGGAAGTGTGCCAAGGACTGCATTGTAGATGCCTAATAAGTGGTGTCTCAGACCACGTCCTCTATTCAGTGATGGTCATTCCAGGTTGACAAAGATGACTTCTTTTACTCCCCTTTCAAACCACCAGTCTTCTCTGGCTAGAATGTGTACATTGCAGTCCTGAAATGAGTGTCCTTTGTTACGGAGATGAAGATAGACTGCAGAATCCTGGCCCGAGGAACTGGCTCTCCTGTGTTGAGCCATGCGCTTGTGAAGCGGTTGTTTCATTTCCCCAATGTACAGGTCTGCACATTCCTCACTGCATTGAATTGCGTACACTATGTTGTCCTGATTACGCCTGGATATTTGGTCGTTAGGGTCAACAAATTTCTGCCTCGGAGTGTTACTGGGTCTGAAGTGTACAGCGATATTGCGTTTGTAAAAGATCCTCTTGAGTTTCTCAGATAGTCCAGAAATGCAGGGAATGACAATGTTCTTGAGTTTGCTGCTGTTTTCTTCCCTGTTGGTTATATTTCTTTTTCTTCTTGACAAAAGCCCAGTTGGGAGAACATCCTGACCAGCTGCATCACCGTGTGGTACGGCGCCTGCACCGTGTCCTGCTGCAAGAATCTGCAGCACATCGTGAGGGCAGCTGAGAGGATCATTGGTGTCTCTCTCCCTTCTCTTATGGATATCTATAACTCCCGCCTCACCCGAAAAGCCATCAGGATTGCAAGTGACCCCACCCACCCATCTCACAGCCTCTTCAGCCTGCTGCTGTCGGGGAGGAGACTGCGGAGTCTCCGGGCCAAAACCAGCAGGCTCAAGGACAGTTTCCTTCACCAGGCGGTCAGGAGGCTCAACTCCCTCCCTGTTCTGCTCCTCCTCCCCCCTCTGCCCCCTGCCACAGATTCTGCCCACACACACCCCTGCCCCCCGCCACAGATTCTGCCCACACACACCCCTGCCCCCCCTTCAGCATCTGACATCATGTCACCCTCACAGTCTCCCCCCCACACACACACTCAACATTCATTCGCACACTGAACTCAGGGACTGCACATTTCACTTTACCTCGTTCATTTGCACTATTCCACACTACCTCACCTTAACAGCTATTGGTTTATTGTTTATACTGTTTACTTCATGTTTACCTGCTATACCTCAAGTGCCCTTGACTGTTTATGTCCCTTTGCTCCAATTTATGTGTAATATGTGTGTGTGTATATATATATATATATATATATATATATATATATATATATATATATATATGAGTGATTCCACGCTTATGGGTACTGAAATGGGGACATGAACTTATTTTTTAAAAATTCACCTAAAACCATTTCTTTTTTTACCATCAGGTCACAAAACATGTAATCTTTAATGTATGATATGTTAAAAGATAACTTTAATTTTCTGAGATGTAATAAAAACATATTTATATGCCAAAGTCAGAACGTAACAGAAGTGTTGTGGACATATATATTCTCAATTTTAACAATGTAGAATTACTTTTTGAAACATAGGAAGGTGATGTTTTAGCAAATATAATTAATAAACATGTGTAGTAGAATAAACATACACATTCTTTCAATAAGATTAACATGGTATATAGCTAGATTGTAATTAATTTGTAACAGACGCGAGATGGACAATCGTAACAGAAGTAATGTAACAGACATCATTTTGGAACTCATAGGCTTGACTTTGGCATATAAATATGTTTTTATTACATCTCAGAAAATTAAAGTTATCTTTTAACATATCATTCATTAAAGATTACATGTTTTGTGACCTGATGGTAAAAAAAGAAATGGTTTTAGGTGAATAAGTTCATGTCCCCATTTCAATACCCATAAGCATGGAATCACTCATATATATATATATATATATATATATATATATATATATATATATATCTCTCAGGATTAGAAATTCATATATTTTTTCACCAGCCAGCCAGACTAGTTACCTTCCAAAGTAACTAGCCAAACAGAAAATCAACTAGCCAAAATTTGTTCATGTATGAATTTTACTTCTGTCAAAAATAACACAAAAGAGAGTAGTTACCATTGTTCATGACTAATGTGCATTTATTTCAAGACCTGAGTATTTTGATACTGTTGTTAAATATACATAAATGAGAACAACACAGAGCACCATAAAATAATATCAACAAATAACAATATATTGGAAAACTTGGCAACTTGGTGTATGAGTATTGAAAACAAATATACTTACTGTCATGACTATAGCACCCAAAATATGTCCAACATGCTTTCTGTATTTAACCATTTATGAGAGAGAAAGCATTAGGAGCTTCATATTGACTAGGAATCAACTTGAAAAAAAATTATTATTCCATAAAAATCATATCACAGCCAAGGCCTACCCTGCTCCCACGTTTGCTTACAAGTCCTTTGTCGTTTCTCCTTCTCCTTCTCGTACGCTTTATCGGCAGCCTTTTTCTCCTCTTCAGACCAAGGTCGCTTTGTCCCAGTCTCTGGCGGTTTCTGTACACCTTTCAGAAAATTCCACATCGCAACGTAGCTTTGGCAGATGTAGATGTAAACAACAACAAAAACACATGTTTAAATGGACGATAATGTGGCCACATCTATTGAATTTGATAACGTGATTACCGCGATATTCAACGAGATGCGTTATATGCATGCGCAGTAGTGGAAAAAAAACAACAGCCTGACTCGTACACGATATGATTTGGAATTCCTCGGTATTTTCCGTCCTGCCGATAAACACAGACACGGTATGCGCTTAATATGTGGTGGCTTTAGTTGACGGTGTGTCTGAATCTTCGCTTCATATACATTTTTTATTGACAGGAATTACCTGCCAAATGACAAATTAAGTCGCCTCGGGCGACTGGACCACCGCGAATATATATCTATATGCATGTGTGTGTGTGTATACACACCCACACACCCACACACACACACACCTGTGAGTGTTTAGTCTATGTCTATTTTCTTATTGAGTGTTTATACTGTTTATATTGTTTATTTCAGTTATTCTATTTTTATTTATTGCATTGCCTGTTTGCACCATGGGTCAGAGAGGACTGAAACAGCACAGATGAAATATGTCGAGCATGTATAGCATATTTGACAAAATTGACTTGACTTGAATGCCCGATTTGCCTGACCAAGACATTCAGGCAGAAATATTTTAGCAAGTTAGGCTTGTTTGGTCACACCTATCGTCGGCTTCTTTAAGCACAAATGATTTTCGAGCGAGTATGTTACACAAAAACAAAATGTATTAACCAGCATCCTCACCTCCCCTGTAATCACCGTTTTGTTTTTTTCTTCCCGATTAGATTAGTAATGGCGATTCCGATCGGCTCGCTTCAGGCATGCATGCACATTTGTGCATTTCATCACCAAGAGTGGTCTGAAGCCAAGTGAAGATGTCCAGCATCTGTTGCCCTTGTTTGAAGAAATCTACAGCTAAAAAAGCTCTACTACTGGGTTACTTGGATAGTCTTAGAAAGAAGCACAGAATAGATATACATGGAAATTAGGAGTTTATTAGCAGTTATGATCCGTACAAAATTCCTCAAAACGACTGGCGTGACGGTGCAGATTTGCAGCCTAGTGTTAGCTACATGAACTCCTACCTGAACTGTGGGCTAGATCTTATTCCTGCCCCTCCATGTCTCATCAACCCCAAGGACATGTAGTGACACCGCTATCTGCATGATCATTTATACATGGATGCTTATTATTAAAACAACATCTGAAGTGTTGTTTGTAAAATAAAATGTCTTGCTCTAGACCTTCAAACAACGTAAGAATTTATTTTAATTTTATCCAATAGTGGATGGTACAAGAATTACAAATGCTAACAGAATCAGCACATTCCAGTTGTAGCTATAGACATATAGTAACTATAAAATCAAACCTGTAATAATAAAAGCTAGTGGTAAATACATTCAATAAATGGAAAGAAATGCTTTTGTCTCAAATAGCAAACTACACCTCTACAGTAAATGTATATCATTTACATCGTGAATTATCCCATACATAAATCCATCTTACCCCATTTATCATTTGACAATTGGCCCATCATGCATGTGAAGATGAGGACAGGTTGTTTAATTTCCGCCTAAATGCAATGGCAAACTGAATGATAAGACAGTACTGCAGTACAGACTCCTGTTTTATAATTCATCTTTGCAATACAACGAGTCATTGTTATAGGCAAAACAAAAGGTGTGTTTTGTGTCCTAAACTCTCTATAAAAAGACTGATTACGTACTAGTACCGTACAGAAGTCTTACATATATGATACTGATTTATGTTTTATATTTTTCAGGGCTGGTCTTACTCTTCTGTTGCAAAAATTATTTTTTAAATAATTATTTTTTTTAAAAAACAATTTTTTTAAAAAAATAACTTAATTATACCCCTAGAAAACACATCAGTACTGCCTTGAGCCATGCACTTGAAAACTTGCCGATATACCACAAAATTTTAAGGCAAAAGGAAATTGGGGGGGGCAAAAAAATTTGAGGCCATTTAAGGTATCAAAAGTTAACGATGAGGCCTGTTCCTCCATGTATAGCTTGGCCACGATAGGGGACACTGGTGAGCCTATGGCACATTCATGCTTCTGTCTGGAGAAACATTCATTGAACTGGAAATAGGTGGTGGTCAGGCAGAGGTCAAGCAGGGTATAAACATGGCCTGTGGTGAGATTCGTTCTGTCCAGTATGGTGCTATCTTGAAATCATTTCCTAACCGATTCGACTGCTTCTATGCTGGGAATCCAGGTGAAAAGAGAAAAGCAATATCGTAGGAAACCATTGTTTCATTGGAGTCTAGCTTTAGGTCAGCAACTCTGGTGGCAAAATCCTGGGAGTTACTGATGCGATATGGCGTGTTTCTGACAAGGGGAGCCAGGATAATGGCTAGGTGTTTGGCAATGTTATAGGTGACGGAGTTTATGCTGATGATGATGGGTCTGAGAGGAGCTCCTTCTTTGTAAATCTTGGGGAGACCATAAATGAGAGGAATGGCTTCGCTGGGGTACAGTCTGTATTACAGAGATCTGTACCCTAACCCTACTAACACTGTTCACACCCGGCCTCCAGTGACCTTAAAGGATATACGCAAAACCTTTATTTTTAAATACATTTCAGAGTGGATGGTATCTCCATCCTTGACTCTTGTATGCTGCATAAACAGGAATAAAATAAATATATATTATATATACACACACACAACCCCGATTCCAAAAAAGTTGGGACAAAGTACAAATTGTAAATAAAAATGGAATGCAATGATGTGGAAGTTTCAAAATTCCATATTTTATTCAGAGTAGAACATAGATGACATAAATGTTTAAACTGAGAAAATGTATCATTTAAAGAGAAAAATTAGGCGATTTTAAATTTCAGGACAACAACACATCTCAAAAAAGTTGGGACAAGGCCATGTTTCCCACTGTGAGACATCCCCTTTTCTCTTTACAACAGTCTGTAAACGTCTGGGGACTGAGGAGACAAGTTGCTCAAGTTTAGGGATAGGAATGTTAACCCATTCTTGTCTAATGTAGGATTCTAGTTGCTCAACTGTCTTAGGTCTTTTTTGTCGAATCTTCCGTTTTATGATGCGCCAAATGTTTTCTATGGGTGAAAGATCTGGACTGCAGGCTGGCCAGTTCAGTACCCGGACCCTTCTTCTACGCAGCCATGATGCTGTAATTGATGCAGTATGTGGTTTGGCATTGTCATGTTGGAAAATGCAAGGTCTTCCCTGAAAGAGACGTCATCTGGATGGGAGCATATGTTGCTCTAGAACCTGGATATACCTTTCAGCATTGATGGTGTCTTTCCAGATGTGTAAGCTGCCCATGCCACACGCACTAATGCAACCCCATATCATCAGAGATGCAGGCTTCTGAACTGAGCGCTGATAACAACTTGGGTCGTCCTTCTCCTCTTTAGTCCGAATGACACGGCGTCCCTGATTTCCATAAAGAACTTCAAATTTTGATTCATCTGACCACAGAACAGTTTTCCACTTTGCCACAGTCCATTTTAAATGAGCCTTGGCCCAGAGAAGATGTCTGCGCTTCTGGATCATGTTTAGATACGGCTTCTTCTTTGAACTATAGCGTTTTAGCTGGCAACCGCGGATGGCACGGTGAATTTTGTTCACAGATAATGTTCTCTGGAAATATTCCTGAGCCCATTTTGTGATTTCCAATACAGAAGCATGCCTGTATATGATGCAGTGCCATCTAAGGGCCCGAAGATCATGGGCACCCAGTATGGTTTTCCGGCCTTGACCCTTACGCACAGAGATTCTTCCAGATTCTCTGAATCTTTTGATGATATTATGCACTGTAGATGATATGTTCAAACTCTTTGCAATTTTACACTGTCAAACTCCTTTCTGATATTGCTCCACTATTTGTCGGCGCAGAATTAGGGGGATTGGTGATCCTCTTCCCATCTTTACTTCTGAGAGCCGCTGCCACTCCAAGATGCTCTTTTTATACTCAGTCATGTTAATTACCTAGTGCCAATTGACCTAATGAGTTTCAATTTGGTCCTCCAGCTGTTCCTTTTTTGTACCTTTAACTTTTCCAGCCTCTTATTGCCTCTGTCCCAACTTTGAGATGTGTTGCTGTCATGAAATTTCAAATGAGCCAATATTTGGCATGAAATTTCAAAATGTCTCACTTTCAACATTTGATATGTTGTCTATGTTCTATTGTGAATACTAGGGCTGTAACAATATGTGTATCGAAATCGAAATTGCGATACGCAGAGCCACGATCCGTGTCGCGATACAAGAAGGCAGAATCGCGGTACACCCTTTCAAACTTCTCAGCCCAAAAACAGAGGCGCTTCCAAACTTCAATTTATGAATACTTTACTTTTTATTTAAATTACACTTTAAACTTATTTAAATTACTTTTATTTTTTATATCTATTAGTAAGTCGTTTTTTCGCCAACCTGCGACAATCTTCTGCGAGTTACGCAACGTCCACACTCGCCACTGGCAGCCATATGGCATCCTTGGCCATCAGAGCATTCATTTCTTTTAAGCGTTCGCCATTTTGGTTGCGATGCGGGAAGCGAATCTGTAAACAAGCAGCTCATTGGCTGGCTAGGTGTGCCACAAGCCAAATCACAATCACTTGACCAGAAAGGCATGCAGTGTTGCCAGATTGGGAGGTTTTAGGTGCTTTTTGGCTGGTTTTGAACATATTTTGGGGTGGAAAACGTTAGCAGTATCTGGCAACACTGAAGGCATGTCTGCTTGGGCAGAAGCCTTCTGCGGCAGTTACATTTTGACACGCGAGCAATGTTTCACTATAAAAATTCTGTAATTTCCATCTGTTTTCCATGATCACAGAAAATCATTGGCCCTTTGAGAGTGAGACAGTGAGAGAGCCACCCCTATACCCCCCCCCCAAAAAAAGAAAAAAAATCTTAATGGATTTACACGATTTGGAAAAATGACTTTCAGAACCGAAAAAAACAGAGCTTCCGGCTCAACAGTATCATTTTGAGAAATAAAACAATCTTTGGATATACATTTGTTCATTTTTGTATACATATTACTCATTCTCTGCAGTGGTCTGAATTATTTGTTATTAAATAGTTAATGTAAGTAAATGTTAAATAAGTCAAATTTACTACTTTAAAAAAACATTTAAAAAAAAATCGTGGGTGTATCGAATCGTGGGTCAAAAATCGCGATACGAATTGAATCGTGAGTTGGGTGTATCGTTACAGCCCTAGTGAATACAATATCAGTTTTTGAGATTTGTAAATTATTGCATTCCATTTTTATTTACAATTTGTACTTTGTCCCAACTTTTTTGGAATCAGGGTTGTATTTATTTAATTTTTTTGAGTGTTAAAATTGAATTCAAAGTTGGCATTCGAGTTGCCCCGCTGTGGCATTTGAGTCGCCCCGCTGAGGCAGCCAGCTCTGAATGCGTGATGTCACAGCGGTAACCGGTTTTAAGGCCGAGGCCTTTGACAACTGTAGACCAAAATCTCGTGTCATCTTCTTCCGCTTATCCGGGGCCGGGTCACGGAGGCAGTAGTCTGAGCATGGAAACCCAAACTTCCCTTTCCCCAGACACCTTGGCCAGCTCCTCGGGAAGAACACCGAGGCGTTCCCAGGCCAGCCGAGAGACATAGTCCCTCCAGCATGTCCTGGGTCTTCCCCAGGGCCTCCTCCCGGGGGGACATGCCTGGAACACCTCCCCAGGGAAGCATGCAAAAGAGATGCCCAAGCCACCTCAGCTGATTCCTCTCGATGTGGAGGAGCAGCGGCTCTACTCCGAGCTCCTCCCGAGTGACTGTGCTTCTCACCTTAAGGGAGCGCCCAGCCACCCTGCAAAGGAAACTCATTTCGGCCGCTTGTATCTGCGATCTTGTTCTTTTGGTCATTACCCAAAGCTCATGACCATAGGTGAGAGTCGGAACGTAGATCGACCGGTAAATCGAGAGCTTCGCCTTTTGGCTCAGCTCCTTCTTCACCACGACGGACCGGTAAAGCAACCGCATCACTGCGGAGGCCACACCGATCCACCTGTCGATCTCACACTCTATCCTTCCTTCACTGGTGAACAAGATCCCGAGACACTTAAACGCCTCCACTTGAGGCAGGACTTCTCCACCAATCTGGAGAGGGCGAGCCACCCTTTTCCAGTCGAGAACCATGGACTCGGACTTGGAGGTGCTGATTCTCATCCCAGCCGCTTCACACTCGACTGCAAACCACCCCAGTGCATGCTGAAGGTCCTGGTTTGCAGAAGCCAACAGGACATCATCTGCAAAAAGCAGAGATGAAATCCTGTGGGTCCCAAACAGGATTCCTTCCGGCCCCTGGCTGCGCCTAGAAATTCTGCCCATAAAAATTATGAACAGAACCGGTGACTAAGGGCAGCCCTACCGGAGTCCAACATGCACTGGGAACAGGTCTGACTTACTGCCGGCAATGCGAACCAGACTCTTGCTCCATTCGTACAGGGACCAGACAGCCCTTAACAAAGAGCCCCGAACTCCTGAAGCACCTCCCACAGAATACCACGAGGGACACGGTTGAATGCCTTCTCTCCAGATCCACAAAGCACATGTGGACTGGTTGGGCAAGCTCCCATGAACCCTCGAGCACCCTATGAAGGGTATAGAGCTGGTCCAGCGTTCCGTGACAAAGGACGAAAACTGCATTGTTTCTCCTGGATCTGAGATTTGACTATTGGCCGAATTCTCCTCTCCAGTACCCTGGAGTAAACCTTCCCTGGGAGGCTGAGAAGTGTGATTCCCCTATAATTGGAGCACACTCCCCGGTCCCCTTTCTTAAAAAGAGGGACCACCACCCCCAGTCTGCCACTCCAGAGGCACCGTCCCCGACCACCACACGATGTTGCAGAGACGTGTCAGCCAAGACAGCCCCACAACATCCAGAGACTTGAGATACTCGGGGCGGATCTCATCCACCCCCGGTGCCTTGCCACCGAGGAGCTTGCTAACCACCTCAGTGACTTCAGCTTGGGTAATGGACGAGTCCACCCGCGTCATCGGCCTCTGCTTCCTCAATGGAAGACGTGACTGTGGGATTGAGGAGATCCTCAAAGTATTCCTTCCACCGCCCGACAATGTCCCCAGTTGAGGTCAACAGCTCCCCACCTGCACTGTAAACAGTGTTGGCAGAGTACTGCTTCCCCCTCCTGAGGCACCGGATGGTTTGCCAGAATTTCTTCGAGGCCCACCGATAGTCCTCCTCCATGGCTTCACCGAACTCCTCCCCGTTCCGAGTTTTTGCCTCCACAACTGCCCGAGCTGCGGCAGGCCTGGTCTGCCGATACCCGTCAGCTGCCTCAGGAGTCCCGGAGGCCAACATGGCCCGATAGGACGACTCCTTCAGCTTGATGGCATCCCTTACTTCCGATGTCCACCACCGGGTTCAGGGATTGCTGCCACGACAGGCACCAGAGACCTTGTGGCCACAGCGCCGAACATCCGCGTCTACAATGGAGGCAGAGAACATGGTCCATTCAGACTCAAATGTCCGCCGCCTCCCTCGGAAGCTGGGAGAAGCTCTCCCGGAGTTGGGAGTTAAAGACTTCCCCGACAGAGTGCTCGGCCAGACGTTCCCAGCAGACCCTCACCATACGTTTGGGCCTGCCAGGTCTGTCCAGCTTCCTCCTCCGCCTGTGGATCCAACTCACCACCAGGTGGTGATCAGTTGACAGCTCAGCCCCTCTCTTCACCCGAGTGTCCAAGACATAGGGCCGGAGATCCAATGAAACGACAAAGTCAATCATCGACCTCCGACCCAAGGTGTCCTGGTGCCACGTGCACTTATGGACACCCCTATGCTCGAACATGGTGTTCGTTATGAACAAACTGTGACTAGCACAGAAGTCCAATAACAAAACACCACTAGGGTTCAGATCGGGGAGGCCGTTCCTCCCAATCACGGCTCTCCAGGTGTCACTGTCGTCACCCACGTGAGCGTTGAAGTCCCCCAGTAGAACAATGGAGTCCCCAGTCTGAGCACCTCTCAGTATCTCTCCCAGGGACTCCAAGAAGGCCGGATACTCTATACTGCTATTTGGCCCGTAGGCACAAACAACAGCAAGAGCCCTCTCCCCGACCCGAAGGCGCAGAGAGGCGACCCTCTCGTTCACTGGGGTAAACTCCAACACATGGCGGCTGAGCTGGGGAGCTATAAGCAAGCCCACACCAGCCCGCCACCGCTCACCATGGGCAACTCCAGAGAAGTGGAGAGTCCAGCCCCTCTCGAGGAGCTGGGTTCCGGAGCCCAAGCTGTGCGTGGAGGTGAGCCCGACTATCTCTCGCCAGTACCTCTCAACCTCCCGCACAAGCTCAGGCTCTTTCCCCCCCCAGCGAAGTGACATTCCATGTCCCAACAGCTAGCCGCTGTGTTCGGGGATCAGGTCGTCGAGGCCCCTGCCTTTGACTGCCGCCCAATCCACACTGCACCAGCCCCCTATGGCTACCTCTGTTGGTGGTGAACCCACAGGAGATCGGGTCCACATCACCGCTTAGGGCTGAGCCCGGCCGGGCCCTGTGGGCAAAGGCCCAGCCACCAAGCGCTCGCATACGAGCCCCAACCCCGAGCCTGGCTCCAGGGTGGGGCCCCAGCTGCACCATACCGGGCGACGTCACAGTCCTTGATAGATTGTTATCCATAAGGGGTTTTGGTGAACTGCTCTTGGTCTGGCCTGTCACCTAGGACCTGTCTGCCTTGGGAGACTCTAACAGGGACGTAATGCCCCGACAACATGGCTCCTAGGATCATTCAAGCACACAAACCCCTCCACCACAATAAGGTGGCAGTTCTAAGAGGGGTAGGCCAAAGTCATATCAATAAAAATTTATGGTGAAAATAAGAAATACCATTACTGACTTGCTCAACTAAGACTGATTTGACTTCATTGATTGTGGGTTGACTCTCATTAAAAAAAACAGGATGTGTGTTATAACTTGTGAAACATGCATGCATGTATTTTCACTGATAAAATGTAAAAGACTAATTAAATACTCAGATGAACTGAGAATCACATTCTGAAGCAAATTATATAATTTTATACCAGTAACTTAAACACAATACAAGTTACGTGTTAATCGAAATGCAGGTAAACAAATGAGAGTCGCAGCTTACCCGTTTGTGATCTCGCTTCTTGAAGGCTGATCTTGTGGCCAATTGTTCTGAAACAATCTGACTTTCAGTTGTTTGTTCAGTTCTACGTTCATTCCCTTCTTCCACGTCAGGGCAAGATATTGCTGCTGAGGCAAGCATATCCAGCAGAGAAATCAGACAGCTGGTCCACTCATTCTCCATTTTCTCCACACTGAGTACTCTACCATTACTGCTCGGCTCAGGCAATTACTAAAACCCGGGACAGGACGTCACCGGTTTTAGCACACAACCGCAGGGAGGTCACTGCCCGAGCAATAATATGTCCCGTTCCATCCCGGGTTTTCGCAACAACCCTCAGCTCACACTCCGGGAGAACTGGTGCAACTGAACTTACTTTCGTCCTTTTCTTATAGTTTTATTTTCCTTTAACTGTTGGTACTGCACCCTCTTTCAATACAGGCTTATAGCCAACACTCCTCAACAGATCATAGGTCTCTTACGATTCTTCAGTAAAATGTGCAGAGCAGAGGAGAGGAGAGACAACTTCGTAGGTGCCCAATGTGCCCGTGAACTACTCACAAAACGCGTCCAAATCTTTGCAGTTTGAACATTCTTGGGCCATGAATGCAACGCAAGTCCACCTTCTGTCATGTTGCTGCATCCGCCAGCAAAACACATCAACACATCTTCCTGCTGTGACATCACGGACGACAAGGTCATTCACTCAGACCGCTACCTATATGAATCATTTTAAATTGTAAAAATTACTATATTAGATTTACTATTAACGCTTAAAACTATTCCTGTGCCATTCTTGAGGACTCAAGGCATTTATAAACAAAAAGTGAGGCTATGGTTCTGCGTATATGCTTTAATACCCACAGAGTGTCAACAACCCATGTGACCTCAACAACTCTCTTTAGGGTTGCTTTTGATCCACTAGAGGATAAATACCTGGAACTCCCCACTAGTCAGACAGAACTGAGGAAGCCTTTCGGATGAGAGGTCTTCCAGGATTTCAAGCAAGTCCAGTTGCCTTCTTTAGCACCTATGGTTTACGATGACCTGGATGACTGAGAACCTTCACAGAAATAGGCTCTCGTTTCTATGTTTTGGTTTCTGACCTTGTCCGGCCCAGTTTAGTCTGTTTGTGCCTCGCTTGACCCTGTTGCCTGTTTATTGTTATTGATTCAGCCTGCCGTTTTGGACTATATACCTGTTTGTTTCTCTTATAATAAAGACACTCTTCCTGCATATACATCTGTCTCCAATCAACATGTGCTTACTGATGGTGGTTAACAAAGTTTATCAAAAAGCAGGTATAGTTATGATAATCATTATGCTTTAATGATCTATAATTTTTCAATAAAACTCAAACTTTAACTGCAACAAAGAGAAACGATCCAATGTCTCATTATGGTGCATATAGTGTTATAACCCATTACCTCACCTGCAGTTTAAAGAGTTAGACTCACCCAAATTCAAAGCTTCTGGAGGAAATAAAGTTAAATCTTGATTCATCCAGTAAAACGTGAAGTATAAATTAAAGAAATTAAACTGAAAGAAAACAAGTTGGACATGATCAGGGGGACAGAATCACACTGTGAATGAAAACAAACTGTAAGTGAATTCAGCACTATCATAAAATTCAGAGATGCACCGATTGACCGGCTGCCGATAGGAATCGGCTGATTTTCACGTGATTGGCCATGACCGGCAAACGGCCGGTCAAAATTAAAATATGCCGATTTTCTGCCGATCAAAACTTGTGTATCACATAGAGATGAAAGTGGTAATCAGCGCTCGAAACTAACGGTGTCCCGATGTCCCGGGGACCATAAAAAATGTCATCGGGACACAAAATTATCATATCTGGGACAATCCCGGGACAATGGAAAAAAATAGATCTAGAAAAAAAGTTCTACATTAAAGGTGCAGTACAAGATTTTGGAATAACGGTTCCCGCAAGCCATATTTTGAAAAGAAACACTCCCACCCCCCGCGTCTCCACCCCCCTCCCCCTTATAAAGCCTGAGAAAGTCAGGCTTTATAATGGGTGTCTATTGCGTTACACACTAGTGGAGCTCGTTAAGTTAGAGTGTAGAGAGCTTGGAAAAATAGCTCAAACTTTCTCATTTAAACTGTGTTTTCAGCCCCAATTTTCACTCCACACACACAATTTTCTCAAAAGTAGTAGCCACACTTGTCCTGATTCACACAATGTGTCTACCTGAGCGATAGGATTTACTGTTTTTGAATGAGAAGCCTGAAAGTAACGAGAGCACAGCCGCGCAGCCCCATAGACTCCCATTATAAACGTGGCAGAAAAGTCACTCGTTTTTAACTCGCTCTAGTGACCTCATTTTTTACACTACAGACAAAAAAAATTACATCCGTGTGTTCAGGAGAGCCTTGTGGCGCTCACTGTGAAAGAATTTTGTGAATATCTCCTTCCGTTTTCGTGTAAATCCCCGTTGTTTGGAAGGAGCGCACTGAGAGAATCCTGCGCTCTGTGTGACACTCTGCTCGCTCTCACACACACACACAAGGGCCGGGCTGCTCGCGGGCTTCAGTCTGATTGACGTGTCAGTATCCAATCATTTTGAGGTGGTACCTCGATATGATTGGATGGCGTTTTTCCTTTATTTTACACTGTAGACTGGATTAAAATATTTCGTTTTTTGGGTCAAACCTTCTATTGTACTGCTTGCAACATGGGTGTGCATTTCATCCATTGATGGTATGGCTGATGGCTTTCAAAACATCTCTGAATGGGGCAACAGGTATATTACATAAAAATGGATAACGGTAATGGTGAAAATGATAAGTTGGCCTTATATATGCCAACAGATATTCAAGGTATAAGTAGATGAAACAAACATAAAAGGGGTCTTATTTTCAACTAAAGTGTACTGCAGATGTAGTGAGTTGAAACATTTTCTGAATGAGCTAGTTGGCCCCTTTTAAATAAACGGGTATCTATTCATACAGTGAGATCGCCAAAGTTTAATAAACTGAAAATGCAATAACTGTAATTTTGAAGTAGATGATGTATTGGACATGTGTCACTTGTGTTTTGTGACTTATTGTAAAAATGATATAAAGGGTTCAAAATCGCATAGTTACAAATATAATAGTAACTTCATATGATAATATTAACCACTGGTTATTTCAGAGAGGAAAAAAATGGGGACACTATTGCTTCCATTCGGGACAATACAACACAGAATTCGGGACCACTGGGGGACACAAAGAAAAAAAGTTAATTTCGAGCCCTGGTGGTAATACTCGTAATTCGCAACTAAAAAGACTGCAGCTACACTGGCAGCTTGAACATGCTTTCTAGTGCGATTGTGTTGCGCTTGCGCAGAACAGTGTCAGTCCTGCGCGCCTAACGAGCTCCGGCGCGCGTGCGCCATTAACAAAGAACACCTGTCTTTAAGTTTCACCTATTTATTTTTATTTGTTAATTGTATATCCTTATATGGCAAGTGTATCACCTGTTTTCATTGAAAAAGACCATACAAATACACATTTGTCAAATATGATATAATGGCATATGGCAGTATGACTGAAAATTATTTTTGTATGTTTTGTTACTGAATGTGGGAAGAAGAAAAGGGCTGTTCCATAAGGGTTAAGTTTTCAGACCTAAATATGAAAGAGTGTTCCAAAGCAATATATCCAAATATAGTGATTTTTTTTTGTGCCAGGTATTGGATGTGAAAAGAAGAAAATGTTTGTGGTTGTGTGAATTTCCCATTACAGGAATTAATACGTTAGCCCATTACCAAACATCTAGTTAGATTTGTACAAAGAGAGAGAGAAAAAAAAAATGTCTTTTTGTTTGTTTTACAACTTTGGTTGCACTTGATTCCATTGGAAATTACTCTACAAATACACATTTGACAAAGATGATAGAATGACTATGGTATAAGTATGACTGGAAATTATTTTTGTATTTTGATACTGAATGAAGAAATGGGTTGTTCCATAAGGCATACGTTTTCAGATCTAAATAGGCTTATGAAAGTGTGTTCCATAGCAGTAGGCAAATAATATATGAGGGGGAAGTTGCTTTTGTGCCAGATATTGGATGGGAAAAGAAAAAATGTTTGTGTGAATTTCCTATTTCAGGAATTAATATGTTAATACCAAACATGAAGAAAGATTTTACAAAGAACAATGTCTTTTTGTTTTCAACCTTTGAGGTGTTGAAAATTTATTACTGAAAATCTGGCAGAATGTTCCATTAAAGAAAAGATAAAAAGAAAAAATAGTCTGTGTGTGTGCTGTGAAGTGGTTTGAAAAAATAAAATCAGAATCGGCCAAAATCGGTATCGGCAGGTCACACTCCATGGAAAATCGTAAATCGGAATCTGCCCAAAAAATTGCAATCGGTGCATCTCTAATAAAATTCCTGCAAAATATTTTACAACATTTATGATGGTTAATGTGTATTATATAAAAGAAAAATACAATGAATGCCAAAATTAAATGAAAATTCACCTCAGATGTTGATTTAATTGAGGTATTTGATCATTTCATCAATTTTGATGAATTCAAAGTCTAATAATCTATAATCTAATAATAAATTGGATATTAAAACATGGTTATTTTTACATATGCACATGCTGTACTTGGTTTCCCTGGAATTTCACAAACAATAACGCAGCCAGATCAAGGTGATTGAACTAGTTTTGTTGGAACTTGATGTAATGCTTGAATAATTACTATAAAAATGGCGATGGTCAACAAATATTCTACTCGTCCCATCTGACAGGCAGATGCGGATTTGACTTGTCTGGACCAAACATTTGGTCAGCCCAGACAATTGGACTACCGCTAATGTCGAGCCCTGAGTCTAAATATACACTTCGGGACTGCAGCTCTGCCGTGCCAAGGCAAAAGGCAGTAACTGCAAAATGTGCAAACTGAGAAAAATGGACTTTTGTCTTTAAGGGTTCTGTTTTAAAGATATTATTTCCAAAGAAATGTATCCCCAAGTGTAATATCTATTTGTAAAGTTTTGACTGGCAGGTGGTCATGTTGATAGGTGGTCTGGGTCAAATTTGAAAGCAGTTCAATTTGACCAAAAATGCAGTTACTGCCTTTTGCCTTTGCACGGCAGATTTTCTTGAAGATATCAACTGTTTATTGATGAAGACTTGAGTACAAAACTGTTTTGCAGACAGTTTTGTATTCAGGTCTCCATCAATAAACAGTTGATATTTTCAACAAAATAGACTTCATGTTAAAACTATAATGAATTTCTTGGTTACACAATTGCATTTTTGACCATACAGGACACTTACAGACGTGAGTTATTTATAATCATGTGATTTGTCATCACTTAGATGAGGATGGGTTCCATTTTGAGCTTTCTTCATCGTGTCATCTCAGGGAGTTTTTCCTTGCCATCGTCACCTCAGGCTTGCTCATTAGGGATACATTCATTAATTCATATATTTAAAAATCTGTAAAGCTATATTGCCACACTCAGTTGTTAAAAGCATTATACAAATTAACTGACTTGATTCGACAAAGAACTATACCAAAAACACAAACTCCTTGGCAGAGGTAATAACAATGCTGTCCAAACTTTCCTACTCCATATGAACTAAAGGTGATGATACATGGGGCAACTTTTTGGGCAATGTTGCCGAGCAATGTTGCTGGCAACGGGCAACTAGGTGAGACACAGGGCAACTTTTCAGGGCAACTAACAATGGGCAACAACAGTTAGCAATGGCAGTTTACAGTTAGCTAAAAAAAAAAAAATCGATGTCTTAATTTTTGCTGTGACCATTTAATCAAGCTGTCTGTTGTTTTTTTAGAGCTTTGGTGAGGTAAATTCCTCCATATAGAATATTAAAATAACTTACTGGCGTAAAAACAGATGAGGAGTCTCTCCATCTCTTCACTCCACTGACACTGAGCGGCCGCCATATTTGTTTGAAATTTCTGATCCGAACCTCACCGGAGGTCACATGACTCGATACTCGCGTTCTGATTGGCTTATCTCAAAAAGTTGCCAGAGATTATCAAAACCATTCAGAAAGAAACAATGTTGCCCAATCTCAATAGAAAAGAGTCAAAACGCAATTGCCCAGCAACATTGCCCAAAAAGTTGCCCCGTGTATCATCACCATAAGCTAATGCATGATCAGTTACAACATGATTAGGATGACCCTCAGTGGACAATCTACACGTCTTAGAAGTGCAACTTATTTCATAAACAGAAGACAGCATGGTGGATAAAGAATAGGAGCAAGCAGACCAACATCCTAGCTGTGTCCGAAATCACTCATTCACTACTCCCTACTTATGGTGATGATACACGGGGCAACTTTTTGGGCAATGTTGCCGAGCAATGTTGCTGGCAACGGGCAACTAGGTGAGACACAGGGCAACTTTTCAGGGCAACAACAGTTAGCAACGGCAGTTTACAGTTAGCTAAAAAAAAAAAATCGATGTCTTAATTTTTGCTGTGACCATTTAATCAAGCTGTCTGTTGTTTTTTAGAGCTTTGGTGAGGTAAATTCCTCCATATAGAATATTAAAATAACAACTTACCGGCGTAAAAACAGATGAGGAGTCTCTCCATCTCTTCACTCGACACTGAGCGGCCGCCATATTTGTTTGAAATTTCTGATCCGAACCTCACCGGAGGTCACATGACTCGATACTCGCGTTCTGATTGGCTTATCTCAAAAAGTTGCCAGAGATTATCAAAACCATTCAGAAAGAAGCAATGTTGCCCAATCTCAATAGAAAAGAGTCAAAACGCAATTGCCCAGCAACATTGCTCGGCAACATTGCCCAAAAAGTTGCCCCGTGTATCATCACCATTACTATCTAGGGAATTCTATATAGAGGACTGTATAGTGAGCTCATTGGTAAAATGAAAAAACGCTTTCAGACACTACTCCGCCACGCCGTTATTTACGTCATTATTGTCACACAATTCAAACATGCCAGGTTAGTCAGCTGATGGGTTTTTTTAAATAAAAACACATGCATGTATTTTTGTGATAGATCCATATTATACTGAGTGTATTTCCCACATTAATAAATACAAAATATTTTGTGTCCTCTGCATCTTTCAATTCTTTCAGCCTTTTATTAATTCACATTTGAGGCTTCTAATTAATTTGAGAAGAGATGCAGAGTAGGGATGTTAACCGATGACCGTTTGACCGATGGTTGACCGAATCAGCATCAACCGGTTAATTTTTTTTTTTGGTTGTCGGTTAAAAAAAAAAAAATCAATCATTTTGAAGCTGCCGATTTTGGAGCGGAGAACCTGGAATTCTGTGTTGTAAACGCTTGGGGCATGCCATGCGGTGTAAGGACGACAGCTGACAAATCAGAAACACCCATTCAGTCATGTCCCACCCTCCCACCCCAGTTGAAGACAGCTGACAAATCAGAAACACCCATTCAGTCATGTCCTGCCCTACTCGGCGAAAGAAAAGTGTAGACACAGGCTTTTTAGCATACAAATTACTATTCTGGTTTTTTTTTTATTATTATTATTAGAAGGTAGCCTGGCAAGCCAGACTAAATGTGAATATTTAGTCTGGCCTCGATCCGTAGACATTTCCGAAGGGGGTAGGAGGAACAAACCGCTGTCTTTCAAACTGTCTCTGTGCGTATAGGCCAACGCTCTGACCAATCAGCGCAACAGTGACTGTGACGTAGTCAGAGTGACAGAAAGCAGTGGGGGAGGCCTTGAAATAAATAATTTTTCAAAATGCGTATTAATTAATAAACAGGTTCTAGATATTAAGAGGTTTGGAGATGACCACAAGTTTGGAGTCTGTACCACATACTTAACATACACATTTTTTTTCCAAGTGTTTTTCAAGGGTTTGCTTAAACTGTTTTTGAGAGTTTTTATTTAGTGGTGTTTGGTGAAATAATTTCCCTTAAATTTAAAATAACGGGAAAATAAGAAACAATCAAAAAGTAATGTTTCAAAGCTGTTTATTAATTCTTTGTACTGCACAAACTAGCCCCATCCTTTTGGCTACGAGCGGAGCCAGCTGGTAGATCAGACTTTTGCCATAGCCGGTCGGCAAAACAGCGAAAACGTCCTTCTTGAAAAGGAATGAGCGGAGAGCCTCTTCCTGCTCATGTTTCAACGAAAACTCCAAGTCTAATTCTTCTAAAACTGATTCCAAAGCGGAGTCAAACGCGCGCTGTTCACTAGCCCGTAGCCATCTTTCCTGCTGTGCTTTCTCCAGCGTCGCGCAGCTTTGTCGTCACTCCTGCAAAAGCCCGCCCAAAGAATCCAAACAAAAACCTTGCGTTGTGATTGGCGGGCACGATTTGATGCCCGGGGTGTTTTTGTTTATATGGTGCGAGGCTAGACCCACTCGCTAGGCAAAAATCTTTTTGGCCGCTAGGCGGGTGGGTCTAGTTTACTAGGCTAATTAGAAGGCACATCGATTTTAGTCCTGCCTTGGCCAGTGCATTCTGAAAGTATGTTTCGGTCTGTAGCCAACAATGCATGTTATTGCAGATCAGATCTCTCCACACAAACTAAAGGCGCAGATGCCGACTTTTTCACGGCTGAATTGTGCAGATCCGATTTTTTTTTTTTTTTAGGGGGGGCGTTGGAGTGTCTGAATAATTTAATCAGAGTAAATTCTGTATTAAAATTACTAAATAAGCAAATGCCGTTACAGTCCATGAAACATAGGAAGTATGAGAAGAAAACAGTAAATCAGAAAGCTGCGCACATTTGCGAAAACGTGCGCAGCTTTCTGATTTACTGTTTTCTTCTCATACTTCCTATGTTTCATGGACTGTAAGGGCATTTGCTTATTTAGTAATTTTAATACAGAATTTACTCTGATTAAATTATTCAGACACTCCAACGTCCCCCCCCCCAACAAAAAAAAAAAATCGGATCTGCACGATTCAGCCGTGAAAAAGACGGCATCCGCCAAAAGGCGCACTGTTTGCATCCCTGTTTAAACTCATAGGTTAACGGACTTTAACCGGCTAATGAGGCTCGGTGGTCGGTCAAGATTTTTTTTTAGTTTTCGCCATCCCTAATGCAGAGCATGTTGGAAGGAGAATGTTGAGGACGGAGCTGCCAGGCAAACAAAAACGAGGAAGGCCAAAGAGGAGATACATGGATGTGGTGAGAGAGGACATGAAAGTGTCAGGTGTGGTAGAGAAGGATGCGGAAGACAGGGAGCAATAGATAGTTTTCACATGACATCACAGAGTCGGGGATTCCCTGGTGGCAGCCATCCTGGAGGGCTAGCTTACCGTACAGGTCACTGAGCACACACTGTAGCGCGCGAGTTACATTCATTTATATATTATTTACAGTTACATTACTACTATTTAAAGCTAGCAATGGTGCACACCTGTTGTATTCACGGCTGTCGTAATAGGTCAGATGATGAAGTCAAGCGGAGCTTTTATGGAATTCCCACTGTACGGGAGCACGAAGGCAAGCAAACAAACTCAGCATACAAAGGAGAAATCTATGGCTTGCGAGAATCAACCGCAAGGATTATCAGCCTTCCAAAACACAGCAAAGTCTGCTCCGATCATTTTATAAGTGGTAAGTTGTTTAAATAAACAATCAATTGTGTTTAAGTTTGTTTTTGGAAACCAAAACATCATGTTAACAATCTCTGGAGAATGCCTAACTGGAACTGCTGAGTGTACGTTTACATTGTAATGTACACTTAATATCACTCGTTTGTCACGTTTCTATTTGACACTTGTCACTTCACTCACGCAAGGGTCATTTTTTTTTTTTTTTTTTTTTTTTTTAAAGATATTTTTTGGGCTTTTTGCACCTTTATTGGATAGGACAGTGTAGAGACAGGAAATGAGCGGGAGAGAGAGAGACGGGGAAGGGATCGGGAAATGACCTCGGGCCGGAATCGAACCCGGGTCGCCCGCATTCATGGCATGGCGCCCTAACCACCTGAGCCACGACGCCCCCTCGCAAGGGTCATTTTTGAAAAACATTTTAGGTCTATTCTGTATGATTTCATTTGTGTTTGGGATGCAAACAGCGCGCCTTTTGGTGGATGCCGCCTGAATCGCGCAGATCCAGTTTTTTTTTTTTTTTGGGGGGGGGGGGGGGTTGGAGTGTCTGATTGTAATTTCAAAGTAAATTCTGTATTAAAATTGCTAAATAAGCAAATCCGTTACAGTCCATGAAACAGGAAGTATAAGGATAAGAAAAAAACAGTTTAAATCGGGAAGCTGCGCACATTTGTGCAGCCCGAGCGGTGTGCAGGACTGTGCAAATGTGCGCAGCTTCCCGATTTAAACTGTTTTTTTCCCTTCCTTATACTTCCTGTTTCATGGACTGTAATGGATTTGCTTATTTAGTAATTTTAATACAGAATTTACTTTGAAATTACAATCAGACACTCCAACGCCCCCCCAAAAAAAAACCAGATGTGCGCGATTCAGGCGGCATCCGCCAAAAGGTGCGCTGTGAATATATAAAGTTGTATATATCAGACAGCCTTTAAAAGTTTGATGAAGTCAGTTTCAGGCTTTGGAGCAGGCTTTGGCAGTTTCAGGCTTTGGCAGCCCTGCATAGTCACTTGAAAATGCATCTTTGTCCACTTCGTAGGGGTCAATTCCCCCAATCAAGGCCAGTTTGGCTGCATACCGTTGTCGTGAGATGTCGTCTAATGTATCTATATACTTCTGTTTGCTTGATTTTGCCGACATTGATCTTTATTTCAGAAAACTGACTATATAACTTCATAAATTCGTCCGAGATAACGTAGCCGGTAGTGGCGATGGTCCGTTTTGTTTGCCCTCCAAGATGGCAGCTGGGGGGGGCGTTCCCCGGAATGCCGTGACGTCAGTGAAAACTATCTATAGAGACGAAAGAGCCGCTGTGGCAACCCCTAATCGGGAGCAGCCAAAAGAAGAAGTCTTCTGATTAATTCCTCGCTCTGCACTGTAACTTTTGTATTTTATCTGTCTTATTCCATTTTAGCTTATTTTCTATTCACTTACTATTTTTAATTGTACTTTAATGTCCATTTATAATGCGTTTCTTCCTCCGTCCATTCACCCCAACACGCTACAATATTATGGCCATTTTCGCACCACAACGTATAAATTTGCCTCGTAACCACTGTCATAAGAAAAAACAAACTACTGCTATATTCCATCTACAATACTTGACGGGGCTTATGCAACCGCTTTTCCAACTTTTCTTTCCGCACGACCGCAATGCATGATGGTATATATTGCTTGGTTAGTGACCACCGGTTGTACACTACTTTTCGAGGTGCATTGTGGGATACTAGGAGTCCACTACATAGGGTGTAATAATTCTCATTATACATTCGGATAGCACTACAAAATGGCGAACTCACTATATAGCGAGTTGTTTCGGACACGGGGCCTGGAAAAAAAAAAAAGCATTAAAGCGGTGGAGATACAAATCACTTCTGGTCACAATTTTAAGAATAAAACCAGAGCCAAAACGGGATGCAGAGATTTGTGAGTTGGGCCTTTAGCCTTGAGTTAAAGTTTTGTTGCTGTCAGAGCTAATTGTTAGAGTTCTCTCTCTCTCAGCCTCAAATCGTCCGCTATGATTTCATCCATTTTCAACGTGTAAAGCTTTCTGCCTAACATACTGCAGAGAGGGTGACGCCGGCCTGATTGGCTAAAAATACGAGGGGAAAAAAGTATACGAGAAATAAAATAGGAATTTCGAGAAATAAATCAACTATTGAAACAAATAATGTTAAAATTCCCAGAAATATAGCCGTTATTTAGAGAAAAAGTCGGACCTGCGCAATTTAGTCGCTATTTAGCAAAACATATTTTTAATTTGATAGAAACAGACTTGAAGTTAAAATTATTTAAAACTACTTTCAACATCTAAACAGGTTTGCCGAACTGCAAATCTCCCTTAGTGGATAAATAGTGCGCTACATAGAATGTACATGGCATTATTTCATACTAAACGTAGTTCACTTAAACAGTGAAGTGGAGGTGTATTTGGAATTCGGCCACACAGCCTCATTTTAACTTACCTCAGAGTTTTAAAGCAGAACAAGGTTTTAAATCCTCAGAGCCAAACACAATAACGTGCTTTTATTTTTATAAATCGAGGGGCTAAAGCTGTTCAGGCGAGCGGCAGCTTTTTCTTCTCCAATGTTTTCTGGCGGTTGGAGAAGCAGCTACTGGACGCGTTAGCGCCACCACCTGGACTGGAGCGGAGTGGAGGACGCCTAACCTCACACACTTCTACTCATAGATTTACATAGAAGACTAGATTCCTCACCGCGTATTGAGGTATTTCACCTGACGTCACAGGGTCACGTGACACCCCGGTGTCCGCCGTTTTGGACGGCAAGCTAGCTAATGTCAACAACAGTAGCTGGTATGTTACTGTAGCAATGTTTACGTTCAATCATTTGGATGACTGTTAAAACCTTTCAGTCTCAAGTTTTTCCTTTACTGGATTTACTAGTTTACTGAGCCAGCCAGCCCCGGAGCACTAACTAGCTAGCGCCAGCCAGCCAGCCAGCCCCGGAGCGCTAACTAGCTAGCGCCAGCCAGCCAGCCAGCCCCGGAGCGCTAACTAGCTAGCGCCAGCCAGCCAGCCAGCCCCGGAGCGCTAGCTAGCTAGCGCCAGCCAGCCAGCCAGCCCCGGAGCGCTAGCTAGCTAGCGCCAGCCAGCCAGCCCCGGAGCGCTAGCTAGCTAGCGCCAGCCAGCCAGCCAGCCAGCCCCGGAGCGCTAGCTAGCTAGCGCCAGCCAGCCCCGGAGCGCTAACTAGCTAGCGCCAGCCAGCCCCGGAGCGCTAACTAGCTAGCGCCAGCCAGCCAGCCAGCCCCGGAGCGCTAACTAGCTAGCGCCAGCCAGCCCCGGAGCGCTAGCTAGCTAGCGCCAGCCAGCCAGCCCCGGAGCGCTAGCTAGCTAGCGCCAGCCAGCCAGCCAGCCCCGGAGCGCTAGCTAGCTAGCTAGCGCCAGCCAGCCAGCCAGCCCCGGAGCGCTAGCTAGCTAGCGCCAGCCAGCCAGCCCCGGAGCGCTAGCTAGCTAGCGCCAGCCAGCCAGCCCCGGAGCGCTAGCTAGCGCCAGCCAGCCAGCCAGCCCCGGAGCGCTAGCTAGCTAGCGCCAGCCAGCCAGCCCCGGAGCGCTAGCTAGCTAGCGCCAGCCAGCCAGCCAGCCCCGGAGCGCTAGCTAGCTAGCGCCAGCCAGCCCCGGAGCGCTAACTAGCTAGCGCCAGCCAGCCCCGGAGCGCTAACTAGCTAGCGCCAGCCAGCCAGCCAGCCCCGGAGCGCTAGCTAGCTAGCGCCAGCCAGCCAGCCAGCCCCGGAGCGCTAGCTAGCTAGCGCCAGCCAGCCAGCCAGCCAGCCCCGGAGCGCTAGCTAGCTAGCGCCAGCCAGCCAGCCAGCCCCGGAGCGCTAGCTAGCTAGCGCCAGCCAGCCAGCCAGCCCCGGAGCGCTAGCTAGCTAGCGCCAGCCAGCCAGCCAGCCCCGGAGCGCTAGCTAGCTAGCGCCAGCCAGCCAGCCAGCCCCGGAGCGCTAGCTAGCTAGCGCCAGCCAGCCAGCCCCGGAGCGCTAGCTAGCTAGCGCCAGCCAGCCAGCCCCGGAGCGCTAACTAGCTAGCGCCAGCCAGCCAGCCCCGGAGCGCTAACTAGCTAGCTAGCGCCAGCCAGCCCGCCCCGGAGCGCTAGCTAGCTAGCGCCAGCCAGCCTGCCCCGGAGCGCGCTCAGTAAACTAGTAAATACAGTAAAGGAAAAACTTATAACGGGCCATGTCTCAACAGACTAAGAAGTTATTTCAATGACATTTAATAACATTTTGTTTATCCTGAGGACCGAAAGTAAATGAAAATGTTAATAAATCTTAGCTGTCAGTGAACAATCCTGGTGGAAGCAGGTAAACGTCGTTCTCTAAGCCTGCTAACCTCAATTTTTGCAAATACCTCTCCCTCTGCTCGCCCTGTAAATGCCCTACGTCGCTGGATAGTGAAGGTGTTTTCTGCATTTCGCTCCTTTTTCTTTTATGTTTTTCGTTTGTCGCCTTCCTCCCATTCAAACTGATTCGAGCCGTGCCGTCCAAAATGGCAGCGTCACATGACTTGGTCACGTGAGTGAAATACCTCAATTCCAGAACGTCCGCACAGGGCGGCCATCTTACCACAGACAAGGGGTATGGAGACTTACGCAAGCACAGCCCAGCACTCACATTATGATTTACAGGAAATCAAAGTACTGACTTTGATGACAAGATGATGTGTGTGTCTGCGTGTGTTTTAATTGTAGATGTTTATATCAGTATGTTTAGTTTTATTTTAACTGCACATTGCAGCCTAGTCAAATGAAATTTCAATCTTCTGTGCTAACATATATTGACTTTGACATGATAATCAGCTTTGAATGTTCTTTTTGTAAATGTAAAGATATCTTTTTATCCTTGGAAGTATAACCACGTGATTAATTAAATGCTTTTTTTTTGTCGCAAACTACCGTGAGTCGCTGTCACTGTTTTATACTATTACTTACTCGGGCAGTGCATTTGTTATTATGCTATGATGCGAGTGTTATTATGCTATGATGCACTGGAGGCTCGTTAATAGGGGCGATTTGGGCGATGCACTCCCAAACAGGGAGGGAGATTTTTTTTTTTTTTTTTTTATCACTCCTACTACCACAGCAACAGTAATGTCATTGTCCAATCAGGCTAAGGTCGCGCCTGGTGTAGCCACGCCCTTTTGGGGCGATTTCTGTCAGGTTCAGATTTGCCCCAAAATCTCCCATTGACACTAATGGTGCGTACGTTTTTTTCGAAAATCATGCTCCCAATGCATTTTCTATTAGGTTTTATGTGCTCGCACAAGCAGCGTGCTTACCCCAGATAGCAGAGGGACGTTGAAACGGCGCCGATTCTTGGTCAGAATGGTCGGTTTCCGTCGTAAGTCAGAAAATCAACGCTGAAACGGCACCGTGAAACGTCGATTTCTCCGCCGTCGGAGAAGGTCGATTTATCACTGTTGAATCACCGTGGGTAAAGGTTGATCTGTCGACCGTCAGAGAAGGTCGAATATACGATGTTGAACCATCATCACTTTTGCCGGCCAGTTTTCAACATTGGTAGGATGAGCAACTAATTGTTCAGAATATAAATTGCCACTGTTTGTCTTATCCTGCTTACACATAGATACGAGTAAATGATATAAGTATAAGTGATCATGATAAGTAAATGATAAAAAAAGAAGAAAAACCAGTTTACTTTCTTAACTCAGCAATGGATTTGACCTTCTATCTTTGAAAGTTTTTTTTGCAAATAACTTAACATTTCCAAGATGATCATAAATTAATTCTGGTGTGACCGGGTGTAATATTGATGATTTTTGTTTATTTCAACGCATATAAACCCATTTACTGATACACACACACACACACACTCCCTCCCAGTGGGGGGAGCACTGATGTTTAAGTGGAGCTTGGACTCTTAGATCGTGAGCGGAAGCCACAAGCAGGGGAGGGGATGGGACTAAAAAGGAAGAGAACATTTTGAACCTTTTTGGACGGAGCATGTGGGGAGTTGTTCTGCTGGTAGCCTAAGGCTAATTTTAGGCCGAGCTGACTCCTGGCATGGCTCATGCGTGTAGCTCCTTGGTCACTGGGTGTGTTTTGACTGCAAAGAGGCGAACATTGAGGCGAGCCCGTGCTCAGCAGGCGCCCCACTGCGAGGAAAGAGGTGAATATTGAGGCGAGCCCGTGCTCAGCAGGCGCCCCACCGCGAGGAAAGAGGCGAATATTGAGCGAATCCGTACTCAACCGGCGCCTCACTGCGAGGGAACAACTGAGAGAATTAGGGACAGGCTCGCGTACGTACTGGCCTCTGTGAACATCACGCCATCAAGGAGTAGCTCCGTAGGACCACCAGTGTACCAGGTCGTTGGATGTCCCACGCTGTCCCATAATGCAGTGCGATTACCACTGCTGTTTACTGGATGACGTCATTTTCGTATATACCTGGGTGCATGTGAAACTCCCACACCACTCGGTTGGATCGCGACTCTCTTGTGGATCAGCCTGCTGTTACGCTTAGACCATTGAGAAAAACACTGGACCACGCTACATCTTCATTCATCCCTGGACATCTGGTACGTAACATTATTCAGTCACTATTAATAAAGGGAATTTCGAATACAATTTCAAGCAGTTTAAGAAATTATGATGAACTTCAGTCATATCACGCGTTGGAGAAATTTCCCTCAACTAGTATCCATTTGAAACAACAACAATGCAGATGCATTATTCAATCGAAAAACGAGTCGAAGTAGTTGTCTTGTTGGAGTGAAAACTTAGCGTTGGTGTGAAAACTTAGCGTTTAAATCGAGCATGTAGGCCTAGGTTGCATGTCGTTTTGAGCTGACCTGTTCTTTTGTGTAGCCATGGGTCGCGCCTCGCGGCCATGAACTTTAAAGATTATCCAGGCTATCAACGCTTCTGTAGTGACCACTTTGTTTGAGGTACCACGAACGAAATTGCTTATATTCCCTCAACTAATACAATAAACATGCAGATGCATTGTTTAGTCGAAAACTAGTCAAAGTAGTGGTCTTGATGGAGTGAAAACAAAGCATTTCAATCGAGTATATAGGCCGTGGTTATAACCGGTAGCTATACCCGGCTTGAGGGGGCTGGGCTTTGTAACGCTGTAGGCCTATACTGCCCTACAAAGCCAAAAGACCTTAACTCATCAGACTCATTACAGGCTTCTGCCTTGGTTTTCCCTTTGCTTTTGGAAGTTGCGGTAAAAACGACGTCTTATTGTTACCAGAAAAAAACAGAAATGACTCGAAATAATTCATCACATGATACAACTGATGTCATCTGTTCCAAAAATGGCAATAACTCATGTTGACCTTAAGTGATATTAAGGTCTTTTGGCTTTGTAGGGCAGTACGGGTCGCAGCCATTAGAACATGACTCCAGACATTGTTAAAACATTGTTGGTATTAAAACAGAACTTTCTATAAAACAATTGTTTGAACTGTGTGTGTGTGTGTGTAAGGTTATTTCAAATGTAATGACGTAAATGTTGTTGTCTTTGTTCCCCCCATGTTTACCTCAATGGAATCTGAAGACCACTACCCCGTCATTCCCTCAAAAGGTACTGCAGACATTTATTTCTTTAGGGAAGAGAACATGGCTTCTTATTGGTCAAAAAGAAGACGTGTTGTGACAGCTACTGAAATGTCAGAAAGGCAGATTCTGTCCGATTTTGAGTCAGCTCTGGGTAATCCTGCTGCTCAAGTCTCTCCTTCAATTGCATCACCCAGGCCTGCATCATCAATGGGTTTAGATGAGGATGGTGGGGATTCTGTTGAGTTGGGAGGGTGCAGTAATGCAGAGTCTGACAGCAGTAGCATGTCTTCAGAGGGTGACACACACAAAGAAACACATCTTTACTTATGCATTAGAAGGAATCTGGACAGTTGGAGTACTCCAGCTGGATGGCAGGCACTAACTATCCTTTCCATGGAGTACTTTTTTTATTTTTTTTTATTATAGATGGCACAGATTTGGAAAGTTGTGGAATTCCAAGACCGGAGTGCAGCAGATGTGCCGTCCAGCTGGGTGGTAGATGTTGACGGAGAAGTGGGATGCTACTGGCCACCCTTTGGCGGAAACAAAGCTGTGAAGGCCGCCATGAACTGCACCCCCCTGGGACAAGGATGGCGATTCCATCAAAAAATAAGGGTGCTGGCAACCTGTGGTGAGCTGCATAGCTACTTCATTAAACCAATGACAATACTTCAATACTGCATTAAGCCAATTTCATTAAGACTGCCTTCCCTTTCAAGCACCTTTGCCAAAGCAAGACGTTACCTGACCCGATCGCTTGAGGAAGGCTGCCTTACAGCAGACCTGCAATCGGATGATGGTGAGATGGGGCCAAGGAAAAGACGGTAAAAGTGTTTTCTTTTTTAAATCACAACTTGCAGTTATAAGTTAAATTACGGTTTCATTTGTGTTTTGAGCTGTGTCAGTAAGGTCCTGGGTTTATTTTAAAGACCAAACAAAAGGTATTTGGAGGAGGACAGCGAGGAGGAGGCAGGACCAAGCCGTAGGGGGAGGAGGCCACCATCTATTGACGCCACTCAGCTGGACAGCGAGTGGCAATTCCCCTCCCTTAATGAAGGTGACTATCTGTACCACTTGTTGTTGTTGTTCTACTAAAGACCTAGAAGTTGTCTGAAATAATAATGCTTTCATTTCCGTCTTCAGACACCCAGCCAGGCCTGTTTCTTCACAGCCAGCCATTAACTCATGGTAACTGTGCATTTCCTTTATTTATGCCAGAAATCAGTCAGGCAGAGGTCAAGCAGGGTGCAAATCTGGTCTGTTCCTCTCATATACGGACTCCCCAAGATTCACAAGGAAGGAGCTCCACTCAGACCTATCATCAGCAGTATAAACTCTGTCACCTATAACATTGCCAAACACCTAGCCACCATCCTGGCTCCTCTTGTTGGGAATACGCTACATCATGTCAAAAACTCCCAAGATTTTGCTACTAAAGTTGCAGACCTCAAACTAGACTCAGATGAAACCATGGTTTCTTACGATGTCACTTCTCTTTTCACCTGCATTCCCACCACAGAAGCAGTTGAATCTGTTAGAAAATGACTCCTTCAAGACAACACCTTACTAGATAGAACGAATCTCACCACGGACCAGATTTGCACCCTGCTTGACCTCTGCCTGACTACCACTTATTTCCAGTTTAATGAAAGTTTCTACAGACAGAAGCATGGATGTGCCATGGGCTCACCGGTGTCCCCTATTGTGGCCAATCTTTACATGGAGGAAGTGGAACATAAAGCTTTGACCACTTTTTCAGGAGTTGCTCCCAGCCACTGGTTCAGATATGTGGATGACACCTTGGTTAAAATCAAAACCCATGAAGTGGAAGCCTTCTCTAAACACGTCAATGCAGTGGATATCAACATCAATTTCACTCGG
The DNA here is from genome assembly GCF_027579695.1 of Neoarius graeffei. Lineage (NCBI taxonomy): Eukaryota > Metazoa > Chordata > Actinopteri > Siluriformes > Ariidae > Neoarius > Neoarius graeffei. The sequence goes on along the minus strand of NC_083575.1, from coordinate 100,743,717 downwards.
GAGGACATAAGTGGGAATAATCTAGCCTTCTTGGATTGTGATGTACACATTAGACAAGACAGAAGCCTTAGCATCGAGGTGTACCGGAAACTGACACACACGGACCAGTACCTACTCTTCGACTCTCACCACCCACTGGAACACAAATTGGGGGTCATTAGCACCTTGCAACACAGGGCTCAGAACATCCCTACAATGGTAGAGGGAAAAGAGAAGGAGCAGAATCACATCAGGAAAGCACTTCAGAACTGCGGGTATCCCAACTGGTCTTTCTTCAAGAGCAGAAAAAGGAACATAACGGACAAGGAGGATAACAGGAACAAACGCAAGAACATTGTCATTCCCTACATTTCTGGTCTATCTGAGAAACTCCGGAGGATCTGCTACAAACACAACATTCCGGTATGTTTCAGACCCAGTAACACCCTGAAGCAGAAACTGGTCCACCCTAAGGACAGAATACCCAAACACAAACAAGACAACGTAGTGTATGCAATTCAGTGCAGTGAGGAATGCACGGATTCGTATATTGGTGAAACCAAACAACCACTTCACAGGCGTATGGCTCAACACAGGAGAGCCAGTTCCTCAGGCCAGGACTCTGCTGTCTACCTTCATCTCAACAACAAAGGACACTCATTTCAGGATTGCAAAGTATGCATTTTAGCCATTTATCCATTTATGTACTTTTAATATGTTTGAAAATTGTTATTCAATTTCTGTGATAACAATTGTGATATTTTGTGATATATAAAACTTGTGATAGTAATATTTCTTAAATTTATTTTACTAATAATATTATTAATGTTATTTTTATACACTTTGTTTACTTATACATTTTTGTAATTTTTGTCCTCCATCATATTGTCATCATTTTGTAATTTTTTATGAGGACCACAATGGAAATAAGTCATTTTATTAGACTTTTTTGTGTCATCCCCGTTTTTTTTACGTCTTTACAATAATTAAATGTGTATTTTATTGTAAATGTACATGTGGAAAACCTAAATAAAATCAAATCAAATCAGCCAGAGAGGATCGTTGGTATGAGCGAGGAGTTAAAGAAGCCATTTTTGTCAACCTGGAACGGCCATCACTGAACAGAGGTGGGGGTCTAATGCCGCTTTTCCACTACCAACGCGGCTGAGTCGGGCTGAGCTGTGCCGTGCTGAGTCGAGCTGAGCGGGGCTGTTGGAGTTGCATTTCGACTACAACCGCGCTGAACCGTGCTGGCTGGAAGTGGGTGGACACATTGGGTGGAGTTAGCAAAAGTGGGTGGACGTCAGGTGATGTCGTTAAGCAGCACAAACAGTAACATCAGTGATCTTTTAAGCGGTAGTCTCACGACCCGAATAGTAAACAATAAACATGGAGGACATGGAGTCGTTAGTGTTGCTGGTCTTGGTGCTGTGGCTTGTTGTCACCGACAACGCGAACAGATACTGGCAAGAGCGTATAGATGAGGTGAGGCGCATAAGGCTTCAGAAATTCTCGTAATTCGTAATTCTTCTCCTTCCGGGTTTGCGGTGTTTACAGATCCCAGCGCGCTTGCGGGGCGTGTGTGGGCATGTGAGGACACTCCTCCTCACCAATCAGTGCACAGGGGAGTGTCTGCTCATGCCCCCAGCCTCACTCGGCTCGGTTTGGCTCGCTTCAGCCCCACTCCAAAACCGTGCGAGTTTTAGGGGCTAAGCAGGGCTGAAGCGAGCTGAGTCGTGTTGGTTTTTGGTAGTCGAAACGCGAGCCGTGTCGGGCTGAAGTGAGCTGAAGCGAGCTGAAGTGAGCTGAAAAAGGGTAGTGGAAAAGGGCCATAAGACATCATTTATCAGCCACCTACAATGCAGTCCTTGGCACACTTCCCAGACAACTGAATGCACACCAAAACCCAGCTGTTTTCAGTGGCTCACAGGAGGACAGAGAGAATCAGCATTCCATTGATCACCTTAACGGTCAATCCATTGATCACCCTAACGACTCTCGAGGCCATTCACATTCAGCCCCCAGTGACCCACACCAACAGGATGATTCAACGACACCTTAGATGAGCTTTTCATCCATGAGAGGATAAATACCTGATACTCCCTACTAGTCAGACAGAACTGAAGAAGCCTTTCGGATGAGAGGTGAAACATCTTCAAGAATCTTCAAGCAAGTCCAGTTGCTCTCTTTTACCACCCACGAGGGAGTTGAAAGTCCGTGTTGCCCAGCGACAGCCCCAAAACATCACTGCTCTAGAGGAGATCTGCATAGAGGAATGGGCCAAAATACCAGCAACGGTGTGTGAAAACCTTGTGAAAACTTACAGAAAACATTTGACCTCTGTCATTGCCAACAAAGGGTATATAACAAAGTATTGAGATGAACTTTTGTTATTGACCAAATACTTATTTTCCACCATAATTTGCAAATAAATTCTTTAAAAATCAGACAATGTGATTTTCTGGATTTTTTTTTCTCATTTTGTCTCTCATAGTTGAGGTATACCTATGATGAAAATTACAGGCCTCTCTCATCTTTTTAAGTGGGAGAACTTGAACAATTGGTGACTGACTAAATACTTTTTTGCCCCACTGTATATAAATTACATTCATACATTTCCATACATGTACAAAAGAACCATAGTTCTAAATAACCTGTGCAAAATAGCCAAAGAAAGATAACACATTCTAGTCTTCCATCTATGAATACATACACCATCCATTTATTAGCCCACATACATTCACCTCTGATCATTCAGACACTTAATTGAAAGGGGGATGAATGAATGTTTATACCTGTTGTGTTTACATAAAGGGACACTATATCTCCTCCCTGAGTGTAAAAGTATATATTCAGAATAAAGCACATGAGAACTGTCAGATAAAATACCTTTAGCCTGACTAATTACTGATTGCTCAAAAAGCTCCTGCAGATTCAGAGGAGTGGGAGTTCCCATGATCTTACCTGCTGTCTTAACCAAACTAAAAATCTGAGCCTTCGACTTTACTGTTAGATTTCCAAACCAACTGGAAATACCGTAACGGAGAATTGATTCTATTGTTGCTCTGAAGAAAATCAACATGATATTTTTACAGACACCAAACAGACAAAGTCTACGCAAGAAATGGAGGTGCTCGTGAACTCTGGCACATATGCTAGACACCTGTGTTCTCCAACTCAGGTTACTATCAATATGAATACCTAAGTATTTGAAGGTGGTCACCTGTTTTATATCTTGACCATGGATGACTGCTGGCATTTTGTCACCCACTGATCTAGGCTCAATAAACATTTCCACAGTCTTACTTGTGTTAATGTGAAGTTCATGTGAATCACACCAGACCACAAACTTGTCCAATGCCACTGGGTGGATACAAAAATTACCTTTTTTTGTAAGTAAGCTTAAGATAACAGTGTCATCAGAGTATTTCACTATAAACTGATTTGGATCAGAGCTGACACAATCATTTGTATAAAGTATAAACAAAAAAGGTGAGCTAACACACCCCGAGGGGCGCCTATACAGCTCTCTGTAATGTCTGAGAGAGCTGCATTAAATTTTACTTGCTGTGGTCTATTGGACAAAAAGGAGTGATACCACCTAATTAGAAAAGGATTTACATTCAACTTAATTAACTTCCTGAGAAGGATATGTGGCTGAATTAAATTAAAAGCAGAACTAAAATCAATAAAAAGGAGTTTAGCATATGCAGCAAGACTCTCCAAGTGTCTCAATATAAAGTGCATTATTGTTGATATAGCATCATTTGTACTCCAATTTTTTGTGTAAGCAAATTGGTATTTATCTAGCTGTGGTTCTACATATATGCAAAGTTGCTCAATCATTAGCCTCTCCAATGACTTAAACACATTTGAGGTAATCACTACTGGCCGGTAGTCGTTGTCCTCCTGAGGACATGCTTTTTTGGGCAATGGAATTATGATGGATTTTTTCCAGAGTTTTGGGACTGAATGTGTATCAATGGAGAGCTGAAAAAGTCTATGCCAAACTGGAGTAAGTTCCTCAGCAAATGTCTTCAATATGAAAGCAGATAGATTATCTGGGCCAGTGGCCTTGTTAGTATGCATTGATTTAAAGACCTTGGCAACAGTGACTACGTTTACATGCACGTCCAAATCGAGCTGCTGTTGGTAATCGAGCAAAGGGTCCCAGCAGGGGTGCCAGAGAAATCCAATCCTACATGCACAAGTGAAATCGGGCTATTGTGCAAGGTGCATTGTGCACCCGAGCCACATGTGGCGCTACACGCCCCATCGTGTTGGTACACTTCCGGTTGTTGTCATGAAGAAGAGCTATAGTGTTGCCAGATACTGCTGACGTTTTCCAGCCCAAAACATGTTCAAATCCGCTAAAATGCACTTAAAACCCCCAATCTGGCAACACTAGCAGTTCCGTGTTCAAGCTGTTAGGCTTGCTCTAACAGACTATGGCTACAAACTGTCCGGCACAGACCACTGTTTTGTAAGACAACTTATTTTGCACAATAATATTTTTCTAAAGTCCTTTTTTTGCTTACAAAAAAATATATATTTTTTTGCTTACAATTTAACTTATGTCTTAATAAACACAAAAAGTTCAATTGTTTTGTTTTTATTGACATTCTTCAGATGTTGGACATATATATATATATATATATATATATATATATATATATACACACACACACACACAAATACAATGACTTGTTTATGTACACAATTCACAGCTATGCAACACCTGTACAGATGTATTTGGTGATATAGTAAGTGAGCTAAATTTTAACAGTGCAAACAATGCCACAAAAAGAAAAGATTCATGCCGTTGTCATGATTCGTTGTCATGCCGACCGAGGCTGTTGTGTTTCCTGCTTGTGGTCTCGTCACTCGTCACTTCCGGAAGTAGCTCGACAACTAGCTCGATAGGGTATACATGCACAAAGTAGCTCGGCAGAAATCGCATAAACTAGGTCGTGTAGCTCGATTCTGAGAAATCAAGTTCAGTTCAATTTCAGCCGAATTAAGGTGTATACATGGCATTTTGAACTTTGATTTCAGTCGAGCAACGGCAGAAATTCGATTCTCTCCTATGTGCATGTAAACGTAGTGAGTGTGTGGTTCAATTACTATCCTGTCTGTGTTCCCATTACAAACTACTGTCTTTAAAACTGCAGCACAGTCTCCAGTATTATCAGTGTTAAAACGCATGAAAAAGTCATTTAGTTCATTTGCCCTTGCCCTCCCATTATGAGCAAAAAGGGGCTTCCTTTTAGTATCCATATTGGTAATTTGCCTTATTGAATCCCACAGTTTCTTTGTGTTGGAGTTGGACAGATCATGTTCTGCCCGCTCCTTATATTCCCGTCGGGCTGCTTTTATTTGTAGGTTTAAATCCTTTTGTGCAGAATGAACTCCTGCAGTGTGTCCACTTTTAAAAGCTGCTCTTTTCCTGTTAATGCATTCCTTCATCTCTTTTGTGAAATATGGTTTATTATTAGGATATCACTTAACAGTTTTCTGGGGTATAATGGAGTCAACACAGAAAGAAATATAGGCAGTGATGGATTCAGTAGCCCCATCAATGTCAGTGTCTTCAAAGAAAATGTCCCAGTCCGTACAGAGAAAGCATCCTTTTAGCTCCTCCGTTTTATCACTGGTCCAAACCTTTATGGTCTATATTTCTGGTTTGCTGGCCTTAATGACTGACCGATAGGTGGGAAGTAGATGGATTATGTTGTGGTCAGAATTATTCAAAGGGGGTCTGGCTCTGGCTGTATAGGCATCCTTGATATTGCCATAGCACTTGTCAAGGATATTATTATTTCTAGTACTGCAATTAACATATTGATAAAAACCTGGCAGTGTTTTATTTAGACAACAGTGATTAAAGTTGCCTAAAAGCAGCATAGGAGTGTCCGGTTTGGTCTGTAGATGTTGATGAACACAGTCTTTAATTAGATTGGCCGCTCTGTTGCCGTTCCCACTAGGCGGTATATAGACAACACACACAAAGATGTTTGTAAATTCCCTTGGCAGGAAATGTGGTTGTAGGGTAACACACAACAGTTCTAGGTCGGGAGTGCATATTTTTTCCCACACCGCAAAATTATGACACCAGCTGTCCTTAATGTAAATGCAAACCCCCCCTCCCTGGGTTTTACCCGAGTTTGCATCCCTATCCAAACGCAAGTGGGAGAACCCCTCAATTTGAAGTAAGTTGTCCGGAACATCATCGGCAAACCACATTTCAGTAAAAGCCATTAAGCCAGACTCACGGTATTCGTGACAGGCTCCCACCTGTTGGCGCAGGTCGTCCAGTTTGTTTCTCAGGGAGCGGGCATTGCAGAGGAGCATAGGTGGTAGTGGAAGCTTAGTTGCTCCCCTGACGAGCTGCCTGATGCCGCCTCTCTTGCCCTGCTTCCTTACTTTCCTAACTCGGCACGAGCCCGTTTCCCAGCTTCGAAGTAGTTCGCCTGGTACATCTTTCAACAGGTCCAGCATCGGTAGCACTCCGCTGTCTCGCAGGCTCAATAAATCACTCCAGCTATACAATAGCAGGCCGGACCCTATGGATCTGCCAGCAGAGCACTGGGTGACTCGGCCAAACAGGATCAACCATGCCACAACTAGCAGCTCTATTTTCCTCCAGGGCAGTTCACATACACATAAAGGATCTCTCAAAACACCAGCCACACTGGGCAAATGTAATGCACATAAAGTCCACACAAAACAGTCTTGAAACAGAGACAATAAAGACAAAATTACTTGAACAAACTATATGCAGCAGAAGCCCTCCTCCATGTCGCCAGCAGAGCAGTGCCATCTTGTCTTATATACATACATCTCCTACTTCAATCCTGTCAGGTTCATGGTCAAATACCCTCTTGAAGTGAGTGAGAAATTGCTCATAAGACTTCATTTGCTCACCTCTTTGGTTCCAAATGGCACTGGCCCATCAGAGTGCTTTACCAGTGAGAAAAGAGAGGAACTTTGCAATTTTATGTTCTTCAGACAGGTTGGGCATGGAAGCAAAATACATGGAGCACTGTAGCAAGAAACTCTTACATGCATTAGTGTTTCCCGCAAATCTTTCCAGAGCAGGAAGTTGTAGCGTGGGGTTTGGAGGAGCCTCAGGGTGTACTAGGAGGGCCTGCGACATCACAGGAGCTACTGTAGTTGCACCATTCTTGTGTTGAGGTCCGCGAACATCTGCTGATGTTCTCTCAGAAGGCGTCCCTGGGCATTAAGCACAGTTTGTTTTGTTTCCTCTGCTACATCCATAACAGCAAAGTATCCTGTCAGAATGCAGGCACTTACAAATGTATGTGCAGAAGGCAGCGTGAAGCAAAGTGTAGACAAATCCAAATCAAGAGACAGAAGTCATGGTTGGTAGCAAGCAAGGGTTGGGTAATCGGCGGACAACATGGTAGAGGAAAGACAAAGGGCAAAAACATGAGAGAATAAGCAAAGGTAAAAAATAGAGAGGCAGTCAGAATAAACATGGCTTGGTATGAACTGAATGGATCAGAACGATACTTCGCACTGAAGTGGCGTGTGTGCGAGGTTTAAATGGGGAGAGTGGTAATTAGGGAAATGAGTGTCAGCTGAGATCAGTAGTTGGGAGACAGAGGGCGTTGTGAGACTTGGGGATTGTCGTTTATGTGCACTGTATCTCCCATTGATTAAAAGTGGTGTTAGGCACTGATACTAAAGTGTCAGGAAACATCTGCACCTTTTTTGATATGATCAATCTTCTGCATAGCTTCAGGTCAACAGCCCACAAACAAGTGCGGTTCATGTAATTGCAAAAGGAAATGCACCCCAATCAGAAGCTAACTGAGTGAGAGAGAATTCAATCGTACTGATGTACGATTAACTTTGAGTCAGGATCTATAAATAACACTGCAGCTACTTGACATGATACGAGAGTCTGGCTGAGCTACCAGAAGAAAATGGACAGACAAAATTAGGAGCTGAGTCTCGGTTACAGAAAATTCAGAGAAGTAAGTTTATTTTATTTCTTATGACATTTGGCACCAGTGACTTTGCAACAAAAAGATTATAGAATTCTACCTTATGTGTCTCAGACTGCATTGATATGTTAGAATATCTTAACAGATTTCTTAACTTCAGAGAGAATACAGATGGTGATTTTTGACAAAATTATCAAATTAACTGAAGAGTTGATGAGCAAGAGTAATATCAGTGTTTGGAGTCAAAAAAAATGTCAGTGAGACTGAGTGTCACTGTGGTGACTACTTCTTTGGGGAAAACCTCAAGCATAAAGAGCAATGTGGATCTAAGGCTAATGTGGAATTCCATTCTAGATAGACAGATAATGGACCTGTACTGCAGGGTTCAAGAAGACACAAAATGGAATCGGGACAAACCTTGGAATCATGTGAGCTGTGGCCTCCTTACAGCCTGATTCCTCAACATTTGGTGAACATGAGCTGATTAGGAGCCCAAGTGAGCAGTTTCACATATCCTTCACAGAACCTGAATGTTCAGTTTCCATACAACTCATACAACACACAAAATGGATACGGGACAAACCTGCCGATCTCTAATGGATTTGCTTGACAACCATCCAGCAGAGATTTTCCACTATGTCAGTGTACTGCTAAAGGTTATTATAACCTTTCCAGTGACATCATGCACAGTGGAGATACTTTTCTCAGTGGCAAATTGGTTAAAAACAAGACTGAGAGCCTCAAAGTCAACACCATGCCTGAACAACTTCAGCCTTTTTTTCTTTGGAATGGGAACTGTCAGACTCATTGCACTACACTGAAATCATATCTATCTTCAACAGTAAGCCACAACATCTACTCCTCGTCCTGTAGGCCTAATTATGAATTAATATGACCCGAAGAAGACATCAAATGCAGGCCTAAAACAAGTTCTTCTGTTTTTTTTTTTTCTGTAGTTAATTTGTAAGGCTGTTGTTTCACCTGTTGTGTGTCTCTGCATCATACCAAAATAGTGATGTTAGCGAAGTTGGTTGTGAAGTTTGTTGAAGTCATGTCTGTAATATTCATGGCTTATCATGGCATGTAATATTCTTATGTTGTAATTTCTATCTATCTATCTATCTATCTAGATATCTCATCTCATCATCTCTAGCTGCTTTATCCAGTTCTACAGGGTCGCAGGCAAGCTGGAGCCTATCCCAGCTGACTACGGGCGAAAGGCGGGATACACCCTGGACAAGTCGCCAGGTCATCACAGGGCTGACACATAGACACAGACAACCATTCACACTCACACCTATGGTCAATTTAGAGTCACCAGTTAACCTAACCTGCATGTCTTTGGACTGTGGGGGAAACTGGAGCACCCGGAGGAAACCCACGCGGACATGGGGAGAACATGCAAACTCCGCACAGAAAGGCCCTCGCCGGCCACGGGGCTCGAACCTGGACCTTCTTGCTGTGAGGCGACAGCGCTAACCACTACACCACCGTGCTGCATCTATCTATCTATCTATCAGTCACGTATGTAATGTACTATAAAAGCTATTGAACTATATTGAATTGTGTGGTCCACCCAATGTTGTTCAGGCTGAGCCACAATTTACAACCCCATTTCCAGAAAAGTTGGGATATTTTCCAAAATGCAATAAAAACAAAAATCTGTGATTTGTTAATTTATCTGAACCTTTATTTAACTGACAAAAGTACAAAGAAAATATTTTCAATAGTTTTATTGACCAACTTAATTATATTTTGTAAATATAGACAAAGTTAATATTTGATGCCTGCAACACACTCAAAAAAAGTTGGGACAGAGTCCAAATCAGACTGGAAAGTTTATAGGATATTCAAGTAACACCATTTTGGAAGATTCCACAATAAGCTGTTAGGACTGGGACTGTTTTGGCCTCTAGAGACCGCTGTTATGTTTATCTTGTCATGTTTGTTTTGGCCTCTAGAGGCTGCCACTGTGTTTTGTGTGTGTCTTGATTGCCTGTTTCCTGCCCTGCCCTGTTCCTTAACTAGTTTGTGTATAAATACCCCTCTGTTTGTTCCCTTGTCACGGAGTCTTTATGCTATGTTGTCTAGTGCTAGTTTCCTCTGTCCCACGTTTCTTGCCTTTGCCCTTGTGTTTTTGATATTTTTGCTTTCTTTTGACTTTGTACTTTTTGATCTTCTGAGCGTTCAGCATTTTTGCCTTTCCTTTTGTTTTTGGACTTTGCACCTTTGGATATTTTTATTTTTGTTATCTTCTGAGCTTTTGGATTTTCTTTTTGTTTTTTTTTCCATCGGATTGTAAATATTGTATATAGTGTAAATAAACTGTTTTTTGATACTCTACTTTCGCCTCACGCCTCTACACTTAAGTCATCCCCCTGGTGGCCTAGTGGGGGTTTGCTGGATTGTCACACCAGTGATCCAAGTTCGAATCCCAGTAAAATCCTAACATAAGCAGTTTAATTGGAGACTTGATTGGGTATAAAAGGAGCAGCACCAAAGGCTCAGTCTTTGCAAGGATGGGGTGTGGCTCACTGAATTGTGCCAAAATTGGTGAGATAATTTTTAGTCAATTAAAAAAGAACACTTCTCAACACAAGATTGCAGACAATTTAGGTACAGGCATCAAATTCTAACTTAATTTATATTTACAAAGTGTGTATTACATTCACAATGTATGAATTATGTCACATAGTAGCACCTAATTCCTGGAACCATATTTAAGCCAGTGCTTCCACAGACATAATTGTGATGTATTGATCAGTGGAAGGTGGTGTAGTGGTTAGCGCTGTTGCCTCACAGCAAGAAGGTCCGGGTTCAAGCCCTGTGGCTGGCGAGGGCCTTCCTGTGTGGAGTTTACATGTTGTCTCCATGAATTTGAATTTATTTTTATTTTTTGAACATGTATAAAAAAATGTATGTAACTATTTGTACATACAAAAGAAAGAAAATGAGAAATTAACAAAATATAAATAAAATAACATAAAGAGCTAAGACATTACAAAACACCGCACATTGTTTGAAAAAGGAGTGGGAAGAAGTACAATACTTTTTTAATTTCCCACCCCTTTTTTAACTACCCCGAAATCCAAACTACATTAATACACCTATAAAAATATATACCATATATACACTTCATGAATATCTATATAATTACAAAAATAAATATATACTACATACCATATATATATATATATATATATATATACACACACACACACTTCATAAATATCTATATAAATATTTAATTACAAAAATAAATATATACTACATACCATATATACACTTTATATATTTATATAGATATTTATGAAGTGTATATATGGTATGTAGTGTGTATATATATTTTTTTGTAATTATATATTTATATAGATATTTATGATTACAAAAATATATATATATACTATATACCATATATACACTTCATAAGTATCTATATAAATATATAATTACAAAAATAAATATCTACTACGTACCTATCCCTGTAAATATGAATATATAAACTATCCCCATAAATAAATATATACCATATATACTATATACTAAGTTAGTTCTAATATAACAATCATCCCTATTCTATTTATCCCTCATCATCCTCCGCTAACATACTTCCTCTGCAATATACTTGTTTAAAAATATTTTTTGTACCTTTTTTTAATCAGATTTATATTTGCACTTTGTTTTATTTCTGTCTCCAGTCTGTTCCATAAAGTCACCCCACAGCTCGATACGCACATGCTTTTCATATTTGTTCGAACCTTTGGTTTTTTAAAATTTAGGTCTCCCCTTAATTATATCCCCCCTCTCTCTCACTAAACATTCCTTGTATATTTTTGGCAATAGATTATTTCTTGCTTTGTACATTATCCAAAATCACACTAAGAAATTTAATTTCCTGTACCATTTCTATCTTAGTATTGTCTATTATCAATTCTACATTACAATCTAGTTTGTGTCTCCCAAATAACATGATCTTTGTTTTGCTTAGATTTAATGATAATTTATTTTTGTCAAACCATAGTTTTAGTTTATTTATTTCAGTTGTGATTGTCATGGGCGGCATGGTGGTGTAGTGGTTAGCGCTGTCGCCTCACAGCAAGAAGGTCCTGGGTTCGAGCCCCGGGGCCGGCAAGGGCCTTTCTGTGTGGAGTTTGCATGTTGTCCATGTGGGTTTCCCCCAAAGACATGCAGGTTAGGTTAACTGGTGACTCTAAATTGAGTGTGAATGGTGTCTATGTGTCAGCCCTGTGATGACCTGGCGACTTGTCCAGGGTGTACCCCGCCTTTTGCCTGTAGTCAGCTGGGATAGGCTCCAGCTTGCCTGCGACCCTGTAGAAGGATAAAGCGGCTAGAGATGATGAGATGAGTTGTGATTGTCTCCAAAGTCTGCTGCAAATTCTCACCGGAACAAAAAATATTGGTGTCGTCTGCAAACAAAACAAATTTCAGTACTTGCGAAACTCTACATATGTTATTTATATATAATATAAATAATTTCTGACCTAATATTGACCCCTGTGGTACCCCGCATGTAATGTTCATGAAATCAGATTTATGGTCACCTATCTGCACAAACTGTTGCCTGTTTCTTAGATAGCTCGACAGCCAGCTCCACCCAACTCCCCTTTCTTCTGGGTGCTCAGGTTTCCTGCACAGTCCAAAGACATGCAGGTTAGGTTAACTGGTGACTCTAAAGTGAGTGTGAATGGTTGTCTATGTGCCAGCCCTGCGATGACCTGGTGACTTGTCCAGGGTGTACTCTGCCTTTTGCCCGTAGTCAGCTGGGATAGGCTCCAGCTTGCCTGCGACCCTGTAGAACAGGATAAAGCGGCTACAGATAATGAGATGAGATGAGATGATCAGTGGAACTGCTGGGGTCAAGCTTCTGCTAAAAATATACCTGTGTCATGGTTTTAAGAAATTTAATGAAATACATAATTAATTTAATAATCTCATTTTAATTAAAAGAGAAAGTTGTTATTTTACAAGTAGCATCTAACAATGTGTTGTAAAAAATGTACAGCATATTATAGTATATACATATACAGTGTACTACATTTGTTCCTTAGGTAACTCATGATCCCAAAGTTTGTGAATGTGTGTAAGATGGAGACTTATCACTTTGTGAATTCCTGTAAATGTGTAAGTGTGTGCAAGACAGAATGAGAAAGGAAAGTTTGAGTACAACAATAGGTTTGACATGTGAACACACCCTAAACAACATGTAATTGTTACTGCATTGATAAGATGCCTTTTATGTTTATGTTTGTGTGTATGACTAAAACAGACAGAATTTGGATGTCTAAAAAAGAAACACAGTAAGAACATTCCAGTACATCTTACATTTCAGGTAAGATGGAAACATTTGACCTTTGTATTGTCAGCATGTTGTGTACAATAGTGATGCGATACAATGAGAGAGACAGTTGGGTCTAACAAAGGATGTAACAAAGAGGCACTATGTCAACAGGCTACAGAGTGTTCTTATTTAAGTTTAACATTTCACATATACAGGGTTCCCGCGGGTCCTTAAACGTCTTAAAATGTCTTAAATTGTTTGGAATGACTGGAATTTTCGAAAGGGAGGTATTAAATTTAATATTGGAACGAACGAGAGAAATGTCTCCATCCGGTTTGGGGTATTTTTTTTTAACTGTAATTTTAAAAGTGACCAGCGTACCTTTTGGGGGCAGCATTGGTTCTGTGCATTCCGTAGATCAAGAGCTAACGTTAGGAGGCTACTGGAGGCGGTCCGGTGCGGTGGTTGTGAAGAGTGAGAGATGCGCAGGTAGCTTACGCGGGCGCTAGAAAGCGTTGATAATTATGGGAAGATGTCTGTTTAATGACAAGTGGTTGGGGGATGACAAATACCCCCAAAATAAGGAGAAGAATCGTTTGTGATAAAAAGCGCTGGATCGCACAAATGTGTTTAAAGCCGGTACCGCAGCGCTGGGGACACGCCCACTGGGAAACTGGCTTTTCACGGACACGAGGCGCGCGCGCGTGTGTTAGAGGTCAAGCGCTCCGGAGTGAAACGCAGGGGGGTTCGCGCATGCGCACAAGAGTCAGGTGGAAAATGGGACTTATAGGAAATAATAATAATAATGATTAGCATCATTTTTTTTACATAATTGTTTATTGTACTAAGTTTAATATAAATATATAAACAACCTTTATTTCAAAACTCAATTAAAAAGAACTACAGAAAATACAATAGTTCTAAATATAGTACAATATAAATAATTTGTATAAAAAGTTTTTTAGTTTTATTACCTATCGTCTACAACAGTGTTTTTTAATATAATAAGAATATTAACAACCACTAATAATAATTATTATTGATTATTAATCATTACTACTTATGAATTAGTGATTAATAAGTACTAGGGATTATTAAATGTTATGAAATTAAGTTATTAAAAATTATTACAAATAATTCTTAAAAAATAGTAATTGGTAGAATACAAACAAATTAAATAGTGAACATTGATATAAAATAACTGTACTACTACTACTACTACTACTACTAATAATAATAATAATAATAATAATAATAAAACAATAACACTACTAGTAATATTTGTTGTTAATGTTATTATTATCAGTACAATTGTTATATCAATGTTCACTATTAAAAACAAATTATCTATAATCCATGAATAATTGTTTGTATCACTACTACTACTACTACTACTACTACTAATTACTACTTTTTAATAATAATTTTAATTAATCTTATAACTCAATTTTATAGCATTTTAATAATCAACTTATTAATTATTAGTATAATTAAGTAGGAGTTGATAATAATTACTACTTATTAATCATTAAATTACATTTTGATAATCACTGCTTATTAATTAAGTAGTAATTAATAATGCTGAATTATAATAATTGCTACTCTATTAATTATTAAGTAATATAGCTAATAAGTAGTGATTATTAAAATGTTATAAAATTGAATTAATTTTTTTATTATTATTAAAAAGTAGTAGTAGTAATACAAACAATTATTCATGGATTATATATAATAATTAATTATTATTTTTGAATAATGAACATTGATATAACAATTGCACTGATGATAATTAGTTTACAGTTATTACAACACATTGATTGATTAATATTGATAATGGTTATGAAAGGTGACAGTAGTTTTTCTGTGTTTAATGTAACGCTCTGATGATTGTATGACTGCATAAACAGGTTTATGCTGTTACCTGCTATAATGCAGAAGATACTCAAGAACTTCCTCAGCCATCTGTATACTGTACGACACTCAGACTGATTTTGCTGTCGGACACAAAATCACACATCATCAAAGATAATCTTTGGGGATTGAAATAATGCCGGCTAAGGTTGTTCAGCTGGTTCTACTTGCCGTTTATTGTTTTTGTTTTTGAAATGATTCATGGTGTTTTCTCCAGTAAACACCAGTCTTCTCCTTACTGCTACAGTAGTTCTGCAGGCCCAAAACATACGACTTTGTTTCAGCTGTTTGCATGTCTAACCGTTGCCATTGATGCACCCTGTTGTTCACCAACTGTGTGCATTCTTCTTAAAGTTAGTAAAAAAAACTATTGCAGAAAACAGTTTTAAGTTGTCATATTTATCATTTTCTTTGCCATGGTACAGTCTTAATTTTTCCATTTAGAGGTCTTGAAAAGGTCTTAAAAGTCTTTAAATTTGTACTTGAAAAATGTGCAGATACCCTGATATAACTTTCTTATTATTCTTGTCTTGTTTTTATTTAAGGTCACCAGTTCATTTAAGTCTACACACATCTCCAGGTCTTTCTTATTAATTCCTTTCCCTGATTTTGTTGCCCATTATACTGTAATATTGTTCAGCATTTTTACTCTAAATTTGAAGTGGAAAAAACTTCTTTCAAAACAATTATTAACTTAAGAAAACTATCAATAAACAGGTTTTATTTAAAAAGATTTGAGGTTAGGGTTAAGGCAATGAATAGACATTTATTAATGAATGTAAAAAAAATTCTACAAACTTTAAGAGAATATTTTCATGTTATAAATAGACATTACTGCACACATACACTGTAAAAGCAAGGGTTTTTGGACACCTGATCATCACATCCATATGCAGGAGCCCTCCACAGGATCATCATATCCATATGCAGGAGCCGACTTGTCTGTGTGGGTTTCCTCTGGGTGCTCCAGTTTCCTCCACAGTTCAAAGATATGTGGTGAGGTTAACTTGGGGTGGCCTTAGTCTGATGTGCCCTTGAGTGAGGCACCTACCCACCAACTGCTCCCTGGGCACTGTTAGCATGGCTGCCCGCTGCTCTGTGTGTTTTTTCATTGCTCATATGTGTGTGCAGGTGTGTGCTCACTGCTTCAGATGGGTTAATTGCAGAGAGGAATTTCACAAGTGTACATATGATGAATAAAGTTGTTGTTGTTCTTCTTCTTGTTGTTCAAAAGAGCCTCTGTTTTCAACACACCATGTCTTCATTCAGACATGAGTTTCAAGTTATAATCGAACAATAACATGTAGATTTAGGCACTGCCTAAAAGCGGAGCTCCCATCTGTTTCTGGGTTGTAGAATCTTCTTATATCATAGCCAGTCTCTTTTGCATTATTTCTTTACTGGCTAGCACTGGCCACTAGGCGGTGTGTATGACTGGTAATTACTAACACTGGCCACTAGGTGGTGTGTATGACCTGGTAATTACTAACACTGGCCACTAGGTGGTGTGTATGACTGGTGGTACACGTACACATACAAACCACAAAAAATCGACTCAATGGGTTTACCATTTTTTCTTAGATATGGTGCTCCGCTGGAGCTCCGCTATAAATTATCTTGTTATAATGTGAAACATGTTAATAATAATGTCTCATGTTATAACAAGAAAAATACATTTTGATTCAAGATGTAATTGAGTTTAGCAATGTGTTAAAATGCTTAAAGAGATGTTGAATAAACTGTGTTTTTAACGTTTTTGATTGAAAATGAATTACAGCATTTTTGATTTTTTTCTGCTGAGATCGACTCAAGAACCTTCATCAGTGGAGCATAGTCTCAATCACCACTCAATCACTGTGACACAACCGTAACTTAACACATTATTTAATAAATCTATTTGAGATAACATCTTTAAATAAACCATCTTGAACTTTCAATGCAAAAGCTATTATCAGAACCTCACCTCTATCTAGTCACTTAGAATAGAATAATCTTTATTGTCATTGTACCAGGAGATACAATGAAATTGAGGGTGCTCCCACAGAGCCACCATACACCAGAAAAATAAAATGTACATAAGAGACACAGAATATACAATAAAAAACGTCAGGGAATAAAAACATCAGGGAGTTAAGTATAGTCTCTCAAAATTGAGACATAAAATGTGCAATTAGCAGATAAAAGGCAATAAATATAAGGTGATTAAACAAGAAGCGGAGGTAGATTTGTTGGTTGTTGGGGTGGAGGTGTTATGTGAGTCCGTTTGTGAAAGAGTGTGTGTGTATGTGTCCGTTGTTGTTGGCAGTCCTGATGGCCCATGGGAAGAAGCTGTTTGTCAGTCTGCTGGTGTGGGACTTTATTGACCTGAAGCGTCTCCCCGAGGGCAACAGATCAAACAGGGTGTGGGCAGGGTGTGAGGGGTCTCCTGTGATGGCCTTGGTTCTTCTGAGGCAGCAGGATGTGGAGATGTGTTCCAGGGTGGGCAGAGGGCAGCCGATGATTTTTTGGGCTGTGTTTATGACCCTCTGCACCGCCTTCCTATCCACAGCTGTGGACCCTGCATACCAGACACCCAGACAGTACGTCAGTACGCTCTCCACAGAGGAGTGATAGAAGGCCAGCAGCAGCTTAGTGTCCAGGTTGTTCTTCCTGAGAACACGCAGGAAGTGCAGCCGCTGCTGAGCCTTCTTTACTAGGGCCCTGATGTTAAAAGTCCAGGTGTGGTCAGCGGAGATGTGGGTGCCCAGAAACTTGAAGGTGGTGACAGTTTCCACCCATTCTCCATTTATGAGGAGGGGGGCATGGTCCTGTCTTTTCTTCCTGATGTCCATGATGAGTTCTTTTGTCTTTTGGACGTTCAGGGTCAGGTTGTTTTCTGAGCACCAGAGCAACAGTTTCTCTACCTCAGCCCTGTACGATGTCTCGTCCTCACCACAGATGAGTCCAACCACGGTGGTGTCATCCGCATATTTTATAATGTGGTTGGTTGGGTGGGTTGGAGAGCAGTCATGGGTGTACAGGGCATAGAGTAGAGGGCTCAGGACACATCCTTGAGGGCACCCGGTGCTGAGTGTGAGTGTGGAGGAGTGGTGGGGACCGAGTCTTACAGTCTGTGGGCGACTCATCAGGAAGTTTTTAATCCAGTTGCATATGGGGAGAGGGATCTGTAACTGCATGAGTTTGTTGAAGAGAATGTCTGGGATGATAGTATTAAACGCAGAGCTGTAGTCCACGAAGAGCATCCTCACATAGCTGTTCTTGTTCTCCAGGTGGCTCAGCGCTGTATGGAGTGTCAGGGCGATGGCATCCTCCGTAGACCGATTTGCCCTGTATGCAAACTGGTGAGGGTCGAAGGAGGGAGGCAGGCAGTCTCTGATGTGCTGGGAGACCGATCGCTCTAAACACTTCATGATTACAGACATCAGGGCTATTGGTCTGTAATCGTTGAGGCTGTCTATGGCAGGTTTTTTGGGGATGGGGATGATGGTGGAGGCCTTCAGACATGTGGGTACGGTGGCATGTGTCAGGGAGAGGTTAAAGATCTTGGTGAGGATCCCTGCCAGTTGGTCTGCACATGATTTAATCACCGCCCCTGGGATACCATCCAGACCTGCAGCTTTCCTGGGGTTCACTGCTCTCAGGTTTTTCCTCACCTCATGCTCCAAGAGAGAAAGAGGTGGGGTGCTGGAATCAGGGGGAGGCAGTGATTGGAGGTTTGTGGTGGTGGTCTCAAACCGGGCAAAGAAGTTGTTCAGCTCCTCTGTCAGTGTGCTGCTGCTGGGGGAGGTGGGAGGGGTTTGGCCTTTGTAATTGGTTAGGGCCTGGATGCCCCTCCACATCTGTCGTGGGTCGTTGTCCTCCAGGTATCCTTCTATTTTCCTCTTGTAGGAGTCCTTGGCCTGTTTGATGCCCCTCCTCAGATCAGCTCTGGCAGTGCTGTAGAGAGCTCTGTCCCCTGTCCTGAAGGCCGAGTTTTGGGCTCTGATCAGGGTCTGGACTTCATTTGTCATCCAGGGCTTCCTGTTTGGGAAGACCCAGATGCGTCTTTCCTCTGTGACTTTTTCTACGCAGCATTTGATGTAGAAGAGGACAGACTCAGTGTATGTGTCCAGGTCCTGATCCTCAAGGATGCTCCACTCTGTGCAGGCAAAGCAGTCCTGCAGTTGGAGGAGAGCATTTCCAGGCCAGGCTTTGATGGTCTGAGTGACTGGTTTAGTTTGCCTTCTGAGGGGGGCGTAGGCTGGGAAGAGGAGCAGAGAGAGGTGGTCTGATTGTCTAATGTGGGGGAGGGGGGTCGCTCTGTAGGCATGTTTGATATTTGAATAAACATGATAGAGTGTATTTTCTCCCCTAGTTGCACACTTGACGGGCTGGTGGAATTTGGGGAGGACAGACTTGAGACATGCTTTATTAAAGTCCCCAGCGATGATGTGAACACCATCCAGATGAGCCCTCTGATGTTTGTTTACAATGTGTAGCAGATGGCCGAGTGCCGTGCTAACGTTAGCATCGGGAGGGATGTAAACAGCGGTCACGATAGCTACCGTTAGCTCCCGTGGCAGGTAGAAAGGTTGGCACTGGACAGACATGGCCTCTAGATCCGGTGAGCAGTGGGTGTTGATTACCTTGCTGTCTGAGCACCAGTCCTCGAGCACGTAAACACACAGTCCCCCTCCTCTGCTCTTACCGGAGGCTTCGTTCCGGTCATAGCAGTGGATGGTGCGGCCTGCTAGTTCCACTGTAGCATCGGGGATTAGCGGGTGTAGCCAGGATTCACTGATGATCAGCAGGCAACACTCATGGATGAAGCGGTTGTATGTGATCTGTGCCTGTAGATCATCCATCTGTTTGCTAGGGATCTAGCGTTTGTGAGGAAGATCGATGGTAGTGGAGGTCTGTGTGGTTGTTTCCTTAGCTGAGCTAGCAGACCTGCCTGGCATCCATGTTTCTGCTTCCTCTCCCTATGCCGCCTCCAGCGCCTGCCGTTCCCGACAACAATCCATGGTGCTCCCGTTGGTCTCGCTATCTCCAGTGGGATGTTGTGGGTCCGTGAAAAGGCGATCGTAATTTCAGTTTTTGCCTGAAATCCAATGTTTATCAAATCTTGGCGGCTGTAGATGGTATTGTTGTGGCAAGAGTGTGTCCAGAAAAGATTTGAAAGACATAAAAAACACAAAAGGGTGCAAAGTAGCGGGGAGCCTCGAGCCGCAGCACCCGTGTGTGCCGCCATGTATGGAAGGCCACTTAGCCAGTCGAACTCAGTGAAGTCCCTGATGAAGGAGATCACATGGGGGTTCATGTAGGAAGTCTTCCGCTTCACCACTCTCCCAGTCTTCCTGCTCATCTGCTCCTTGGCACTGCACTTAGGGGAGTCAGGATTAATCCTGACCAAAAACCTATGAAAATGAGTATAGGAGTTCGAGGGTGGGACAATATTTACGTCAATGAGTCTTCTGTTCTCTAATAAAGCATTCAAGTTGTAAGGAGACTTCAACCTACACTATTTACATACTCAAGACCAATAACATTTTAAAGGAAGAGGGTGATTTTGAACAGCTTTTCAATTGTCAATTTGCTTTTACATTTCAATCTTTACAATCAACTATTTGAGAGTTAATACCTCTGAACAAACTCCAATGTTGTGTTGGCTTCCACCTGATACTCTAGGTTGAAAACATAGTAACAGGTGAAGAGAGCGGCCAAGGCAGTGGTGAAGTCAGTCAGGTGAGCAGCAGGTGGAATTATGACCCTCCCCTTGATCAACAGCATCCATTTATTTGCAGTCAGGATTGTCTCTCCTTAGTCAGAGTCAGACATTACAAAAATTATATTTCATAGCAATACATTCCATAAATGATTTGCTCCACATGAATGACTGTAAAAACAGGTCAAGGAGCATACATATCTTCCAAGCAGTGCATAAAACAGATAAAAGGAGCAGATAAAGTAACTGGGTTGGTGAAAGATAAATAAAAAGTGACACATGCATAGCAAGCAATCTGAAAGAGCAATAATGACAGCAGAGGTGGCTACTAGGAATGAAAGAGTACACCATTATCTGTATCTGGTCAAATCAACTAAATTATCTATATCCGTACTCTGAATGGGGCTTAACCTGGAAGTGGGTGTGATTTAACCCAGAAATAGGCTGGTTTTACCCCAGAAGTTGTCTTTTTTGCCAGAAATTTATACGAGTTGATCATAAGTTTCTATATGTATTGTTTATTAGAAAACTATTTACATAAAAGTCTCCGAATTTAGCTTCAGATAAATGTTTTTGATCACAAGAGTCAGAGAACTATTTACAGATAAAGGTTTTATAAACAGAACATGAACAAACTTCAGTTAATCAATGAACACAAGCAGGATTAAGAGGTCTGAAGTAAAATGCATGAACTCAAGTTTTTGTACTCAACATAACTTTTTTTTTAATTTTAATTTTATAGAACAAAATATATGAACAGGAAAATATTATCTGCTTACCGATTTTCTGTTAGTCCCGATGCTACTTGGTGGTGGATCCAGGATTAATACTCCCACAGAAGCAAAAGTTGGAGGGAAAAAAAGGCAGAAAAAAACTCTCTCCCGCGCAGCCAAAAATGTTAAAACAGTGAAAAAAAATAAACATAGACGATGCAAACACACAAACGCAACAAAAATGAACACAAGCACAAAACAATGCCTTGTCTAACGGAACCGATATTAGAGTGATTACAGGGATGTGATTGGCCAAGGACAAAAAAGCAGGAAAATATATAGACCCATAATGCGACATGACAGCAGTGTGGTGTGGTATAAACAGACAGTTTCAGAGAACTTTACCCATGAGATGTTATAATGACTCAGCATCCCGTTAATGGCCAAATGGAATTCAAGGTGAGCAGTTTAACTCCACACAGAAAGGCCCTCGCCGGCCACGCGGCTCGAACCCAGGACCTTCTTGCTGTGAGGCAACAGTGCTAACCACTACACCACCGTGCAGTCTAATAATAACAATAATTATTATTATTATATAATTATATCATATAATTATCATCATGATTATGAACAGGCCAAATCCCAAACGGCTCCTGGTTGGAGACGGAGTGCACTACTGTAGAAGCCTTTTTATACTTTCTATAGGGCGGTTTTGGAGAGAGCTGAGGGGCATTTGGGATTCAGTTAATTATTATTATTATTATTATTATTATTATTATTATTATTATTATTATTAACAAAAGAGCAGCTAGCTGTGGCTGAATCCCAAATGCCCCCCAGCTCTCTCCAAAACTGCCCTATAGAAAGTATAAAAAGGCTTCTACAGTAGTGCACTCCGTCTCCAACCAGGAGCCGTTTGGGATTCGGCCTGTTCATACGCATGCGTAATAGCGCTCGTTTATAGATGTGTTACTAACTAACTAACTAACTAACTAACTAACTAACTAACTAACTAACTAACTAACTAACTAACTAACTAACTAACTAACTAACTAACTAACTAACTAACTAACTAACTAACTAACTAAAATTTCCAGTGAATTCAAATTGGAGCACACTTTAAAACTACTACCTGGAAAACAAAACTGTTGATGAATTAACACACTGATTAATTCCTAACTTCACTCGTGTGTACTTATGTAAAGTATTAAATTAGTTTGCAAGCTAACAGTGTAATGTGTTTCTACATCCAGGCTGCTTTAGCACACACACACACACACACACACACACACACACACACACACACACACACAGCCAACATGGACTGAGAGAGGAACCCCCCCACACACACACACACTCAGACACTCACCCAGAAGTTTCTTCACCTCATCTTCACTCATGTAAACGTTGACACTCGGGTGGTTGTTATGGCTGTTGGTGCTGATTATCCTGCTGGGTCTGGCGAGGCACAGGGCCGCCTGGAGCAGCACGCAGCCCTCGAGTGTCCTGAGGGCTGGAAGCGGCCGAGTGCGGAACTCCGTCCGGCGACCCTCAGCGCCCCGCGCCGCCTCCTTTTGCCCCAGCATTGCACCTTCACTCTTCCCTCACACTGCTTTAGCAAACCCGGTGCTTCCTGGCCGAGCTAACCGTAACGCTAACGACACCAGCTAGCTAGCTCTTTGTTCAAGTCTTCAGGACTCGGGTCACATAAAGGTAAAGCTGTTTTGCGACAATGTTTATTGTTAAAAGTGCTGTACAAATAAACTTGATTTGATTTGAAACTTGATTTACTCTCGCGTTATGCATAATGGGCTTTTTTATTATTATTGGTACTGCTTAACCTAGGTTAGGTTATTATGTGCACACGTGGCTCATTGGAGTTGCCTATGGATAATGTCATAGACATATAAACATAGACGCCGCATTGAGCTGGTGGCCCCGTTGCTGGGATATGTCAGAGTGTCCGCCATATTGGATGTGGCAAATCTTCCCCGTAAACCAATGCAAGTAAATGGACTGAACTTTATAAAGCCCCTTTCTACAATAATATTTAACTCGATGCCTTTTATTCACCCATTAAGACACACACGTATATATTTGGGAAACAAACAGGCATCAAAACAACATATATAACTTTTAATGTGATGGTTATAAATAGTGTGCGAAATACCCTGTACACTGCAAACTAGCGACAGATACGCGATAGATAGCTCAGGTAAGCTAATCAGTCAGCATACCGTAGCAAGCTACCAAAACCTGAGGCTACAATAACCAACCTACAAGACTGAATATGATAAATGATGGAAATAGTGGAAAAACTGGAAATAGTGAATGAAAATAAAAATTTACTGTTTTATTTATTGAGTCACCACACAGACCTACTCTCGTTGAATAAAGTGAGCTGAATGAGCGCCAAACTGAGTTCGGCCAGGTTCTAACGTCATACCAAAACAAAATACATCACTGATTCCTTCACATTCAGAAAGGTTAAAAACATTCATCATATGTTCAAAAACGTTCATCATAGTGTGGCACTGTATTATCTAATTCTCACTGCTTATAACTCTACACCTACCCGGTGGAGATGAGCTGGGAAACTGAAGACTGAAGGAACAGTATTGAAAAGTATTTTTCCAGTCTCACCTGTGAAAGGTAATCCCATGTGATCTCGTTTGGACGGTAAACCTGTTGGTACAGTTAAACGCAGCACATGAATGAGGCATCTTTATTCTCGGCTATTGTCTAGATGCTATAGCAGATATGGTTGAAGAATCTCCACTTTGCCCCATCCAATATGGAGGCGAGGATGACGTATGATTCTATGCAGAAGGCGGCGTCTATGTTTATATGTCTATGGATAATGTGGTAATGTGGTCCTACCCCCCCCCCCCAAAAAAAACGAATTTGCATGATTCACGAGGGTCGCATTTTTATGCCTGAAAATCCGGAATTCCGGAAAAATCCGGAAGAATCACATCCTCGGATTAGGAGCGGTCACGAAGCTTTCCTTACTCTGACAGAGTCAGAACTGCAAGTGCTGTGTTCGCGGGTTGTCCCGTTTATGTTGATGTGACTGGCCCATTCGAAGCACGACTGTTGAACTCTCTTGATCCTCATTGGATAAATTTATGTCACCCCATGTCAGCCAGTGAAAGAAAAAAAAAAGATAAAACTTACTGTTGATAAAAAATAAAAATGCATTATGAGTTAATAATGCAATAAGAAGTCATAATTATGATATAAAAAGTATGTGCCCAGATACTTTATAATACAGTAGTTTACTTTTCTATTTACAGTACTATACTGGCTATTGTGATTTTCTTTACAGTAACGCTTTGACTACTGTGATTTTCACTGTAATATTTAGACTACTGTGATTTTGTCATGTGGACAAGATTTTATTGTAAAATTTACAGCATTCTACTGTAAAAATCATACGCAGTAATGTTACTGTGTTTAATACAGTAAATAACTGTATATTTCACAGCCATTTTTTACAGTGAAGTGTTTATGAATAAAGTCCAATTCATTGTGGTGTAGGTACACAGTCCGTCTAAGAACTACAACAGCCCGTCTCTTTAAGAAACTACATTTCCCATCAGCCCACTTCCGCATTGACTTGCGTCATGCCAGGGCGGGATCACCAACATCACGTCCTCCATGAAAGCATAAATAACAGAACAAACGTCCGCTCTTTTTCTTTCCGTCGCGGGACCAGCGGTCTGCGTACACAAAGAGGCTGCTCACCCGAGCAAATTTAAAAAGGCGTCTTTTTCTTTCTTTCTTGCAAGATCCACGAGTTAGCGCGATTTCTTTGTTTACCACTGGCCACGGTAGACTCTAAGATCGCGCGATTTTAAACTCAGTGAGTTACAACCGGTTTCATTCATTCAGTATGTACGACTGCAGCTCAAAGCAGTTAATTTATAATTAGGAGCGACCAGAATTCCTCCTGATTGAAGCGCTGTGCACATTGTTTAATCAGAGTTTTTCTTCCCATGAGCCACGAAGCGCCGGATCAAGAATTCTCTGCTTTCCACAGACGTGCTCCATTGGCTCCTGTGAAACTCAGCCTCTCAGAGTAATTCCCTGTGCTTCACGGAGATCTTCACAACGGCGGAACTCCAAAAGTCTCAGAACATCTCTTCATAATCTTGCTAAAGACAGGATACTAAGTAAGACTTGGCATTTTTGGGCATAATTAAAGCTAGTCTTAGGAATTTGCTTGTATTGAAATAGTGTGAATTTAAACCCAGGTTTATTTTTTGCACTGTAAACATGCAGCGTGTTGAATTGATTTATTTTGTTCTATGTTCTCTCAATTGTTTTAATAGATAGGCTGTGCATGCTCCTCTTTATTCCTTACTAATATCCTCAATTTCATTCTTACACATCTTGACCTCATCAAGATTTTAGTGGATTTAGTAGTGTTATGAGCTAGCTTCCCTTTGTCTTAGCTTAGCCACACGAGGTTAAAGGATATGGGACATGAAACATAAAAGCACACTATATCAGTTTCTTTCCATTAAAAATATGAATTAATTGCATCAACAAATACAAAATCATCTATTAAATTCAGCAAAATTGTTATATTCGTGATGATTATATGGCATTTCTGCTCGACTTCCGATATGCATTTTTTGCAACCGGACGAGCCGCTGTCACGTGATCATACGTCACAAAAACTTTCGGGCACAGCACAAGCGGGTAGATGAATGGAGAAGTGGATGACAAGAAAATTGTTTTTATAGTCTTTAAAGTACATTGGACATCATACATTGGACATAATGGTGTATTGTGCTGCTTATGGTTGCAATAATTCTAATGGGAAATGCCCTGGAGTAAGTTTTTTTGCATTCCCCAAGGACCCGAAGCTGAGGAAAGTGTGGGCTCACCTGCGCATGCGCAGTAGGCTTCGCACATGCGCAGTAGGCTTGGTAGGACAACTTTACAGAACACCTGTTGAAAAAAACTTTGCACCTACTGTTTCCCACAAACTGTATTCGGACCATTTCACTGAGGATTCTTTCAAAATTAATACTCAGGTACTGAGCGATATTAATTCATGAAACATGAAACAGGAAGCATAAAACAGTTCAAATCGGTAAGCCGCGCACACCTGCGCCAGGCTGCACAAATGCGCGCAGCTTCCCGACCCAAACCGCCTCTCTCTCATCCTTACACTTCATGCCTCATGCTCCATGAACCAACATCGCTATTTTTTTTAAAAAAATCGGATCTGCGCGATTCAGCCGTGAAAAAGGCGGCATCCACCGAAAGGTGCGCTGTTTGCATCCCTGCACGGAGGCCAGGGGACAGGGCAGGAATATTTTTGTTGATATGAGTGATCCGGTGCGATTTCGCGACCCCCCTGTTGAAGACCTGTGCGCTAAGCGACTGAAAGCCGAGGTAAGGATTAGTATTATAATTTTGGGTGTATCAATTATTGATTATCATAATTCTGACTCGTTTCGCCATTTTGAATGTTTTCATCTCGGACTCTGGAAGCATTGTATGTCAATCAATCTCGAAAAATATCAGAAAAAAAAAACTAGCTTGCAATGGACTTTAGCTAGATCTATGATGAACTTTCAATGTATGATACAAAAATAATACTTCTTTCAACAGATCATTAGCCTTTGAGCAGAATTATTTTTAACTTACCAGGAAGTGTTTTCGAGCCGACCGCTTTCAGTTTCATGAGGGCTGAATGAACTCTCACTCTCAGAATCATCTGACCCGTCAGAGTAAAGACAAGATCCATGTTCATGTGAATTTCCAGCTATCGGTTCGAATTGATAGGGTCTAACTTCACGTCTCTGTGAAACATCGGGAATGTCACTGTCGATGGTGTCCATTTTGGTAACCTGTTTACATTAGATTCCCAAGCGCTGGCTCCTTGTAAAGTTTTTGTGACGTCACGGGTCACGTGACCACCTAGCTCATTAACGAATCCTTGTTTTACGCTGATTTATAGAAAAACTTGAATAATGTGATGATTTTCACATTTTTGACGCCCTGCAGTGATTTAGATGGCATTTCTTATGTCCTTTATACATAATTATGCCCAGGTAAAAATCCATGTCCCATAACCTTTAATCGAGGCCTACCCAAACACGTGGTCACCCACAAACACACCTTAGCTAGGCCATAGGGCCTTTCACAGGCCACACACAAGCACACATTAGCAACACAAAGCTAATCTAGGCCTTACCACGTGGTCAAACACACCTCAGCTAGCATCCCACGCTAGCTTCTTTCTTTTGCTAGGCCATAGGCCTAACCACGTGGTCAACTCCTCCCCCACAAACACACGTGGAGTTAGCTACAAGAGGCCCTCTTGTAGGCCACACCCAAGGCCTCTCTCTCACACACACAAACATATCTTAGTTAGCTACACAAAGCTAATTCTTTTGTCTTAGCAATCAAAGCTAATTCTTTTGTCTTAGCAACCAAAGCTAATTCTTTTGTGTAGGACACACCCACACAAGGCCTCTCACACACACACACACACACACACACACACACACACACACACACACACACACACACACACCTCACTGTTTGTATATATTTCAACTGCCATTATCCATTTTTATCTTTGTTATAATAAATTCCATTATTATTGAAACTGTGTGTATTTATTTGTGTTCCAATATTTCTGAAGTTGCCCAATCTCCCAAATAATTCAAAACGGTGCATATAAATTATGTAATATGGTAAGTGATCATAATAATTTGGAATATACCATAATTTAGCTGTTTGGCAATTTATTATTAAGCACCAAAATTAATGGTATTAATTAATGAGGCTGATTCCATGAGTGATTTAATGATAATATGAGACTGATACAATTTAAACGATTCAAATGAGACTGATTCAATTTAATTACTAACCTTCAAAATTTAATGAGACTGATTTAATGAGATTGATCACTTAATAATTACCAAATGTACCTACAGTGGACAAACCACTTGAAAGTGTCTAATAGGGGCTTTACTGAACAAAGAACAATAAATTAGTTAACCCCAAATGTGTTCCTTAAATATACAGCATTACCATTATAATAAATATTACAATTAGATCTTGAGAGTAATGCAGTATGTATTCCAGTAATGCACATTTCTAACAAGTTGTACATAAAAATCACATCACTATAAAAGTGCATTTGTAGCAAAATTGACAAGTCAATAATGTGCTGTTGTCTGGGTTAGGGATGTAATTTTACAGATGAATACAACAACAAATTTGTTGTCATTGCAAATGAGGTCAAACTGATGAAAGATTTACATAATTCTGTTTCTGATTAACATCTCTGAATGAGGAAACACCCATTATTGTCAAGTTGCATAAAAATAGCATATTGTCATGAAAAGGTGAAGACACCTCCTGAGGAACACCTATAGTCACTCCTTATAAAGTCAGCTTACATTTTGGGTAAATCATTTTCCAAGACTGACTCTGTTGTCATTAAGGCTGTTGGTGAGAGAGCGTTACAGAGAACAAATTATCTTATGAAATTGGGGAGTAATGACTTTAAAGAATAAAAATAAGGTGATAAATATATATGTTTTTTGTTCACATTGTTTATTGAGAAAATTTAGAACATTGAAAAAAATCACTTTAAATGTTAAATTAGGTGTTTTGAGCATGAAATAATATCTGTTGGACACATCCAAGACAACTAAAACTCTTATTTCACTGAATACCAACAGGTTTGCATTTTCTAAGTATAATGGCATCAAGTACATAACTCACTGGCCGATATGTAAGTAGTCCTGATCTTTCATTTTAATACTGAATGAATCATTATACTATACTGACAATAATATTGAAGGAATGCATGTATTATTATTATTATAATTATTATTTTTATTATTATTATTATTAATGACATGTTAAGTACATTTTAAAAATGATATCAATCATGATTTATGTTACAAAAACAATGTGAAGATATGGGGATAACATGTTGTGGCAGCGGGGGCGTGGTCAAGCACCGGTCTGTGACAGGAGGGCGGAGTCAGGGAAGGTAAGTGGCAGAATCACTACACCTGACTGCAATTAACCTGTGTTTGTGTGTGTCTTCCCAGTGACCGCGCCCTATTTAGAGAGGGAAAGCGAGAGCAGAGGAGCTCATCCCCGGACAAGACGCTAGTGTGTGTGTCTGTGTCTCTATTTGTGTGAAGAAAACATTGTTAGACTGAAAAGTGTGGCAATAAAAAGCCTGCATACAAACCTGATCTCTGTCCTGCCGTCCTCTGTGCTCCACCCACTCCTATTGAACTGCTACAGTGGTGCCGAAACCCAGGTTCAGAGTGGAGCACCAGCCAACCAGCCCCATGGAGTCCTCCCCATTTGCTGACCTGGTCCACGCCCTCACCACGGCCCAGCAAAGCCAGCACCAGGCGCTCGTCACCCTCCGAAAGGAACAAGAGCGACGCTTCGAGGCCCTGGTGCTGGCCCAGCAAGAAGACCAAGAGGCGTTCCGGCACCTCCTCGCGTCAGCGGGGTCCATCAGCGCTCCTACCGCGGGCCCGTCGCCCCTCACTGTCACCAAGATGGGCCCGCAGGATGACCCCGAGGCGTTCATCATGCTCTTCGAGCAAGTCGCAGAAGCCTCAGGGTGGCCGATGGAGCAGCCTCCTCCCCCTGCTAACGGGAGAGGCACAGCTAGCCACGCTGCAGCTCCCCACCGACCGCTGGCTGGCCTACGCGGACCTCCGCCAGGCCGTCCTCCAGCGCGTGGGGCGCACCCCAGAACAGCAGTGCCAGCGCTTCCGCGCGTTGTGTTTGGAGGAAGTCGGCCGGCCGTTCGCGTTTGGCCAGCAGCTCCGGGACGCCTGCTGGTGGTGGTTGAGGGCCAACAACCGCGATGCCAAGGAGATCATCGACCAGGTGGTGCTGGAACAATTCATCGCTCGCTTGCCAGCAGGAACTGCGGAGTGGGTCCAGTGCCACCGCCCGGCGTCGCTGGATCAGGCAGTCGAGCTGGCAGAGGACCATTTGGCAGCTGTTCCGGTGGCAGGACAGCAGACGGCATCTTCTCTCTCTCTCTCTCTCTCTCTCTCTCCCCCTCCTCCTGTGTCCCGTCCTCGCCCCATTCCCCCACCGCGGAGGCGGGGGCCGGCACCACCCCAGCCGGCCCGCTGCACCCGTGGTGCCCTCCCGTTTCTCCCTTCTGTGTCTGTCTCTCCCCCCCCTCAGGTGAGTGAGCCCCAGAACACCAGTGCAGAGGGAAAGCCTGGGCCGGTTTGCTGGCGCTGCGGGGAGCCGGGCCACCTGCAACAGCAGTGCACGGCAATGGAAGTGGGCGCAGTGGTTCGGATCTCCGACGCGCCAGAGGCCGCCCTCGATTGGGCCAGAGCGTATCGCATACCAGTGAGTATCCAAGGGGATACATATCAGGCGTTGGTGGATTCTGGCTGTAATCAGACCTCAATTCACCAAAGCCTGGTTCAAAACGAGGCATTGGGGGGAGCACAGGGGGTGAAGGTGTTGTGTGTGTACAGGGACGTTCACAGCTACCCTTTGGTGTCAGTCCACATTTTTTTCAGAGGGGAAAAAGTTATAGTGAAGGCGGCGGTTAATCCTTGCCTTACCCACTCTTTAATTTTGGGGACTGATTGGCCGGGATTTCGGGATTTAATGATGCACTTAGTCAAGAGTGGGTCCTGCCATTTAATTGGGGGAGGTCCCGGTGTTGCTTTGGTGGGAGCAGCTGTCACAGAGCCATCTATGTCATCTCCGCATCAGAGTGAGGAGCCGCCGGCCCCTCCTCTCTCTCGGGGAATCTCTCGCAGATTTCCCATTAGAGCAATTGCGAGATGAGACTCTGTGACATGCGTTTAGCCAAGTGAGAATAATCGATGGTCAAACGCTCCAGCCGAACGCCACCCCGTCCTTCCCCTACTTCGCGATTATGAAGGATAATTATACCGAGTGACGCAGGACACTCAAACTAAAGAGCTAGTCACGCAGCTTTTAATTCCGAAGAGCCGCCGGGAATTGGTATTCCAGGCGGCTCACTTTAATCCCATGGCTGGACACTTAGGGCAGGATAAGACGCTAGCCCGAATAATGGCCCGATTCTATTGGCCGGGGATTCACGGCGATGTTCGTAGGTGGTGTACGGCATGCGGCGAATGCCAGTTAGTAAATCCAGTGGCCATTCCAAAGGCGCCTTTGCGCCCCCTTCCATTAGTCGAAACCCTGTTTGAGAGAATTGGGATGGATCTCGTTGGGCCATTAGATTGGTCAGTACGAGGGTACCGCTTTATATTAGTTCTGGTGGACTATGCAACGCGATACCTGGAAGCAGTGCCTCTGCGCAGTATCTCAGCACGCAGTATTGTGGAGGCACTCTTCCGCATTATCTCCCGAGTTGGAATCCCGAAAGAGATTCTGACTGATCAAGGCACCATGTTTATGTCACGGTCACTGCGCGAACTATATGGGTTATTGGGGATTAAGCCGATCTGCACCAGCGTGTATCACCCACAAACGGACGGTTTAGTGGAACGGTTCAATCGCACCCTCAAAAATATTATTAAAAAATTCGTAAGTGAGGATGCATGTAACTGGCATAAGTGGCTCGAGCCCTTGTTGTTTTCAGTGCGAGAGGTCCCCCAAGCCTCCACGGGGTTCTCCCCATTTGAATTATTATATGGGCGTAAGCCGCGCGGCATCCTAGACATGCTGCGGGAAAATTGGGAGGAGAAACCTTCACAAAGTAAGAACAAAATTCAATACGTTATGGACCTGCGCGCAAAACTCCACATGCTCACCCACCTAACCCAGGAGAATTTGCGGCAGGCCCAAGAACAGCAAGCCCTCCTGTACAACAAGGGTACGCACCTTAGGGAGTTCACACCGGGAGATAAAGTACTCGTACTGTTGCCCACATTGAGCTCCAAATTTATCGCCAAGTGGCAAAGACCCTTTGAGGTCACACGGCGAGTTGGGGACGTCGACTATGAGGTGAGGCGAACGGACAGGGGTGGGGCACTACAAGTTTACCACCTCAATCTGCTTAAACTCTGGAATGAGGAGGTCCCCGTGGCGTTGGTGTCGGTGGTTCCAGAGAAGGCAGAGCTGGGGCCGGAGGTTCAAAAAGGGACTTTGGCATCATGTACCTCTCTGGTCCCCTGTGGAGACCACCTCTCCCTGACCCAACTCACGGAGGTCGCCCAGTTGCAGACCGAATTTTCGGATGTGTTCTCGCCTCTGCCCGGTCGCACTAACCTCATAGAGCACCACATAGAGACACCCCCGGGGGTAGTAGTGCGTAGCCGCCCTTACAGGCTACCCGAACACAAAAAAAAGGTGGTTCGGGAAGAACTCGAGACCATGCTCGAAATGGGCATCATCGAGGAGTCCCACAGTGACTGGAGCAGCCCGGTGGTCTTGGTACCCAAGGCTGACGGGTCGGTCCGGTTCTGTGTGGACTATAGAAAAGTCAACACGGTGTCTAAATTCGATGCATACCCGATGCCTCGTATTGATGAGTTGCTCGATCGACTCGGCACTGCTCGCTTTTATTCGACGCTGGATTTAATGAAGGGATATTGGCAGATCCCCTTGACTCCACTATCCCGAGAAAAAACAACCTTTTCCACACCGTTTTTCCACACCGTTTACACCAATTCGTCACCTTTCCGTTTGGGCTGTTGGGGGCGCCCGCTACATTTCAGTGGCTGATGGACAGAGTCCTCCGCCCGCATGCCACTTACGTGGCCGTGTATCTAGATGATATCATTATCTATAGTAATGACTGGCCGAGGCACCTCGAACATCTAAGGGCCATCCTTAGGTCGCTGAGACGAGCGGGGCTCACAGACAACCCAAAGAAGTGTGCGATTGGGCGGGTGGAAGTATGGTATCTGGGCTTCCACTTAGGCAACGGGCAGGTGCGTCCCCAAATTAATAAGACGGCAGCGATTGCGGCCTGCCCGAGGCCCAAGACCAAAAAGGGGGTGAGACAGTTCCTGGGGCTGGCTGGCTATTACCATAGGTTTATACCTAATTATTCAGACATCACCAGCCCGCTGACTGATCTCACTAAAAAGAGGGCACCAGATCCGGTCCAGTGGATGGAGCAATGCCAGCGGGCTTTTTCTGAGGTAAAGGCTGCACTGTGTGGGGGGCCACTTCTACACTCCCCTGACTTTTCTCTCCCCTTTATGTTGCAGACCGATGCATCGGACAGAGGGCTGAGGGCGGTTTTGTCCCAGGAGGTGGAGGGGGAGGACCGCCCCATCCTGTACATCAGCAGGAAGCTGTCAGTGCGTGAGGGGCGCTACAGCATGATCGAGAA
Organism: Neoarius graeffei; assembly: GCF_027579695.1. Lineage (NCBI taxonomy): Eukaryota > Metazoa > Chordata > Actinopteri > Siluriformes > Ariidae > Neoarius > Neoarius graeffei. The sequence continues at coordinate 100,709,825 of NC_083575.1, read as the reverse complement.
AGAGTGTCTGGCGATCAAGTGGGCGGTCCTCGCCCTCCGTTACTACCTGCTGGGGTGCCCTTTCACCCTCTGTTCGGACCACACACCCCTCCAGTGGCTCCACCGCATGAAAGATGCCAACGTGCGGATCACCCGTTGGTATCTGGCACTCCAACCCTTCAATTTTAAAGTGGTCCACAGGCCGGGGACACAGATGGCCGTGGCGGACTTCCTCTCCCGTCGGGGGGGGGGAGTCCGCTGCAGGCCGGACGGCTGCCCAGCCTGATTTGGGCGGTGGAGGTATGTGGAAGCGGGGGCGTGGTCAAGCTCCGGTCTGTGACAGGAGGGCGGAGTCAGGGAAGGTAAGTGGCAGAATCACTACACCTGACTGCAATTAACCTGTGTTTGTGTGTGTCTTCCCAGTGACCACACCCTATTTAGGGAGGGAGAGTGAGAGCAGAGGAGCTCATACCCGGACAAGACGCTAGTGTGTGTGTCTGTGTCTCTATTTGTGCGAAGAAAACATTGTTAGACTGAAAAGTGTGGCAATAAAAAGCCTGCATACAAACCTGATCTCTGTCCTGCCGTCCTCTGTGCTCCTCCCACTCCTATTGAACTGCTAGACATGTATGTTAGATTTCTTTTTTCAAGTATTCATTTTTTCTCAAATATAATAAAAGTTAAAAGTGTGTGTGTGTGTGTGTGTGTGAGAGAGAGAGAGAGAGAGAGAGAGAGAGAGAGAGAACTGAACTATGGTGCAGAAAAAAAATATATATTTAAAAGGATTGCGTCAATGAATGGATGTTTTAAAAGATGAGGGGATGGAATGGCTCGAATGTGAAGGAATCATCTTCATGAGATTTCTGTTACATGGTGTAATGAGTGCCAGAGGGAAAAAAGACAGTTAATTTGAGATTAACAACAAATGAATATTAATGTATTTATTTCAGTGCAAAAATTAATATAAGTTCTATACATGTAACAGTATGGTTATGGCTGGTGCTTAGTGTGTACACAACACAAGCAACAACAGCCACAACAACAACAACAACAACAGCAGCAGAAATGCATCTGTCACAAACTACAACATATGAGGAACCAACAACAACTGAAAAAACAACTAGTAAATCAACTGTACCATCAACTACAACACCAACAGAATTGACCATTTCTACATTGCACACAACACAAGCTGCAGAAACCACAAGCCCAACCACAGCAGAAACAACTGTGGCTACAAGTACTCTATCTCACAGTACTACAATGGATGAACTAACAACAACAGAAGAAACAACGAGTCAAACAACTGACCTATCATCTACAACACCAACTGAAATGACCAGTTCTACATTGCACACAACACAAGCTGCAGAAACAACAAGCCCAAACACAGCAGAAACAACTTCAGGTCAAAATAATCTATATCAAAGTACTACAGTTGAGCTACTAACAACTACAGAAGCAACAGCTAGTACAAGTGTACCATCAACTACAACACCAACTTAAGTGACAACTTCTATTTTGTACATAACACAAGCTGCAGAATCCACAAGCACAACAACAGCAGAAACAAGTGTGGCTACAAGGACTCCATCTCAAAGTACTATAGTTGAGCTACTAACAACTACAGAAGCAACAGCTAGTACAAGTGTACCATCAACGACAACAGCAACTGAATTGATGACTTCTACTCTGTACACAACACAAACTGCAGAATCCACAAGCACAACAACAGCAGAAACAACTGCGGCTACAAGTACTCTCTCTCAAAGTACTACACTTGAGGTTCTAACAACTACAGAATTAACCACTAGGAGAAGTGTACAATCAACTACAACACCAACTGAATTGACGACTGCTACTTTGTACATAACACAAGCTGCAGAAACCACAAGCCCATCAACAGCAGAAGCAACTGCGGCTACAAGTACTCAATCTCAAAATATCACAGTGGATGAAGTAAGAATAACAGAAGAAAGAACTCATCAAACAACTGTACTATCAACTACAACACCAAATGAATTGACCACTTCTACTTTGTACACAACACAAGCTGCAGAAACCACAAGCTCATCAACAGCAGAAACAACTGTGGCTACAAGTCCTCTATCTCAAAGTACTACACTTGAGGTTCTAACAACTACAGAATTAACCACTAGGAGAAGTGTACAATCAACTACAACACCAACTGAATTGACGACTGCTACTTTGTACATAACACAAGCTGCAGAAACCACAAGCCCATCAACAGCAGAAGCAACTGCGGCTACAAGTACTCAATCTCAAAATATCACAGTGGATGAAGTAAGAATAACAGAAGAAACAACTCATCAAACAACTGTACAATCAACTACAACACCAACTGAATTGACGACTGCTACTTTGTACACAACACAAGCTGCAGAAACCACAAGCCCATCAACAGCAGAAGCAACTGTGGCTACAAGTACTCTATCTAAAAGTACTACACATGAGTTAATAACAACTACAGAAGCAACAGGTAGTACAAGTATTCCATCAACTACAACCCCAAATGAATTGACAACGTCTACTTTGTACACACCACAAGCTGCCGAATCCACAAGCCCAACCACGGCAGAAACAACTACGGCTACAAGTACTCGATCTCAAAGTACTACAGTGGATGAACTAAGAACAACAGAAGAAACATCTCGTCACACAACTGTACTATCAACTATAACATCAACTGAATTGACCACTTCTACTTTGTACACAACACAAGCTGCAGAAACTACAAGCCCATCAACAGCAGAAACAACTGTTGCTACAAGTCCTCTATCTCAAAGAACTACACTTGTGGTTCTAACAACTACAGAATCAAACACTAGTACAAGTGTACCATCAACTATAACACCAACTGAATCGAATATTTCTACTTTGTACACAACACAAGCTGCAGAAACCACAAGCGCATCAACAGCAGAAACAACTGTGGCTACAACGACTCAATCTCAAAGTACTACACATGAGTTAATAACAACTATAGAAGCAACAGCTAGTACAAGTATTCCATCAACTACAACCCGAACTGAATTGACAACATCTCCTTTGTACACAAAACAAGCTGCAGAAGCCACAAGCCAAACCACAGCAGAAACAACTGCAGCTACAAGTACTCGATCTCAAAGTACTACAGTGGATGAACTAACAACTACAGAAGCAACAGCTAGTACAATTATTCCATCAACTACAACCCGAACTGAATTGACAACATCTCCTTTGTACACAAAACAAGCTGCAGAAGCCACAAGCCAAACCACAGCAGAAACAACTGCAGCTACAAGTACTCGATCTCAAAGTACTACAGTGGATGAACTAACAACTACAGAAGCAACAGCTAGTACAATTTTTCCATCAACTACGACCCTAACTGAATTGACAACATCTCCTTTGTACACAAAACAAGCTGCAGAATCCACAAGCCCAACCACAGCAGAAACAACTGAGGCTACAAGCACTCTCTCTGAAAGTAATACAGTTGAGCTAATAACAACTAGAGAAGAAACAACAAGTCAAACAACTGTACTATCAACTACAACACCAACTGAATTGACCACTTCTACATTGTACACAAAACAAGCTGCAGTAACGATAAACCCAACAACAGCAGAAAGAACAGTGACTACAAGTCCTCTTTCTCAAAGTACAACAGTGGATGAACTAACAACAACAGAAGAAACAATGAGTCAAAGTACTTACCAATCAAGTCAAGTCAAGTCAAGTCAACTTTATTGTGAAATACATGCTTGACATGCAGCACAGATGAAATATCAGTCCACTCTGACCCACGGTGCAAACAGGCAATGCAATAAATAAAAATAGAATAATTGAAAAAAAAACAATATAAACAGTATAAACACTCTAGATAGGAACTAGACAGACTAAACACTCAAACAATATAAACAGAATAAATAAACAGTATAAACACTAGATAAGAACAAGACAGACTAAACACTCAAACAGACAATATAAACAGTATAAACACTCTAGATATTAACTAGACTAAACACACACACACACACACACACACACTGGTACAAATAACCAAACAGTCAAGGGCACTTGAGGTATAGCAGGTAAACATGAAACATGAAATAAGCAGTATAAACAAACTAGCAGCTGTTAAGGTGAGGTAGTGCGGAATAGTGCAAATGGGCGAGGTAAAGTGAGATGTGCGGTCCCTGAGTTCAGTGTGTTAATGAATGATGAGATGTATGTATATGTGTGTGTGTGTGTGTGTGTGTGTGTGTGTATGTGTGTGTTGGGGGGGAAACTGTGAGGATGACATGTCAGATGCTGAAGGGGGGCAGGGGGGTGTGCGAGCATAATCTGTGGCAGGGGGCAGAGGAGGGAGGAGGGGCAGAACAGGGAGGGAGTTGAGCCTCCTGACCGCCTGGTGAAAGAAACTGTTCTTGAGCCTGCTGGTTTTGGCCCAGAGACTCCGCAGTCTCCTCCCTGATGGCAGCAGGCTGAAGAGACTGTGAGATGGGTGGGTGGGGTCACCTGCAATCCTGATGGCTTTGCGGGTGAGGTGGGAGTTATAGATATCCATAAGAGAAGGGAGAGAGACACCAATGATCTTCTCAGCTGCTCTCACGATGCGCTGCAGAGTCTTGCAGCAGGACATGGTGCAGGCGCCGTACCACACAGTGATGCAGCTGGTCAGGATGTTCTCAGTGGTGCCTCTGTAGAATGTGTGCGTGATGGGGGCCGGGACTCTTGCTCTCCTCAGTTTGCGGAGGAAGTTCAGATGCTGTTGGGCTTTTCTGGCCAGTGATGCGGTGTTGTTGTTCCAGGACAGGTCTTCAGAGATGTGCACACCCAGAAACTTGGTGCTGCTCACCCTCTCCACTGCAGCACCGTCGATAGACAGTGGAGCATGCTGGGTGTGCGCTCTCCTGAAGTCCACAATAATCTCCTTCGTCTTCTCCACGTTCAGACGGAGATTGTTGTCCTTGCACCACATGGCCAAGTGGCTCACCTCACTCCTGTAGATTGTCTCATCGCCTTTGTTGATGAGACCCACCACAGTTGTGTCATCCGCAAACTTAATGAAGATATTTGAGCTGGATGTTGGTGTGCAGTCGTGGGTCAGCAAAGTGAAGAGAAGGGGGCTTAGCACACATCCTTGGGGGGCCCCAGTGTTTAGTGTGATGGTGCTGGAGGAGCTGCTGCCGACCCGTACAGCCTGTGGGCTCCCCGTCAGGAAGTCCAGCAGCCAGTTGCACAGGGAGGTGTTGAGTCCCAGCTGGTCCAGTTTGTGAATGAGCTGCTGAGGAATGATTGTGTTGAATGCTGAGCTAAGGTCTATGAACAGCATTCTGACATACGAGTCTTTTGTCTCCAGGTGGGTGAGGGCTGAGTGGAGGGCAGTGGAGATGGCGTCATCGGTCGAACGGTTGGACTGATATGCAAACTGGAAAGGGTCCAGGGCAGGGGGGAGGGCAGACTTGATATGCCTCATGACTAGCCGCTCGAAGCACTTCATGAGGATGGGAGTGAGTGCGACAGGGCGGTAGTCATTGAAGCAGGAGGGAGACTGCTTCTTCGGGACCGGGATGATGGTGGTGGCTTTGAGGCATGTGGGGACAACAGCCTGGCTCAACGAGATGTTGAAGATGTCTGTAAAGACATCTGTGAGCTCCTCAGCACAGTCTCTCAGGACGCGACCATGAATGTTATCAGGACCCAGGGCTTTTCATACATTTGTCATCCTGAGAGCTCTCCTCACGCTGTCTGGGGACAGCGTCAACACTTGGTCGCCGGGAGGTGGTGGGGTCTTCTTTGCCGTGGTGCTGTTGTCTGCCTCAAAGCAAGCGAAGAAGTCGTTCAACTGATTCAGCAGAGACGTGGAGTTGTCACAGGTCTGTGGCGAGGGCTTGTAGTCTGTGATGGCCTGAATCCCCCACCACAGGTTCCTGGTGTCTCTGCTGTCGTTGAAATGGTCAGCATCACCTACTCTAATTGAGGAACCAACAACTAGACAGGGAAAAACAACAACTACAACTGTACTATCAACTACAACACTAATAACAGAATCGACCAGTGGAACCGTATACATATCACAGGCTGCAATAACTACACAATCTACAAGAGCAGACACAACTGGGCCTACACCTACTCCAGCAGCTAAAACTGAGGAATCAACTCCGCTTGTAATCACTAGAAATATAAATACAACTCCCTCAGTAATGTAGGTATCTTCTATATATGAATAAAGAATTAAATATTCAGGCTGAAATCTGTTTAGGAAAATTTATAACCCTTGGTCTTTTCAGAGTTGGTTCAGCTGTGGTTCAGACCAGGATGGTCTTCAGTTCCTCCTCTTCTGTTCCCAGTGAGAGTTTGGTTCTTACTACAACCCAGACTCTTCTGAGTGCTCGACTCCTACATCTCAATGACTCTGTAAAAGTGTTGAACTTCACTTATGAAAGTATGTTTTCTTTACCATTAACACAATTACATCATGTACAAATTACTGTCTCATCACCACAAAGTTTATCAGCTATTCTAAATCACTTTTGATTTGTTCACCAGAAATTTCAGACACCTCTTATGCAGTCACATTCACATTCAGCATCAGTAGCATCAGCATGCCTGAGAAATCTGCCAACAGGAACGATACCTACAACCATGTGAAGAGCATCATCAATAATGCTGTGAGTGTACATCACTATGAGCATAACAACATTCTAACAAATGTCCATAGATAGTATCAGATCCTACTGCAGAGTTTAAAAAAAAAAGTTGCAAAAATCAAATAGTTTAAAAGTCAACATAATAAACCCAGGGTTATCTGAAGCAAGGCAGACTCACAGTGGGGTAATCAGGTGAAGATCAAAACAGTATAAAGTAGATGCAGACAAATCAGCAGAGCATATTGCTGTGAGTTTACATGACTATATGCATAACAACAATAAACAATGAAACAACAAGAGATATCAGATGATGTTGTACCTCATTGCAGAATTTAACTCTTTCTTGCAGTACACTGGTCTTCCATTCCTCTGGCGGAATGAAAATCAACCGATCGGACGTTTTCAATCCGTATAAACAAATGAACCCTTTTGTCATTCCAATCTGTTATAAGATTAATGAGGACACTGTTGGGTTTATATGTTTAGAGTATCATGTCTCTGTATTCAGCTGCTGGTGAGCAGGACAAGGGGGAAAGGGGTGTGAGCCCCCTGCTGGGCAAACAATTCACACCTCTCCACAATAACATTGGTACAGAGATAAAACAGAGAGTACAACTAATTTTCTTTAATAGTAAAACACCAAATACAACTGCCACAATAAAATTATAACAAAATAAATATTTCTGAAAAACTTTCATATGAGCCAATAACCACTACTGTGGAGCGTGACGTCACAAATAAATTCAATGCTGAACACATGCACCCCTAAACCATGCGGAAAGTCCCTTTTTTGGCTGCTGGTGAAAAGAGTTAATAAAAGCAGTTGCAGTGGGGTAATCAGCAAAGGTAAAAACATGAGAAGGCAGATACAGACAAAAAAGCAGAGCAAGATCATTTAAAAAAAATACATGGGACTGCACCAAGGGAACTGGAAATAGGTAGTAATTGTGAGACTGTGAAGTAAGATTGTGAAGTAAGTTTTTTTTTCCACATTCAATAAAGACTGCAAGCAGGCACAAAACATAGAGAGAGAAAGATTTTATTATAGAAGCTTCATCATACATGGTGTTGTCCTCTCTGAATATGAGAAACACTCGGCTCACAGTTTTCCCCAACAAAAACTTTCCCATTACAGTAAGTCATAACAAAGATAAAGATGTTATTATGAATCTCTGAGGCCCTGAACACACACACACACACACACACACACACACACACACAAATTACACTTGGCCCGAAATACGTAATGAAGAAACCCTTAACCATTCTTCAGTAACGCACAACAGAGATAGTGGAGAGACTTCACAATGGCAGACATCAAACACACTCCGTAAATATGGTTGGTGGTCGGTAGGAGAAGTGCAGGGGGTGACTGTTACAAACATATTTTTCTGTTCAGAATCTATTGCAGTACAGCATATTGTATCTTTATACATGTGGTATATTAACATTTACTGTAGGTCCACTTAACATTTACACCTAAAATTATTTTTGAAAATCAAATTTAAAATGTAATGTGAAGTCTATTTTCTTCATCTGAATGCCTTTGAAGCCCATTTTATCTGTAAGCCAAAAAATCATTATACAAATATTTTTGTATATTTTGTATATTTTATTTTGCAATATTTTATATTTTGCACTAAAACAATTATTTATCTTTCTGTCTCCAGCAAAATGCACTTCTAAATAAACCTGGTGCAGAACCATTCACACCCCATAAGTTTTCTTTCACGTAAGTTCAAAGAAGTATTCATTTCTCTTTTGAGAAAATACTTTCTCATTGTAAAGTAAATTATATTGTGATGTTTATACTTTTTTCAACTCCTAACAGGAGTTCAAAGAACCAGGTTAATGGTGACATGGAGTACTATTTCCAAGATGGAGACACCAAAACACCAGCAGCCTTCCTGAATGACCTTAAACCTGTGTAAGTGTCTTTATTAATTTCTCAAGTTAGAATTTTAGTCAGTGCATTTTCACTTTGTGTTAACTGTCTGCGTATTCAGATATACTTAATGAAAGATTTTATTATTTTGTTCTAATCTTTCAATCTTCATTGGCCCTCATTTACCTAATGACCTGACTATTCTGATTTAAATCCAATCTCATTCTATATTTATTTTTCATTAATTTTAGCATTTCTTTTCTCCTACTTCAGATTGGGGAATGTTGTGATATACATTCGTCTAGTTTTTAAGAACTTGGCCAAAGTACCGAGTGAGGCTGATGTTCTCCAAGCCGCTAATGCTTTCCTGGACTCAAAGATCAGAAGAGCACGAGATCTTGCAACACAAAAACTGAATGAGCCTGTGAGCATACAGAATGTCACCTATCAGAGTGAGTCTCCTTTATATTAATCAATCCCTAAATTGTAATTAAAATATATTAAATATAATGTATATAATTTTGTTCATTACCTACCTTTCAGAAATGGGCAACAACTTGTACAATATTTGCTTTGCGTTCCGAATCAGCAATGTGACCATCTCCAAGGATGTGCAGCTGAGGAACGAAACATATACTTTAATCCAAAACACCATCAACAGCCTGGTATGTGTAAGCCATTTTTCTCCATCACAAAATTATTTTACACAGTAAAATAATAAGTTAAGAAAAATACTAAGACCTTTCTACCCCCTCTTTTTTTAGTTGAACGATATTCTGAATGTCAAAGGTAGTACTCCATTTGTCTTCCCACGAGCAACTTACAGGTAAGTGCCTTCTTCCTGCATCTCAAGTCCAGATTAAAATTTGTAAATAATGTTGTTAAAGAAGGAAATAGAAGATTCAAATTTTTACAAAATTTATCTCTGCTGGAGCCAATACATTAAACTGGATGGTTTCATTACACTGAGTAATATGAGCAGAATTTTCAGTTTTGGCTGAAAAGTGGTGGAGTAAATTTCATCGTAAAATGAGCAGATGGTCACAAATGTTAGAGCTAGTAGCACTTGAGCAGTGGTGGATCAATGGTTAAGACTATGTCCACATTAGTACATATTAGTTTTAAAATGCTTCACTTTTGCTATGCTTACACCTGACATCCACATTACTCCACAGTTTTTGAGCCCCTAAAACAGAGACTTTTGGAAATGCTGCTGGCCCCGTTTTATTTTGAAAACTCCAGGGTAGCATTTTAGTGTTGATAGAGCAAAAATTGAGATGTCTGAAAACAATAACAGAGACACCCACATTCACTTCTTGATTAAGTCTTATGAGTCATGACGTATCCTTCCCTGATTTTTCACACTCCTGTCACGTTTTCCTTTTCCAGAAGAAAATAAATGGCATCTACTGTTTATACTAGCATATGTATGCCCAGCAGACATGAATGATCATGTGATATGCGTTTCAGGCATGTTAGTATGGAAGGAGATTGCTTCTGATACAGAGTTAAAATGCTCAGTGGGATAAGGTGCCATACCATAAATCCAGGGACCCGGGTTCGATTCTGACCCGAGGTCATTTCCTGATCTGTCTCTCTCTCCTGCTCATTTCCTGTCTCTACACTGTTCTATCCAATAAAGGTGGAAAAAGCCCCCAAAAAATCTTTAAAAAAAACTGTATCCATGTGGATGTAGGCTATGGTTTCCTGATCAGGAAATCAGAGGTTCAAACCCCAGCACCACCAAGCTGCTACTGTTGCAGGGCACCTAACCCTCACTGCTCCAAGGGTACAGTGAGGCTGACCCTGTGCTCCTAACCCAGCTTTTAACAAGCTGGGATTCGCCAAGAAAACCACGGGCGCAAATAGAGGGGGGGGACTCGTCCCATCCAGATTTAAATTCACCTCGTTCGGTCCCCCCCCCACTTATAGGGAGGAAAAAACGTCTATGCTGTCTTTCTTTGCATAAGGCAAACCTCACGGAAAAATCAAAAGACTAATTACCATTCGGTTTATTGAGGTGCACAGCAGTACATACATAGTTGCAACTGCGCAGACTGCACAGGTTGCGAGCTCGAGCTTGGTTGCTATGGTTACCCACAACAAGTTTGACAGGCATATCGGGGACAGCTCCTCCTAGTTCAGGACCCCAACACGGCATGATGAAGGGTGCCAAAAGGCAGAAAACGATTGCATCGTTTAAAAAAAAAAAAAAAAAACGACTGTAAGTAAACTGTGCCTTACTTTATCATATCACCTTGCAATTTTTTGATAGTCTGTTCAAAGTAATGTCATAGTGAAAGTAAAATCGTACGGAGTAGAGATGCCTTTCTGGTAGCCTCCTTCTTTCGGTGGTAGCCTGTAGATACAGTGCTCAGAAGGCAGTTTTAATGTTTAATCTGGCGTTCCCTGCCATAATTTCAGTGAGCATATTGTTTCATAAGGCAACTTTGCGAAAAGTTGTTGACTGACTGCCGCTCACGCAACACACAGGCATAGTTAGAAAGTCAGGATGCACTGGTTTACACTATACACACACACACGTAGCCCAGCCTCTCGCTATGTTTAACAGTTGGAACTTAGCGGTTTTAAAACTAGTTTTGCAGTTTTGCAATATCTGTGCGTGATGATAATGTGTAAACTTTGGATTTCCATAGGCTATGCTAAAATGTTATCATTGTCCTGGCCTGCAGGTAGTTCCTGGTGATGGCAGTGAGGGAGGTGAAATAACATGTATACACACCACCGTTCAAAAGTTTGGGGTCACCCAGACAATTTTGTGTTTTCCATGAAAAGTCACACTTTTATTTACCACCATAAGTTGTAAAATGAATAGAAAATATAGTCAAGACATTTTTCTGGCCATTTTGAGCATTTAATCGACCCCACAAATGTGATGCTCCAGAAACTCAATCTGCTCAAAGGAAGGTCAGATTTATAGCTTCTCTAAAGAGCTCAACTGTTTTCAGCTGTGCTAACATGATTGTACAAGGGTTTTCTAATCATCCATTAGCCTTCTGAGGCAATGAGCAAACACATTGTACCATTAGAACACTGGAGTGAGAGTTGCTGAAATGGGCCTCTATACACCTATGGAGATATTGCACCAAAAACCAGACATTTGCAGCTAGAATAGTCATTTACCACATTAGCAATGTATAGAGTGGATTTCTGATTATTTTAAAGTGATCTTCATTGAAAAGAACAGTGCTTTTCTTTCAAAAATAAGGACATTTCAAAGTGACCCCAAACTTTTGAACGGTAGTGTGTATATATATATCACACACACACACACACACACACACACACATATATATATATATACACAAAATGGAATCATTTGCTGACAGCTCAGTCCCCCCCAGTTCAAAAATCCTATCTGCGCCCCTGAAGAAAACTGTTTCACTTTGCTGTAATATACAGTATATGTGACACACAAAATCTTTTCATCTTAGGATGCAACCAACTTTCACTAGGATAGTATAAAAATATGTAGAAGTAATGGAATTAATATATAAATTGCCTTAATATTGTGGAAGAATTAGAGATTTTCTTCCAAGAATGTTGGATTTATCTGTAGGCTTATTGAATAAATGACAGGCAAACAAAACTAAATGCAGAGCAATACTCAAAAATGTAGAATGCAATAACTCAGGTGATCAGCTAACCTTAGCTTAATCTTTGTAGTGCTTGGCTGAGGATCATAGGAATTCACCATTTCAACAGCAAATGCTGTTGACAAAATGCATCAAAACTATGATCTGTGATTCTGAGATACAGAATACAGCAGGTGACATAAAATTGCATCTCCAAATAATTAAAGCCACTGGGCTGGTTTTGCATACTGCCACAGCCAACAAAGACAGTGGTTTCTTAAGAATGCTTTTCAAGCAAAAGGTCCACAGAACCCTTCCTTTTCCTCAGCAGTGAGACAGTGGGATGGTCAGAAATGGTCAAAAACAACTGCTTTTAGCCCCACATTCTGGAGCACAAAAGTGAAATCACTGGCTGGCAAATGCCCCCCCCCGGGAGAACAATATCACACCCTGACACTTAAACACACTTATATAACTGTAGACGTGTGAACCACTGCCTCTATGGCACAGCGCACCATAGTTAATTTATTTACTGTATTTCAAGAACTATATACAGATTTTCTCTCTCTTTTCAAATCAGAATTTGAAGCTCAGTTTTTATTTTTATTTTCCTCCAGGTTTAATGGTACAGAAATTGTGGCTGATTCAGAACACATCTTTCTGGAAGGTGACACCAAGTGGACACCAAGTGGATTTCTTTCTGCAATACTCAACATTTGTGGTCTGACTTCCTTCACCACTCCTGCTGCTCAAACAGAATCCCCTTTCCATGTAGTCCTGAGGCCCACAGTCCAAGCACACAACACCACTACTGGAGGAAATTCTGCATGGATCCTGGGCATCATCATCCCCTGCAGTATTGTCATTATTCTCATACTGTGCTGGATTCTACTGTGTGTAAGTGTCACCAAGATCTCTTGTAAACCCTGAATTTGGCTGCTATTTGGCAAGAAATATAAATAATCTTTATATATTGATATATGTATCTGTATTTGTATCAGTTGCAGGCACTGAGTAAAGTTATTGATTTTATTTTTGATTAAAGACGTTATTTTTATTTTACAGCAGTGACAGGAATAAGAAAAGCTAATCAGAATCACTCCTCTGTTCCCCTTCTGTCTCTCTCTCTCTCTCTCTAACATTCTGTCCATTTCTCTCAGTGTCTGCTGTGTGGCTGCTGTGCTAGTTTAAAGAGGCGCTTCAACAGAAGAGGGTCCTACAATGTTCAATACACAACATGAAATGGACTTTTTAAAAAACAGAGTGTAAAACAACATATAAATTGTAACTACTGAAATATATTTTAATATATGGTTTGTTTATTTATTTAATTCCATTTTATTTAACATTCATACCCAAACATTTACTATTCTGAATTATTAAAATGAAGCTGCATACTGTAAATCAAAGTGAAATATTCACAGGATAATGTATATCATTTTCTAAATCTAAAATGTGCATAAATATTTGAAATTTAGCTCATTTATTAAGGGCATTTACAATCAAGCTAATAAAATTATGTCTCTTAATGGGTATTATTCTATTTGGATTTGTTTGTTTGTTTGTTTTTATCAAGCATCTAATTGCAACAAAGTAACATCATTGTAATTAAAATCATTAATATGGATGACCCCCTCCTAGAACTGCCACCTTATTGTGGTGGTGGGGTTTGTGTGCTTGAATGATCCTAGGAGCTATGTTGTCGGGGGCATTATGCCCCTGTTAGGGTTTCCCAAGGCAGACAGGTCCTAGGTGACAGGCCAGACCAAGAGCAGTTCACCAAAAACCCCCTATGGAGAAAAAATCCAGGACCGTGACGTCGCCCGGTAGGACGCAGCCGGGGCCCCACCCTGGAGCCAGGCCTGGGGTTGGGGCTCATATGCGAGCGCTTGGTGGCCGGGCCTTTGCCCATGGGGTCTAGCTGGGCTCAGCCCGAAGAGGTGACGTGGGCCCGACCTCCTGTGGGTTCACCACCCACAGAGGTAGCAGTAGGGGTTTGGTGCAGTGTGGATTGGGTGGCAGTCGAAGGCAGGGGCCTCGACGACCTGATCCCCGGACACAGCGGCTGGCTGTTGGGACATGGAATGTCACTTCGCTGGGGGGGAAAGAGCCTGAGCTTGTGCGGGAGGTTGAGAGGTACCGGCTAGAGATAGTCGGGCTCACCTCCACGCACAGCTTGGGCTCTGGAATCCAGTTCCTCGAGAGGGGCTGGACTTTCCACTTCTCTGGAGTCGCCCGTGGTGAGTGGCGGCGGGCTGGTGTGGGCTTGCTTATAGCTCCCCAGCTCAGCCGCCATGTGTTGGAGTTTACCCCAGTGAACGAGAGGGTCGCCTCTCTGTGCCTTCGGATTGGGGAGAGGGCTCTTGCTGTTGTTTGTGCCTACGGGCCAAATAGCAGTATAGAGTATCCGGCCTTCTTGGAGTCCCTGGAAGAGGTACTGAGGGGTGCTCAGACTGGGGACTCCATTGTGCTACTGGGGGACTTCAATGCTCACGTGGGCGACGATAGTGACACCTGGAGGGGCGTGGTTGGGAGGAACGGCCTCCCCGATCTGAACCTGAGTGGTGTTTTGTTATTGGACTTCTGTGCTAGTCACAGTTTGTTCATAACGAACACCATGTTCGAGCATAGGGGTGTCCATAAGTGCACGTGGCACCAGGACACCTTAGGTCGGAGGTCGATGATCGACTTTGTAGTCGTTTCATCTGATCTCTGGCCCTATGTCTTGGACACTCGGGTGAAGAGAGGGGCTGAGCTGTCAACTGATCACCACCTGGTGGTGATTTGGATCTGCTGGTGGAGGAGGAAGCTGGACAGACTGGGCAGGCCCAAACGTATGGTGAGGGTCTGCTGGGAACGTCTGGCTGAGCACTCTGTTGGGGAGGTCTTTAACTCCCACCTCCGGGAGAGCTTTTCCCAGCTTCCAAGGGAGGCGGGGGACATTGAGTCTGAGTGGACCATGTTCTCTACCTCCATTGTGGACGCAGCTGTTCGGAGCTGTGGCCGCAAGGTCTCCGGTGCCTGTCGTGGCGGCAATCCCCGAACCTGGTGGTGGACACCAGAAGTAAGGGATGCCGTCAAGCTGAAGAAGGAGTCCTATCGGGCCATGTTGACCTCCAGGACTCCTGAGGCAGCCGACGGGTATCGGCAGGCCAGGTGTGCTGCAGCTCGGGCAGTTGTGGAGGCAAAAACTCGGAACCGGGAGGAGTTCGGGGAGGCCATGGAGAAGGACTATCGGTCGGCCTCGAAGAAATTCTGGCAAACCGTCCGGCGCCTCAGGAGGGGGAAGCAGTACTCTGCCAACACTGTTTACAGTGCGGGTGGGGAGCTGTTGACCTTGACTGGGGACATTGTCGGGCGGTGGAAGGAATACTTTGAGGATCTCCTCAATCCCACCATCATGTCTTCCACTGAGGAGACTGAGGCTGATGACTCAGAGGTGGACTCGTCCATTACCCAAGCCAAAGTCACTGAGGTGGTTTGCAAGCTCCTCGGTGGCAAGGCACCGGGGGTGGATGAGATCCGCCCTGAGTATCTCAAGTCTCTGGATGTTGTGGGGCTGTCTTGGTTGACACGCCTCTGCAACATCACATGGCGGTCGGGGACAGTGCCTCTGGAGTGGCAGACTGGGGTGGTGGTCCCTCTTTTTAAGAAAGGGGACCGGAGAGTGTGCTCCAATTATAGGGGAATCACACTTCTCAGCCTCCCAGGGAAAGTTTATTCCAGGGTACTGGAGAGGAGAATTCGACCAATAGTCGAACCTCGGATCCAGGAGGAACAATGCAGTTTTCGTCCTGGTCACGGAACACTGGACCAGCTCTATACCCTTCATAGGGTGCTCGAGGGTTCATGGGAGTTTGCCCAACCAGTCCACATGTGCTTTGTGGATCTGGAGAAGGCATTCGACCGTGTCCCCCGTGGTATTCTGTGGGGGGTGCTTTGGGAGAATGGGGTTCGGGGCTCTTTGCTAAGGGCTGTCCGGTCCCTGTACGAACGGAGCAGGAGTCTGGTTCGCATTGCCGGCAGTAAGTCAAACCTGTTCCCAGTGCATGTTGGACTCCGGCAGGGCTGCCCTTTGTCACCAGTTCTGTTCATAATTTTTATGGACAGAATTTCTAGGCACAGCCAGGGGCCGGAAGGAATCCTGTTTGGGAACCACAGGATTTAATCTCTGCTTTTTGTGGATGATGTTGCCCTGTTGGCTTCTTCAAACCAGGACCTTCAGCATGCACTGGGGAGGTTTGCAGTCGAGTCTGAAGCGGCTGGGATGAGAATCAGCACCTCCAAGTCCGAGGCCATGGTTCTCGACCGGAAAAGGGTGGCTTGCCCTCTCCAGGTTGGTGGAGAAGTCCTGCCTCAAGTGGAGGAGTTTAAGTATCTTGGGATCTTGTTCACGAGTGAGGGAAGGATGGAGCGTGAGATCGACAGGCGGATCGGTGCAGCCTCCACAGTGATGCGGTTGCTTTACCGGTCCGTCATGGTGAAGAAGGAGCTGAGCCAAAAGGCGAAGCTCTCAATTTACCGGTCGATCTACGTTCCAACTCTCACCTATGGTCATGAGCTTTGGGTAATGACTGAAAGAACAAGATCGCGGATACAAGCGGCTGAAATGAGTTTCCTTCGCAGGGTGGCTGGGCGCTCCCTTAGAGATAGGGTGAGAAGCACAGTCACTCGGGAGGAGCTCGGAGTAGAGCCGCTGCTCCTCCACATTGAGAGGAACCAGCTGAGGTGGCTCGGGCATCTTTTTCGGATGCCTCCTGGACGCCTCCCTGGGGAGGTGTTCCAGGCATGTCCCCCTGGGAGGAGGCCCCGGGGAAGACCCAGGACACGCTGAAGGGACTATGTCTCTCGGCTGGCCTGGGAACGCCTCGGTGTTCTTCCTGAGGAGCTGGCCGAGGTGTCTGGGGAAAGGGAAGTTTGGGCTTCCATGCTTAGACTGCTGCCTCCGCGACCCGGTCCCGGATAAGCGGAAGAAGACAAGACGAGACGAATATGGATGACAGTCAATTAAGACACTCTTTAAATATTAATTATACATTTAGATAAATTATAAGGATCCATCAGAGTTGTGGGTGCAGATTTGATCACCCTAACGGACCTGTGCACCATGTGCTCTGATTTCCATCTATCTCCCAAAACCCGCCAACAGTTGGAAAGACTAGTCATGAAATGTGACTCACTGGAGGGGAAAAAGCAAGTCTACAGTATATATCCATGCAGAAGATGACAGTATGTGTAGCTGGTCCAGTGTATGCATAAGAGCGAGTCGAGAAGCAGACCACTACTAGTCAAGTCAAGTCAAATTATTTGTATGGCACTTTTTAACAATAGACTTTTTTTTTTTTGCAAAGCAGCTTAACAGAAAAATATAGATTTTACACATATGAATTAATAAAATTATTCCTAATGAGCAAGCCTGAGGCAATAGCAGCAAGGAAAACTCCCTACGATGACATGAGGAGGAAAAATTGAGAGGAACCAGACTCAAAAGGGAACCCATCTTCATTTGGGTGATAAGAGATAGTATGGTTGTAAATAACTATTGTTGCAATTGTTTAAGGTGGGTGGAGCACAGAAGCACGGCAGGCCAGAACTGAGTTCTCAAACTCTTTATTTTAGCTTTTCAGCTGTTATTTACTACTCTCCCAGTCACACACACACACACACACACACACACAAGCGTTCTGGTTGGGGAGAGCTCCCTTCCTCTGCTCTCTCTCTCCTTTTTATAGGGCGTGGTCACTGGGGAAGACACACAAACACAGGTTAACTAACATCAGGTGTAGTGATTCTGCCACTTACCTTCCCTGACTCCGCCCTCTGGTCACAGACCGACGCTTGACCTCGCCCCCGCTGCCACATACCCCCACTGCCCGACTCAGGCTGGGGAGCCGTCCGGCCTGCAGCCAACTCTCCCCTCCCCCTTGATGGGAGAGGAAATCTGCCACGACCATCTGCGTCCCCGGCCTGTGGATCACCTTGAACTTAAATGGCTGGAGTGCCGGGTACCAACTGGTGATCCACGCATTGGCATCCTTCATGCGGTGGAGCCACTGGAGGGGCGTGTGGTCCGAACAGAGGGTGAAAGGGCATCCCAGTAGGTAGTAGCGGAGAGCGAGGACTGCCCACTTGATGGCAAGGCACTCCTTCTCTATAGTGCTGTAGCGGTCCTCATGCACTGACAGCTTCCTGCTGATGTACAGCACTGGGCGGTCCTCCACCTCCACCTCCTGGGACAGAACAGCCACCCCCTGTCTGATGCATCCGTCTGCAAAACAAAGGGGAGAGTGAAGTCAGGGGAGTGTAACAGTGGCCCCCCACACAGTGCAGCCTTTACCTCAGAGAAAGCCCGCTGGCATTGCTCCATCCACTGGACCGGATCTTGTGCCCCTTTTTAGTGAGATCAGTCAGCGGGCTGGTGACGTCCGAATAATTGGGTATAAACCTACGATAGTAGCCAGCCAGCCCCAGGAACTGTCTCACCCCCTTTTTGGTCTTGGGCCTTGGGCAGGCCGCAATCACTGCTGTCTTATTAATTTGGGGACGCACTTGCCCATTGCCCAACTGGAAGCCCAGATACCGTACTTCCACCCGCCCAATCGCACACTTCTTCGGGTTGGCTGTGAGACCCGCTTGCCTCAGCGACCTAAGGACAGCCCTGAGGTGTTGTAAATGCCGCGGCCAGTCATTACTATAGATAATAATGTCGTTGAGGTATGCGGCCGCCTAGGTGGCATGGGGGCGGAGCACCCTATCCATAAGCTGCTGGAATGTAGCGGGCACCCCAAACAGCCCAAAAGGAAGTGTGACAAACTGGTGTAAGCCAAATGGTGTGGAAAAGGCCATTTTCTCTTGGGATAATGGAGTCAAGGGGATCTGCCAATATCCCTTTGTCAAATCCAGTGTCGAATAAAAATGAGCCATGCCTAGTTAATCAAGCAACTCGCCAATATGAGGCATTGGGTATGCATCGAATTTAGACACCACGTTGACTTTTCTGTAGTCCACACAGAACCAGACCGACCCGTCAGCCTTGGGAACCAAGACCACCGGGCTGCTCCAGTCACTGTGGGACTCCTCGATGATGCCCATGTTGAGCATGGCCTCGAGTTCTTCCCGAACCACCTTTTTCTTGTGTTCAGGCAGTCTGTAAAGGTGGCTGCACACTACCACCCCCGGGGGTGTCTCAATGTGGTGTTCTATGAGGTGGGTGCGGCTGGGCAGGGGCGAGAATACATCAGAAAATTCCATCTGCAATTGGGCCACCTCCGTGAGTTGGGTCAGAGAGAGGTGGTCTCCACAGGGGACCGGAGCGGTGGGCGATGTCAATTTTACTTTTTGAACCTCCGGCCCCAGCTCCACCTTCTCTGGAATCACCGACACCAATGCCACAGGGACCTCCTTGTTCCAAAGTTTTAACAGATTGAGGTGGTAAATCTGTAACACCCCACCCCTGTCCATTCGCCGCACCTCATCATGGTTTCTGCAGAGTCTTAAAAAGTCTAAAATTTGATAATCCTAATTTAAGGCCTTAAAAAGTCTAAAATATGAGCATATTTTGCATTGTAGTTCTTAAATGTAATTTTGTGAAGTCTTAAATCCTTATGTCCATTTACCCCATTCGCTTTTTTTTTGTTAAATGCGTTGGTGATATTCATAATTAGTCATATAGGCTAGGCCTACTTAGTATCAGTAGGCTACGCTGCAAACTACAAATGAGACACAGTGGAATCCAGCATCTAGCCCAGTTGTCATGGTGATGCACAGGGCATGGTATGTGCGCATTTAGACAGTAGAGCCTAAAAGAAGCAAGGGAGATTGTCACAGTTTGTAGCAAAATGTGCAAATGCAAGTTTAATGACTGCTGGCTTGAACGCAATGATTTCGTAGACTGGTTAAAACGTGTACCAAACAATCTGTTTGAGGCGTACTGCACATTGTGCAAAAGAACACTCAAATTTGGCACCCTGGGTGTAAAGGCACTGGAATCACACGTGAAAGCGGAGAAGCACCAGGCTGCCCATAAAAGTCTGCAACAATCACATGCCATTACTCAATTTTGTTCACCGTTGTCAGGTCCAAGCACATCTCGAGACGGTGTATCAGCTAACTCCGTGCGAACTGTAACGTTACAACACACAAACCATACGGAATCGAATGGCTCATCCTCAAGTGATTTCTGGGAGATAGATAGATGACTTTATTCATCCCCAAAGGGAAATTAAATTGTCACAGCAGTCCGGTAAATTTGAACAGAATAAAAAATACAATACGTCTTTTGATGACATTCTGGATTCTTATTGGGCAACTCATCAGTGGTGGATTGGACTCGAGCCTGGCATGAACCGCTCCGACGCGCTATAATGACACCAGCCAATCAGGAGACTTAATCAAATGCATCCCCCACCCACTTGTGTCCGCGTCTGAGACGTTGAATTTTCACAGAAGGAGGGAAGAAATTGACTGAGGTAAGACTGTGTGATAAATTAACGAACGAATAAGATAGGAATGTCAACATATAGGGCTTAAGTTTGTTACCATTAAATAAGCATTGCTTGTACAGTAACATTATGTCATTACAACGTTGACCCACTTTTAACGTGCCGAGTATCGACTGTAGCCACTAACAAATGCTAATTAGCTTGCTGTCAAGTTTTTCCTTTGTTGAGCTTTAAGCGTAAGGTCATGGATGTTCCTACTGCTTGTTCCTGCCGTAATATGATACGTGATATGTGCTGTTGTCTGTTCATAGCCACTTTTTTTAATCTGTCTAACAATCTAACATTGTTTTGTTACTAGTATTGTATGTTTCTTTTTGCTGTTTAACCGAAGTGTAACTGCTGCCATCTTGATAAGATCACCATCGCAAGAGATTTTCTCTCATTGTTAAAAACAGAAAAATGCAGGCATATTCAGGCCTTTAGATTACACTAATTTGAGCACGTCAAAGGAGCAAAGCAACTGCGTGAATGAGCGTAGCGAGTGGGGGGGTGGGGGTGAGAAAGTGAGGGGGGTTTCCCCCCTTCCGCGCGCGGAAGAAAATTTCTGATTGCAGGTCAAATTTCCTCTCTCACAGAGGTTTCAGATGTCTAAATTGATCAGAATGATAGTATGAATTTTTGCCTTTTTTGAAGCAGGTATGAGTTAGAAATTTATTGATTCTGAAGGCTAGTTTGCAAGCAGAAAGGAAATAAACTGGGTGTGTCCTGTCATCTGATATTACCCTATTTCTTTGACTCTATCAACCCTTAACAGGCAGTTTAAATGCAACTTAAACTTATACATTTTGATCTTGGAAATTATAAAATTTATTTTTTTGTGTTAAATAACTTTGAAACATCATAAAAAAACACAAAAATTCCTGTCTGTAGAATTTAGTATTTTGACACAATGACAAAATGTAAAGGCTGTTAGGATTGATAGACTCGAGAGTCAAAAAAACAGGGTATAAATAATAAATTAATTATAAATAAATTCTAAGAATTCCTTTTTGGGTTTGAGATCAATTGCTGCAGGTGCAGACGACCAGAGATGTTTATGAATGTTGAATATTTGGCACAACAAGATCATTATATCATACGAACAATAAAGTAAATATAAAACGTTAAGAAACACTGAAGTTTCCTTGTTGCATTGTTCCAAGATGGCGCCGTGGACAGTTGCCTCGGTACTTCGCTCTCTCATACTTTCTACGTTTTTGTGTATTTGTTGTGTTTCTTGCATTTCTTCTCTGGTCACATACTCTAGAGAAGAATTCATAAACATTGGAATAACCACCAGTAAAAATTTTTCATCGGCTTTCATCAATCTGGAAAGTTTTCCGGAGCTACTTGTTGGAGGAGCAGCAGCTCTCTACGGATTACACCGAGGACGCCGGAGACACCGGGGGAAGCGAGCCGGCATGCTCATCAGACTGAGGCAGTGGGGGTTTCGCACTGCGCTCCCGTCTATTCACCTGGCTAACGTCTGCTCTCTGGCCAACAAGATGGACGAACTGCTAATCCTCAACACAATCAACATGGATTTTAACAGATCTGCTGCCTTGTGCTTCGCCGAAACCTGGCTCTGTGAGCACATCCTGGACACTGCTCTCCAACTGCCTGGATTTCACCTGCAGTGAGCGGACAGTGAAATGGAGCTCACGGGGAAAATGAGGGGAGGTGGAGTCTGCTTTTATATTAACGAAGGTTGGTGTACTGATGTCACGGTTCTAAACAAATCATGCAGTCCTCATCTGGAGTCATTATTCATAAACTGCAAACCGTTTTATGCTCCACGAGAGTTTTTCTCGTTTATTCTGGTTGGAGTTTACATCCCCCCTCAGGTGTGTATTAATGAGGTGTTACAACACCTGGCTGACCAGATAAACAATGTGGAGAAAAAACACCCGGACTCTTTGCTCATTGTTTTGGGGGACTTTAACAGAGCAAAACTCAGCCATGAACTGCCAAAATATAAACAGCACATTAAGTGTCCCACCAGGCAATCTAACACTCTGGACCACTGTTACACTGTTTTAAAGGACTCATACCACTCTGTCCCCCGTGCAGCCTTGGGACTATCTGATCACTGTATGGTTCATCTTATCCTGTCCTACAGGCAGAAGCTGAAATCTGCTAAGCCTGTAGTTAAGATGGTGAGGAGATGATCTGATGAGGCCAAAGCGGAACTACAAGCTTGCTTTGACTGCACTGATTGGAGAGTTTTTGAGGCTGCAGCTTCAGACCTGCGTGAACTGACTGAGCCCATGTTTACATTAGACCATATCAGCGGATCATCAGATTAATGTTTTTAAAAATGATTAGCGTGCACACAGCAACACCAATACACGATTTGCGTGCACACAGCAACACCAATACACTGATACGCTCGGCTCCGCAGGCATCCTGCGCTCCAAATCACTCGGTCCTGAACAGCGAGTGCCCTCTGGAGGGTGCGCACTCCGGTCCTGCGCAGCTCACAGAGCACGTGAGTGAAGTGCACAAGCAGTGTTTTCGGGACTGAGCCGCTGTGTGTGTGATCCCAGTGCATATCACTTACCACTTGCAAGTGGAAGGATGGCAAGCCTAAAGACAATCATAACTACACAATGGGCAGTATTTGCATCAGTATTTGCAGTATTTTCATACTTTTATACTCTTTAATGAAAGGTGATACAAGGCGGAAGTCCGCGCCGTTTTTCAGCAGTCGCGTCACATGACCAACGCCAGCGAATCAGGAAGGTGGATGTCACAGTGATGTTGTCCAATGACGATGCCAGCTAGAGCTCAGCACAGCGTATCTGCGTATCTCAATGTTTACACAGCACCGGAGCTGACACGATCTAGATTGAATACGTGGACGCTGGCGGATTCCCGTTTCCCGGCGTTTCCAGGCGGTTTAATGTAAACAGACAGTGCATCCGCAAAGAAAACGAGACAGATACGGTCTAATGTAAACTTGGCCTGATACTGTGACATCTTACATCAGTTTTTGTGAGGATATGTGTGTGCCCACCAAGACCTTCCACACATACAACAACAACAAACCCAGGTTCACCGCAAAAATCAGGCAGCTTCGCCAGGCCAAGGAGGAGGCCTACAGAAGTGGGGACAGAGTCCTGTACAAACAGGCCAGAATCACACTGATGAAAGAGGTAAAAGCAGCTAAGAGGAGCTATGCTGAAAGAATCAAAAACAGCCTTTCAGCCAATGATCCAGCGTCAGTGTGGAGAGGCCTGAAGAATATCACTAACTACATGAGACCATCCCCCAATACTGCAGTGAACCATCAACTGGCTGATGAGTTGAATGAGTTCTACTGCAGATTTGACACATTCACACCTCTCCCCCCTCAGTCATTAAAGAGTCAAGTCAAGTTTATTTGTATAGCGCTTTTAACAATAAACATTGTTGCAAAGCAGCTTTACAGAATTTGAACAACTTAAAACATGAGATAATTTTATCCCTAATCTATCCCCAATGAGCAAGCCTGTGGTGACGGTGGCAAGGAAAAACTCCCTCAGATGACATGAGGAAGAAACCTCGAGAGGAACCAGACTCAAAAGGGAACCCATCCTCATTTGGGCAACAACAGACAGCCTGACTATAACATTAACAGTTTTAACATGAAGACAGTTTCGTTGATGTTATAACTCTTCATTGATGGAAACTTGAGTGCAAAACTGTTCATGACAACTGCAGTCCTAAAGTTAGCAAGTCAACTGTAGTCCTCAGCCATAAAAGCATTACTGTAAGAGTCCAGAGCATCCTCCAGGTATAACCCTCAACTGTCCTCATGGGGCCGTCCTTCACAAGAGAGATGTGATAAAACTCTGACCAGACACAGGGCACCAGGATGGATCAAGCAGGTCCGAGGGGCAGAAGAGGCCAGCATCTCAATCCCAGGACCAACATGTAACTCAAAGGGACAGATGGAGGGGGGGAGAAAACACAGGTTGTTAGGTATGCCCTAAAAATGACACAAGTATTAAATCTGTGTGGTAGGCTCGCAGAGACGAGAGTCTTGACATCAGGCATAATACACAACAATGGCATGTTAATATGGTTAAAAAATATCATGACCTGCTCTGGCTGGATGCTTGATTGGGTGATGGGAGCACACTCCTCAGCAATGATGAGATGCAGATGGGACCCTTAGGGCTGGCCAAGACAATTCAGTTACATTTCACCGGGTCTGGGACATGCGACAGAATGTCTGACGGCCGATTCCCTGCAGGCTACGATAGTCAGTCGAGGTCTCCACCCTCTCCACCAAAAGATTTCCT
This sequence comes from Neoarius graeffei, assembly GCF_027579695.1. Classification (NCBI taxonomy): domain Eukaryota; kingdom Metazoa; phylum Chordata; class Actinopteri; order Siluriformes; family Ariidae; genus Neoarius; species Neoarius graeffei. The sequence goes on along the minus strand of NC_083575.1, from coordinate 100,684,940 downwards.
GTTGACTCCATGTAACTCAGAGGGACATATTTGGGGGGGGGGGGAGAAAATGCAGGTTGTTAGGTATACCTAATGTCACCTGAATAAGTAGGAATAGTATGCATATTGCACTGAATACAAGCAGGGACTCCGGCAACTAACTATGACAGCATAACTAAAAGGGGAGAGCCAGAAGGTAACACAGGCATGAGAGAGCCCTGGGACATAAAGCAGCCAGCCACTACACCGTCAACAAACTCGAGTGAGCAAGCGAGTGGGGACTGACAGCATCTATACATCCCAGTTTAACTCAACTTCAACTTTCAACTTTATTGTCCCCAAAGGGGCGATTGAGTGTGCAGCAAAACAACATAAACACATATAGACAACACATAACACAGGACAGACCATAAAGTGCTGGTCATTAAAAAGTTAAAAGGTTAAAAGAAAAAAAATAAAAACATCATAATAAAATAAAATCATCATCACACCATAAAATGCCATAAACAACACCAGAGATCAAGTCAAGTGATCAGTGAGGATCTGAGTTTAACAGGGAAATGGCACTGGGGACAAATGAAAATCTAAATTGGTTGGTTTTGACAGAGGGGAACCTAAAGCGTGAACCAGATGGAAGTAGCTGGAATTCAGAGTGGAGAGGGTGGGCAGTGACAGATAAAATAGACTCAGCCTTCCTCAAGGTGGCTTTCTTGTACAGGTCAGTGAGGCTGCTTTGCTGGGCACCTATGATTTTGCCACTGACCTTCACAATTTTGGCGAGGGAGTTTTTGGCTTTCACACTGAGGTTATTAAACCAACAAGATATAGAAAATGATAAAACTGATTCAATGTAGGATCTATAAAAAAGAGTCATCATGGTTTTGTCAACATTGAATTTAGCTAGCTTACGTAGACAAAAGAGACGTTGTTGGCTTTTTTTTACATATGTGTTCTATGTTAATATTAAAATTTAACTTATTGTCAATCCAACTACCCAAGTACTTATAAGAGTCTACCACGCCCACAGCCTGCCCCTTGATGATAGTGGTCAGAGCAGGGAGGGGGTTGCGCCTAAAGTCAATGACCATGTCCTTTGTTTTTGTGACATTCAGGTGAAGGTGAGAACTGTCGCACCAGGCAATAAAATCATCTAAAACGAGACCATGATCTGTTTCATTTCCATGGAGAAGGCTAAGAATAATTGAATCATCTGCAAAACACCATTACCAAAACACTCTATGTCTGAGGATCCTCTAGATCTACATCTTTACCTCATAAACACCATTAACAAAAGGCTTGACTAAACAGATATGTTTTCAGCCTAGACTTAAACACTGAGACTGTGTCTGATTCCTGAACATTACTTGGAAGGCTGTTCCATAACTGTGGAGCTTTGTAAAAAAAGGCTCTGCCCCCTGATGTAGCCTTCACTATACGAGGTACCAACAGATAGCCTGCATCTTTTGATCTAAGTAGGCGTGGCGGGTCATAGAGGAGCAGAAGTTCACTCAGGTACTGTGGTGCGAGACCATTTAGTGCTTTAAAGGTCAATAGTAGTATTTTATAATCAATACGAAATTTGATTGGGAGCCAATGCAGTGTGCATAAGACAGGCGTGATGTGGTCATATTTTCTAGTTCTAGTAAGGAGTCTTGCTGCTGCATTTTGAACTAACTGGAGCTTGTTTATGCACTTATTGGAACATCCAGACAGTAGGGCATTACAATAATCCAACCTGGAGGTAACGAAAGCATGGACTAGTTTTTCCGTGTCATGTAATGACATTAAATTTCTTATCTTAGCAATATTTCTGAGATGAAAGAAAGCTATCCGGGTGATGTTATCAATATGAGTTTCGAATGAAAGACTGGGGTAAATAATCACTCCGAAGTCTTTTACTGCTGCACGTGAAGAAACAGAAAGGCCATCCAGAGTTACTGTGTAATCAGAAAACTTACTTCTAGCTGTATGTGGTCCTAATACAAGTACTTCAGTCTTGTCAGAGTTAAGCAGAAGGAAATTAATAAGCATCCTGTGTCTAATGTCCTTAACACATTCCTCAATTCTAAAAAGCTGATGTCTCTCATCAGGTTTTGCAGAGACATACAACTGTGTGTCATCAGCATAACAGTGGAAACTAATACAATGTTTACGAATAATATCACCCAGAGGTAACATATATAGAGAAAAAAGCAGTGGACCCAAGACAGAACCTTGTGGAACACCAAACTTTACCTCAGTACGTCTAGAAATATCACCATTTATATTAAAGACCCATTTACACCCCCTGCTATTGTGCCTCCTCTTGCCTCTGACCCCACACCAGCACTCAAGATCTGTGAAGAGGATGTTTGTCAGCTTTTTCGCAGACAGAAGATCAGGAAGGCACCTGGCCCAGACAGTGTGTCACCCTCCTGTCTGAAGGTCTGTGCTGATCAGCTGGCTCCCATCTTCACCCAGATCTTCAATAGATCCCTGAAGCTGTGTGAAGTCCCCTCATGCTTCAAACGCTCCACAATAATCCCAGTTCCCAAGAAAACCACCATCACAGGACTGAATGACTACAGAACTGTAGCCCTCATATCTGTAGTCATGAAGTCCTTTGAGAGACTGGTGTTGTCACACCTGAAGGACATCACAGACCCCTGCTGGACCCCCTGCAGTTTGCCTACCAGGCAAACAGGTCAGTGGATGATACAATAAATATGGGTCTACACTACATCCTGCAACACCTTGACACTGCCGGGACGTACGCCAGGATCCTGTTCGTGGACTTCAGTTCGGCATTCAACACCATTGTTCCAGACATCCTCCACACCAAGCTCACCCAGCTCACTGTGCCCTCCTCCACCTGTCAGTGGATTACAAACTTCTTGACTGACAGGAAGCAGCAGGTGAGGATGGGGAGCATCATATCCAGCACTCAGACTATCAGCACTGGTGCCCCCCAAGGGTGTGTGCTCTCTCCACTGCTCTTCTCCCTTTATACCAACGATTGCACCTCAAGAGACCCATCTGTTAAACTCCTGAAATTTGCGGATGATACAACAGTCATCGGCCTCATCCAGGATGGTGACGAGTCTGCATACAGATGGGAGGTTGAACAGCTGGTCTGGTGGTGTGGTCAGAACAATCTGGAACTGAACACACTCAAAACTGTGGCGATGACAGTGGACTTTAGGAGGAGCCCCCCCACTCTGCTGCCCATCACCATCACCAACAACACTGTGACTGCTGTTGAAAGCTTCAGGTTTCTGGGTTCCACAATCTCTCGGGACTTGAAGTGGGAGACCAACACAGTCACTATCATCAAAAAGGCTCAGGAGAGGTTGTACTTTCTGCGGCAGCTCAGGAAGCTCAACCTGCCTAAGGAGCTGCTGACACAATTCTACACTGCCATCATTCAGTCTGTTCTTTGCTCTTCCATCACTGTTTGGTTCGGATCAGTCACCAAACAGGAGAAGAACAGACTGCAACAGACAATAAGGTCTGCAGAGAAAATTATTGGTGTCAACCTGCCCTCCATCTAAGACCTATACCTGTCCAGAGTCAGGAAACGGGCAGGTAACATCTCTGCAGACCCATCACACCTTGGTCACAAACTGTTTGAACTTCTCCCCTCAGGGAGGCGATATAGATCACTGTATGCAAAAACAACCAGACACAAGAATAGTTTCTTCCCTCAGGCTGTCTCTGTGATGAAAAGCTAAAATCCGGATTCATATATCAGTAATATCACTTGCAAAATATCTGCACACTCATACAGTCATTCTGTGCTCACTGTTACTTATTATATTTATACTTATTTATATTTACTATTTCATCTTTGCACTATGCACCATATTGCACCAAAACAGAAAATCCTTTCTGTGATAAACAGCTAAAATCCAGACTCATATATCAGTAATATCACTTGTAAAATATCTGAACACTCATACCGTCATTCTGTGCACACTGTATACTTTATATTTATTTATCTATTTCATACTTGACTTACCTGGATTACTTTGCACTATGCACCTATTGCACCCCCTTTTTTTGTTGTTGCTGTTTGTTTGTTTGTTTGTTTTGTGTATATGATTTTTATCTGTTTTGTACTATGAGAGCTAAGTGAAACCGGAGTCAAATTTCTCGTGTGTGTCCACATACCTGGCAATAAAGTGTTTCTGATTCTGATTCCGATAATGACGCCAAAAGTTCATCATGTTATTTTTAAAGAGTACGTCTGATGTCATTATTCAATGCAACAAAGACAATCACTTTTGCCACCCAAGATCAAACGACGTCATTTGCACGATGTTCTAAACCGAAATGGTCTATTGGTGATTAAAATTTGTTTTTACTAAAACATGCTTACATGTTGCAGTTGTTAAAGTAGGGTTAAATGAATATCGGGCCTGTTGGAATTGTTGTCAATCACTACATTTACATGCACGTCCAAATCGAGCTGCTGTTGGTAATCGAGCAAAGGGTCCCAGCAGGGGTGCCAGAGAAATCCAATCCTACATGCACAAGTGAAATCGGGCTATTGTGCAAGGTGCATTGTGCACCCGAGCCACACGTGGCACTACACGCCCCATCGTGTTGGTACACTTCCGGTTGTCGTCATGAAGAAGAGCTATAGTGTTACCAGATACTGCTGACGTTTTCCAGCCCAAAACATGTTCAAATCCGCTACAATGCACTTAAAACCCCCAATCTGGCAACACTAGCAGTTCCGTGTTCAAGCTGTTAAGCTTGCTCTAACAGACTATGGCTACAAACTGTCCGGCGCAGACCACTGTTTTGTTAGACAACTTATTTTGCACAATAATATTTTTCTAAAGTCCATTTTTTGCTTACAAAAAAATTTTTTTTTTTGCTTACAATTTAACTTATGTCTTAATAAACACACAAAAAGTTAAATTGTTTTGTTTTTATTGACATTCTTCAGATGTTGGACATATATATATATACACACACACACACACACACACACACACACACAAATACAATGACTTGTTTATGTACACAATTCACAGCTATGCAACAGCTGTACAGATGTATTTGGTGATACAGTAAGTGAGCTAAATTTTAACAGTGCAAACAATGCCACAAAAAGAAAAGATTCATGCCGTTGTCATGATTCATTGTAATACCGACCGAGGCTGTTGTGTTTCCTGCTTGTGGTCTCGTCACTCGTCACTTCCGGAAGTAGCTCGACAACTAGCTCGATAGGGTATACATGCACAAAGTAGCTCGGCAGAAATCGCATAAACTAGGTCGTGTAGCTCGATTCCGAGAAATCAACTTCGGTTCAATTTCAGCCGAATTAAGGTGTATACATGGCATTTTGAACTTCGATTTCAGTCGAGCAACGGCAGAAATTCGATTCTCTCTATGTGCATGTAAACGTAGTGAGTGTGGGGTCTGGACTAGCACTTTAAGATCACCCAGTAATTTTCATGCAAGCGGTTCAGACACATGAGCATTATGGAGTTTAAATTTGAATTGATGTAGCGGTAGCCAGGGTAAGTATTATGAACTTTCTGAGATCACATAAATAACAAAATTAATTTGGTAGACTACTAGGCCTATCTGCATGTAGTCATATTTAAATCCCCTTGTGACTGCCCATGGGCTCATAGGATAAAATTTAGTACATTTATTTAATATTTATTGTGTGATATCAGAAGTCTATTAATAGACTTCTGGTAAAATATATTATAATAAAATGACAACGGAAAATTTATTTCGTTTTCAATGTAAACAAAGGAAGGAGTTGTTACTGGATGCACCTTGTCATCTCCTGAGGTCTCGTTGTTGTTGCAGTTGGACACACTTGTTGTTGGGAGTGGTAGTGTTGTAACTGTTGAGCCTTGCCTTGCACTTAAAAATCGGTCCAAAGGTCCAGTTTGTTTCTCGCTTTCGGGCTGAAGCCTTGCCAGACAGCAGCTCTCATAAGTGTCGCTTTGCTTGTTGTGCGAGCGTCCTGTAGTAATGGGCTGTCCACGCAGCATCGTGGCTTCCAGAAAATCAAAGCAGAAATGCTAACATACGAGTCAATGGCAGATGCCTTAACCATTCAAACCTCGGGAATCCAACTTCCACCGATCAGGAAAGAGACTGGTACCTTTCTGAGTGGCTTATAGGTAATGTTCCATCACTTGCTTGACATTTTCGGTCGATTTTGGAAATAACTTAATTGTTTTGATCGGAAATCGGAACTATCAAGGTGTGATAAGGATGCATGTCAGCCCTTTTCTCCTTGATTAATTTGGGGACACTAATTTGGGCTCATTTAATTTGGGCACACCGTTAAACGGCCTGGCCAAGGTGTAATTTAAAGGCCTGATATTGTCCAAGGAGTATGCAAAGTGCAAAGACCTTAAATTGCTCTGTGTAAATTAGAAAATGGTGCAACTTCCTCTGTAGCCATCAACGGACAAGCACAGACTTGTCTTGAGTTTTGAGCCAATCACAACAGGGCAGCACCGTGGCCTGAGGTAAAACATGATAGTTTAAGTTTGTTTAAATTACAAAAATTAGTACACCCAATGACTGTCTCATATACTCTTCATATACTCATACTTCATATACTTCAGCTACAATTTTCATTATTTTTTTTTGTGTGGCATAAGTCTTAAATTTAACCTGTTATGGTCTTAAAAAGGTCTTAAAAAGTCTTAAATTGAACTTGTTCAAGCCTGCAGAAACCCTGCTCATAGTTGATGTCCCCGACTAGCTGTGTGACCTCAAAAGGTCCTTGCCACTTGGCGATCAGTTTAGAGCTCGACGTGGGCAACAGCATGAGCACTTTATCTCCTGGTGTGAACTCCCTAAGGTGCGTGCCCCTGTCGTACAGGCGGATTTGCCGTTCTTGAGCCTGCCGCAAATTCTCCTGGGTTAGGTGTGTGAGTGTGTGGAGTTTTGTGCGCAGGTCAATAACATATTGAATTTCATTTTTGCTCGGGGAAGGTCGCTCCTCCCAATTTTCCCGCAGCACATCTAGGATGCCACGCGGCTTATGCCCATATAATAATTAGAATGGAGAGAACCCCGTGGAGGCTTGTGGGACCTCTCGCACTGCGAAAAGCAGGGGCTCAAGCCATTTATCCCAGTTACGTGCGTCCTTGCTTACAAATTTTTTAATTATGTTTTTGAGGGTGTGATTAAACCGTTCGACTAAGCCGTCCGTTTGTGGGTGATAAACGCTGGTGCGGATCGGCTTAATTCCCAGTAACCCATACAGTTCGTGCAGTGTGCGTGAAATAAACATAGTGCCTTGATCAGTCAGAACCTCTGTGGGGATTCCAACTTGGGAGATGACGTAGAAGAGCGCTTCAGCAATACTATGTGTGGAGATATTGCGAACTGGCACTACTTCCGGATATCGCGTTGCATAGTCCACTAGAACTAAAATAAAGCATGTTGTCCTCATGTTGACCGATCTAATGGCCCGACGAGATCCATCCCAATTCTTTTGAACAGGGTCTCGATTAATGGTAGAAGGCACAAAGGCGCTTTTGGAATGGCCGCTGGATTTACTAATGCCACTTTTCCACTACCAATGCGGCTAAGTTGGGCTGAGCCGTGCCGTGCTGAGTTGGGCTGAGTCGAGCTGAGTGGGGCTGTTGGAGTTGCATTTCAACTACAACCGTGCTGAACCGTGCTGGCTGGAAGTGGGTGGACACATTGGGTGGAGTTAGCGAAAGTGGGTGGACGTCACGTGATGTCGTTAGGTGGCGCAAACAGTGACATCAGTGATCTTTTAAGTGGTAGTCTCACGACCCGGATGGTAAACAATAAACATGAAGGACATGGAGTCATTAGTGTTGCTGGTCTTGGTGCTGTGGCTTGTTGTCACCGACAGCACCAACAGATACTGGCAAGAGCGTATAGATGAGGCGAGGCGCATAAGGCTTCAGAAATTCTCGTAATTCGTAATTATTCTTCTTCTGGGTTTACGGTGTTTACAGATCCCAGCATGCTCGCAGGGCATGTGTGGGTGTGTGAGGACACTCCTCCTCATCAATCAGTGCACAGGGGAGTGTCTCCTCATGCCCCTAGCCCCACTCGGCTCGGTTTGGCTCGCTTCAGCCCTACTCCAAAACCGTGCGAGTTTTGGGTGCTAAGCAGGGCTGAAGCGAGCTGAGTCATGCTGCTCTGAAGTAGTCGAAACGCGAGCCGTGTCAGGCTGATGTGAGCTGAAGTGAGCTGAAGTGAGCTGAAAAAGGGTAGTGGAAAAGGGCCATATGTGGCATTTGCAGCATGCCGTACACCACCTACGGACATCGCCGTGAATCCCTGGCCAGTAGAACCGGGCCATTATTCGGGCTAGTGTCTTATCCTGCCCGAAGTGTCCAGCCATGAGATTAAAGTGAGCTGCCTGGAATACCAATTCCCAGCGGCTCTTTGGGATCAAAAGTTGTGTTATCGCCTCCTTAGTTTGAGTGTCCTGCGTCAATCAGTATAATCTATCCTTCATAACGGAGAAATAGGGGAAGGACAGGGTGGCGTTTGGCTGGAGTGTTTGACCATCGATTACTCTCACTTGGTCAAACGCATGCCGCAGAATCTAGTCTCACGACTGCTCTAACGGGAAATCCGCAAGGGATTCCCCAAGAGAGGGAGGAGGAGCCGGCGGCTCCTCACTCTGACGCGGTGATGACATAGACGGCTCTGTGACAGCTGCTCCTGCCAATGCCACACCAGGACCTCCCCCCGCTAAACTATGGCAGGACCCACTCTTCACTAAATGAGTCATTAGCTCCCGAAATCCCGGCCAATCAGTCTCCAAAATTATCGAGTGGGTAAGGCGAGAATTAACTGCCGCCTTTACGCTAAATTTCTCCCCTTGAAATAGAATGTGGACCAACACTAAGGGGTAGTTGTGAACATCCCCGTGCACACACAACACCTTCACCAATTGTGCTCTCTCCAATGCCTCGTCTTGCACCAGGCTTTGGTGGATTGAGGTCTGATTACAGCCGGAGTCCACCAAAGCCTGATACGTATCCCCTTGGATACTCACTGGTATGTGATATGCTCTGGCCCAATCGAGGGCGATCCCTGGCGCATTGGGGATCCAGACCACCGCGCCCACCTCCATCGCCAAGCACTGATGCTGGAGGTGCCCCGGCTCCCCACAACGCCAGCAAACCAACCCAGGCTCTCTCTCTGCACCAGTGTTTCGGAGCTCACTCACCTGAGGGGGGGAAGACACAGACATGGAAGTAGGAAACGGTAGGGCACCACGGGTGAGGCAGGCCGGCTGGGGTGGAGCCGGCCCCCGCCTCCGTGGTGGGGGAGTGGGGTGAGGATGAGAAACAGAAGGGGAGAGAGAGAAGAGAGGGGAGAAGAGGAGACACGCTGTCCTGCTGTCGGAACAGCCGCCATATGGTCCTCCACCAGCTCAATGGCCTGATCCAGTGATGCCGGGCGATCGCACTGGACCCACTCCACTGCTCCTTCTGGAAGTCGGTGATGAACTGTTCCAGCAACACCAGGTCGATGATTCCCTAGGCGTCGCGGTTGTCGGCCCTCAGCCACCACCGGCAGGCATCCCGGAGTTGCTGGCCAAACACGAATGGCCGGCCGATCTCCTCCAGGCGCAGCACATGGAAGCGCTGCCGTTGCTGCTCCGGGGTGCGCCCCACACATTGGAGGATGGCCCTGCGGAGGTCCACGTAGTCCAGCCGGCTGTCGGCAGGGAGCTGTAGCGCGGCCAGCTGCGCCTCACCCGTTAGTAGGGGGAGGAGGCGTGCCGCGTGCTGTTCCACCGGCCAGCCCCATGCCTCTGCTGCCTGCTCAAACAGCGAGGAAGGCTTCGGGGTCATCGTGTGGACCCATCTTCATTAGGCTGAGGTGGGGAGGGTCCACGGCGGTGGTGATGGTGGACCCCGCCAATGCGAGCAGGTGCCGGAATGCCTGGCAATCTTCCTGCTGCGCCAGCACCAGGGCTTCAAACCGTTGTTCCTGCTCCTTCCGGAGGATGAGCAACACCTGGTGCTGGCTCTGTTGGGCCGTGGCGAGGGCATGGATCAGGTCCTTGAAGGGGGAGGGCTCCATGAGGCTGTTCTCTTCTGTACTCCGCGTCCCGGGTTTCGGCACCACTGTTGCAATTGTTTAAGGTGGGTGGAGAACAGAAGCATGGCAGGCCAGAACTGAGTTCTCAAACTCTTTATGTTAGCTTTTCAGCTGTTATTTACTACTCTCACAGTCACACACACACAAGCGTTCTGGTTGGGGAGAGCGCCCTTCCTCTGCGCTCTCGCTCCTTTTTATAGGGTGTGGTCACTGGGGAAGACACACAAACACAGGTTAACTAACATCAGGTGTAGTGATTCTGCCACTTACCTTCCCTGACTCCACCCTCCGGTCACAGACCAACGCTTGACCATGCCCCTGCTGCCACAACTATAAGTGTGTCCTATATGGTCAAAAAGTGCAATTGTGTAACCAGGAAATTCATTATAGTTTTGAAATGAAGTCTACTTTGTTGAAGTTATCAACTATTCATTGAGGGAGATTTCAGTGCAAAACTATTTATGGCAACTGCAGTCCTGAAGTTCTCATGTCAGTTGTAGTCCTAAGACATCATAGCAAAACTGTTGTCCATGGCCATCTTTTAAGTGTATATTTAATCTGTTCATATGGGGCCATCCTCCACAGAAGCAAAGCAATGAGAAACTCAGCCAGAAGTACAGTGGTGCTTGAAAGTTTGTGAACCCTTTAGAATTCTCTATATTTCTGCATAAATATGACCTAAAACAACATCAGATTTTCACACAAGTCCTAAAAGTAGATAGAGAACCCAGTTAAAAAGTGAGACAAAAATATTATACTTGGTAATTTATTTATTGAGGAAAATGATCCAATATTACATAACTGTGAGTGGCAAAAGTATGTGAATCTCTAGGACTAGCAGTTAATTTGAAGGTGAAATTAGAGTCAGGTGTTTTCAATCAATGGGATGACAATCACGTGTGAGTGGGCACCCTGTTTATTTAAAGAACAGGGATCTATCAAAGTCTGATCTTCACAACACATGTTTGTGGAAGTGTATCATGGCATGAAAAAAGGAGATTTCTGAGGACCTCAGAAAAAGCATTGTTGATGCTCATCAAGCTGGAAAAGGTTACAAAACCATCTCTAAAGAGTTTGGACTCCACCAATCCACAGTCAGACAAATGGTGTACAAATGGGGTGTCTGCGAATATTCTCAGTCATCCAGGTCATAGTAAACTGTGGGTGGTAAAAAGAGCAACTGGACTTGCTTGAAGATTCTTGAAGATGTTTCACCTCTCATCCGAAAGGCTTCTTCAGTTCTGTCTGACTAATAGGGAGTATCAGGTATTTATCCTCTCAAGGATGAAAAGCAATCCTAAGGTGTCGTGGAGTCATCCTGTTGGCGTGGATTACTGGGGGCTGGGTGTGAACGGCCTAGAGAGTCGTTGAGGTGATCAATGGATTGTTGGTCCTCTCTATCCTCCTGTGAGCCACTGAAAACAGCTGGGTTTTGGTGTGCATTCAGTTGTCTGGGAAGTGTGCCAAGACTGCATTGTAGGTGGCTGATAAATTATGTCTTAAACCACCACCTCTGTTCAGTGATGGCCATTCCAGGTTGACAAAAATGGCTTCTTTAACTCCTCGCTCATACCAACGATCTTCTCTGGCGAAAATGCATACGTTGCAATCCTGAAATGAGTGCCCTTTGTTGTTAAGATGAAGATAGACAGCAGAGTCCTGGCCTGAGGAACTGGATCTCCTGTGTTGAGCCATGCGCCTGTGAAGCAGTTGTTTTGTTTCCCCAAAATACGAGTCTGTGCATTCCTCACTGCACTGAATTGTATATACTACATTAGTACTGGCAGACTAAAGAAACCACCTGTGTTTCAACCTAAGATGCTGACAAACCAACATTATCCCCACTAGCCTACACCTGTATTCAACTGTCAAAGGACACAGAGCTGAAATAATCCTCCAGAAAGCCCAGAAGCAGCTTCTCAATGAGAAAGTGAGACAAGTATATTTCACCATCGATGCTCTCCAGAACAAGACTGAACTGATGTTTGAAGAGTTGACAGTACTTCTTCCCAGTGAAGTTTTGGAATGAGTCTCTGAGTTCATTGAGAAGGCACAGATTTCACAACATACCAAAGGCAAGGAATGACAGATGCACAAATTTCAAACATTGCTGTCTAAAACCACCTCCTCCAGCAAGACAGAAGTGCTGACTTGGAGGAAGAAATCTGACCAGGCTACACAACTGGACATACTGTAGAAGAGAAATGGATGAAGAACTTATCTGACAGGGTACTCACCCAAGCAGAGAAAGATGTGTTCTCCAAGGGACTTAACTTTGCAGTTTCACCAGAGCGGATACCAGTGGTAGACCTCATCACAGCCACAGAGTCAGCCATCAGAACCAACAATCTGACCAACACAGAGGCAGAACAACTTAGACTGAAGATATCAGCTGCTCTGTCCAGTGCGAAAGCACCCCCCTCCAACCTCTTCAGCCAAGAAAGGAGGGCTCTTACATTGCTTCAAAGAAACTGGAACATCACCATCCTTCCTGCTGACAAAGGGAGATGCACAGTGGTGCTAAACACAGCGGACTACCACTCCAAGATGACCAGTCTCCTCAGCGACACAACCACCTATGAAACCTTGAGGCAGGACCCCACCAGTTGTTACAAAAAGAAAGTTGTTAGCTGCCTGCAACAACTAGAAAAGGACCAAGCAATCAACCGATCTTTGTACTACAGATTGTACCCTGGGGAAGCCGTTCCTCTCATATACGGACTCCCCAAGATTCACAAGGAAGGAGCTCCACTCCGACCTATCATCAGCGGTATAAACTCTGTCACCTATAACATTGCCAAACACCTCGCCACCATCCTGACTCCTCTTGTTGGGAACAAGCCACATCACGTCAAAAACTCCCAAGATTTTGCTACTAAAGTTGCAGACCTCAAACTGGACTCAGGTGAAACCATGGTTTCCTACGATGTCACTTTTCTTTTCACCTACATTCCCACAACAGAAGCCATCAAATATGTTAGAAAATGACTCCAAGACAGTCAAGTCAAGTCAAGTTTATTTGTATAGCACTTTTAACAATAAACATTGTCGCAAAGCAGCTTTACAGAATTTGAATGACTTAAAACATGAGCTAATTTTATCCCTAATCTATCCCCAGCGAGCACACCTGTGGTGAAGGTGGCAAGAAAAACTCCCTCAGACGACATGAGGACCTTGAGAGGAACCGGACTGAAAAGGGAACCCATCCCCATCTGGGCAACAACAGACAACAGGACTATAACATTAACAGTCCTAACAAAGTCAGCTTCATTGATGCTATAAACCCCCCACCGATGGAATCCCAAGTGCAGAACCGTTCACGACAACCACAGTCCCAAAGTCAGCAAGTCAACTGCAGTCCTAAAATCAGCAAGTCAACTGCAGTCCCCAGCCACAAAAGCACCACTGCAAGAGTCCAGAGCATCCTCCAGGCATGACCCCCAACTGTCCACATGGGGCCATCCTCCACAGGAGCGATGCGATGAGACTCCAACCAGACACAGGGCACCAGGATGGATCAGGCAGGTCAGAGGAGCAGAAGAGGTCAGCATCTTGATCCCAGGACCAACATGTAACTCAGAGGGACAGATTTGGGGGGGGGAGAAGAGAGAGAAAACACAGGTTGTTATGTATGCTCAATGTCACTTGAATAAGCAGGAACAGTATACATTTTGCGCTGAGTACAAGCAGGGACTCCAGCAACTAACTATGACAGCATAACTAAAAGGGGAGAGCCAGAAGGTAACACAGGCATGAGGGAGCCCCAGGACATAAAGCAGCCGGCCACTACACCGTCAACTAACTTGAGTGAGCAAGCGAGTGGGGACTGACAGCATCCATACATCCCAGTTTACCAAAACACTCTCTGAGGACCCTCTAGATCTATACCTTTACCTCATAAACACCATTAACAAAAGGCTTGACTAAACAGATATGTTTTCAGCCTAGACTTAAACACTGAGACTATGTCTGATTCCCAAACACTACTTGGAAGGCTGTTCCATAACTGTGGGGCTTTGTAAGAAAAGGCTCTGCCCCCTGATGTAGCCTTCACTATACGAGGTACCAGCAGATAGCCTGCACCTTTTGATCTAAGTAGGCGTGGTGGGTCATAGAGGAGGAGCAGTAGTTCACTCAGGTACTGTGGTGTGAGACCATTCAGTGCTTTAAAGGTCAATAGTAGTATTTTATAATCAATATGAAATTTGATTGGGAGCCAATGCAGTGTGGATAAGACAGGGATGATGTGGTCATATTTTCTAGTTCTAGTAAGGACTCTTGCTGCTGCATTTTGAACTAACTGGAGCTTGTTTATGCACTTATTGGAACATCCAGACAGTAAGGCATTACAATAATCCAACCTGGAGGTAATGAAAGCATGAACTAGTTTTTTCCACATCACATTGTGACTTTAAATTTCTTATCTTAGCAATATTTCTGAGATGAAAGAAAGCTATCCGGGTAATCTTAACAGTGTGAGTTTCGAATGAAAGATTGGGGTCAATAATCACTCCGAGGTCTTTTACTGCTGCACATGAAGAAACAGAAAGGCCATCCAGAGTTACTGTGTAATCAGAAAACTTACTTCTAGCTGTATGTGGTCCTAGTAGAAGTACTTCAGTCTTGTCAGAGTTAAGCAGAAGGAAATGAATAAGCATCCAGTGTCTAATATCCTTTACACATTCCTCAATTCTATTAAGCTGGTGTCTCTCATCAGGTTTTGCAGAAACATACAACTGTGTGTCATCAGCATAACAGTGGAAACTAATACAATGTTTACAAATAATATCACCCAGAGGTAACATATATAAAGAAAAAAGCAGTGGACCCAAGACAGAACCTTGTGGAACACCAAACTTTACCTCAGTACGTCTAGAAATATCACCATTTATATCAACATACTGATAGCAATCAGTTAAATAAGAGCTGAGCCGGGGAGGGCCGTTCCCTTAACTCCCACAACATTTTCTAGTCTATCCAGAAGAATGGAATGATCAATAGTATCAAATGCTGCACTAAAGTCAACCAACACAAGCAGCGAGACACAGCCCTGACCAGATGCCAACAGTAGGTCATTTACTACTTTAACCAAAGCTGTCTCTGTGCTATGATTAGGTCCAAATCCTGACTGATACTTTTCATGGATGTTATTCCTATGCAAATATGAGCATAACTGCTGTTCCACAGCTTTTTCAAGGATCTTGGAGATAAAGGGGAGGTTTGATATTGGCCGATAATTAGACAGCTGACAGGGATCATAGTCAGGTTTTTTAATGTCTCCCTGTAGCTTTACCACAGAATACTGTTCTTCTGAAAAATGGCTCTCTAAATATGAGAGTGGTGCACTCTTTCTGTTGGGCTATGTCTTTCTAACTTCCTCAAGGGGTGGGGCACTGTCTTATGAGGTAAAGGTGTAGATCTAGAGGGTCCTCAGACATAGAGTGTTTTGGTAAACTGGGATGTATGGATGCTGTCAGTCCCCACTTGCTTGCTCACTCGAGTTTGTTGACGGTGTAGTGGCTGGCTGCTTTATGTCCCGGGGCTCTCTCATGCCTGTGTTACCTTCTGGCTCTCTCCTTTTAGTTATGCTGTCATAGTTAGTTGCCGGAGTCCCTGCTTGTACTCGGTGCAATATGTATACTGCTCCTACTTATTCAGGTGACATTGTGCATACCTAACAACCTGTGTTTTCTTTCCCTCCCCCTCCCACCCCAAATCTGTCCCTCTGAGTTACATGGAGTCAACAGGAAATCTTTTGGTGGAGAGGGTGGAGATCTCGACTGGCTATCGTAGCCTGCAGGAAATCGGCCGTCAGACTTTCTGTCGCATGTCCCAGACCCGGTGAAATGTAACTGAATTGTCTTGGCCAGCCCTAAGGGTCCCATCTGCATCTCATCATTGCTGAGGAGTGTGCTCCCATCACCCAATCAAGCATCCAGCCAGAGCAGGTCATGATATATTTTTTACCATATTAACATGCCATTGTTGTGTGTTATGCCTGATGTAAAGACTCTCGTCTCTGCGAGCCTACCACACAGATTTAATATTTGTCATTTTTAGGGCATACCTAACAACATGTGTTTTCTTTCTCTCTCCCCCCCCCCCCAATCTGTCCCTCTAAGTTACATGTTGGTCCTGGGATTGAGATGCTGGCCTCTTCTGCCCCTCGGACCTGCTTGGTCCATCCTGGTGCCCTGTGTCTGGTCGGAGTTTTATCGCACCGCTCCTGTGAAGGACGGCCCCATGAGGACAGTTGAGGGTTATACCTGGAGGATGCTCTGGACTCTTACAGTAATGCTTTTATGGCTGAGGACTACAGTTGTCTTGCTAACTTTAGGACTGCAGTTATCATGAACAGTTTTGCACTCAAGTTTCCATCAATGAAGAGTTATAACATCAACAAAACTGTCCTCATGTTAAAACTGTTAATATTATAGTCAGGCTGTCTGTTGTTGCCCAAATGAGGATGGGTTCCCTTTTGAGTCTGGTTCCTCTCGAGGTTTCTTACTCATGTCATCTGAGGGAGTTTTTCCTTGCCACCGTCGCCACAGGCTTGCTCATTGGGGATAGATTAGGGATAAAATTAGCTCATGTTTTAAGTCATTCAAATTCTGTAAAGCTGCTTTGCGACAATGTTTATTGTTAAAAGCACTATACAAATAAACTTGACTTGACTTGTCTTTTTCAAATATCTCTCATTTTTTTTCTTGATTTTTCTCTTCATCTTTCTTCAGTATCTTTCTGACTTTCTTTGCTGATTTCAAAAAGTTATCTCCCTCTTTCTTAAACAGGCTGAGTATCTCTTTCTCTTCTTCTCTCTTTTTTAGTCTTTTCTCATACTGGCCTTTTGGCTTGTAATTTTTAATCAGTGTCCATCTCCTCACACAAACCCACCTCAAATGAACTATCCTCAGGCCACTGAGTTCTCATCGTTTTAGTTCGCCTAGCCTATTTCTCTGATATCTTTTTAATTCTTTCCTTAGCTATAGGATTTCTCAAGCAAACCATCTACAATGGGGTATCAGCCATTTTCACTTCCTGTATGCTTAATTATTCTCTTGCTAAACAATCAAGTGTGATTGAGTCCTCGTCAGGCAAGATTCTAGTTCTAATCTTTCTCAGCATCAGGCTTATTTTACGTATCTCTTCCTCAGCTCTTACTTTTGTATCTGTCAGTCATGAAACTCTCCTTAACACTACAGAAATCTCTAACCCTGTATTATTTAACTTCCTCCCATGAATACCTTCACCACCTCAGAATCCCTGTGCCTCCTTTAGGGCTAAATACCTATTTTTGTCAGAAATGGCGAGCTGAGGTGAAGTGAGGACCCAAGAGCAGACTCAAGACAGGCAGTGTACAAAAAGAAACTTCTTTAATGAAGTACAGGGCAGAGGTACAATAGGGCTCAGGCAAAATTCAGTGGTCAAAGAACGGGCCAAGAGGTCAAAACACAGAAGAGCAGGTAGGCACGGTCAGGGACAAAAAGAGGACAGAAAAATCTTCACAAAAACTGAAGAAAACAGGGACAAGGGAAACCCAGGCAAAGGAAGCAAAAAAACACAATCCAAAGGAAAAGGCAGGTAAAAAGGGGAAAAAATGGGAATCCTACCATCGTAGGAAACCATGGTTTCACCTGAGTCCAGTTTGAGGTCTGCAACTTTAGTAGCAAAATCTTGGGAGTTTTTGATGTGATGTGGCATGTTCCCAACAAGAGGAGTCAGGATGGTGGCTAGGTGTTTGGCAATGTTATAGGTGACAGAGTTTATACCGCTGATGATAGGTCGGAGTGGAGCTCCTTCCTTGTGAATCTTGGGGAGTCCGTATATGAGAGGAACGGCTTCCCCAGGGTACAATCTGTAGTACAGAGATCGGTTGATTGCTTGGTCCTTTTCTAGTTGTTGCAGGCAGCTAACAACTTTCTTTTTGTAACAACTGGTGGGGTCCTGCCTCAAGGTTTCATAGGTGGTTGTGTCGCTGAGGAGACTGGTCATCTTGGAGTGGTAGTCCGCTGTGTTTAGCACCACTGTGCATCTCCCTTTGTCAGCAGGAAGGATGGTGATGTTCCAGTTTCTTTGAAGCAATGTAAGAGCCCTCCTTTCTTAGCTGGAGAGGTTGGAGGGGGGTGCTTTCGCACTGGACAGAGCAGCTGATATCTTCAGTCTAAGTTGTTCTGCCTCTGTGTTGGTCAGATTGTTGGTTCTGATGGCTGACTCTGTGGCTGTGATGAGGTCTACCACTGGTATCCGCTCTGGTGAAACTGCAAAGTTAAGTCCCTTGGAGAAAACATCTTTCTCTGCTTGGGTGAGTACCCTGTCGGATAAGTTCTTCACCCATTTCTCTTCTATGTCCAGTTGTGTAGCCTGGTCAGATTTCTTCCTCCAAGTCAGCACTTCTGTCTTGCTGGAGGAGGTGGTTTTAGACAGCAATGTTTGAAATTTGTGCATCTGTCATTCCTTGCCTTTGGTATGTTGTGAAATCTGTGCCTTCTCAGTGAACTCAGAGACTCATTCCAAAACTTCACTGGGAAGAAGTACTGTCAACTCTTCAAACATCAGTTCAGTCTTGTTCTGGAGAGCATCGATGGTGAAATATACTTGTCTCACTTTCTCATTGAGAAGCTGCTTCTGGGCTTTCTGGAGGATTATTTCAGCTCTGTGTCCTTTGACAGTTGAATACAGGTGTAGGCTAGTGGGGATAATGTTGGTTTGTCAGCATCTTAGGTTGAAACGCAGGTGGTTTCTTTAGTCTGCCAGTACTAATGTAGTATATACAATTCAGTGCAGTGAGGAATGCACAGACTCGTATATTGGGAAAACAAAACAACTGCTTCACAGGCGCATGGCTCAACACAGGAGATCCAGTTCCTCAGGCCAGGACTCTGCTGTCTATCTTCATCTTAACAACAAAGGGCACTCATTTCAGGATTGCAACATATGCATTTTCGCCAGAGAAGATCGTTGGTATGAGCGAGGAGTTAAAGAAGCCATTTTTGTCAACCTGGAATGGCCATCACTGAACAGAGGTGGTGGTCTAAGACATAATTTATCAGCCACCTACAATGCAGTCTTGGCACACTTCCCAGACAACTGAATGCACACCAAAACCCAGCTGTTTTCAGTGGCTCACAGGAGGATAGAGAGGACCAACAATCCATTGATCACTCCAATGACTCTCTAGGCCATTCACACCCAGCCCCCAGTGACCCACACCAACAGGATGACTCCACAACACCTTAGGATTGCTTTTCATCCCTGATACTCCCTATGGAGCACTTGCATGTGACGTCACAGCCGATCCAGATTGTGACAGACGCCATCTTGTCAGTCAAACGCCATATTCCGCCTTCTACTTCTACTTTTACTTCTACCTTTTCTTCTGGAAAACCCTACTATATACAATTCTACTACAACGGCTGCGGCTACAAGCTCTCCCTACCTGTGCACGTTTTTTATGTTTTTTGTGTGTATTTTTGCATGTTGTTCGTCTGTACCGGACTTCAATATCCACTACAACCATATAGACTTACTGGACATTGGTTTCCAGCAGAAAATGACGGTTTGTAGCGATTTCCATCGCATGCACAACATTCCAGATGAGAGAAAAAAAAAACATTCTGGACGAGATAGCGAGACCAGCTGGGTCTCCGTGGATTGTTATCAGAAGCAAAGTGAAGGAGGCGGCGCCGGGAATACTGAAGTGACTTACCCATCCAATGAGGATTCTTGTTTACAAGATGCCACATCTGAGTCGCTGACAAATCCTGAATTTCTGTAGAGAAAACTGTCCAGAGATTTATAGGCACGCAGTGCTTCACCACTGAACAGCGAGGGAAAGTTAATGAGGTAATTATACACGTCCGGGTATTCCGCTGGCAGTTCAAAATCCGGTCGTGAAAACTCCGTCCGGAAAGCCATAAGGGTCACAAATCTGTAGATCGTTTATTTTAGACATACAGTGGGGCAAAAAAGTATTTAGTCAGCCACCAATTGTGCAAGTTCTCCCACTTAAAAAGATGAGAGAGGCCTGTAATTTTCATCATAGGTACACTTCAACTATGAGAGACAGAATGGGGGGAAAGAATCCAGGAAATCACATTGTAGGATTTTTAATTAATTAATTGGTAAATTCCTCGGTAAAATAAGTATTTGGTCACCTACAAACAAGCAAGATTTCTGGCTCTCACAGACTTGTAACAACTTCTTTAAGAGGCTCCTCTGTCCTCCACTCATTACCTGTATTAATGGCACCTGTTTGAACTCGTTATCAGTATAAAAGACACCTGTCCACAACCTCAAACAGTCACACTCCAAACTCCACTGTGGCCAAGACCAAAGAGCTGTCAAAGGACACCAGAAACAAAATTCTAGACCTGCACCAGGCTGGGAAGACTGAATCTGCAATAGGTAAACAGCTTGGTGTGAAGAAATCAACTGTGGGAACAATTATTAGAAAATGGAAGACATACAAGTCCACTGATAATCTCCCTCAATCTGGGGCTCCATGCAAGATCTCACCCCATGGGGTCAAAATGATCACAAGAACGGTGAGCAAAAATCCCAGAACCACACGGGGGGGAAACCTAGTGAATGACCTGCAGAGAGCTGGGACCAAAGTAACAAAGGCTACCATCAGTAACACACTACGCCGCCAGGGACTCAAATCCTGCAGTGCCAGATGTGTCCCCCTGCTTAAGCCAGTACATGTCCAGGCCCGTCTGAAGTTTGATAGAGAGCATTTGGATGATCCAGAAGAGGATTGGGAGAATGTCATATGGTCAGATGAAACCAAAATAGAACTTTTTGGTAAAAACTCAACTTGTCATGTTTGGAGGAGAAAGAATGCTGAGTTGCATCCAAAGAACACCATACCTACTGTAAAGCATGGGGGTGGAAACATCATGCTTTGGGGCTGTTTTTCTGCAAAGGGACCAGGATGACTGATCCGTGTAAAGGAAAGAATGAATGGGGCCATGTATCATGAGATTTTGAGTGAAAACCTCCTTCCATCAGCAAGGGCATTAAAGATGAAATGTGGCTGGGTCTTTCAGCATGACAATGATCCCAACCTCACCGCCTGGGCAACGAAGGAGTGGCTTCGTAAGAAGCATTTCAAGGTCCTGGAGTAGCCTAGCCAGTCTCCAGATCTCAACCCCACAGAAAATCTTTGGAGCGAGTTGAAAGTCCGTGTTGCCCAGCGACAGCCCCAAAACATCACTGCTCTAGAGGAGATCTGCATGGAGGAATGGGCCAAAATACCAGCAACAGTGTGTGAAAACCTTGTGAAGACTTACAGAAAACGTTTGACCTCTGTCATTGCCAACAAAGGGTATACAACAAAGTATTGAGATGAACTTTTGTTATTGACCAAATACTTATTTTCCACCATAATTTGCAAATAAATTCTTTAAAAATCAGACAATGTGATTTTCTGGATTTTTTTTCTCATTTTGCCTCTCATAGTTGAGGTATACCTATGATGAAAATTACAGGCCTCTCTCATCTTTTTAAGTGGGAGAACTTGCACAATTGGTGACTGACTAAATACTTTTTTGCCCCACTGTATATCTAGTTATCTGTTCATTAGAAAAATGAGCCGTGTAGTCCGTCGGTTGAAATTGATCCATTCTGTACATGAGTGCAGCAGTATTCAGCGGTGTTTTTGACCGACAAGATGGCGGTTGTGTACTTTCCGGTCACGTGACTGCAAGATCTCTGTTAGTCAGACAGAACTGAAGAAGCCTTTCGGATGTGTAATGGAAATTTCTAATAAACACTTCAGAATGCTTAGCAGTTGTCTTTTCAGTTATTTATTATAGTAGACCATATAAAGATATATAAAATAGGAAAGGAAAGAGAAGAATAGAATAAGAGTAGAAGACACTACTTCAGTGATGCCGAGAGTAGCCGCACTCTGAGTTGTGTTTTAGTGGCTGTTATCTATTATACTCTAAAGGCATTCACTTACTGCTCGCATCTTCACGTGATTGGCTCAAGATTTTCTATGAAGCTTTGTTAAAGCGTGCACCTGGCATGCTCTGGTATGTGCAGGCGGATGCATAGTTATGGAGAACTCAGACACCCTGCTTATCACCAGCCAAGGCCACAGAAAAGCGATTACAACATTGGAAAAACATCTTTCTCAGTATGTTAGGCCACTTGAGCTCAACACACAGAAACACAGAGAATAATAATGTTCGTCCATTAAATTTCCCTCACATTCTCCCACCTTTTTATCCTACAGGATAATAATTGCTAAAGAAAAGAAATGTACACAATTTCAGTGATAAGAGTTCCCAGAGAGATTCGACTTAACATGTCTTTGAGTGTGCAGGGATAATGCTAAGGCTATTTTTATAAGACATAGACATCTTAGCTTAATGCTAGCAAGCTATATACATAGATCAGGAAACAATAGAACAGGAAACAACCACAAATGAAAATGTTTTAAGTTAGGGCTAATTTCATGTCAACTGTGCTGATGTCATCGAATGGTGGGTTGTGGTTTTGGAGGCCAGTCAGGAAAGTCGTCTGAGTCTATTTTCACCATCTGGTAACCGATATTTTTCAGCTGCCTCTGAAACACAGACATACAACATTGACAGAAAACAGGGAGCAAACACAGCATCACAATCACTAAGCCCAGGACCAGTATGGTGGATAGAATTAGAATCTTCCATCCACTAAACCAATGTCATCAGCTGTCTTCGACTCCTCCATGTTCATCTGCTCATAATTGTTCAGCAACCTTGCACATCTTGTTCAGTGCCTCAGTAATGTTACCGAGTTAACCCTTGCCCTTCTTGACGTGTATTGGTGCTCAGAGGGCGGGCACGCCCTATCAGCCCTCGTCCCACCTCACCGGGACTTGGAGGAAACTCGAAACCCTAAGACTTGTCTATCGGCTAGACACTGAAATACTCTTCCCTATTGAGGGTGCATGCGTGATTGATGTGACAGTCGCACTGTTCCATGTAGTGATGCCTTTCTTCCTCATGAGCTTTACCAGCATCCGGGTCACTTAGGCCTTCCTTTTCCTCCTGCTCAGCCGGTTCAGGAACCCTCCTGCAGTGGCTAGCATGGATCCACGTCACTCTGCCTATGACCTTCACTGCCATTGGGGTTGCGAACAGGACCTCGAATGGGCCATTCCACCATGGCCTGTTCCACTTGGTTCATCGGAAGTCCTTCACCACTATCCAATCCCCTGGTTGTAGATCCCTCAGCGGGTTTGGGAAGTGCTTCTTTTACCTGTTTGTGGATAAATTTCAAAGCAGAGGGCAACGTTGCACAGTAATTCAACATTGCATCATCACACAGTGTGGTGTCTGGCAGTGTTCCTTGAACTGGCCCTATCCCCATGTTGGGTACTCGTCCAAACAGAATTTCAAATGGGCTTAACCCATGTTTAGATCTAATTTGCATCCTCATTTGTATGAGTACTACAGGGAGGACCTTTGTCCATCCTAGCCCTGTTTCTGCACAAGGTTTGCTTAGTTTATTTTTAAGTGATCCATTTTCCCTCTCTACTGCTCCCACACTGGCAGGATGGTAGGCACAATGTTGTTTCAGGTCTATCCCTAGGAATGCTCCTATTTTCTTTAGGGCTGCATTAACAAAGGGTGTTCCACTGTCACTTGAGATTTTGCTAGGTATACCCCACCTAGGAATTATATCTCCCAGGAGTGCTTTGACTACCGCCTCTGAGTCCTGTTTAGCTGTGGGGAATACTTCAACCCATTTTGAAAACATGTCAACTATTACCAGGCAATACCTTTTCCCTTCACTAGGTGTCAGTTCAGTGAAGTCCATTTGGAGATGATCAAATGGTTTTCTGGTATTGGGTGTGCTGCTTGAGTTAGTTTGATACATTTACCTGCATTATTTTGTGCGCATATCAAGCATTGCTTGCAAAATTTCACAGCATAATTTGAAAACCCCTTTGTGAACCATCTCTTTGTTACTTATGCTACCATCCCCCCTTTTGACACATGGGTGAGCTCATGTGCCAATTTTGCATAGAAAGAGAACATGTGTTTTGGTAGACAGGGATGGCCCGAGGGACAAACCTAGATGAAGCTTGCAAAGATACAGCCTGCCTGTTTCCAGACTCGTCTCTTGTCCTGAGTGGCAATGCTCTGAAGGTCCGCTAGCTGTAAACAGGGGGTAGAAACCTGAGGAAAAGCAAGGTTAGAGGGTGAACTGGAAGTTAAAGCTGCACACTTTGCTGCCGCATCTGCCCTGGCATTCCCTTGAGACACAAGATCAGTATTGTTAGTATGGGCAGCACACTTACACACAGCAATGGCTCTAGGGAGTAGAATAGCATCTAACAACTCAGAGACCAGTTTATGATGTGCAATGGGAGATCCTGTGCTAGTGAGAAAATTTCTGTGTTTCCAAATGGTGCCAAAATCATGCACAATGCCAAATGCGTACCTGCTGTCTGTAAAAATATTGACAGCTTGCCCTGCTGCTAATTTGCATGCCTCAATGAGGGCACAGAGCTCTGCAGCCTGCGCTGACAGGTTCGAGGACAGACATGATGCCTTGAGGACCTCATGATCTGAGACTACGGCAAAACCTACTTTCTTCTTTCCCATCTCTGGAGGCTGAACCATCTACATAGAGGACCATGTCTGGATTTCCTAAAGGGTTGCTCTTTAAGTCTGCCCTGGGGGAACAAAAATCATTAGTGAGAGCAACACAGTCATGTGGCTCTCCATCGTCCTCTGTAGGGAGAAGAGAGGCAGGATTCAGAACAGTACAACGTTTCACAATGATGTTAGGCATATCAAGTATGACAGTGTTATACTTCAACCATCTCTGTGCTAACAAATGTGACATCTTTTTCTCCAACAGAAGCAGGGAGACAGCATGTGGGACCAAAAGGGTGAGGTTAGAATACATCGCAATATTTCTGGAGGCAGTTACCACCTTTTCAGCTGCAGCAACTGCACTCAGGCAAACAGGAAGTCCAGCCGCCACTGGATCCAGCCTGCTGGAGAAGTAAGTGTGGCAGTGGGGGAGTGGTCAAGCATCGGTCTGTGACAGGAGGGCAGAGTCAGGGAAGGTAAGTGGCAGAATCACTACACCTGTCGTTAATTAATGTGTTTGTGTGTCTTCCCAGTGACTGTGCCCTATTTAAGGAGAGAGAGTGAGAGAAGAGGGAGCTCTCTCCCCAACCAGATGGCTGATGTGTGTGCGTGTGTCTGAGTGTGTGAGTGTTTATAAAAGCTGAAAAGCTGAATAAAAGAGAGTTTTGTGAACTCAGTTCTAGCCTGCTGTCCTTCTGTGCTCCACCCACCTACATGAACTGTCACAGTGGTGCTAAAACCCGGGAGATGAGCACAGAAGAGAACAGCCCCATTGAGTCCTCCCCCTTCGCGGACCTGATCCACGCCCTCACCATGGCCCAACAGAGCCAGCACCAGGCGCTGCTCGCCCTCCGAAAGGAGCAAGAACAACGGTTCGAGGCCCTGGTGCTGGCGCAACAGGAAGATTGTCGGGCGTTCCGGCACCTCCTCGTGTCGGCGGGGTCTACCAATGCTCCCACCGCGGGCCCGTCCCCTCCCACCCTAACAAAGATGGGCCCGCAGGATGACCCCGAGGCATTCGTCACGCTCTTTGAGCAAGTCGCGGAGACCTCGGGGTGGCCAATGGATCAGCGCACGGGGCGCCTCCTCCCCCTGCTAATGGGAGAGGTGCAGCTGGCCGCACTACAGCTCCCCGCCGACCGCTGGCTGGCCTACACAGACCTTCGCCGGGCTGTCCTCCAGTGTGTGGGGCGCACCCCTGAGCAGCAGCAGCAGCGCTTCCGTGCTTTGCGCTTGGAGGAAGTCGGCTGGCTGTTTGCATTTGGCCAGCAACTCCGGGAAACCTGCTGGCAGTGGTTGAGGGCCGACAGCTGCGACGCCGAGGGACTCATCGACCAGGTGGTACTGGAACAGTTCATCGCATGTTTACCAACAGGAACTGCAGAGTGGGTCCAGTGCCACCGCCCGGCGTCACTGGATCAGGCAATCGAGCTGGCAGAGGACCATTTGGTGGTTGTCCTGACGGCAGGACAGCAGATGACCTCTTCTCTTCTCTCCTCTCTCTCTCTCTCTCTCCTCCTCCTGTGTCTCCTCCTTGCCCCATTCCCCTACCGTGGAGGCGGGGGCCGGCACCACCCCAGCTGGCCCGCCACACCCATGGCACCCTTCCATTTCTCCCTTCTGTGTCTGTCTCTCCCCCCCCCCCCTCAGGTGAGTGAGCCCCAGAGCACTAGTGCAGAGAGGAAGCCCGGGCCAGTTTGCTGGCGCTGTGGGGAGCCGGGCCACCTCCAACAGCAGTGCTCGGTAATGGAGGTGGGCGCGGTGGTTCGGATCCCCGACGCGCCAGGAGCCGCCCCTGATCGGGCCGGAGCGTATCGCATACCGGTGAGTATCCAAGGGGATACATATCAGGCGTTGGTGGATTCTGGCTGTAATCAGACCTCAATCCACCAAAGCCTGGTGCAAGACAAGGCATTGGGGGGAGCACAAATGGTGAAGGTGTTGTGTGTGCACGGGGATGTTCAAACTACCCTTTAGTGTCGGTCCACATTCTTTTCCGAGGGGAAAAATTTATAGTGAAGGCGGCGGTTAATCCTTGCCTTACCCACTCTATAATTTTGGGGACTGATTGGCCGGGATTTTGGGATTTAATGACACACTTAGTGAAGAGTGGGTCCTGCCATTTAACAGGGGGAGGTCCCGGTGTCGCTTTGGCGGGAGCAGGTGTCACAGAGCCATCTACGTCATCTCCGCGTCAGAGTGAGGAGCCGCCGGCCCCTCCTCTCTCTGTTGGGGAATCCCTCACGGATTTCCCATTAGAGCAATCGTGTGACGAAACTCTGCGGCATGCGTTTGACCAAGTGAGAGTAATCAATGGTCAAACGCTCCAACCGAACGCCACCCCGTCCTTCCCCAACTTCGTGATTATGAAGGATAGATTATACCGAGTGACGCAGGACACTCAAACTAAAGAGCAAGTCACGCAGCTTTTGATTCCGAAGAGCCGCCGGGAATTGGTATTCCAGGCGGCTCACTTTAATGCCATGGCTGGACACTTAGGGCAGGATAAAACACTAGCCTGAATAATGGCCTGATTCTATTGGCTGGGGATTCACGGCAATGTCCGTAGGTGGTGTACGGCGTGCCGTGAATGCCAGTTAGTAAATCCAGCGGCCATTCCAAAAGCGCCTTTGCGCCCACTACCGTTAATCGAGACCCCATTCGAAAGAATTGGGATGGATCTCGTCAGGCCATTAGATCGGTCAACACGAGGGTACCGCTTTATATTAGTTATAGTGGACTATGCAACGCGATACCCAGAAGCAGTGCCTCTTCGCAATATCTCAGCACGCAGTATTGCGGAGGCACTCTTCCACGTTATCTCCCGAGTTGGAATCCCCAAAGAAATTCTGACTGACCAAGGCACCTCGTTTATGTCACGTACACTGAACGAACTGTATAGGTTGTTGGGTTTTAAGCTGATCCGCACCAGTGTGTATCACCCACAAACGGACGGTTTAGTTGAACGGTTCAACCGCACCCTCAAGAACATAATTAAAAAATTCGTAAGTGAGGACGCACGCAATTGGGATAAATGGCTCAAACCCTTGCTCTTTGCAGTGCAAGAGGTCCCCCAAGCCTCCATGGGGTTCTCCCCATTTGAATTGTTTTACGGGCGTAAGCCACACGGCATTCTAGATGTGCTGCGGGAAAATTGGGAGGAGGGACCTTCACCAAGTAAAAATGAAACCCAATACATTATTGACCTGCATGCAAAACTCCACACACTCACGCACCTAACTCAGGAGAATTTGCAGCAGGCCCAAGAACGACAGACCCGCCTGTACTACAAGGGTACGCGCCTTAGGGAGTTCGCACCGGGAGATAAAGTACTCGTACTGTTGCCCACATCAAGCTCTAAATTGGTCGCCAAGTAGCAAGGACCCTTTGAGGTCACATGGCGAGTCGGGGATGTTGACTATGAGGTGAGGCGAGCAGATAGGGGTGGTGGGGCGCTACAGATTTACCACCTCAACCTGCTCAAACTCTGGAACGAGGAGGTCCCTGTGGCATTGGTGTCGGTGGTTCCGGAGAAGGCAGAGCTGGGGCCGGAGGTTCAAAAGGGAACATTGGCATTGCGTACCTCTCCAGTCCCCTGTGGAGACCACCTCTCCCCGACCCAACTCGCAGAGGTTGCCCAGTTGCAGACCAAGTTTTCGGACATGTTTTCGCCCCTGCCCGGCCACACCACCCTCATAGAGCACCACATTGAGACGCCCCTGGGGGTGGTAGTGCGTAGCCACCCTTACAGGTTACCCGAGCACAAGAAAAAGGTGGTTCGGGAAGAACTCGAGGCCATGCTTGAAATAGGCATCATCGAGGAGTCCCACAGTGACTGGAGCTGCCCAGTGGTCTTGGTACCCAAGGCCGATGGGTCGGTCCGGTTCTGTGTAGACTATAGAAAAGTCAACGCGGTGTCTAAATTCGATGCGTACCCAGTGCCTCGTATTGATGAGTTACTCGATCGGCTAGGCACAGCTCGTTTTTACTCGACACTGGATTTAACAAAGGGTTATTGGCAGATCCTCTTGACCCCATTATCCCAGGAAAAAACGGCCTTTTCCACACCGTTCGGCTTACACCAATTCGTCACACTTCCTTTTGGGCTGTTTGGGGCACCCGCTATGTTTCAGCGGCTGATGGATAGGGTCCTCTGCCCCCACACCACCTATGCGGCCGCCTACCTCGACGACATTATCATCTATAGTAATGACTGGCCGAGGCACCTCGAACATCTGAGGGCCGTCCTTAGGTCGCTGAGGCGAGCGGGTCTCACAGCCAACCCGAAGAAGTGTGCGATTGGGCGGGTGGAAGTACGGTATCTGGGCTTCCACTTGGGCAATGGGCAGGTGCGTCCCCAAATTAACAAGACATCAGCAATTGCGGCCTGCCCGAGGCCCAAGACCAAAATGGGGGTTAGGCAGTTCCTGGGGCTGGCTGGCTATTATCATAGGTTTATACCTAATTATTCGGACGTCTCCAGCCCGCTGACTGATCTGACTAAAAAGGGGGCACCAGATCTGGTCCAGTGGATGGAGCAATGCCAGCGGGCTTTTTCTAAGGTAAAGGCTGCACTGTGTGGGGGGCCACTTTTACACTCCCCTGACTTTTCTCTCCCCTTTATGTTGCAGATGGATGCGTCGGACAGAGGGCTGTTGGCCGTTTTGTCCCAGGAGGTGCAGGGGGAGGATCGCCCAGTCTTATACATCAGTTGCAAGCTGTCAGTGTGTGAGGGATACTACAGCACCATTGAGAAAGAGTGCCTGGCGATCAAGTGGGTGGTCCTCGCCCTCCGTTAGTACCTGCTGGGACGCCCTTTCATCCTCTGTTCAGACCACGCGCCCCTCCAGTGGCTCCACCGCATGAAGGATTCCAATGTGCGGATCACCCTTTGGTATCTGGCACTCCAACCCTTTTACTTCAAGGTGATCCACAGGCCGGGGGCGCAGATGGTCGTGGCAGACTTCCTCTCCTGTCGGGGTGGGGAGTCGGCTGCAGGCCGGACAGGTGCCCGGCCTGAGTCGGGCAGTGGGGGTATGTGGCAGCGGGGGTGTGGTCAAGCATCAGTCTGTGACAAGAGGGCGGAGTCAGGGAAGGTAAGTGGCAGAATCACTACACCTGTCGTTAATTAATGTGTTTGTGTGTCTTCCCAGTGACTACACCCTATTTAAGGAGAGAGAGCGAGAGAAGAGGGAGCTCTCTCCCCAACCAGATGGCTGATGTGTGTGCATGTGTCTGTGTGTGTGAGAGTGTTTATAAAAGCTGAAAAGCCAAATAAAAGAGAGTTTTGTGAACTCAGTTCTGGCCTGCCGTCCTTCTGTGCTCCACCCACCTACATGAACTGTCACAGTAAGCTACAGGTCTCAATCTATCCCCGTGTTTCTGCAAAAGAACAGAGGTCATAAAAACCCTTCTTTTCATCTACACTTTAAACAAAATGGTTTATTGGGGTCAGGCAGTCCCAGAGTGGGTGTGGTCTGCAGAGCGCTCTTTAGGGACGTCAGGCATGCGTGGGACAGCCGCAGCATTGACTGCTTGCAGATCTTGGACAAACCTCCACTCATCAGGCTGGGACGGTTTTCTTGCCTTCTTAACTGGAAAAAATAGGAGTGCGCACTGGAGAGTCCTGGCAAGGGACAATTACACCTGCCTTCAGCAACGAATCAAAGACCGGTCTTATACCTCCGATTGCTTCTGGTTTAACTGGGTACTGGGTCTGTCTAGGCCTGAAATCTGATTTGGGGGTGATCACCACTGGTTCAGCATTCTTTATTAGGCCTACAGTACATCATGTTTACCCTTCGCCCAAACAGAATTTGGAACTCCCGCCAAGTTGGGGTACACCTCTGCTGGAGTTGTGCCTGTGGAAACAGAGACAAACAGGCCACTATGGCCGGGGTCC
This sequence comes from Neoarius graeffei, assembly GCF_027579695.1. Taxonomy (NCBI): domain Eukaryota; kingdom Metazoa; phylum Chordata; class Actinopteri; order Siluriformes; family Ariidae; genus Neoarius; species Neoarius graeffei. Next base: position 100,654,397 of record NC_083575.1, on the reverse strand, counting down.
CCAGGATCCCGGTCATCAGTTGCTAATATTACGCTGTGCTTAACATACACACACATAGCATGACTTTGTTTGTAGACCCCAAGCTTTTCGCAAAACAACACGCTAGGGTCCTCTGTTTGGGACCATTCATTGCCATTGACTGTACACTTCTTGACCCATTTCCCCACGTCTTTCCAATGGGTGGCTCATGGCCTTGCTAATGAGACATGGGATATAGAATTAATGATGTCAAAGAAATCATGTTGGCAGCAGCCGACCTCAGAGTCCTCTGACACGAGGCCACGTATAACATGTTTTGAGAACAGTGCGATGAACAATGATGCAGCTGTTTGGACAATGAGTAAAGTGGACCTACACAGTGCAATAATGTTTAGACCAATACATAGTTTAAGGGTCAATCTTTCACGTGCATGGGGGTCTGCAAACCAAGTCTTTTCAAACTCTACATTTTGCCCTTGGTGAACATGTGCTGTGCAATGCAAATCTTCCTCTTTCATATAATCTGTGTCAACTGATGAGGTGTTCAAGTGTGCAAGCTGTACAATGTTTTTGGGAGTTTTTGCGAGTTGATCTGAGCAGAGCCGCCAGACATATACATACAGAGGGTTTCCGAACCCATACTGCACACTGCACATTTCACTTACTTCAATAGTTAGTCCATCTAGAGTGGATGTGAGATTTACTCCTAATTTGCACATTAAATCACATGCTAACAAATTTACTGGACATGTATGTGAGATGAGAAATGAGTGGGACGTAACTATTCCTCCCTCGCTTTCACACGGGAGGTTGACTGAGAAAGTTTCGGTTACAGGTCGTCCTGAGATGCCCATCGTCTGAATAGAATTTGAGCTGAGCGGTGGGTCTACTGGAAGTACCCCATGTTGTATCACTGAGTGTCCTGCTCCAGAATCTACTAAAAACATTAACACATTCCCACACGCAGTGAGGGGCATACAAGGGAGTTTAGAGAAGGGAGTAGTTGTGTATTTTAACAAACTTAATGCAACTTCAGGTGTATCTACCTGGACTGGTGTATCAGGCGTTTCTGTGTAGTCTTGCTGTTGCATGCAGGTGCTGCTATTAGTGTGTTTAACATTATGTGAATGCTCCTGTCTATGTATATGTGTATCATCAGGTGTGTGTGTGTGTGTTACCTCCCCTGTTCTCTGTGTGGGGCCTGTTCCCGGAGTCCGCCCATCAGTCTGCTTTGCTGTACTCCTCACAGGGCTTCTGGCTGCTACTGTGGAGATAATCTCGAGCAACGTGTCCCTTCTGATTGCAGTTGTAGCAGGTTGCGCCTTTTATCCAGGACGAGTCACCCCAGGTCATCCTGCCTCAGCCCCTACCTCGATCTCTTCCTCTAGGTCCAGGCTGAGCAGTCTGGAGAAGAGTGAGAGTGGCGGCGTGTAGGTCTTGGTCTCTTTGTGCTGACTTTGTCTTCTCCTTCTCTTTCAGCAGCTTTTCTGCATGCACAGCGTACTGCTCGATCTTGGTGAAGCTGGCAGTTTCCCACAGGAGACAGAGCTGCTTTACTGACTTGGCCACTGCTGGATTCATACTGTTCATGAAACTGTTCTGCAGGTGCACTTCCCAGACCTCAGGAGTGTCTTCCACTCCAGCCAGGATCATGGATCTGGTCAGGCCACTGTGTTTCTCATGCATGGCAGTGAGACAGGCGAGAAACACTGACACACCTTCTCCATCTTCTTGCTTACACACACTGATCTTAGTAATGTTTATGTTCAAGGGAAAAGCACTGTCCAGACGAGCATAGAGAGCAGTGATGGTATCTCTATACTCACCATTGCCAGCCGTGCTCCAGTCTGGTGTAGTCATTTGCTGGTCAGCTTCCGGACACTCTTTGGAAACTTTGTTCCACTCTATACCCATCTTGGTCATGAGCAGGCGGCGAAGTTCATGGGTGGTCAGTCGGAATTCTCTGCAAAACATCAACAGTTCGTTACCAAATCTCTTTCCTCCTACCTCTCTTACATTGGGAAGAGAAGCCATGCTTTCCTTCATGTCAGCTGTCATCCAGGGTCTGTGGACTAGAAGCATGCCATCAGCTCCAGCCACTTCCATCATTGGAAGATGAAGGACTTCAGACTTTAGGTTACAGTCTTGTGGACCCACTGGTGAGCACGTGGTCAGGTCCAGGAGGGTGTCTTTTCCATCGCCATATGCAAGACCGGATCTCGTGTGTGATGGAGACGTGCTGAAAGGTGTTGATGCTGGAGGCGGCTGGTAGGCTGGGAGAGATTCCAGAGGCTCAGTTTTTTTTTTGTCTCGACTTCTCCCCCTTTCTGTGGGTGAAGCGCTTGTGGGAGTGATGCTCTGCCTTGCTGAGGAGGCAGTGTGTGTCGGGGTGGTGGGGCAGACTCCAGGTCAGGGTCCATCTGAAATTTCAAACACTGAGAAGAGGGTGAGAGCCCTGCCTGTCGTTTCTCTCTTTTGTACTCTCTCTTAAGTGTTTCTTCTTTCCATGTGGAAAGCACCCTCCAGTCCCCTAAAAACTTAACATTATCTGCAGACTCTTCTTTTCCCTTCTGTTTCAACTTTTCTTCTAACTGTCCTATCTGCCTGGGACTAAAACTGCCCTTCTCAGGGAATCCTAAGTCCTTTACCCATATGTCAAACTGTGCCAAATAATCCTTGCCATACGAGGCTGTCATAAACTGGATGTTTAGGGTGTCATAGAAACATCCAATTCTTATGATAGCACATGTAGCCTCACACTTACTTGCTTTTTCTTTTCTTTCCCTAACTTACTGTTTCTGTTCCTCATTGTACACTGTTATATCAATAGGTTATGACAAGAATGGCTGAGTTTTTTTCAGGATCACAAGAAGAGCAAGTTGGACTATGTTCAAAAATGCGACACAATAATCCTTTAGGTGTGTTCTTATTAGTCAATAATTTATCTGACATTTGCCTTAAGCTAAAAGTAGGTATCATTTAGCACAACAACCTCAAAGACAACTCACATGTGTACAAAAGCTGTTTCTCTGTTTCAGAATTTGGAGGAGGACAGTACTCTGTTAATTCATCAATATTTTGCATGCACACCGGTGTGTCTTTGCGTTTTCGCAATCGAACCTCTCTATCCCATTCCTCCGACGGGCCAGTTGTTCACACAGAACAAAGGGAGCAAGATTCAATTCCTACGAATCGCTGAATGTGAATCCGTTGAAACACGCACCTGTACTTCCCCTCCTCAAGTAGGCGAGCGATTACCCAGTCGTCACTTAGGTGGATAATTCTCTTACACAACCCAAAAAACTACTCACGGTTTATTGTCTCAAAATTGTGTTTTATCTGTTGTCTGCAAACATATTGATGGTACCACAGCTTAGCAGTCCTCCTGGGCTTGGACAAACTTCTGTCCGTCTCTTATATCAGTCTTCCTTGACTGGGACAATCTCTGTCCATCTCTTATATCATTCTTCATTGACTAGGACAAATCTCTGTCCGTCTCTTATATCATTTTTTTTAATACTAGGACAAATCTCTGTCCATTTCTTGTATCATTCTTTAAATACTGTTTCCACTAATTTCTTTACACAAGAATGCAAAGTTATCACTTACTGGTTCGGTGAGCCCTGATGGCCTGGTCTCTCGTCCGAGTTCTCAGCTCTGCACCGTAGCCTTGGGAGTGTTCCGTCGTCCGAGGATCAGACGCATAGGGCCAACCCAGGGGATGCCAAATTGTAATGGAAATTTCTAATAAACACTTCAGAACGCTTAGCAGTCGTCTTTTCATTTATTTATTATAGTAGATCATATAAAGATATATAAAATAGGAAAGGAAAGAAAAGAATAGAAGAAGAGTAGAAGACACCACTTCAGTGATGCCGAGAGTACGCACACTCTGAGTTGTGTTTTAGTGGCTGTTATCTATTATACTCTAAAGGCATTCGCTTACTGCTTGCATCTTCACGTGATTGGCTCAAGATTTTCTATGAAGCTTTGTTAAAATGTGTACCTGGCATGCTCTGGTATGTGCAGGTGGATGCATAGCTATGGAGAACTCAGGCACCCTGCTTATCACCAGCAAAGGTCACAGAAAAGCGATTACAACATTGGAAAAACATCTTTCTCAGTATATTAGGCCACTTGAGCTCAACACACAGAAGCACAGAGAATAATAATGTTTGTCCATTAAATTTCCCTCACAGATGAGAGGTGAAACGTCTTCAAGAGTCTTCAAGCAAGTCCAGTTGCTCTTTTTACCACCCACAGTTTACCGTGACCTGGATGACTGAGAATATTCACAGACACTCCATTTGTACACCATTTGTCTGACTGTGGATTGGTGGAGTCCAAACTCTTTAGAGATGGTTTTGTAACCTTTTCCAGCTTGATGAGCATCAACAATGTTTTTTCTGAGGTCCTCAGAAATCTCCTTTGTTCGTGCCATGATACATTTCCACAAACATGTGTTGTGAAGATCAGACTTTGATAGATCCCTGTTCTTTAAATAAAACAGGGTGCCCACTCACACCTGATTGTCATCCCATTGATTGAAAACACCTGACTCTAATTTCACCTTCAAATTAACTGCTAATCCTAGAGGTTCACATACTTTTGCCACTCACAGTTATGTAATATTGGATCATTTTCCTCAATAAATAAATGACTAAGTATAATATTTTTGTCTCATTTGTTTAACTGGGTTCTCTATCTACTTTTAGGACTTGTGTGAATCTGATGTTGTTTTAGGTCATATTTATGCAGAAATGTAGAGAATTCTAAAGGGTTCACAAACTTTCAAGCACCACTGTACTTCTGGCTGAGTTTCTCATTGCTTTGCTTCTGTGGAGGATGGCCCCATATGAACAGATTAAATATACACTTAAAAGACGGCCATGGACACTTAATACAAACAGTTTTGCTATGATGTCTTAGGACTACAACTGACATGAGAACTTCAGGACTGCAGTTGCCATGAATAGTTTTGCACTCAAGTCTCCCTCAGTGAATAGTTGATAACTTCAACAAAGTAGACTTCAGTTCAAAACTATAATGAATTTCCTGGTTACACAATTGCACTTTTTGACCATATAGGACACACTTATAAAATAGTTATTTACAACCACACTATCTCTTGTCAACCAAATGAAGATGGGTTCCCTTTTGAGTCTGGTTCCTCTCAATTTTTCCTCCTCATGTCATTGTAGGGAATTTTCCTTGCTGCTATTGCCTCAGGCTTGCTCATTAAGAATAATTTTATTAATTTTCATTTGTGTAAAATCTATATTTTTCTGTTAAGCTGCTTTGCAAAAAAAAAAAAAAAGTCTATTGTTAAAAAGTGCCATACAAATAATTTGACTTGACTTGACTAGTAGTGGCCTGCTTCTCTACTTGCTCTTATGCATACACTGGACCAGCTACACATACTGTCATCTTCTGCATGGATATGTACTGTAGACTTGCTTTTTCCCCTCCAGTGAGTCACATTTCATGACTAGTCTTTCCAACTGTTGGCAGGTTTTGGGAGACAGGTGCAAATCAGAGCACACGGTGCACAGGTCCAGTAGGGTGATCAAATCTGCACCCACAACTCTGATGGATCCTTATAATTTATCTAAATGTATAATTAATATTTAAATAGTGTCTTAATTGATTGTCATCCATATTAATGATTTTAATTAAAACGATGTTACTTTGTTGCAATTTGATGCCTGATAAAAACAAACAAACAAATCCAAATAGAATAATACCCATGAAGAGACAATTTTATTAGCTTGATTGTAAATGCCCTTAATAAATGAGCTAAATTTCAAATATTTATGCACATTTTAGATTTAGAAAATTATATACATTATCCTGTGAATATTTCACTTTGATATACAGTATGCAGCTTCATTTTAATAATTCAGAATAGTAAATTTTTGGGTACGAAGGTTAAATAAAATGGAATTAAATAAATAAATAAACCATATATTAAAATATATTTCAATAGTTACAATTTATATGTTGTTTTACACTCTGTTTTTAAAAAAGTCCATTTTGAGTTGTGTATTGAACATTGTAGGAACGTCTTCTGTTGAAGCGCCTCTTTAAACCAGCACAGCAGCCACACAGCAGACACTGAGAGAAATGGACAGGATGTTAGAGAGAGAGAGAGAGAGAGAAGGGGAACAGAGGAGTGATTCTGATTAGCTTTTCTTATTCCTGTCACTGTTGTAAAAAAAAATTACGTCTTTAATCAAAAATAAAATCAATAACTTTACTCAGTGCCTGCAACTGATACAAATACAGATACATATATCAATATATAAAGATTATTTATATTTCTTGCCAAATAGCAGCCAAATTCAGGGTTTACAAGAGATCTTGGTGACACTTACACACAATAGAATCCAGCACGGTATGAGAATAATGACAATACTGCAGGGGATGATGATGCCCAGGATCCATGCAGAATTTCCTCCAGTAGTGGTGTTGTGTGCTTGGACTGTGGGCCTCAGGACTACATGGAAAGGGGGTTCTGTTTGAGCAGCAGGAGTGGTGAAGGAAGTCAGACCACTAATGTTGAGTATTGCAGAAAGAAATCCACTTGGTGTCCACTTGGTGTCACCTTCCAGAAAGATGTGTTCTGAATCAGCCACAATTTCTGTACCATTAAACCTGGAGGAAAATAAAAATAAAAACTGAGCTTCAAATTCTGATTTGAAAAGAGAGAGAGAGATAGAGAGAATCTGTATATAGCTCTGGAAATACAGTAAATAAATTAACTATGGTGCGCTGTGCCATAGAGGCAGTGGTTCACACGTCTACAGTTATATAAGTGTGTTTAAGTGTCGGGGTGTGATATTGTTCTCCCTGGGAGGGGCATTTGCCAGCCAGTGATTTCACCTTTGTGCTCCAGAATGTGGTGCTAAAGCAGTTGTTTATGACCATTTCTGACCATCCCACTGTCTCACTGCTGAGGAAGAGGAAGGGTTCTGTGGACCTTTTGTTTGAAAAGCATTCTTAAGAAACCACTGTCTTTGCTGGCCTGTGGCAGTATGCAAAACCAGCCCAGTGGCTTTAATTATTTGGAGATGCAATTTTATGTCACCTGCTCTATTCTGTATATCAGAATCACAGATCATAGTTCTGATGCATTTTGTCGACAGCATTTGCTGTTGAAATGGTGAATTCCTATGATCCTCAGCCAAGCACTACAAAGATTAAGCTAAGGTTAGCTGATCACCTGAGTTATTGCATTCTACATTTTTGAGTATTGCTCTGCATTTAGTTTTGTTTGCCTGTCATTTATTCAGTAAGCCTACAGTTAAATCCAACATTCTTGGAAGAAAATCTCTAATTCTTCCACAATATTAAAGCAATTTATATATTAATTCCATTACTTCTACATATTTTTATACTATCCTAGTGAAATTTGGTTGCATCCTAAGATGAAAAAGATTTTGTGTGTCACATATACTGTATATTACAGCAAAGTGAAACAGTTTTCTTGGCAAATCCCAGCTTGTTAAAAGCTGGGTTAGGAGCACAGGGTCAGCCTCACTGTACTCCTGAAGCAGTGAGGGTTAGGTGCCCTGCAACAGTAGCAGCTTGGTGGTGCTGAGGTTTGAACCTCTGATTTCTTGACCAGGAAACCATAGCCTTAGGCTACATCCACATGAATACATTTTTTTAGGATATTTTTTTGGGCCTTTTCCACCTTTATTGGATAGGACAGTGTAGAGACAGGAAGTGAGCGAGAGAGAGAGAGACAGGGAGGGATTAGGAAATGACCTCGGGTCGGAATCAAACCCAGGTCCCTGGATTTATGGTATGACGCCTTATCCCACTGAGCCACGACACCCACACATGAATACATTTTAGTTTTAAAACTGCATTTTAAAATGAAAATGCTCTCTGTCCAGATGAGCATTTTAGATCTGTATCAGAAACAATCTCCTTCCATACTAACATGCCTGAAACGCATATCGCATGATCATTCATGTCTGCTGGGCATTCATATGCTAGTATAAACAGTAGATGCCATTTATTTTCTTCTGGAAAAGGAACACGTGACAGGAGCATGAAAAATCAGGGAAGGATACGTCGTGACTCATACAGTGGTGCTTGAAAGTTTGTGAACCCTTTAGACTTTTCTATATTTCTGCATAAATATGACCTAAAACATCAGATTTTCACACAAGTCCTAAAAGTAGATAAAGAGAACCCAGTTAAACAAATGAGACAAAAATATTATACTTGGTCATTTATTTATTGAGGAAAATGATCCAATATTACTTATCTATGAGTGGCAAAAGTATGTGAACCTCTAGGATTAGCAGTTAATTTGAAGGTGAAATTAGAGTCAGGTGTTTTCAATCAATGGGATGACAATCAGGTGTGAGTGGGCACCCTGTTTTATTTAAAGAACAGGGATCTATCAAAGTCTGATCTTCACAACACATGTTTGTGGAAGTGTATCATGGCACGAACAAAGGAGATTTCTGAGGACCTCAGAAAAGGCGTTGTTGATGCTCATCGGGCTGGAAAAGGTTACAAAACCATCTCTAAAGAGTTTGGACTCCACCAATCCACAGTCAGACAGATTGTGTACAAATGGAGGAAATTCAAGACCATTGTTACCCTCCCCAGGAGTGGTCGACCAACAAAGATCACTCCAAAAGCAAGGCGTGTAATAGTTGGCGAGGTCACAAAGGACCCCAGGGTAACTTCTAAGCAACTGAAGGTCTCTCTCACATTGGCTAATGTTAATGTTCATGAGTCCACCATCAGGAGAACACTGAACAACAATGCTGTGCATGGCAGAGTTGCAAGAAGAAAGCTACTGCTCTCCAAAAAGAACATTGCTGCTCATCTGCAGTTTGCTAAAGATCACATGGACAAGCCAGAAGGCTATTGGAAAAATGTTTTGTGGACAGATGGGACCAAAATAGAACTTTTTGGTTTAAATGAGAAGCGTTATGTTTGGAGAAAGGAAAACACTGCATTCCAGCATAAGAACCTTATCCCTTCTGTGAAACATGGTGGTGGTAGTATCATGGTTTGGGCCTGTTTTGCTACATCTGGGCCAGGACGGCTTGCCATCATTGATGGAACAATTAATTCTGAATTATACCAGCGAATTCTAAAGGAAAATGTCAGGACATCTGTCCATGAACTGAATCTCAATAAAAGGTGGGTCAAGCAGCAAGACAATGACCCTAAGCACACAAGTCGTTCTACTAAAGAATGGGTAAAGAAGAATAAAGTTAATGTTTTGGAATGGCCAAGTCCTGACCTTAATCCAATGGAAATGTTGTGGAAGGACCTGAAGCGAGCAGTTCATGAAAGGAAACCTACTAACATCCCAGAGTTGAAGCTGTTCTGTATGGAGGAACGGGCTAAAATTCCTCCAAGCCGGTGTGCAGGACTGATCAAGAGTTACTGGAAACGTTTAGTTGCAGTTATTACAAGGGGGTCACACCAGATACTGAAAGCAAAGGTTCACATACTTTTGCCACTCATAGATATGTAATATTGGATCATTTTCCTCAATCAATAAATGACCAGGGATAATATTTTTGTCTCATTTGTTTAACTGGGTTCTCTTTATCTACTTTTAGGACTTGTGTGAAAATCTGATGATGTTTTAGGTCACATTTATGCAGAAATATAGAAAATTCTAAAGGGTTCACGAACTTTCAAGCACCACTGTAAGACTTAATCAAGAAGTGAATGTGGGTGTCTCTGTTATTGTTTTCAAACATCTCCATTTTTGCTCTATCTACACTAAAATGCTACCCTGGAGTTTTCAAAATAAAATGGGGCCAGCAGCATTTCCAAAAGTCTCTGTTTTAGGGGCTCAAAAATTGTGGAGTAATGTGGATGTTAGGTGTAAGCATAGCAAAAGTGAAGCATTTTAAAACTAATATGTACTAATGTGGACATAGTCTTAACCATTGATCCACCACTGCTCAAGTGCTACTAGCTCTAACATTTGTGACCATCTGCTCATTTTACGATGAAATTTACTCCACCACTTTTCAGCCAAAACTGAAAATTCTGCTCATATTACTCAGTGTAATGAAACCATCCAGTTTAATGTATTGGCTCCAGCAGGGATAAATTTTGTAAAATTTTGAATCTTCTATTTCCTTCTTTAACAACATTATTTACAAATTTTAATCTGGACTTGAGATGCAGGAAGAAGGCACTTACCTGTAAGTTGCTCGTGGGAAGACAAATGGAGTACTACCTTTGACATTCAGAATATCATTCAACTAAAAAAAGAGGGGGTAGAAAGGTCTTAGTATTTTCTTAACTTATTATTTTACTGTGTAAAATAATTTTGTGATGGAGAACAATGGCTTACACATACCAGGCTGTTGATGGTGTTTTGGATTAAAGTATATGTTTCGTTCCTCAGCTGCACATCCTTGGAGATGGTCACATTGCTGATTCGGAACGCAAAGCTAATATTGTATGAGTTGTTGCCCATTTCTGAAAGGTAGGTAATGAACAAAATTATATACATTATATTTAATATATTTTAATTACAATTTAGGGATTGATTAATATAAAGGAGACTCACTCTGATAGGTGACATTCTGTATGCTCACAGGCTCATTCAGTTTTTGTGTTGCAAGATCTCGTGCTCTTCTGATCTTTGAGTCCAGGAAAGCATTAGCGGCTTGGAGAACATCAGCCTCACTCGGTACTTTGGCCAAGTTCTTAAAAACTAGACGAATGTATATCACAACATTCCCCAATCTGAAGTAGGAGAAAAGAAATGCTAAAATTAATGAAAAATAAATATAGAATGAGATTGGATTTAAATCAGAATAGTCAGGTCATTAGGTAAATGAGGGCCAATGAAGATTGAAAGATTAGAACAAAATAATAAAATCTTTCATTAAGTATATCTGAATATGCAGACAGTTAACACAAAGTGAAAATGCACTGACTAAAATTCTAACTAGAGAAATTAATATCAAGACACTTACACAGGTTTAAGGTCATTCAGGAAGGCTGCTGGTATTTTGGTGTCTCCATCTTGGAAATAGTACTCCATGTCACCATTAACCTGGTTCTTTGAACTCCTGTTAGGAGTTGAAAAAAGTATAAACATCACAATATAATTTACTTTACAATGAGAGAGTATTTTCCCAAAGGAGAAATGAATACTTATTTGAACTTACGTGAAAGAAAACTTATGGGGTGTGAATGGTTCTGCACCAGGTTTATTTAGAAGTGCATTTTGCTGGAGACAGAAAGATAAATAATTGTTTTAGTGCAAAATATAAAATATTGCAAAATAAAATATACAAAATATACAAAAATATTTGTATAATGATTTTTTTTGCTTACAGATAAAATGGGTTTCAAAGGCATTCAGATGAAGAAAATAGACTTCACATTATATTTTAAATTTCATCTCATCTCATTATCTCTAGCCGCTTTATCCTTCTACAGGGTCGCAGGCAAGCTGGAGCCTATCCCAGCTGACTACGGGTGAAAGGCGGGGTTCACCCTGGACAAGTCGCCAGGTCATCACAGGGCTGACACATAGACACAGACAACCATTCACACTCACATTCACACCTACGCTCAATTTAGAGTCACCAGTTAACCTAACCTGCATGTCTTTGGACTGTGGGGGAAACCGGAGCACCCGGAGGAAACCCACGCGGACACGGGGAGAACATGCAAACTCCACACAGAAAGGCCCTTACCGGCCCCGGGGCTCAAACCCAGGACCTTCTTGCTGTGAGGCGACAGCGCTAACCACTACACCACCGTGCCGCCATATTTTAAATTTGATTTTCAAAATTAATTTTAGGTGTAAATGTTAAGTGGACTTACAGTAAATGTTAATATACCACATGTATAAAGATACAATATGCTGTACTGCAATATATTCTGAACAGAAAAATATGTTTGTAACAGTCACCCCCTGCACTTCTCCTACCGACCACCAACCATATTTATGGAGTGTGTTTGATGTTTGCCATTGTGAAGTCTCTCCACTATCTCTGTTGTGCATTACTAAAGAATGGTTAAGGGTTTCATCATTATTTTGGGCCAAGTGTAATTTGTGTGTGTGTGTGTGTGTGTGTGTGTGTGTGTGTGTGTGTGTGTGTGTGAGTGTTCAGGGCCTCAGAGATTCATAATAACATCTTTCTGTTATGGGAAAGTTTTTGTTGGGGAAAACTGTGAGCCGAGTGTTTCTCATATTCAGAGAGGACAACACCATGTATGATGAAGCTTCTATAATAAAATCTTTCTCTCTCTATGTTTTGTGCCTGCTTGCAGTCTTTATTGAATGGGGAAAAAAAAGCTTACTTCACAATCTTACTTCACAATCTCACAATTACTAGCTATTTCCAGTTCCCTCGGTGCAGTCCCATGTATTTTTTTTTAATGATCTTGCTCTGCTTTTTTGTCTGTATCTGCCTTCTCATGTTTTTACCTTTGCTGATTACCCCACTGCTTAGAATGTTGTTTACTTAGAATGCTTAGATTACTTAGATTACTTATTACTTAGATTACTTATTACTGCTTAGAATGTTAGATTACTTAGAATGTTGTTATGCTCATAGTGATGTACACTCACAGCATTATTGATGATGCTCTTCACATGGTTGTAGGTATCATTCCTGTTGGCAGATTTCTCTGGCATGCTGATGCTACTGATGCTGAATGTGAATGTGACTGCATAAGAGGTGTCTGAAATTTCTGGTGAACAAATCAAAAGTGATTTAGAATAGCTGATAAACTTTGTGGTGATGAGACAGTAATTTGTACATGATGTAATTGTGTTAATGGTAAAGAAAACATACTTTCATAAGTGAAGTTCAACACTTTTACAGAGTCATTGAGATGTAGGAGTCGAGCACTCAGAAGAGTCTGGGTTGTAGTAAGAACCAAACTCTCACTGGGAACAGAAGAGGAGGAACTGAAGACCATCCTGGTCTGAACCACAGCTGAACCAACTCTGAAAAGACCAAGGGTTATAAATTTTCCTAAACAGATTTCAGCCTGAATATTTAATTCTTTATTCATATATAGAAGATACCTACATTACTGCGGGAGTTGTATTTATATTTCTAGTGATTACAAGTGGAGTTGATTCCTCAGTTTTAGCTGCTGGAGTAGGTGTAGGCCCAGTTGTGTCTGCTCTTGTAGACTGTGTAGTTATTGCAGCCTGTGATATGTATACAGTTCCACTGGTCGATTCTGTTATTAGTGTTGTAGTTGATGGTACAGTTGTAGTTGTTGTTTTTCCCTGTCTAGTTGTTGGTTCCTCAATTAGAGTAGGTGAAAATAGAGTAGTTGAAGATGCAGTTGCTTCTGAAATTGTTGGTTCTGTGTTTTTTTTAGCCTGTGTTGTAAATACAGTGGGAGCAGTCAATTCTGTTTTTTGTGTTGTAGTCAATGGTACAGCTGCAGGAGTACTTGATTGCCCTGTAGGTGTTGATTCTTCAACTGTAGTAAATTTTTCAGCTGTTTTAACTGTGGTTGTAGTAGCTTGTGGTGTGGATATGGAGGTAATGGGTAATATTGTTGTTGGGGGTGTAGTTGACAGAACATTTGTAGTGGTGGCTGTTGCCTTTGTAGTTACTCTTTCATTAATCATAGTAGTTGGAGATAGAGTATTGACAGAGGCTGTAGTTTCTGTTGTGGTTGGTGCTGTGGTTGCTGTAGCTTTGGTTGTGTACACAGTAGTAGTGGTCAAATCAGTTGACATTGTAGCTGATGATCCAATTGCTGTACCAGTTGTTGTTTCTGTAGCTGTTGGTTCGTCAAGTTTAGGGCTTTGAGATACAGTATTTGCAGAAGCCATTGTTTCTGTTGTTGGTGCTGTGGTTGCTATAGCTTGTGTTGTGTACATAGTACTCGTGGTCAATTCAGTTGGCATTGAAGTTGAGGATCCACTTGTTGTACCAGTCGTTGCTTCTGTAGCTGTTGCTTCGTCAAGTTTAGGGCTTTGAGATACACTATTTGCAGAGGCTGTTGTTTCTGTTGTTGGTGCTGTGGTTGCTATAGCTTGGTTTGTGAAAACACTACTCATGGTCAATTCAGTTGGCACTGTACTTGATGATCCACTTGCTATTCCAGTTGCTGTTTCAGTAATGGTTGATTCCTCAAGTTTAGAGCTTTGAGACAGAGTATTTGAAGTGCCAGGTGTTTCTGTTGTTGGTGATGTTGTACTTGCTGTAGTTTGTGCTGTGTACACAGTAGAAGTGGTCAATTCAGTTGGGGTTGTAGGTGATGGTACACTTGTACTAGCTGGTAGATTTGATGTTGTTAGTTCCTGAAGTGTCAAAGATGGAGATAGAGTACGATTAGCAGCAGATGTTTCTGCTGTGGTTGGGCTTGTTGTTTCGGCAGCTTGTGTTGTATGCAATGTAGAAGTGGTCAATTCAGTTGGTGATGGAGTTGATCGTACAGTAGATTGACTAGTTATTTCTTCTGTTGTTGTTAGTTCATCCACTGTAGAACTTTGAGATGGAATACTTGTAGCTGCAATTGTTTCGGCTGTTGATGGGCTTGTGGATTCTGCAGCTTGTGGTGTGTACAAAGTAGATGTTGTCAATTCAGTTGGGGTTGTAGGTGATGGAATACTTGAACTTGCTGTTGCTTCTATAGTTGTTATTAACTCAAGTGTAGTACTTTGAGATACAGTATTTGTAGCCACAGTTGTTTCTGCTGTTGATGGTCTTGTGGTTTCTGCAGCTTGTGTTGTGTACAAAGAAGAAGTGGTCAATTCAGTTGGTGTTGTAGGTGATGGTATACTTGTCCTAGTTGTTGATTCTGTAGTTGTTAGAACCTCAAATATAGTACTTTGAGATAGACGACTTGTAGCCACAGTTGTTTCTGCTGTGGTTGGGTTTGTGGTTTCTGCAGCTTGTGTTGTGTACAAAGTAGAGGTGGTCAGTTCAGTTGGTGTTGTAGTTGATGGTACACTTGTACTAGCTGGTGCTTCTGTAGTTGCTAGTAGCTCAAATGTAGTACTTTGAGATTGAGTACTTGTAGCCGCAGTTGTTTCTGCTGTGGTTGGGCTTGTGGTTTCTGCAGCTTGTGTTGTGTGCAATGTAGAAATGGTCATTTCAGTTGGTGTTGTAGATGATAGGTCAGTTGTTTGACGAGTTGTTTCTTCTGTTGTTGTTGGTTCAGACATTGTCGTACTTTGAGAAAGAGGACTTGTAGTCCGTGTTGTTTCTGCTGTTGATGGGCTTGTGGTTTCTGCTGCTTGTGTTGTGTACAAAGTAGAAGGGGCCAATTCAGTTGGTGTTGGAGTTGATAGTACAGTTGTTTGACTTGTTGTTTCTTCTGTTGTTGTTAGTTCATCCACTGTCGTACTTTGAGAGTGAGTACTTGTAGCAGCAGTTGTTTCTGCTGTGGTTGGGCTAGTGGTTTCTGCAGCTTGTGTTGTGTGTAATGTAGAAGTGGCCAATTCAGTTGGTGTTGTAGATGATAGGTCAGTTGTTTGACTCATTGTTACTTCTGTTGTTGTTAGTTCATCCACTGTAGAACTTTGAGAAAGAGGACTTGTAGTCGACGTTGTTTCTGCTGTTCTTGGGTTTGTCGTTACTGCAGCTTGTGTTGTGTACAAAGTAGAAGAGGTCAATTCAGTTGGTGTTGTAGTTGATAGTACAGTTGTTTGACTTGTTCTCTCTTCTGTTGTTATTAGCTCAAATGTAGTACTTTGAGATCGAGTACTTGTAGCCGCAGTTGTTTCTGATGTTGATGTGCTTGTGGTTTCTGCAGCTTGTGTTTTGTACAAAGTAGAAGTGGCCAATTCAGTTGGTGTTGTTGTTGATAGTACAGTTGTTTGACTTGTTGTTTCTTCTGTTGTTGTTAATTCATCCACTGTCGTACTTTGAGAAAGAGGACTTGTAGTCCGTGTTGTTTCTGCTGTTGATGGGCTTGTGGTTTCTGCAGCTTGTGTTGTGTACAAAGTAGAAGTTGCCAATTCACTTGGTGTTGTAGTTGCTAGTACAGTTGTTTGACGAGTTGTTTCTTCTGTTGTTGTTAGTTCATCCACTGTCGTACTCTGAGATTGAGAACTTGTAGCCACAATTGTTTCTGCTGTGGTTGGGCTTGTGGTTTCTGCAGCTTGTGTTGTGTACAAAGTAGAAGTGTCCAATTCAGTTGATGTTGGAGTTGATAGTACAGTTGTTTGACTTGTTGTTTCTTCTGTTGTCGTTAGTTCATACACTGTCGTACTCTGAGATTTAGTACTTGTAGCAGCAGTTGTTTCTGCTGTGGTTGGGCTTGTAGATTCTCCAGCTTGTGTTGTGTGCAATGTAGAAGTGATCATTTCAGTTGGTGTTGTAGTTGATGGTACACTTGTACTAGCTGTTGCTTCTGTAGTTGTTATTAACTCATGTGTAGTACTTTTAGATTGAGTACTTGTAGCCATTGTTGCTTCTGCTGTTGTTGGGATTGTGGTTTCTGCAGCTTGTGTTGTGTACAATGTAGAAATGGCCAATTCAGTTGGTGTTGTAGATGATAGTACAGTTGTTTGACTTGTTGTTTCTTCTATTGTTGTTATTAGCTCAACTGTATTACTTTGAGAGAGAGTACTTGTAGCCGCAGTTGTTTCTGCTGTGGTTGGGCTTGTGGTTTCTGCAGCTTGTGTTGTGTGCAATGTAGAAGTGATCATTTCAGTTGTTGTTGACGATGATAGGTCAGGTGTTTGACTCATTGTTTCTTCTTTTGTTGTTAATTCATCCACTTTCGTACTTTGAGAAAGAGGACTTGTAGTCCGTGTTGTTTCTGCTGTTGATGTGCTTGTGGTTTCTGCAGCTTGTGTTGTGTACAAAGTAGAAGTGGTCAGTTCAGTTGGTGTTGTATTTGATGGTATACTTGTACTAGCTGTTGCTTCTATTGTTGTTAGTAGCTCATCTGTAGTACTTTGAGAGAGAGTACTTGTAGCCACAGTTGTTTCTGCTGTGGTTGGGCTTGTGGTTTCTGCAGCTTGTTTTGTGTACAAAGTAGAAGTTGCCAATTCACTTGGTGTTGTAGTTGATAGTACAGTTGTTTGACTTGTTGTTTCTTCTGTTGTTGTTAGTTCATCCACTGTCATACTTTGAGATTGAGTAATTGTTGCAGCAGTTGTTTCTGCTGTGGTTGGGCTTGTGGTTTCTGCAGCTTGTGTTGTGTGCAATGTAGAAGTGGCCAATTCGGGTGGTGTTGTAGATGATAGTACAGTTGTTTGGCTTGTTCTTTCTTCTGTTGTTGTTATTAGATGAAGTGTAGTACTTTGAGATCGACTACTTGGAGCCACAGTTGTTTCTGCTGTGGTTGGGCTTGTGGTTTCTGCAGCTTGTGTTGTGTGCAAAGTAGAAGTGGTCATTTCAGTTGTTGTTGAAGATGATAGGTCAGCTGTTTGACTCATTGTTTCTTCTTTTGTTGTTAATTCATCCACTGTCGTACTTTGAGAAAGAGGACTTGTAGTCCGTAATGTTTCTGCTGTTGATGGGCTTGTGGATTCTGCAGCTTGTGTTGTGTACAAAGTAGAAGTGGCCAATTCAGTTGGTGTTGGAGTTGATAGTACAGTTGTTTGACTTGTTGTTTCTTCTGTTGTTGTTAGTTCATCCACTGTCGTACTTTGAGATTGAGTACTTGTAGCAGCAGTTGTTTCTGCTGTGGTTGGGCTTGTGGTTTCTGCAGCTTGTGTTATGTGCAATGTAGAAGTGGCCAATTCAGTTGGTG
Source organism: Neoarius graeffei (assembly GCF_027579695.1). Taxonomy (NCBI): domain Eukaryota; kingdom Metazoa; phylum Chordata; class Actinopteri; order Siluriformes; family Ariidae; genus Neoarius; species Neoarius graeffei. The sequence goes on along the minus strand of NC_083575.1, from coordinate 100,636,721 downwards.
TTGTAGATGATAGTACAGTTGTTTGATTTGTTCTTTCTTCTGTTGTTGTTATTAGGTCAACTGTAGTACTTTGAGATCGATTACTTGTAGCCACAGTTGTTTCTGCTGTGGTTGGGGTTGTGGTTTCAGCAGCTTGTGTTGTGTACAAAGTAGAAGTTGCCAATTCAGTGGGTGTTGTATTTGATGGTACACTTGTACTAGCTGTTGCTTCTGTTGTTGTTAGTAGATCATCTGTAGCACTTTGAGAGAGAGTACTTGTAGCCCCAGTTGTTTCTGCTGTGGTTGGACTTGTCGTTTCTGCAGCTTGTGTTGTGTACAAAGTAGAAGTTGCCAATTCACTTGGTGTTGTAGTTGATCGTACAGTTGTTTGACTTGTTGTTTCTTCTGTTGTTGTTAGTTCATCCACTGGCGTACTCTGAGATTGAGTAATTGTAGCCACAGTTGTTTCTGCTGTGGTTGGGCTTGTGGTTTCTGCAGAATGTGTTGTGTACAAAGTAGAAGTGGCCAATTCAGTTGGTGTTGGAGTTGATAGTACAGTTGTTTGACTTGTTGTTTCTTCTGTTGTCGTTAGTTCATGCACTGTCGTACATTGAGATTGAGTACTTGTAGCAGCAGTTGTTTCTGCTGTGGTTGGGCTTGTAGTTTCTGCAGCTTGTGTTGTGTGCAATGTAGAAGTGGTTATTTCAGTTGGTGTTGTAGTTGATGGTACACTTGTACTAGCTGTTGCTTCTGTAGTTGTTATTAACTCATGTGTAGTACTTTTAGATTGAGTACTTGTAGCCATTGTTGCTTCTGCTGTTGATGGTCTTGTGGTTTCTGCAGCATGTGTTGTGTGCAATGTAGAAATGGTCATTTCAGTTGGTTTTGTAGATGATAGGTAAGTTGTTTGACGAGTTGTTTCTTCTGTTGTTGTTGGTTCAGTCATTGTCGTACTTTGAGAAAGAGGACTTGTAGTCCGTGTTGTTTCTGCTGTTGATGGGCTTGTGGTTTCTGCTGCTTGTGTTGTGTACAAAGTAGAAGTGATCAATTCAGTTGGTGTTGTAGTTGATGGTACACTTGTACTAGATGTTGATTCTGTAGTTGTTAGTAGCTCAACTGTAGTACTTTGAGAAAGAGTACTTGTAGCCGCAGTTGTTTCTGCTGTGGTTGGGCTTGTGGTTTCTGCAGCTTGTGTTGTGTACAAAGTAGAAGGGGCCAATTCAGTTGGTGTTGGAGTTGATAGTACAGTTGTTTGACTTGTTGTTTCTTCTGTTGTTGTTAGTTCATCCACTGTCGTACTCTGAGATCGAGTACTTGTAGCAGCAGTTGTTTCTGCTGTGGTTGGGCTTGTGGTTTCTGCAGCTTGTGTCGTGTGCAATGTAGAAGTGATCATTTCAGTTGTTGTTGACGATGATAGGTCAGGTGTTTGACTCATTGTTTCTTCTTTTGTTGTTAATTCATCCACTTTCGTACTTTGAGAAAGAGGACTTGTAGTCCGTGTTGTTTCTGCTGTTGATGTGCTTGTGGTTTCTGCAGCTTTTGTTGTGTACAAAGTAGAAGTGGTCAGTTCAGTTGGTGTTGTATTTGATGGTATACTTGTACTAGCTGTTGCTTCTATTGTTGTTAGTAGCTCATCTGTAGTACTTTGAGAGAGAGTACTTGTAGCCACAGTTGTTTCTGCTGTGGTTGGGCTTGTGGTTTCTGCAGCTTGTTTTGTGTACAAAGTAGAAGTTGCCAATTCACTTGGTGTTGTAGTTGATAGTACAGTTGTTTGACTTGTTGTTTCTTCTGTTGTTGTTAGTTCATCCACTGTCATACTTTGAGATTGAGTAATTGTTGCAGCAGTTGTTTCTGCTGTGGTTGGGCTTGTGGTTTCTGCAGCTTGTGTTGTGTGCAATGTAGAAGTGGCCATTTCAGTTGGTGTTGTAGATGATAGTACAGTTGTTTGGCTTGTTCTTTCTTCTGTTGTTGTTATTAGATGAAGTGTAGTACTTTGAGATCGACTACTTGGAGCCACAGTTGTTTCTGCTGTGGTTGGGATTGTGGTTTCTGCAGCTTGTGTTGTGTGCAAAGTAGAAGTGGTCATTTCAGTTGTTGTTGAAGATGATAGGTCAGCTGTTTGACTCATTGTTTCTTCTTTTGTTGTTAATTCATCCACTGTCGTACTTTGAGAAAGAGGACTTGTCGTCCGTAATGTTTCTGCTGTTGATGGGCTTGTGGATTCTGCAGCTTGTGTTGTGTACAAAGTAGAAGTGGCCAATTCAGTTGGTGTTGGAGTTGATAGTACAGTTGTTTGACTTGTTGTTTCTTCTGTTGTTGTTAGTTCATCCACTGTCGTACTTTGAGATTGAGTACTTGTAGCAGCAGTTGTTTCTGCTGTGGTTGGGCTTGTGGTTTCTGCAGCTTGTGTTGTGTGCAATGTAGAAGTGGCCAATTCAGTTGGTGTTGTAGATGATAGTACAGTTGTTTGATTTGTTCTTTCTTCTGTTGTTGTTATTAGGTCAACTGTAGTACTTTGAGATCGATTACTTGTAGCCACAGTTGTTTCTGCTGTGGTTGGGGTTGTGGTTTCAGCAGCTTGTGTTGTGTACAAAGTAGAAGTTGCCAATTCAGTGGGTGTTGTATTTGATGGTACACTTGTACTAGCTGTTGCTTCTGTTGTTGTTAGTAGATCATCTGTAGCACTTTGAGAGAGAGAACTTGTAGCCCCAGTTGTTTCTGCTGTGGTTGGACTTGTCGTTTCTGCAGCTTGTGTTGTGTACAAAGTAGAAGTTGCCAATTCACTTGGTGTTGTAGTTGATCGTACAGTTGTTTGACTTGTTGTTTCTTCTGTTGTTGTTAGTTCATCCACTGTCGTACTCTGAGATTGAGTAATTGTAGCAGCAGTTGTTTCTGCTGTGGTTGGGCTTGTAGTTTCTGCAGCTTGTGTTGTGTGCAATGTAGAAGTGGTTATTTCAGTTGGTGTTGTAGTTGATGGTACACTTGTACTAGCTGTTGCTTCTGTTGTTGTTAGTAGATCATCTGTAGCACTTTGAGAGAGAGAACTTGTAGCCCCAGTTGTTTCTGCTGTGGTTGGGCTTGTGGTTTCTGCAGAATGTGTTGTGTACAAAGTAGAAGTTGCCAATTCACTTGGTGTTGTAGTTGATAGTACAGTTGTTTGACTTGTTGTTTCTTCTGTTGTCGTTAGTTCATGCACTGTCGTACATTGAGATTGAGTACTTGTAGCAGCAGTTGTTTCTGCTGTGGTTGGGCTTGTAGTTTCTGCAGCTTTTGTTGTGTGCAATGTAGAAGTGGTTATTTCAGTTGGTGTTGTAGTTGATGGTACACTTGTACTAGCTGTTGCTTCTGTAGTTGTTATTAACTCATGTGTAGTACTTTTAGATTGAGTACTTGTAGCCATTGTTGCTTCTGCTGTTGATGGTCTTGTGGTTTCTGCAGCATGTGTTGTGTGCAATGTAGAAATGGTCATTTCAGTTGGTTTTGTAGATGATAGGTAAGTTGTTTGACGAGTTGTTTCTTCTGTTGTTGTTGGTTCAGTCATTGTCGTACTTTGAGAAAGAGGACTTGTAGTCCGTGTTGTTTCTGCTGTTGATGGGCTTGTGGTTTCTGCTGCTTGTGTTGTGTACAAAGTAGAAGTGATCAATTCAGTTGGTGTTGTAGTTGATGGTACACTTGTACTAGATGTTGATTCTGTAGTTGTTAGTAGCTCAACTGTAGTACTTTGAGAAAGAGTACTTGTAGCCGCAGTTGTTTCTGCTGTGGTGGGGCTTGTGGTTTGTGCAGCTTGTGTTGTGTACAAAGTAGAAGGGGCCAATTCAGTTGGTGTTGGAGTTGATAGTACAGTTGTTTGACTTGTTGTTTCTTCTGTTGTTGTTAGTTCATCCACTGTCGTACTCTGAGATCGAGTACTTGTAGCAGCAGTTGTTTCTGCTGTGGTTGGGCTAGTGGTTTCTGCAGCTTGTGTCGTGTGCAATGTAGAAGTGGCCAATTCAGTTGGTGTTGTAGATGATAGGTCAGTTGTTTGACTCATTGTTACTTCTGTTGTTGTTAGTTCATCCACTGTAGAACTTTGAGAAAGAGGACTTGTAGTCGACGTTGTTTCTGCTGTTCTTGGGTTTGTCGTTACTGCAGCTTGTGTTGTGAACAATGTAGAAGAGGTCAATTCAGTTGGTGTTGTAGTTGATAGTACAGTTGTTTGACTTGTTCTCTCTTCTGTTGTTATTAGCTCAAATGTAGTACTTTGAGATCGAGTACTTGTAGCCGCAGTTGTTTCTGATGTTGATGGGCTTGTGGTTTCTGCAGCTTGTGTTATGTACAAAGTAGAAGTGGCCAATTCAGTTGGTGTTGTTGTTGATAGTACAGTTGTTTGACTTGTTGTTTCTTCTGTTGTTGTTAATTCATCCACTGTCGTACTTTGAGAAAGAGGACTTGTAGTCCGTGTTGTTTCTGCTGTTGATGGGCTTGTGGTTTCTGCAGCTTGTGTTGTGTACAAAGTAGAAGTTGCCAATTCACTTGGTGTTGTAGTTGCTAGTACAGTTGTTTGACTTGTTGGTTCTTCTGTTGTCGTTAGTTCATCCACTGTCATACTTTGAGATTTAGTACTTGTAGCAGCAGTTGTTTCTGCTGTGGTTGGGCTTGTAGTTTCTGCAGCTTGTGTTGTGTGCAATGTAGAAGTGATTATTTCAGTTGGTGTTGTAGTTGATGGTACACTTGTACTAGCTGTTGCTTCTGTAGTTGTTATTAACTCATGTGTAGTACTTTTAGATTGAGTACTTGTAGCCATTGTTGCTTCTGCTGTTGATGGGCTTGTGGTTTCTGCAGCTTGTGTTGTGTACACAGTAGAAGTGGTCAATTCAGTTGGTGTTGTAGATGATAGTACAGTTGTTTGACTTGTTGTTTCTTCTATTGTTGTTATTAGCTCAACTGTATTACTTTGAGACAGAGTACTTGTAGCCGCAGTTGTTTCTGCTGTGGTTGGGCTTGTGGTTTCTGCAGCTTGTGTTGTGTGCAATGTAGAAGTGATCATTTCAGTTGTTGACGATGATAGGTCAGTTGTTTGGCTCATTGTTTCTTGTTTTGTTGGTAATTCATCCACTTTCGTACTTTGAGAAAGAGGACTTGTAGTCCGTGTTGTTTCTGCTGTTGATGTGCTTGTGGTTTCTGCAGCTTTTGTTGTGTACAAAGTAGAAGTGGTCAGTTCAGTTGGTGTTGTATTTGATTGTATACTTGTACTAGCTGTTGCTTCTGTAGTTGTTAGTAGCTCAACTGTAGAACTTTGAGAGAGAGTACTTGTAGCCACAGTTGTTTCTGCTGTGGTTGGGCTTGTGGTTTCTGCAGCTTGTTTTGTGTGCAAAGTAGAAGTTGCCAATTCACTTGGTGTTGTAGTTGATAGTACAGTTGTTTGACTTGTTGTTTCTTCTGTTGTTGTTAGTTCATCCACTGTCGTACTCTGAGATTGAGTACTTGTAGCCACAGTTGTTTCTGCTGTGGTGGGGCTTGTGGTTTCTGCAGCTTGTTTTGTGTACAAACTAGAAGTTGCCAATTCACTTGGTGTTGTAGTTGCTAGTACAGTTGTTTGACGAGATCTTTCTTCTGTTGTTGTTAGTTCATCCACTGTCGTACTCTGAGATTGAGTACTTGTAGCCACAGTTGTTTCTGCTGTGGTTGGGCTTGTGGTTTCTACAGAATGTGTTGTGTACAAAGTAGAAGTGGCCAATTCAGTTGGTGTTGGAGTTGATAGTACAGTTGTTTGACTTGTTGTTTCTTCTGTTTTCATTAGATCATCCACTTTCGTACTTTGAGATTGAGTACTTGTAGCAGCAGTTGTTTCTGCTGTGGTTGGGCTTGTAGTTTCTGCAGCTTGTGTTGTGTGCAATGTAGAAGTGGTTATTTCAGTTGGTGTTGTTGTTGATGGTACACTTGTACTAGCTGTTGCTTCTGTAGTTGATATTAACTCATGTGTAGTACTTTTAGATAGAGTACTTGTAGCCATTGTTGCTTCTGCTGTTGATGGGCTTGTGGTTTCTGCAGCTTGTGTTGTGTACAAAGAAGTTTTCAATTCAGTTGGTGTTGTAGATGATAGGTCAGTTGTTGGACGAGTTGTTTCTTCTGTTGTTGTTAGTTCATCCATTGTCGTACTTTGAGAAAGAGTACTTGTAAACCATGTTGTTTCTGCTGTTGATGTGCTTGTGGTTTCTGCTGCTTCTGTTGTGTACAAAGTAGAAGTTTTCAATTCAGTTGGTGTTGTATTTGATGGTACACTTGTACTAGCTGTTGCTCCTGTAGTTGTTAGTAGCTGAACGATAGTACTTTGAGATCGAGTACTTGTAGCCGCAGTTGTTTCTGCTGTGGTTGGGCTTGTGGTTTCTGCAGCTTGTGTTGTGTGCAATGTAGAAGTGTTCATTTCAGTTGGTGTTGTAGATGATAGGTCAGATGTTTGACGAGTTGTTTCTTCTGTTGTTGTTAGTTCATCCATTGTCGTACTTTGAGAAAGAGTACTCTTAAACCATGTTGTTTCTGCTGTTGATGTGCTTGTGGTTTCTGCTGCTTCTTTTGTGTACAAAATAGAAGTGGTCATTTCAGTTGGTGTTGTATTTAATGGTATACTTGTACTAGCTGTTGATTCTGTAGTTGTTCGTAGCTCACCTGTAGTACTTTGAGATCGAGTACTTGTAGCCGCAGTTGTTTCTGCTGTTGATGAGCTTGTGGTTTCTGCAGCTTGTGTTGTGTACAAAGTAGACGTGGCCAATTCAGTTGGTGTTGGAGTTGATAGTACAGTTGTTTGACTTGTTGTTTCTTCTGTTGTTGTTAGTTCATCCACTGTCGTACATTGAGATCGAGTACTTGTAGCAGCAGTTGTTTCTGCTGTTGTTGGGCTAGTGGTTTCTGCAGCTTGTGTTGTGTGCAATGTAGAAGTGGCCAATTCAGTTGGTGTTGTGGATGATAGGTCAGTTGTTTGAGTCATTGTAACTTCTGTTGTTGTTAGTTCATCCAGTATAGTACTTTGAGAAAGAGGACTTGTAGTCTGTGTTGTTTCTGCTGTTGATGTGCTTGTGGTTTCTGCAGCTTGACTTGTGTACAAAGTAGAAGTGGTCAATTCAATTGGTGTTGTAGTTGATCGTACAGTTGTTTGACTTGTTGTTTGTTCTGTTGTTGTTATTAGCTCAACTGTATTACTTTGAGAGAGAGTACTTGTAGCCGCAGTTGTTTCTGCTGTGGTTGGGCTTGTGGTTTCTGCAGCTTGTGTTGTGTGCAATGTAGAAGTGGCCAAATCAGTTGGTGTTGTAGATGATAGTACAGTTGTTTGGCTTGTTCTTTCTTCTAATGTTGTTATTAGATGAAGTGTAGTACTTTGAGGTCGACTACTTATAGCCACAGTTGTTTCTGCTGTGGTTGGGCTTGTGGTTTCTGCAGCTTGTGTTGTGTGCAATGTAGAAGTGGTCATTTCAGTTGTTGTTGAAGATGATATGTCAGCTGTTTGACTCATTGTTTCTTCTTTTGTTGTTAATTCATCCACTGTCGTACTTTGAGAAAGAGGACTTGTAGTCCGTAATGTTTCTGCTGTTGATGGGCTTGTGGATTCTGCAGCTTGTGTTGTGTACAAAGTAGAAGTGGCCAATTCAGTTGGTGTTGGAGTTGATAGTACAGTTGTTTGACTTGTTGTTTCCTCTGTTGTTGTTAGTTCATCCACTGTCGTACTTTGAGAAAGAGGACTTGTAGTCCGTGTTGTTTCTGCTGTTGATGTGCTTGTGGTTTCTGCAGCTTGTGTTGTGTACAAAGTAGAAGTGGTCAGTTCAGTTGGTGTTGTATTTGATGGTACACTTGTACTAGCTGTTGCTTCTGTTGTTGTTAGTAGATCATCTGTAGTACTTTGAGAGAGAGTACTTGTAGCCCCAGTTGTTTCTTCTGTGGTTGGACTTGTGGTTTCTGCAGCTTGTGTTGTGTACAAAGTAGAAGTTGCCAATTCACTTGGTGTTGTAGTAGATAGTACAGTTGTTTGACTTGTTGTTTCTTCTGTTGTTGTTAGTTCATCCACTGTCGTACTCTGAGATTGAGTAATTGTAGCCACAGTTGTTTCTGCTGTGGTTGGGCTTGTGGTTTCTGCAGAATGTGTTGTGTACAAACTAGAAGTGGCCAATTCAGTTGGTGTTGGAGTTGATAGTACAGTTGTTTGACTTGTTGTTTCTTCTGTTGTCGTTAGTTCATGCACTGTCGTACTTTGAGATTGAGTACTTGTAGCAGCAGTTGTTTCTGCTGTAGTTGGGCTTGTAGTTTCTGCAGCTTGTGTTGTGTGCAATGTAGAAGTGGTTATTTCAGTTGGTGTTGTAGTTGATGGTACACTTGTACTAGCTGTTGCTTCTGTAGTTGTTATTAACTCATGTGTAGTACTTTTAGATTGAGTACTTGTAGCCATTGTTGCTTCTGCTGTTGATGGTCTTGTGGTTTCTGCAGCTTGTGTTGTGTGCAATGTAGAAATGGTCATTTCAGTTGGTTTTGTAGATGATAGGTAAGTTGTTTGACGAGTTGTTTCTTCTGTTGTTGTTGGTTCAGTCATTGTCGTACTTTGAGAAAGAGGACTTGTAGTCCGTGTTGTTTCTGCTGTTGATGGGCTTGTGGTTTCTGCTGCTTGTGTTGTGTACAAAGTAGAAGTGATCAATTCAGTTGGTGTTGTAGTTGATGGTACACTTGTACTAGATGTTGATTCTGTAGTTGTTAGTAGCTCAACTGTAGTACTTTGAGATCGAGTACTTGTAGCCGCAGTTGTTTCTGCTGTGGTTGGGCTTGTAGTTTCTGCAGCTTGTGTTGTGTACAAAGTAGAAGGGGCCAATTCAGTTGGTGTTGGAGTTGATAGTACAGTTGTTTGACTTGTTGTTTCTTCTGTTGTTGTTAGTTCATCCACTGTCATACTTTGAGATCGAGTACTTGTAGCAGCAGTTGTTTCTGCTGTGGTTGGGCTAGTGGTTTCTGCAGCTTGTGTCGTGTGCAATGTAGAAGTGGCCAATTCAGTTGGTGTTGTAGATGATAGGTCAGTTGTTTGACTCATTGTTACTTCTGTTGTTGTTAGTTCATCCACTGTAGAACTTTGAGAAAGAGGACTTGTAGTCGACGTTGTTTCTGCTGTTCTTGGGTTTGTCGTTACTGCAGCTTGTGTTGTGAACAATGTAGAAGAGGTCAATTCAGTTGGTGTTGTAGTTGATAGTACAGTTGTTTGACTTGTTCTCTCTTCTGTTGTTATTAGCTCAAATGTAGTACTTTGAGATCGAGTACTTGTAGCCGCAGTTGTTTCTGATGTTGATGGGCTTGTGGTTTCTGCAGCTTGTGTTGTGTACAAAGTAGAAGTTGCCAATTCACTTGGTGTTGTAGTTGCTAGTACAGTTGTTTGACTTGTTGTTTCTTCTGTTGTCGTTAGTTCATCCACTGTCATACTTTGAGATTTAGTACTTGTAGCAGCAGTTGTTTCTGCTGTGGTTGGGCTTGTAGTTTCTGCAGCTTGTGTTGTGTGCAATGTAGAAGTGATTATTTCAGTTGGTGTTGTAGTTGATGCTACACTTGTACTAGCTGTTGCTTCTGTAGTTGTTATTAACTCATGTGTAGTACTTTTAGATTGAGTACTTGTAGCCATTGTTGCTTCTGCTGTTGATGGGCTTGTGGTTTCTGCAGCTTGTGTTGTGTACACAGTAGAAGTGGTCAATTCAGTTGGTGTTGTAGATGATAGTACAGTTGTTTGACTTGTTGTTTCTTCTATTGTTGTTATTAGCTCAACTGTATTACTTTGAGACAGAGTACTTGTAGCCGCAGTTGTTTCTGCTGTGGTTGGGCTTGTGGTTTCTGCAGCTTGTGTTGTGTGCAATGTAGAAGTGATCATTTCAGTTGTTGACGATGATAGGTCAGTTGTTTGACTCATTGTTTCTTCTTTTGTTGGTAATTCATCCACTTTCGTACTTTGAGAAAGAGGACTTGTTGTATTTAATGGTATACTTGTACTAGCTGTTGATTCTGTAGTTGTTCGTAGCTCACCTGTAGTACTTTGAGATCGAGTACTTGTAGCCGCAGTTGTTTCTGCTGTTGATGAGCTTGTGGTTTCTGCAGCTTGTGTTGTGTACAAAGTAGACGTGGCCAATTCAGTTGGTGTTGGAGTTGATAGTACAGTTGTTTGACTTGTTGTTTCTTCTGTTGTTGTTAGTTCATCCACTGTCGTACTTTGAGATCGAGTACTTGTAGCAGCAGTTGTTTCTGCTGTTGTTGGGCTAGTGGTTTCTGCAGCTTGTGTTGTGTGCAATGTAGAAGTGGCCAATTCAGTTGGTGTTGTGGATGATAGGTCAGTTGTTTGAGTCATTGTAACTTCTGTTGTTGTTAGTTCATCCAGAATAGTACTTTGAGAAAGAGGACTTGTAGTCTGTGTTGTTTCTGCTGTTGATGTGCTTGTGGTTTCTGCAGCTTGACTTGTGTACAAAGTAGAAGTGGTCAATTCAATTGGTGTTGTAGTTGATCGTACAGTTGTTTGACTTGTTGTTTGTTCTGTTGTTGTTATTAGCTCAACTGTATTTCTCTGAGAGAGAGTACTTGTAGCCGCAGTTGTTTCTGCTGTGGTTGGGCTTGTGGTTTCTGCAGCTTGTCTTGTGTCCAATGTAGAAGTGGTCATTTCAGTTGTTGTTGACGATGATACGTCATTTGTTTGACTCATTGTTTCTTCTTTTGTTGTTAATTCATCCACTGTCGTACTTTGAGAAAGAGTACTTGTAGCCGCAGTTGTTTCTGCTGTGGTTGGGCTTGTGGTTTCTGCAGCTTGTGTTGAGTACAAAGTAGAAGGGGCCAATTCAGTTGGTGTTGGAGTTGATAGTACAGTTGTTTGATTTGTTGTTTCATCTGTTGTTGTTAGCTCATCCACTGTCATACTTTGAGAATTAGTACTTGTTGCAGCAGTTGTTTCTGCTGTGGTTGGGCTTGTGGTTTCTGCAGCTTGTATTGTGTGCAATGTAGAAGTGGCCAAATCAGTTGGTGTTGTAGATGATAGTACAGTTGTTTGGCTTGTTCTTTCTTCTGATGTTGTTATTAGATGAAGTGTAGTACTTTGAGGTCGACTACTTATAGCCACAGTTGTTTCTGCTGTGGTTGGGCTTGTGGTTTCTGCAGCTTGTGTTGTGTGCAATGTAGAAGTGGTCATTTCAGTTGTTGTTGAAGATGATAGGTCAGCTGTTTGACTCATTGTTTCTTCTTTTGTTGTTAATTCATCCACTGTCGTACTTTGAGAAAGAGGACTTGTAGTCGGTAATGTTTCTGCTGTTGATGGGCTTGTGGATTCTGCAGCTTGTGTTGTGTACAAAGTAGAAGTGGCCAATTCAGTTGGTGTTGGAGTTGATAGTACAGTTGTTTGACTTGTTGTTTCCTCTGTTGTTGTTAGTTCATCCACTGTCGTACTTTGAGATTGAGTACTTGAAGCATTTGTTTCTGCTGTGGTTGGGCTTGTGGTTTCTGCAGCTTGTGTTGTGTGCAATGTAGAAGTGGCCAATTCAGTTGGTGTTGTAGATGATAGGTCAGTTGTTTGACTCATTGTTACTTCTGTTGTTGTTAGTTCATCCACTGTCGTACTTTGAGAAAGAGGACTTGTAGTCCGTGTTGTTTCTGCTGTTGATGTGCTTGTGGTTTCTGCAGCTTGTGTTGTGTACAAAGTAGAAGTGGTCAGTTCAGTTGGTGTTGTATTTGATGGTACACTTGTACTAGCTGTTGCTTCTGTTGTTGTTAGTAGATCATCTGTAGTACTTTGAGAGAGAGTACTTGTAGCCCCAGTTGTTTCTTCTGTGGTTGGACTTGTGGTTTCTGCAGCTTGTGTTGTGTACAAAGTAGAAGTTGCCAATTCACTTGGTGTTGTAGTAGATAGTACAGTTGTTTGACTTGTTGTTTCTTCTGTTGTTGTTAGTTCATCCACTGTCGTACTCTGAGATTGAGTAATTGTAGCCACAGTTGTTTCTGCTGTGGTTGGGCTTGTGGTTTCTGCAGAATGTGTTGTGTACAAAGTAGAAGTGGCCAATTCAGTTTGTGTTGGAGTTGATAGTACAGTTGTTTGACTTGTTGTTTCTTCTGTTGTCATTAGTTCATGCACTGTCGTACTTTGAGATTGAGTACTTGTAGCAGCAGTTGTTTCTGCTGTGGTTGGGCTTGTAGTTTCTGCAGCTTGTGTTGTGTGCAATGTAGAAGTGGTTATTTCAGTTGGTGTTGTAGTTGATGGTACACTTGTACTAGCTGTTGCTTCTGTAGTTGTTATTAACTCATGTGTAGTACTTTTAGATTGAGTACTTGTAGCCATTGTTGCTTCTGCTGTTGATGGTCTTGTGGTTTCTGCAGCTTGTGTTGTGTGCAATGTAGAAATGGTCATTTCAGTTGGTTTTGTAGATGATAGGTAAGTTGTTTGACGAGTTGTTTCTTCTGTTGTTGTTGGTTCAGTCATTGTCGTACTTTGAGAAAGAGGACTTGTAGTCCGTGTTGTTTCTGCTGTTGATGGGCTTGTGGTTTCTGCTGCTTGTGTTGTGTACAAAGTAGAAGTGATCAATTCAGTTGGTGTTGTAGTTGATGGTACACTTGTACTAGATGTTGATTCTGTAGTTGTTAGTAGCTCAACTGTAGTACTTTGAGAAAGAGTACTTGTAGCCGCAGTTGTTTCTGCTGTGGTTGGGCTTGTGGTTTCTGCAGCTTGTGTTGTGTACAAAGTAGAAGGGGCCAATTCAGTTGGTGTTGGAGTTGAAAGTACAGTTGTTTGACTTGTTGTTTCTTCTGTTGTTGTTAGTTCATCCACTGTCATACTTTGAGATCGAGTACTTGTAGCAGCAGTTTTTTCTGCTGTGGTTGGGCTAGTGGTTTCTGCAGCTTGTGTCGTGTGCAATGTAGAAGTGGCCAATTCAGTTGGTGTTGTAGATGATAGGTCAGTTGTTTGACTCATTGTTACTTCTGTTGTTGTTAGTTCATCCACTGTAGAACTTTGAGAAAGAGGACTTGTAGTCGACGTTGTTTCTGCTGTTCTTGGGTTTGTCGTTACTGCAGCTTGTGTTGTGAACAATGTAGAAGAGGTCAATTCAGTTGGTGTTGTAGTTGATAGTACAGTTGTTTGACTTGTTCTCTCTTCTGTTGTTATTAGCTCAAATGTAGTACTTTGAGATCGAGTACTTGTAGCCGCAGTTGTTTCTGATGTTGATGGGCTTGTGGTTTCTGCAGCTTGTGTTATGTACAAAGTAGAAGTGGCCAATTCAGTTGGTGTTGTTGTTGATAGTACAGTTGTTTGACTTGTTGTTTCTTCTGTTGTTGTTAATTCATCCACTGTCGTTCTTTGAGAAAGAGGACTTGTAGTCCGTGTTGTTTCTGCTGTTGAAGGGCTTGTGGTTTCTGCATCTTGTGTTGTGTACAAAGTAGAAGTTGCCAATTCACTTGGTGTTGTAGTTGCTAGTACAGTTGTTTGACTTGTTGTTTCTTCTGTTGTCGTTAGTTCATCCACTGTCATACTTTGAGATTTAGTACTTGTAGCAGCAGTTGTTTCTGCTGTGGTTGGGCTTGTAGTTTCTGCAGCTTGTGTTGTGTGCAATGTAGAAGTGATTATTTCAGTTGGTGTTGTAGTTGATGCTACACTTGTACTAGCTGTTGCTTCTGTAGTTGTTATTAACTCATGTGTAGTACTTTTAGATTGAGTACTTGTAGCCATTGTTGCTTCTGCTGTTGAAGGGCTTGTGGTTTCTGCAGCTTGTGTTGTGTACACAGTAGAAGTGGTCAATTCAGTTGGTGTTGTAGATGATAGTACAGTTGTTTGACTTGTTGTTTCTTCTATTGTTGTTATTAGCTCAACTGTATTACTTTGAGACAGAGTACTTGTAGCCGCAGTTGTTTCTGCTGTGGTTGGGCTTGTGGATTCTGCAGCTTGTGTTGTGTGCAATGTAGAAGTGATCATTTCAGTTTTTGACGATGATAGGTCAGTTGTTTGACTCATTGTTTCTTCTTTTGTTGGTAATTCATCCACTTTCGTACTTTGAGAAAGAGGACTTGTAGTCTGTGTTGTTTCTGCTGTTGATGTGCTTGTGGTTTCTGCAGCTTTTGTTGTGTACAAAGTAGAAGTGGTCAGTTCAGTTGGTGTTGTATTTGATGGTATACTTGTACTAGCTGTTGCTTCTGTAGTTGTTAGTAGCTCAACTGTAGTACTTTTAGAGAGAGTACTTGTAGCCACAGTTGTTTCTGCTGTGGTTGGGCTTGTGGTTTCTGCAGCTTGTTTTGTGTGCAAAGTAGAAGTTGCCAATTCACTTGGTGTTGTAGTTGATAGTACAGTTGTTTGACTTGTTGTTTCTTCTGTTGTTTTCAGTTCATCCACTGTCGTACTCTGAGATTGAGTACTTGTAGCCACAGTTGTTTCTGCTGTGGTTGGGCTTGTGGTTTCTGCAGCTTGTTTTGTGTACAAACTAGAAGTTGCCAATTCAATTGGTGTTGTAGTTGCTAGTACAGTTGTTTGACGAGATGTTTCTTCTGTTGTTGTTAGTTCATCCACTGTCGTACTCTGAGATTGAGTACTTGTAGCCACAGTTGTTTCTGCTGTGGTTGGGCTTGTGGTTTCTACAGAATGTGTTGTGTACAAAGGAGAAGTGGCCAATTCAGTTGGTGTTGTATTTAATGGTATACTTGTACTAGCTGTTGATTCTGTAGTTGTTCGTAGCTCACCTGTAGTACTTTGAGATCGAGTACTTGTAGCCGCAGTTGTTTCTGCTGTTGATGAGCTTGTGGTTTCTGCAGCTTGTGTTGTGTACAAAGTAGACGTGGCCAATTCAGTTGGTGTTGCAGTTGATAGTACAGTTGTTTGACTTGTTGTTTCTTCTGTTGTTGTTAGTTCATCCACTGTCGTACTTTGAGATCGAGTACTTGTAGCAGCAGTTGTTTCTGCTGTTGTTGGGCTAGTTGTTTCTGCAGCTTGTGTTGTGTGCAATGTAGAAGTGGTTATTTCAGTTGGTGTTGTAGTTGATGGTACACTTGTACTAGCTGTTGCTTCTGTAGTTGTTATTAACTCATGTGTAGTACTTTTAGATAGAGTACTTGTAGCCATTGTTGCTTCTGCTGTTGATGGGCTTGTGCTTTCTGCAGCTTGTGTTGTGTACAAAGAAGTTTTCAATTCAGTTGGTGTTGTAGATGATAGGTCAGTTGTTGGACGAATTGTTTCTTCTGTTGTTGTTAGTTCATCCATTGTCGTACTTTGAGAAAGAGGACTTGTAAACCGTGTTGTTTCTGCTGTTGATGTGCTTGTGGTTTCTGCTGCTTCTGTTGTGTACATAGTAGAAGTTTTCAATTCAATTGGTGTTGTATTTGATGGTACACTTGTACTAGCTGTTGCTCCTGTAGTTGTTAGTAGCTGAACGATAGTACTTTGAGATTGAGTACTTGTAGCCGCAGTTGTTTCTGCTGTGGTTGGGCTTGTGGTTTCTGCAGCTTGTGTTGTGTGCAGTGTAGAAGTGGTCATTTCAGTTGGTGTTGTAGATGATAGGTCAGATGTTTGACGAGTTGTTTCTTCTGTTGTTGTTAGTTCATCCATTGTCGTACTTTGAGAAAGAGGATTTGTTGTCCGTGTTGTTTCTGCTGTTGATGTGCTTGTGGTTTCTGCTGCTTCTGTTGTGTACAAAATAGAAGTGGTCATTTCAGTTGGTGTTGTATTTGATGGTATACTTGTACTAGCTGTTGATTCTGTAGTTGTTCGTAGCTCACCTGTAGTACTTTGAGATCGAGTACTTGTAGCCGCAGTTGTTTCTGCTGTTGATGGGCTTGTGGTTTCTGCAGCTTGTGTTGTGTACAAAGTAGAAGTGGCCAATTCAGTTGGTGTTGGAGTTGATAGTACAGTTGTTTGACTTGTTGTTTCTTCTGTTGTTGTTAGTTCATCCACTGTCGTACTTTGAGATCGAGTACTTGTAGCAGCAGTTGTTTCTGCTGTTGATGGGCTAGTGGTTTCTGCAGCTTGTGTTGTGTGCAATGTAGAAGTGGCCACTTTAGTTGGTGTTGTGGATGATAGGTCAGTTGTTTGAGTCATTGTTACTTCTGTTGTTGTTAGTTCATCCAGTATAGTACTTTGAGAAAGAGGACTTGTAGTCTGTGTTGTTTCTGCTGTTGATGTGCTTGTGGTTTCTGCAGCTTGACTTGTGTACAAAGTAGAAGTGGTCAATTCAATTGGTGTTGTAGTTGATCGTACAGTTGTTTGACTTGTTGTTTCTTCTGTTGTTGTTATTAGCTCAACTGTATTACTTTGAGAGAGAGTACTTGTAGCCGCAGTTGTTTCTGCTGTGGTTGGGCTTGTGGTTTCTTTAGCTTGTCTTGTGTGCAATGTAGAAGTGGTCATTTCTGTTGTTGTTGACGATGATACGTCAGTTGTTTGACTCATTGTTTCTTCTGTTGTTATTAATTCATCCACTGTAGTACTTTGAGAAAGAGGACTTGTAGTCCGTGTTGTTTCTGCTGTTGATGGGCTTGTGGTTTCTGCAGCTTGTGTTGTGTACAAAGTAGAAGTTGCCAATTCACTTGGTGTCGTAGTTGCTAGTACAGTTGTTTGAGGAGATGTTTCTTCTGTTGTTGTTAGTTCATCCACTGTCGTACTCTGAGATTGAGTACTTGTAGCCACAGTTGTTTCTGCTGTGGTTGGGCTTGTAGTTTCTGCAGCTTGTGTTGTGTGCAATGTAGAAGTGATTATTTCAGTTGGTGTTGTAGTTGATGGTACACTTGTACTAGCTGTTGCTTCTGTAGTTGTTTTTAACTCATGTGTAGTACTTTTAGATAGAGTACTTGTAGCCATTGTTGCTTCTGCTGTTGATGGGCTTGTGGTTTCTGCAGCTTGTGTTGTGTACAAAGAAGTTTTCAATTCAGTTGGTGTTGTAGATGATAGGTCAGTTGTTGGACGAGATGTTTCTTCTGTTGTTGTTAGTTCATCCATTGTCGTACTTTGAGAAAGAGGACTTGTAAACCCTGTTGTTTCTGCTGTTGATGTGCTTGTGGTTTCTGCTGCTTCTGT
Organism: Neoarius graeffei; assembly: GCF_027579695.1. Taxonomy (NCBI): domain Eukaryota; kingdom Metazoa; phylum Chordata; class Actinopteri; order Siluriformes; family Ariidae; genus Neoarius; species Neoarius graeffei. The sequence continues at coordinate 100,619,731 of NC_083575.1, read as the reverse complement.
TGTGTACAAAGTAGAAGTGGTCAATTCAGTTGGTGTTGTATTTGATGGTACACTTGTACTAGCTGTTACTCCTGTAGTTTTTAGTAGCTGAACGATAGTACTTTGAGATCGAGTACTTGTAGCCGCAGTTGTTTCTGCTGTGGTTGGGCTTGTGGTTTCTGCAGCTTGTGTTGTGTGCAATGTAGAAGTGGCCAATTCAGTTGTTGTTGTACTTGATAGTACAGTTGTTTGACTTGTTGTTTCTTCTGTTGTTGTTAGTTCATCCACTGTCGTACTTTGAGATCGAGTACTTGTAGCTGCAGTTGGTTCTGCTGTTGATGGGCTAGTGGTTTCTGCAGCTTGTGTTGTGTGCAATGTAGAAGTGGCCAATTTAGTTGGTGTTGTGGATGATAGGTCAGTTGTTTGAGTCATTGTTACTTCTGTTGTTGTTAGTTCATCCAGTATAGTACTTTGAGAAAGAGGACTTGTAGTCTGTGTTGTTTCTGCTGTTGATGTGTTTGTGGTTTCTGCAGCTTGTGTTGTGTACAAAGTAGAACTGGTCAGTTCAGTTGGTGTTGTATTTGATGGTACACTTGTACTAGCTGTTGCTTCTGTTGTTGTTAGTAGGTCATCTGTAGTACTTTGAGAGAGAGTACTTGTAGCCACAGTTGTTTCTGCTGTGGTTGGGCTTGTGGTTTCTGCAGCTTGTGTTGTGTGCAATGTAGAAGTGGCCAATTCAGTTTTTGTTGTACTTGATAGTACAGTTGTTTGACTCGTTGTTACTTCTGTTGTTGTTAGTTCATCCACTGTAGTACTTTGAGAAAGAGGACTTGTAGTCGATGTTGTCTCTGCTGTTCTTGGGTTTGTCGTTACTGCAGCTTGTGTTGTGTACAATGTAGAAGAGGTCAATTCAGTTGGCGTTGTAGATGATAGTACAGTTGTTTGGCTTGTTCTTTCTTCTGTTGTTGTTATTAGGTCAAGTGTAGTACTTTGAGATCGACTACTTGTAGCCACAGTTGTTTCTGCTGTGGTTGGGCTTGTGGTTTCTGCAGCTTGTGTTGTGTACAATGTAGAAGTCGTCATTTCAGTTGTTGTTGACGATGATAGGTTAGTTGTTTGACTCATTGTTTCTTCTTTTGTTGTTAATTCATCCACTGTCGTACTTTGAGAAAGAGGACTTGTAGTCCGTGTTGTTTCTACTTTTGATGGGCTTGTGGTTTCTGCAGCTTGTGTTGTGTACAAAGTAGAACTGGTCAGTTCAGTTGGTGTTGTATTTGATGGTACACTTGTACTAGCTGTTGCTTCTGTTGTTGTTAGTAGGTCATCTGTAGTACTTTGAGAGAGAGTACTTGCAGCCACAGTTGTTTCTGCTGTGGTTGGACTTGTGGTTTCTGCAGCTTGTTTTGTGTACAAAGTAGAAGTTGCCAATTCACTTGGTGTCGTAGTTGCTAGTACAGTTGTTTGACTTGTTGTTTCTTCTGTTGTCGTTAGTTCATCCACTGTTGTACTCTGAGATTGAGTACTTGTAGCCACAGTTGTTTCTGCTGTGGTTGGGCTTGTGGTTTCTGCAGCTTGTGTTGTGTACAAAGTAGAAGTGGCCAATTCAGTTGGTGTTGTAGTTGCTAGTACAGTTGTTTGACTTGTTGTTTCTTCTGTTGTCGTTAGTTCATCCACTGTCGTACTTTGAGATTGAGTACTTGTAGCAGCAGTTGTTTCTGCTGTGGTTGGGCTTGTGGTTTCTGCAGCTTGTGTTGTGTGCAATGTAGAAGTGGTTATTTCAGTTGGTGTTGTAGTTGATGGTACACTTGTACTAGCTGTTGCTTCTGTAGTTGTTATTAACTCATGTGTAGTACTTTTAGATAGAGTACTTGTAGCCATTGTTGCTTCTGCTGTTGATGGGCTTGTGGTTTCTGCAGCTTGTGTTGTGTACAAAGAAGTTTTCAATTCAGTTGGTGTTGTAGATGATAGGTCAGTTGTTTGACGAGTTGTTTCTTCTGTTGTTGTTAGTTCATCCATTGTCGTACTTTGAGAAAGAGGACTTGTAAACCGTGTTGTTTCTGCTGTTGATGTGCTTGTGGTTTCTGCTGCTTCTGTTGTGTACAAAGTAGAAGTTGTCAATTCAGTTGGTGTTGTATTTGATGGTACACTTGTACTAGCTGTTGCTCCTGTAGTTGTTAGTAGCTCAACTATAGTACTTTGAGGTCGAGTACTTGTAGCCGCAGTTGTTTCTGCTGTGGTTGGGCTTGTGGTTTCTACAGCTTGTGTTGTGTGCAATGTAGAAGTGGTCATTTCAGTTGTTGTTGAAGATGATAGGTCAGTTGTTTGACTCATTGTTTCTTCTTTTGTTGTTAATTCATCCACTGTCGTACTTTGAGAAAGAGGACTTGTAGTCCGTAATGTTTCTGCTGTTGATGGGCTTGTGGTTTCTGCAGCTTGTGTTATGTACAAAGTAGAAGTGGCCAATTCAGTTGGTGTTGGAGTTGATAGTACAGTTGTTTGTCTTGTTGTTTCTTCTGTTGTTGTTAGTTCATCCACTGTCGTACTTTGAGATTGAATACTTGTAGCAGCAGTTGTTTCTGCTGTGGTTGGGCTTGTGGTTTCTGCAGCTTGTGTTGTGTGCAATGTAGAAGTGGCCAATTCAGTTGCTGTTGTAGATGATAGGTCAGTTGTTTTACTCATTGTTAATTCTGTTGTTGTTAGTTCATCCACTGTCGTACTTTGAGAAAGAGGACTTGTAGTCCGTGTTGTTTCTGCTGTTGATGTGCTTGTGGTTTCTGCTGCTTCTGTTGTGTACAAAGTAGAAGTTGTCAATTCAGTTGGTGTTGTATTTGATGGTACACTTGTACTAGCTGTTGCTCCTGTAGTTGTTAGTAGCTCAACTATAGTACTTTGAGATCGAGTACTTGTAGCCGCAGTTGATTCTGCTGTGGTTGGGCTTGTGGTTTCTGCAGCTTGTGTTGTGTACAATGTAGAAGTGGTCATTTCAGTTAGTGTTGGAGTTGATAGAACAGTTGTTTGACGAGTTGTTTCTTCTGTTGTTGTTAGTTCATCCACTGTAGAACTTTGAGAAAGAGGACTTGCAGTCACTATTGTTTCTGCTGTTGTTGTGTTTGTTGTTACTGCATCTTGTGTTGTGGTCAGTTCAGTTGGTGTTGTTGTTGATAGTGCAGTTGTTTGACTTGTTGTTTCTTCTGTTGTAGTTAGTTCATCCACTGTCATACTTTGAGATCGAGTACTTGTATCCACAGTTGTTTCTGCTGTTGATGGGCTTGTGGTTTCTGCAGCTTGTGTTGTGTACAAAGTAGAAGTGGTCAATTCACTTGGTGTTGTAGTAGATGGTACAGTTGTTTCACTAGTTGTTTCTTCATTTGTTGTCGGTTCCTCATATGTTGTAGTTTGTGACAGATGCATTTCTGCTGTTGTTGTTGTTGTGGCTGTTGTTGCTTGTGTTCTGTACACACTAAGCACCAGCCATAACCATACTGTTACATGTATAGAACTTATATTAATTTTTGCACTGAAATAAATACATTAATATTCATTTGTTGTTTATCTTAAATTAACTGTCTTTTTTCCCTCTGGCACTCATTACACCATGTAACAGAAATCTCATGAAGATGATTCTTTCACATTCGAGCCATTCCATCCCCTCATCATTTAAAACATCCATTTATTGATGCAATCCTTTTAAATATATATATTTTTCTGTGTCATAGTTCAGTTCTCTTTCTCTCTCTCTCTCTCTCTCTCTCTCTCTCTCTCTCTCTCTCTCTCTCTCTCTCACACACACACACACACACACACAAACACTTTTAACATTTATTATATTTGAGAAAAAAAAGAAATCTAACATATGTTATCCCTATATGTTTACATTGTTTTTGTAACATAAATCATGATTGATGTCATTTTTAAAATGTACTTCACATGTCATTAATTAATAATAATAATAATAATAATAATAATAATAATAATAATAATAATAATACATGCATTCCTTCAATATTATTGTCAGTATAGTATAATGATTCATTAAGTATTAAAATGAAAGATCAGGTCTACTTACATATCGGCCAGTGAGTCATGTACCTGATGCCATTATACTTAGAAAATGCAAACCTGTTGGTATTCAGTGAAATAAGAGTTTTAGTTGTCTTGGATGTGTCCAACAGATATTATTTAATGCTCAAAACATCTAATTTAACATTTAAATTGATTTTTTTCAATGCTCTAAATTTTCTCAATAAAAATGTGAACAAAAAACATAAATATGTATCACCTTATTTCATTCTTTAAAGTCATAACTCCCCAATCTCAAAAGATAATTTGTTCTCTGTAACGCTCTCTCACCAACAGCCTTAATGACAACAGAGTCAGTCTTGGAAAATGATTTACCCAAAATGTAAGCTGAGTTTATAAGGAGTGACTATAGGTGTTCCTCAAAAGTGTCTTCACCTTTTCATGACAATACAGTATGCTATTTTTATGCAACTTGACAATAATGGGTGTTTCCCCATTCAGAGATGTTAATCAGAAACAGAATTATGTAAATCTTTCATCAGTTTGACCTCATTTGCAATGACGACAAAATTTTTGTTGTATTCATCTGTAAAATTACATCCCTAACCCAGACAACAGCACATTATTGACTTGTCAATTTTGCTACAAATGCACTTTTATAGTGATGTGATTTTTATGTACAACTTGTTAGAAATGTGCATTACTGGAATACATACTGCATTACTCTCAAGATCTAATTGTAATATTTATTATAATGGTAATGCTGTATATTTAAGGAACACATTTGGGGTTAACTAATTTATTGTTCTTTGTTCAATAAAGCCCCTTTTAGACACTTTCAAGTGGTTTGTCCACAATGACTTGAACTTTATTCATAAACACTTGTATTGGTTCATAATTAGGGATCTGTTATATAGCAAACTAACAATAATAACTAATAAGTCATTAAAGATAATTATCATACAAATTATCAACCATTAATTAATTATCTAAGTTTACATATTTGTGCATATTCTTAATATTTTATTTGTCTCGGTTTTGGCTGGTGTCAGGTGACTTCTGCAGGCTTCTGAAGGCATTAAGACTACAATATGTCCCATATTTTAGTTTTATACAAAATTTCATTTTAATACTTTAAATTAAACTGCATTAATGTTCAGTTTTGCTGCCATTGCTGCCACACCAGAAAAAGGAAAACGGATCAGTATCACATTACAGTGTGAAGGTTTATTGTTATAACAAGAAGTTTTTATGTTATTACAACATACAATCTTATCACGTTATAACATTAAACTTTTCTTGCTATAACAATACAGCATTTTTCTTGTTATAACATGATACATTATTATTAACATGTTTCACATTATAACAAGATAATTTATAGCAGACCTCCAGCAGAGTACCATACCTAAGAAAAAATGGTAAACCCATCGAGTTGAGTTTTTGTGGTGTGTAAGTGTACCACCAGTCATACACACCGCCTCGTGGTCAGTGTTAGTAATTACCAGTCATACACACCGCTTCGTGGCCAGTGTTAGCCAGTAAAGAAATAAAGCAAAAGAGACTGGCTATGATATAAGAAGATTCTACAACCCAGAAACAGATGGGAGCTCCGCTTTTAGGCAGTGCCTAAATCTACATGTTATTGTTTGATTATAACTTGAAATTCATGTCTGAATGAAGACATGGTGTGTTGAAAACAGAGGCTCTTTTGAACAAGAAGAAGAAGAAGAAGAAGAAGAAGCAGTTGGTGGGTAGGTGCCTCACTCAAGGGCACCTCAGACTAAGGCCACCCCAAGTTAACCTCACCACATATCTTTGAACTGTGGGGGAAACCGAAGCACCCAGAGGAAACCCACACAGACAAGTCGGCTGCTGGGCTCAAAACCAGAACCTTCTTGCTGTGAGGTGACAATGCTAACCACTACACCACCATGCCGTGAGGCTCATTTACATGATTTGATTCTACTTCATGCTTGGGTTGAGACATATTGTAATAAGTATGTGTAAGATAAATAGTATTTTGTTATAAAAAGAAAAAATACTTATTATAATGTGATAAGCGTTTGTCATATTAAAAAAATAAAATATTTTGTTAAAACATGAAAAGGATTCAAGATTCTAGAGAGATTTATTGTCAATACATCCATATACAAGTATATGGTGGATTGAAATATAATTTCCATCAGGCTCCCCATGGTGCAATTATAAAGAAAAAGAACAGGAAAAAATGATTACAAAACAAGATTTTGTAGTGCACTCATGAATGTATGCATAATTCACCTTCATAACTGTGTTTGTTACAGCATTGCCATGCAGGTTGCTCAGCTGTTTGTTACAGCATTGTCATGCAGGTTTTGCTCAGCTCTTTGTTAAGCACTTGTTTATAAATTCACCGTCTTGAATGTTGTGCTTCCGATAATAGTTGCAGTCCCTTTAAGGAACCTGGTTATGTTTTGACACGCTGCTTTTCTGTTCATGCGCAGCGCCATGTTTGAGATATACTTTTAGTGTTAATAAAAACGACTCACGGCTCTGAGTCTGAAATGTGAGAAGTTGTCAGTTTTCTCATTACAAACGCAACTTCAACACTGGTGACCCCGACGTATCCAGAATGACATGGCCGCCAACGCTGTGTCTCTAAAGCTCCCCGAATTCTGGGAATCTTCGGCGTCAGCGTGGTTCGCACAGACTGAGGCACAGTTTGCTTTGCGTGAGATCACCGCCGATGACACTAAATATTACTACGTGGTGTCTGCCCTCGGGAGTTCTACTGCATCAAGAGTGATGAGCCTTCTTAAACGTCCTCCTGCCGAAAGGAAATATGATACACTGAAGGAACATTTACTTAAAACGTTCGAGCTGTCTGATGCTGAGAGGGCCAGCAGGCTTTTCTCCCTTCATGGGCTGGGTGACAGCAAGCCCTCTGAACTCATGGACAGAATGCTCGATCTGCTCGGTGAACACAAACCAGATTTTCTTTTCCTGCACCTTTTCCTGTGCCAACTGCCTACTCAAGTGAGGGCTGCTTTAGCCAACACTGCCATCACTGATTGCCGAGAACTGGTGGCAGAGGCTGACAAATTTTTCCTGGCTAGTCAGCAGCACTGCGCAGCCGCCCTTCCTGCAGGTGCAGTGCCAGAAACGCCAAATGACCACATGCTCGCCGCAGCAGCAACCCCTCGTCGGCAGCAGTCTTCGGGTTTATGTTTCTACCATGCCAAGTTTGGCCCCAAGGCTAAATGATGCCGTTCTCCGTGCAGCTTCAGTGGAGTGGGAAACACCAAAGCCGGCACTCACTAGTGGCCGTGAGCATCGGCCATGCTGGCAGGCTGCTCTTCATCCGCGACTCCATCTCCGGCTGACGATTCCTCTGTGACACAGGGGCACAGTGGAGTCTTCTACCTGCCTCACAGTTGGACGTGGTGGCTGACACTCACGGCCCCCCCATGGAAGCCGCCAATGGCAGCCCCATTCGCTCATACGGCACTAGACACGTTGAACTGTGTTTTGGAGGCCAACGATTTGGCTGGGACTTTGTTACTGCCAAGGTTGCTGTTCCCCTCCTAGGGTCAGATTTTTTGTGTGCATACAGACTGTTGGTGGACGTGAAAAACCACCGCTTGATCGATGCTGTCACTTTTTGTTCTTATGCATGCACGCTCAGTGACTCTGACTCCATACATCTCTCTAGCATGCTGTCTGTCACAGACAGTTTCCAGCGGCTGCTTGCCGAGTTTCCAGCACTCACGCAGCCCACCTTCTCCGCCACTACTGCCAAACATGGTGTGGAGCACCACATCGCCACCACTGGTCCGCCTGTGTATGCCCGCGCGCGACACCTCGAGCTGACCAAGCTTGCTGTGGCAAAGGTGGAGTTCGAGGCCATGGAGCGCCTAGGGATTGTTCGTCGCTCCAACAGTCCTTGGGCCTCTCCCCTGCACCTCGTCCCCAAACCTGGGGGTGGCTAGCTGCCTTGTGGAGACTACCGATGACTCAACGACGTGACAATGCCTGACCGCTACCCAGTTCCACACATACAGGATGTGTCAGCTCACCTGGCTGGCAAGGTCATTTTTTCGAAGATGGACCTAATCAGAGGATACCATAAGGTGCCTGTACGCCCCCTTGACATCCCAAAAACAGCAGTGATCATGCCGTTTGGTTTGTTTGAGTACTTGCGCACACCGTTCGGGCTCAAGAATGCAGCTCAAACTTTCCAACGGCTCATGGACTCAGTGTTACGGGATCTCCCCTTCGTTTTTGTATACCTTGACGACATTCTCGTGGCAAGTTCATCGCTTTCTGAACACCTGTCGCACCTTCGCACTCTGTTCGAGCGACTCAGCGAGCATGGACTCATCATCCATACAGCGAAGTGCCAGTTCGGGCTCTCCACCATAGACTTTCTGGGACACAGAGTCACAAGGGATGGGCTCGTCCCTCTTCCATGAAAGGTGGAGGCCATCGCCGCTTTCCCACGCCCAGTCACAGTCAAAGCCCTACAGGAGTTTCTCGGCATGGTGAACTTTTACCATCGTTTTCTCCCCAGGGCCGCCCAAATCATGCGACCCTTGTACGAGGCCCTGAAAGGCGGCAAGCTTAAGCATGCTGTGAACTGGACCCCGGACAGAGACAAGGCCTTTGTTGACACTAAAGCGGCTCTGGCTAAGGCTGCCATGCTGGCCCATCCTGCCGCCTCTGCCCCAATTGCACTTACCACAGATGCCTCGGATTACGTGGTGGGTGCGGTTTATGAACAGTGGGTTGGTCACGCCTGGCAGCCTCTTGCTTTTTTCAGCAGGCAATTGCGCCCCAGTGAACGGAAGTATAGCACCTTCAACCAGGAGTTGCTTGGTGTGTACCTCGCCATCCGACACTTTCGTTCAATGCTGGAGGGGCACCGGTTCACCGTTTTTGTGGACCACAAGCCACTGACTTTTGCCATGTCCAAAGTCACTGAGCCATGGTCTGGCCGGCAACAGCGGCAGCTGACTTACATTTCCGAGTTCACGACAGACATTGCACACGTCGCTGGAAAATGCAACCATGTCGCAGACTGCCTCTCCCATGCTGTTGCAGGGGCAGTCCACCTCGGCCTGGACTACAGCAGCATGGCAGCGGAGCAGGCCACGGACCCGGACGTGCAGGCTCTCCAGTCATCCGCTACGGGACTGCGACTGCGGGAGGTATCATTTAATGATGCTGGCACCACCCTGCTTTGCGACATCTCCATGGGCCCTCCTAGGCCTGTCGTCTCTGCAAAGTGGAGGCGGCCTGTTTTTGATGCCATACATGGTCTTTCACACCCAGGGACCAAGGCCTCACAACAGCTGGTGGCAGCCAAGTTTGTGTGGCATGGACTTAAAAAGGATGTGAGGGATTGGGCGAACACCTGCATGGAGTGCCAATGTGCCAAAGTCCACCGACACACCAAAGCTCCACTACAACAGTTTGAGGTACCGGAACGATGTTTCGACCATGTGAACATCAACCTGGTCGGCCTACTGCCTCCCTCACAGGGTTACACTCATTTGCTGACTATGGTCGACAGGACCACATGGTGGGCAGAAGCTGTTCCACTGTCGTCCATAACATCGGCTGACGTAGCACGGGCATTTATTGGCACTTGGGTATCCCGTTTCGGCACCCCCTCAGACATTTCCTCAGACCGCGGCATACAGTTTACGTCTGAACTTTGGAATGCGGTTGCTGAAAGCTTGGGAGTTAAACTCCACCGCACCACAGCATACCACCCCCAGAGTAATGCCCTCTGTGAGTGTTTTCACAGATCAATGAAAGCCTCCCTGCATGCCAGTCTGAAGGACAGCTCCTGGGTTGACAAACTCCCATGGGTCATGCTGGGCATCAGGACAGCGCCAAAGGAAGACCACCAGTCCTCCTCGGCAGAGCTGGTCTATGGTCAGCCACTGCGCGTCCCAGGGGACTTCGTCCCCAGCACCACGACTGCTTGGTCAGCCACACTCCAGCGTTCTTCCCTTTTGGACAATGCCAGGCTGTTCGCGCCAAAGCCTACTTCCTGTCACGGTTTGCCGAACTCTCATGTCCCCAGTGGTCTTCAATCAGCTGGCTATGTTTTCATTCGTGTTGATGGTCACAGAGGACCACTCCGCCCACCTTACGAAGGCCCTTTCCATGTTGTGGAGGCAGGGGACAAGCACTTTGTGGTAGACATTGGGGGCAAACCGGAGAGTGTGTCCGTGGATCATCTTAAACCAGCTCACCTGGATCTAGCCAAGCCAGTCGAGCTGGCCCAACCCCCACATCGTTAATTTTTTTAAAAAATGTTTCTATGAGGGTGAATTCTGGGGGGACGTGTGTAGTACACTCATGAATGTATGCATAATTCACCTTCATAACTGTGTTTGTTACAGCCTTGCCATGCAGGTTGCTCAGCTGTTTGTTACAGCATTGTCATGCAAGTTTTGCTCAGCTCTTTGTTAAGCACTTGTTTATAAATTCACTGTCTTGAATGTTGTGCTTCTGATAATAGTTGCAGTCACTTTAAGGAACCTGGTTATGTTTTGACATGCTGCTTTTCTGTTCATGCGCAGCACCATGTTTGGGATATACTTTTAGTGTTAATAAAAACGACTCATGGCTCTGAGTCTGAAATGTGAGAAGTTGTCAGTTTTCTCATTACAAACGCAACTTCAACAGTTTATAAATACCTCTATATATAGCTATCTAGGTAAACATTTAACTACCTAAACATATAGTGATCTAAACATATAGCTATCTAAATACAATAAACAACATAAATGACAAGACAAGGACAGGTGCAAAGTGACATTGTGCATTTGTGTGAAATGGATTTTAATGTAAAAATAGAGACTGCAGTTCAGTTTGAAGAGTTCAAGTTTTACCAGGATATCAACAACAAGAAAAGACAGGTGCAAAGTGAGCCTTGTGCATGTATATGCAAATGGACAGTGTAGTTCAAATGGATGAGAGGTGGCTGAGAAACCGTGGTTTCAGTTTGAGCTGTTTGAATACTTTCAGTTCTTTGGGGGTAGCAGTGAGTTGAGGACTCTGACTGCCTGGGGAAGAAGCTGTTGCAGTGTCTGGCAGTGAGGTTTCAGATGCTTCGGCACCTCCTGCCAGATGGCAGGAGGGAGAACAGTGTATGTGATGGGAGGGACTTGTCCTGCACTATGCTGTTAGCATGGCGGACAGTGTGCTTCTTATAGAGTTGGGAGATGGTGGGAGAGAGACCCCGATGATCCTCTCTGCCTTCCTCACTATCTGCTGCAGGGACTTTTGTTCAGTGAAGTTGCAGTTCCTGGACCAGACAGTGTTATAACAGCAGAGAACACTCTCACTGGTCCCTTGGTAGAAGGATGGGAGGATGGGAGGAGGGAGGCTGGCCTTCTTCAGCTTTCACAGAAAATGTAGATGCTCTTGAGCTTTCTTGGTGATGGCAGTGGTGTTCTGGGTCCAGGAGAGGTTTTCTTCCATGTGTACTCCCAGGAACTTCACACTGCTGACTGTTTCAACAGTAGAGTTGTTGATGTGCAGTGGAGAGTGAGCAGCAGGATTCTTTCTGAAGTCAACAACCATCTCTTTAGTCTTCTGGACATTAAGAGTCAGGTTGTTGTCCTGACACCATTTCACCAGGTGTTTGACCTCTGCTCTGTTTGCAGACTCACTGTTGTCGTCTGCAAACTTGATGATGTAATTTGAGCTGTGATGGACAGCGCAGTCATGTGTTAACAGAGTAAACAGCATCGGGCTGCACACACAACCCTGGGGATGCCTGTGCTCAGTCTGAGGACCCTGAATGTATTGTGTCCTAAGAAGACCAACTGGAGCCTTTCAGTCAGGAAGTCCATGATCCAATTCCAGAGAGAGATGCTCATGTCTAGCAAGTCCAACTTCTGCACCAGATTCTGTGGGATGATTGTGTTGAATGCTGAACTGCAGGCAGTGAACAGCATTCTATTCTTTTTGACCAGGTCTGAGAGGAACAGGTGGAGGGCAGTTGAAAAGGCATTATCTTTGGTGCAGTTTCAACAATAGGCAAACTGTAAGGGGTCTAAGGCCCTGTCCACACAGCAACGGATTCAGATGACTCCGATACAATTGCTTATCGTTTAGGCCTGGTGTCCACACGGCACCGGCGTTTTGGGTGCCCAAAATGCAATCTTTTTGAGAACGGGTTCCAGAGTGGAAAGATCTGGCAACGTTGCCATTGTGAAGTCGTCTGGATGAGTAGAACGGATTTGTTTACGATGATGTCACAACCACATGACTGTGAGTGCTTCACGCTGGGTAGAAGTGTAACGAACTCAATGCGAGTTGTCAACAAATCCTATAACTTGGTTCATGAAACGTGCTTACAAAATATTTTCACTGTGAATATTTATTGTGTAATGGTGCAAAGTGAGAGAGAGAGAGAGAGAGAGAGAGAGACTCTGCCCTTAGGGCAGAGTCAATCCCGCCAGCAAAAATAGGGAAAAAACGGAGCGATCTCACCTCTTCAGATGTTGGTTTAAGTCCTACAATACATTCCTCAAAAAGGGCGTAGAAGAGCAAATTAATCCATCAACGTGTAGCATTCAATTTATTCCGGACCATTAAAGACGCCGCCTTCCGCGTAGAATCATATGCCATCTTCGCCGCCATATTGGATAGGTCAAAGCAGAGAATAAAGATTCATGTGCTGCGTTTAACTGTACCAACAGGTTTACCGTCCAAACGAGATCACATGGGATTACCTTTCACAGGTGAGAAACAACAAATTAATCCATCAACGTGTAGCATTCAATTTATTCCGGACCATTAAAGACGCCGCCTTCCGCGTAGAATCATACGTCATCCTCGCCGCCATATTGGATAGGTCAAAGCGGAGAATAAAGATTAGCTGCGTTTAACTGTACCAACAGGTTTGCCGTCCAAACGAGATCACATGGGATTACCTTTCACAGGTGAGACTGGAAAAATACTTTTCATTGTATTTGGTCATTATAATGTAATTTTACGAACAGATTTTCCTGACTTTGTGGCTAATATAACCGGAGCTGACACGCACTTCCTGTTTCCTGAGTTGTTCGCGCCGAGTCCTTTTTCCCGCGAGTGCCGGCGTTAATTACTAATCCTTTTTTAACTTTTTTTCTATAAATAAATTTCCAGTATCCTCTTCATTTTTATTATACTGTCGCTTTCATTTTTGTACTTTTCACTTTCGCTTTCCTTTTTCCGTTTTTTTTCCCAGTTTTTTCTCTTTCTTTTTTCAGAAGAATGCCGAGACCGGAAGCTTTCTTTTTCTCTCCTCCTGTGTAAAGTCCACAAGCGGAGGCCATCTGATCTGCTTTAATATCAACAGATCTTCATTTAAGGTACGTGAATCTTTTCATCATGGCACATCTTCAGCCTGTTCAGTGTGCTGAGTGCAGGATGTTTAGTCATTCTTCCTCTGTCACTAGCGATAGCTCTATTAGCTTTACTTGTGATAAGTGCAGATTAGTTAGCTCTCTGACGGAGAAGATTTCAGTGCTAGAAGCGCGTGTCCAGGCTTTAGAGCAGGTTAGTGAGCGTGAGAACAGTGTAGTTTCTGTTAGGGAAAGTCTGGATGCCCTAGGTGGAGTTAGTAATCCCCCAACTCCGGCATTAGAGCCCTTACAGCGGGGCGAATGGGTGATGGCTCGGCGGCATAAGCGTAGAGCCAAAGCTACCGCTGAGGCTCGCCCACGGGAGCACCACTCCTCTCCGCGTCACGTGTCGAACAGGTTTGCTCTCCTTAGTGATGCACCCACTGAGAAACCTGAAAGAGCTCTGGTTATAGGGGACTCTATCATACGGCACGTGAAATTAGCTCAGCCTTTAGGGGCACCAGCAGCTTTAGTCAGGTGTATACCGGGAGCCAGGGCGCCGGACATAGCAGGTAATCTTAGGGTCCTAGGCAAGCACAGGTTCTCAAAGATAGTTATCCATGCAGGAGCTAATGATATACGCCTTCGTCAGTCTGAGGTTACTAAGAGTAACTTTGTAGAGGTGTTTAAATTAGCGAAGGCGATGTCCGATGCTGTAGTATGCTCTGGCCCCATCCCAATGCGGCGTGGCGATGTAGCTTACAGCAGGTTATGGTCGCTGAACTGCTGGCTGTCCAGGTGGTGCTCTGAAAACAGTGTGGGCTTTATAGATAATTGGGCTAATTTTGAGGGCACTGCTGGCCTGTTAGGGCGGGACGGTATCCATCCCACTCGGGAAGGTGCTGCTCTCATTTCCTGCAGCATAGGTCATAGTCTCAGAACAGGCCTAGTTAATTTCTGACAATCCAGAGCCAAGGCCAGGGAGCAGACGAACAGGCTAAACCGACTGTCTGCTAGCTGCACAGAGTCGTCACTCAGGGCCCACTACATCGAGACTGTGTCTGTTCCCCGAGCTCAACAAAAAGGTAGAAATTTTCAGAGAGTTTGTTCCAGTAACCTAATCAATATAAAATTAGATCAGACTGACTGTACAGCTGCTGCCAGCACCTTTGATCTAAAGGTGGGGCTATTAAATATTAGATCTCTTACATCTAAAGCGCTAATGGTTAATGAACTCATTACTGATCAGGAGTTTAATGTACTGTGTTTAACAGAAACATGGATTAAGCCAAATGAATATATAGCATTAAATGAAGCGAGTCCTCCTGGATACAGTTATATACACCAGCCTCGTCTAACTGGCAGAGGAGGAGGCGTCGCGGTTATTTATAACGATTATCTAGGTGTAACACAAACCTGGTTATAAATTTAATACATTTGAAGTTCTTCATACTCATATAATGTATGTAGCCTCGAAAAATAAGTCTAACCAGTTAATTCCATTGCTTATTATTTACAGGCCCCCGGGGCCATATTCTGAGTTTCTTTCTGAATTTGCAGATTTTATCTCAGATTTGGTTATTTCCTTAGACAAAGCTTTAGTTGTCGGAGATTTTAATATTCACTTCGATAACCCAGAAGACCCTTTAAAAACAGCGTTTGTGTCCATCTTAGATTCAGTCGGGATTAAGCAGAATGTCATAGGACCGACCCATAATGGTGGTCACACCCTTGATCTAATACTAACATTCAGATTAAACGTAGACAATATAGTCATACTTCCACAGTCTGAAGTTATCTCAGATCATTGTCTCATCTCATTCAAAATATGTCTGAGTAATAATATATGCACCTCACCACGCTACTGTATTAAACGTACTTTCACGTCAACTACTGCACAGAGCTTTATAAATGATCTCCCAGAGCTGTCAACTTTGATTGGGTCACTGTCAGCCCCTGCAGAACTTGATCAGGCAACTGAATGCTTAGAGTCAACATTCCGCCATACTTTAGATAATGTAGCTCCTCTAAAAAGGAAAATGGTCAGAGACAAAAAATTAGCACCCTGGTATAATGATGACACTCGCACATTAAAACAGACCACTCGAAAATTGGAACGTAAATGGCATCAAACAAAATTGGTAGTGTTCAAATTAGCTTGGAAGGAGAGCTTCCTGAAGTATAGAAAAGCTCTTAGTGCTGCGAGATCAACATATTTCTCCTCCCTAATAGAAGATAACAAAAATAATCCTAGATTCCGATTTAATACTGTAGCAAAATTAACCAGGAATAAGTCCACTATAGACACATGCACACCTGCAGTATGTAGTAGCAACGACTTCATGAATTTTTTTAATGACAAAATTGAGAATATCCGACAAAAAATTCAAACTACTAATTTAAGGTTAGACAATGAAAGTGACCTTGTAGTTAACAATATAACTGTATCAGATCATCAGTTAGAATGTTTTACTCCCCTAAAAGAAACTGAATTACTCTCATTAATCTCTACATCAAAAGCCTCAACTTGCGTACTAGATCCCTTACCGACACATCTATTCAAACAGATAATGCCTGGAGTAATTGAACCGCTTCTAAAAATAATAAATTCTTCTCTTATGATTGGCTATGTACCCAAATCCTTTAAACTAGCAGTTATCAAACCCCTGATTAAAAAACCTGACCTTGATCCCTGTCAGCTGTCCAATTATCGGCCAATATCAAACCTCCCCTTTATCTCCAAGATCCTTGAAAAAGCTGTGGCACAGCAGTTATGCTCATATTTACATAGGAATAACATCCATGAAATGTATTAGTCAGGATTTAGACCTCATCATAGCACAGAGACAGCACTGGTTAAAGTAGTAAACGACCTACTGTTGGCGTCTGATCAGGGCTGTGTCTCGCTGCTTGTGTTGCTTGACCTTAGTGCAGCATTTGATACCATTGATCATTCCATTCTTCTGGATAGACTAGAAAATGTTGTGGGAGTTAAGGGAATGGCCCTCTCCTGGCTCAGGTCTTATCTAACTGATCGTTATCAGTATGTTGATATAAATGGTGATATTTCTAGACGTACCGAGGTAAAGTTTGGTGTTCCACAAGGTTCTGTCTTGGGTCCACTGCTTTTTTCTCTATATATGTTACCTCTGGGCGATATTATTCGTAAACATTGTATTAGTTTCCACTGTTATGCTGATGACACACAGTTGTATGTCTCTGCAAAACCTGATGAGAGACACCAGCTTAATAAAATTGAGGAATGTGTTAAGGACATTAGACACTGGATGCTTATAAATTTCCTTCTGCTTAACTCTGACAAGACTGAAGAACTTGTG
The DNA here is from genome assembly GCF_027579695.1 of Neoarius graeffei. NCBI lineage: Eukaryota > Metazoa > Chordata > Actinopteri > Siluriformes > Ariidae > Neoarius > Neoarius graeffei. The sequence goes on along the minus strand of NC_083575.1, from coordinate 100,603,062 downwards.
CTAGGACCACATACAGCTAGAAGTAAGTTTTCTGATTACACAGTAACTCTGGATGGCCTTTCTGTTTCTTCACATGCAGCAGTAAAAGACCTCGGAGTGATTATTGACCCCAGTCTTTCATTCGAAACTCACATTGATAACATCACCCGGATAGCTTTCTTTCATCTCAGAATTATTGCAAAGATAAGAAATTTAATGTCATTGCATGATGCAGAAAAACTAGTCCATGCTTTCGTTACCTCCAGGTTGGATTATTGTAATGCCTTACTGTCTGGATGTTCCAATAAGTGCATAAACAAGCTCCAGTTAGTTCAAAATGCCGCAGCAAGAGTCCTTACTAGAACTAGAAAATATGACCACATCCCGCCTGTCTTATCCACACTGCATTGGCTCCCAATCAAATTTCGTATTGATTATAAAATACTACTATTGACCTTTAAAGCACTAAATGGTCTCGCACCACAGTACCTGAGTGAACTTCTGCTCCTCTATGACCCGCCACGCCTACTTAGATCAAAAGGTGCAGGCTATCTGCTGGTACCTCGTATAGTGAAGGCTACATCAGGGGGCAGAGCCTTTTCTTACAAAGCCCCACTGTTATGGAACAGCCTTCCAAGTAATGTTCGGGAATCAGACACAGTCTCAGCATTTAAGTCTAGGCTGAAAACATATCTGTTTAGTCAAGCCTTTTGTTAATGGTGTTTATGAGGTAAAGGAGTAGATCTGGAGGGTCCTCAGACATAGAGTGTTTTGGTAAACTGGGATGTATGGATGCTGTCAGTCCCCACTCGCTTGCTCACTCGAGTTTGTTGACGGTGTAGTGGCTGGCTGCTTTATGTCCCGGGGCTCCCTCATGCCTGTGTTACCTTCTGGCTCTCTCCTTTTAGTTATGCTGTCATAGTTAGTTGCCGGAGTCCCTGCTTGTACTCGGTGCAATATGTATACTGTTCCTACTTATTCAGGTGACATTGGGCATACCTAACCACCTGTGTTTTCTTTCTCTCCCCCCCACCCCAAATCTGTCCCTCTGAGTTACATGGAGTCAACAGGAAATCTTTTGGTGGAGACGGTGGGGACCTCGACTGGCTATCGTAGCCTGCAGGGAATCGGCCGTCAGACATTCTGTCGCATGTCCCAGACCCGGTGAAATGTAACTGAATTGTCTTGGCCAGGCCTAAGGGTCCCATCTGCATCTCATCATTGCTGAGGAGTGTGCTCCCATCACCCAATCAAGCATCCAGCCAGAGCAGGTCATGATATATTTTTTACCATATTAACATGCCATTGTGTGTTATGCCTGATGTAAAGACTCTCGTCTCTGCGAGCCTACCACACAGATTTAATACTTGTCATTTTTAGGGCATACCTAACAACGTGTTTTCTTTCTCTCTCTCTCTTTCCCCCCCCATCTGTCCCTCTGAGTTACATGTTGATCCTGGGATTGAGATGCTGGCCTCTTCTGCCCCTCGGACCTGCTTGATCCATCCTGGTGCCCTGTGTCTGGTCGGAGTTTTATCGCCCCACTCCTGTGAAGGACGGCCCCATGAGGACAGTTGAGGGTTATACCTGTTAAAACTGTTAATATTATAGTCAGGCTGTCTGTTGTTGCCCAAATGAGGATGGGTTCCCTTTTGAGTCTGGTTCCTCTCGAGGTTTCTTCCTCATGTCGTCTGAGGGAGTTTTTCCTTGCCACCGTCGCCACAGGCTTGCTCATTGGGGATAGATTAGGGATAAAATTAGCTCATGTTTTAAGTCGTTCAAATTCTGTAAAGCTGCTTTGCGACAATGTTTATTGTTAAAAGCGCTGTACAAATAAACTTGATTAATATGAAGTCTCGCGCATAATAGTTTATGCGCATGCGTCCTTACTTCTTCTATTGTTCTGGTGTCTCTGAAGGGACCGTCTTACAGCGCCCCTAGAGGTGTGGCATGTGTATTGCATCGTTTTCAGCAAGCGTTGCGTTGCCATATGGACCTGATATTTTACTGATCGTTGCCCATTTGGACGCAATATTTTTTTAAATAACATCTCATTGCCGTTGTCGTGTGCATGTAGCCTAATTCCTGTAGTAGTTGTGTTTTCATGTGCTTCAATAGTAGCCTCTCAAAGCACTTCATGATGATGGGTGTGAGTGCTACAGGCCGGTAATCATTGAGACAGGACACGGTAGGTTTCTTTGGCACTGGGATGATTTTTGTGGTTTTGAGGCATGCAGGTACCGCAGCTGTGCTCAGGTATGTGTTGATGATATCTGTGAAGATGTCTTCAAGCTGAATACATTCCCTGAGCACCTGGCTAGGTTTGTTGTCAGGGCCTGTTGCTTTCCATGGATTCACTCTGTGAAGAGTCTTCCTGACTTCAGCAGCAGAAAGACAGAGTACCTGGTCATTGGAGGAGGGGGGTGTCTTTCTTGCTGGTTCCTTGTTCTGTGTCTCAAAATGTGCAAAGAAGTCATTCAGTACATCTGGCATGGAGGGCTCATGGCTGCAGGTCTGATGTGTTGACTTGTAGTCTGTGATGTTTTGAATGCCCTGCCACATGTGCTGAATATCCTTTTGAGTCCATGACATGACCATTTATCTTCTCTGCATATGCTCACTTTGTCTCTTTGATAGCCCATGACAGTTTGGTCCTAGCTGTCGTCTAAGGCTCTCTGCCTTTGGGCTTAAAGGCAGAATCCCTGATTTTCACCAGGGTGTGTAGCTCTGTAGAAAACCAGGGTTTATGGTTTGCATGGGAGATAACAGTTTGGAGAGAGTGACATCAATGCACTTGCTGATGTAGCCAGTCACTGGGGCTGTATACTCCTCCAGATCCACTGAACGTTCATAGGTGGCAGTTTCCCTGAACATGTTCCAGTCAGTACAGTCTTGTAGGGCAGATATGGAAAGTATCTTCTGGCCAAGATCTCACCTCTCTCAAGGCTGATCTGATTCATTTGTGAATGGGTCTGTAGGCAGCTGTGAGAAGTATGGAAATATGGTCCAATTGTCTAAGGTGGACGAGGGGTGTAGCCTTATGTGTGCTGGATGTTTGTGTATAGAAGATCTAGCATGTTATCCCCTCATGTAGCAAAGTCAATGTTTTGATCAAATCTAGGTAGAACTGACCTGAGTGATGTGTTGAAGTCGCTAGTGAGAAAGAAGAAGCCATTGGGGTGAGCTGTCAGAAGCTTGCTAATTATTCCATAGAGTTCATTGAGGGCACTGCTAGCTTTAGTATTAGTGCTTGGTGGGATGCGAACAGCAGTGATAATAACTGTAGTGAGCTATATGGAAATATAAAAAGGTCTGCATCTAATTGCTAAAATCTCCATGAGTGCCAACCAGTACACAAAGATGATCACTGTATTCATACACTAGCTGTTATTGATGTAAACACACAAGCCAACACTATGTGTCTTACCTGACAAGGAAGCAGTTCTGTCAGTGCAGAAGGTGGCTAGCCCATCTAGCCGGATCACAGAATCACTGATGCCTTCATACAGCCATGTCTTGGTGAAGATGAGAACACAGCAGTATCTTCTCTCATTTTCAGAGGTCAGAAGCAGTCTTAAAGTCCAGTTTATTGTGTATGGGGCGCATGTTGGAGAGGAGAAGAGAAGGGAGTGTGGGCCTGCTCTGGTTAGCCTTGAACCTATTGTGAATCTCAGCTCACTTACTGCACTTCTTCTTCCTCGCACACCACTTCTGCAGAGCCTCCAGGTGGGTGCGGAACCTAAGTGATACCATGGCATGGCTGCACAGAATCCTCAGAATGCTGATGCAGAGTAGTTTCTCCAGTGCGTCTCCATCTGATTGTGTTGTGTGGGGTTTTCTTATGTCTTGATCCATCCTGACGCCCTACGTCTGGCTGGAGTCACATCACGTTGATCCTCTGGAGGATGGCCCCATATGGACAGTCAAAAGTTGCACTTGGTAAATGGCTTTGGACACTTACAGTAATACATTTATGGCTGAGGACTACAGTTGACTTGCTAACTTTAGGACTGCAGTTGTCATGAAGAGTTTTGCACTCAAGTTTCCATCAATGAACAGTTTATAACTTAAACGAAATAGTCTTCATGTTAAAATTATAATGATTTTCCCTGGTTTCACAGTTATACTTTGTGATTCTATAGAACACAGTTATAGAAGTGAATTATTTATAATCACATTATCTGTTATCACCCAGATGAGGATGGGTTCCCTTTTGAGTCTGGTTCCTCTCAAGATTTCTTCCTCACGTTGTCTGAGGGAGTTTTTCCTTGCCACCATCACCACATGCTTGCTCATTGGGGATAAACCTCCCCAACTCCCATGGAGGTCTCTCATGCTCACTTACAATGGTCTGAGAGAGATAGGGGACACCATGAGGGCCTCTTCTTCTACTGTGGTGAGTCCAGTCATCAGATTGCTAAGTGTCCAGTTCGCCCATCGCAGGAGGGTCAGACCCACTAAGTAATCAGTCTTTCTAGCTTGGTGAGTTCCAAAGCTATTCACAAGTCTCCCTCATTTAAGATACCTGTTGTGATAAAACTGCCAGACTTGACCCATATTCTCTCTGTGTTCATAGACTCAGGGGTGGAGGGAAATTTTTATCAGCAGCTCGATCATCCAGAAATTCTGCTTATCCACTGATGAACTCCAAAGACCACTCAAATTAAAAGCCATCAATGGGGGTCCCATCAGTGATGGGCTTGTTACTGTGCACACATTACCCATTGAAATTCAGGTGGGGGCAATCCACTCTGAGCTCATTTCTCTGTTTAGACTTAGACTGTTGGGGTCAAATTTTATTATATGTAGATTATGATCAGAATATGAATCAGAATCAGTAGGTTGAATAAGGATACAGATATATGTAGTATGTAGAATATTAGTGAAAAATATTAATTCTCCTTATTCTGATGAAACGACCAAACGACCTTAGTCCGGCCGGGCATTGGGCAATGTTTGGGAACATTTTGTTTATGAATGTGTATTTTGAATGTGTATTTTGAAAACAGAGTCTGAAGGTCTGTCTTAAGTGTCAGACCACACTCAGAAATAGTAGAATTAAAGTTCCTGCTGATCATTGCTGTTTCTCCGTCATTGATCTCTGCTCTGCTTTTTTCAGCGTTCCGGTTGGAGAAAACACACAGCCTTTGTTTGCGTTCACGCACAGACGGAAGCAGTATACTTGGACACGCCTACCACAAGGTTTTATTGATTCTCCAGCTGTGTTTTCAGCTGTAATTCGTAACGCACTTTGTGACCTCTCCCTCCCCCAGGGCTCTGTGATCCTGACCTACGCCGATGATCTTCTGATATCCGCTGAGTCCCCAGAAATCTGCCAAGACGCATCATTGCGCCTGCTCCAACATCTGGCGAAAAAGGGTTTCAAGGTTTCCAGAACCAAGCTCCAGTTCTGCAAGGACACTGTTAAGTATCTGGGCTTTGAACTTTCACAAGGTTGTCGTAAGCTGTCAGCTGATCGGGTGCAGGCGATTCTAGACACAAAACGCCCTGCTACTAAGCATGCACTCTCATCTTTTCTGGGTCTTATCAATTACTGCAGACAATGGATCCCTGACTGCTCCTCATATGACAAGATTCTCCGTTCTGCAATCTCTCATCAAGACCCACAGCGACATCCTTTGACCTGGACTGACACTATGATTAACGCTTATCACTCCCTCAAAAGCGCTCTCTGCTCCGCCCCAGCTCTGGGTTTACCTGACTACTCCAAGCCCTTTCATCTCTACGCCTGTGAACAACAAGGTACGGCGTCTGGTGTTTTGGCTCAGGAGCATGGAGGGGGGATTCGTCCGTGTGCGTTCTTATCTAAAACATTAGACACTGTTGCTCAAGGCTTGCCTGCGTGTCTAAGGGCTGTCGCCGCCTGTGCTATGATGGTTTCAGATGCAGAGAAATTGGTTTTGTCTCACCCACTGATCTTGCACTCGTCACATCAAGTTAAACAGGTATTGCAAAATTTACAGACTCAACATATGACTGCGCAGCGACGCTCCGGATATGAAACCATTCTCTTTTCTACTGACAATCTCGAAATTCGAGCCGCATCCTCTAATACTGTAGGTCACGCTCTCGCACGCCTTCTTAACTCTCAGGACGACACCTTAGAGGACACTGATCATGATTGTCTATCTGAAATCTTGCATACTACCAGTATCAGGCCTGATCTTTCCTCCAGCCCTCTGGAGACAGGGGAAGTAATCTTTGTTGATGGCTCTTGTTCTAAACCTTCAGATAATGTTTTCCTCTGTGGCTATTCTGTGTGTTCCCTGCCTGACATTGTACACGAGGCCTATGCTCTCCCGTTCTCTTCCGCTCAGGCAGCCGAATTGTATGCACTAATGCGTGCCTGTATTTTGTTTCAGGGCAAGGACGTCACAATCTACACAGACTCTCGTTATGCCTTTGGGGTGGCTCATGATTTTGGGAAGATTTGGCAGTCACGGGGCTTCCACGCCACAGATGGGAAGCCCATTTCACACTCAACTTTAGTACAAAACCTTATTGATTCTTGTCATCTCCCTAGGTCACTCGCTATAGTCAAGACTAAAGCGCATGCCTCGGGAAACACCCCTGAACGCATGGGTAACTCTCTTGCTGATCGTATGGCAAAATTTGCTGCTGCTTCTGGTGTCATGTCTCCTGGTCTAGACTCTTCATCATGTAATACATCTTGTCTTGCTAGTAGTCTGATCCCAGATTTAGACCTTATCTCTTTACAGGCTTCAGCTTCTCCAAATGATTCTGCCTTCTGGCAGCTACAAGATGCTTATGTCGCCTCTGATGGCCTATGGTACAGCCAAGATGGTCGCCTTTGTCTTCCATCACATTGCCTTCCCTTCCTTGTGCGTGAATTTCATGGCATAACACACCGTGCACGAAGGGGGGTAAAGGAGGATATGAACAAACTTTTCTGTATAGCTAATCTAAACAGTTTGGTGGATTCAATTCTCGAGAGATGCCTCATCTGCGCACAGAACAATCACTCCAAAGCAGTCGCGAAACACGAGTGTTTACCCATACCGACATCTCCATTCTTAGAATGGCAAATCAACTTCACACACATGCCTCACTGTGGGCCGTTTAAATATCTCCTGGTGATTGTGGACAAATTTTCTAAATGGGTAGAAGCCTTTCCGTGTTCTAGAGAGAATGCAAAGGTAGTGACTCGTACGCTGGCAAAAGAAATAATACCTCGTTATGGGGTTCCAGATGCCATAGACTCAGACAGAGGTACCCCTTTCGCCTCAAAGGTCACACAAGATCTGTGTAAGTATCTTTCACTAAACTGGCGCTTTCACATTCCATACCATCCTCAATCTTCTGGTATCGTAGAGCGTACTAATCGAACATTGAAAGACAAACTAACTAAGGCTATGCAGACCACAGGTTCCAGAAATTGGGTAGACCTATTGCCAGCCACACTGGCTGAAATTCGCATGACATCGAAGCCTAGTCTCGGCGGCTATTCCCCCTACGAGATCATTTTTGGGTGACCGTTCCCTGTCCCCTGGAGAAAAGGGACTCCGGCTCTGGGTACCTCTGATTTGAAGACACATATGGATGAGTATTCTGCAGCCCTTATCGATAAATTGCATGAAATTTGTACTAAGGTCAATAGTACAATATCACTTCCACCATCGGCAAACACACACCCCTTCCAAGTGGGAGACAAAGTGCTGGTGCAATTTTTTAAACGATTTGGACAATTGGGAAAACCTTGATATAGTGAGCCTGCAGAAATAGTCGCCATTACTCGTACTGCTGTCTTAACTGACCTTTTTCCACAGTGGATTCATGCCACCCGATTGAAGAAGGCTCCATAACAAAGTTGTGTTACAATAATCAGTTGCTATTAACGCTTTTTGTGTCCCCATCCAGTCTCTCTCTCTCTCTCTTTCTCTCTTCCTCTCTTTGTGTTCTATATAGATTTGACCTGACTGACTGAGTTGTGCCGCCCGGCTGACTGAGAATCCGTTACTGCCTGTGAGATGTTGTGAACAAAAGGGGGAAGAGATCTTGCGCCCAGTCTGGAATCTGAACCGTTTGGAACCGTGGAACCGAACCACCTCACTACAACCATGATGGTCCACATCGCGGGTCTCGTGACGTCACTGCTCGGGGCAGGGCTACCCGCCCGAGCCTTCAGGATCACTTCCTTGCTCGGGGCAGGGTTACCCGCCCGAGCCTTCGTGGTTGCTTCATCTCTGCTCGGGGCAGGGTTACCCACCCGAGCCCTCGTGACCATTCTCCTATTGCTCGGAGCAGGGTCACCCGCTGGAGCTGGACCTCGAGACAACATCTTCTGGCAGTTCGCTAACTGGACTGCACGGGCTCACACAAATGAAAGTTGTTATGTATGCTATTTGATGCCATCCTCTACTATTATTACACGCCCACCTTTGCCGTTATGCTCTGAAGCTTTATATTATGCTTGGGGGCCAAAAGGCCAACCTTCTAAATTTTGGGGCCCTTTCTGTAATTACTCTCCTCACCCTTCTGTGGTAGCAAAGTTAAACCAAACTTTTTTAGCACATGGCACAAATACCCCCAACATTATATTACAAGATTCTATTCTCACTACTCTAAAAGTAGATATGCCTTCTAATTTCACTTTCCCTCATTGTTTTAGAATGAATTACTCTCAAAAAAGTAACATTTATTTAGGACACATTCCTAAGTCTCAATGTAAGCAGATATATGATCAGAATTCCGTCACCTCTCCATGTCCTCGCTGGGTCCCGAATTCATGTCGATGTAACCCTCCGCTAACCGATTGTACATTCAACAGTACCGGGTATATCAATAATACATGTAGGGCTCATCCTAATTGTGTTCCACCACACCCTACTAATTATCCTGGTGTTAAATTAGCATTAAACTGGTACTGGTACTGCGGTAATAATAATCTCCTTGTTTCGTTTCCCACCAAGTGGTCAGGCATTTGCGCTCCCATACAACTCAAAAACGCTATCACTGCTATCCATCCTCTCTCTGCTCATCGCCCAAAACGAGATGTTATTCATAATTTTCCACCCCTGGAACATCATCTTACTACCAGGTGGCACAGGTTTTGGACATCAATGTTTCCTCATTTTGGTGTAGCTGATCTATGGAAGAATGTAGAATTAACACATTATCGCTTGGCCAGCTTTGTTAATGAAACCATTAAAGCTGTCGATGGTATAAGGACTGAATTAACCTCCTTGCGTCTAATGACTACTCAAAATCGTATGGCCCTTGATATTTTGTTAGCAGAAAAGGGGGGTGTTTGTGCTATGATTGGAGACAGCTGTTGCACTTTTATTCCCACTAATGATAACCCAGATGGTGAAATAGGTGCAGCCGTACATCAAATGAGACAGATTGCTCAACAACTAGAACATGATGAACATGGGGATACGGCAGGGTGGGTGTGGTTTTCTGGACTGTTTGGTAATTGGTCTAATTGGTCTGCTATTTTTTCTATGTGTATTCCTGTAGTGGTGATTGTTCTTTTGTTTATTTTCCTGGGACCTTGCATTTTGAGATGTTTGATGGACAGAATGCATAAGATGATAAATAGTCTTACCCGCAAACCTCTGCATAGAGAGAACAATGTATATTATCGTCCTGCTAGGGTGTAACACTAATCTTAATCATAATCTTACTTACATGTTTACTTAAAATCTAGTTAATACTATGATTAGTATTAAAGGGGGGGATTGTTGGGGTCAAATTTTATTATATGTAGATTATGATCAGAATATGAATCAGAATCAGTAGGTTGAATAAGGATACAGATATATGTAGTATGTAGAATATTAGTGAAAAATATTAATTCTCCTTATTCTGATGAAACGACCAAACGACCTTAGTCCGGCCGGGCATTGGGCAATGTTTGGGAACATTTTGTTTATGAATGTGTATTCTGAATGTGTATTTTGAAAACAGAGTCTGAAGGTCTGTCTTAAGTGTCAGACCACACTCAGAAATAGTAGAATTAAAGTTCATGATCATGCTTATTCATTCAGTTGAATCTTAGGTCATGGCTTCACAAAGGCTATGAAATATACTGAAATATATTGAAATATACTATGGTAATGATTAATGTTAGTTTTATAGACCCCGTAATTAATTAATGCATTCCGTGATTAATGTTAGTTTCATAGTTTCTAGATTAGTTTCATAATGACATTATAATTATAATTAAGAGCTTATGATTCTAAGGATTTTTAGTTTAAGAGCATTAACCTAATTTAGTTATAAGTTTAATCCTGTTAGTTGTTTAATTGTTCTCTCTCTTTCAGACATATTCTCGTGGTTAAGTTGTTCTTATTTTTTTATGTTTATTCTCTTATAACATTCCTTATTTTAGCATTATTAAGAGCATACTGTTATTTGTTATTTTACTTATGTTGATGGAATCAAGATAATCAAGATGTAATTTACTGACTGACCACACATTCATGTGTTAAGAATTATTCATGTTAATTATTAAGAATTATTCAGATCCTTTCTGTGCAAACTTTGTGTGCCTTTGACCTTCTACAGTATCTATGTTTAACATTCCATACTATTCCAAGAATCAAACATAATATTAATTATAAGCCAAAACTCTGATATCTATCTGTACCTTACTGTCAGCAAAAATATGTTATTATATTATGATTGATTCAAGATCATTACACACACACACACACACACACACACACACGAAGACAAAACATAAACATAGCAACACTATAAGACATTCCCACAAATGTTTTCATTCTGACGAAGCGAGCAAATAAACTGGCATGTGAACAACCCACACGTGTTCTCCTGTCCGTTTCTGAGCGATTGACTCGTCCTCAGGCCCGAAGGGAAGGCATCAGCATGAAGGAATAGGGGTCTCTTTCTGGGTGAACCCAACATAGACTTAGACAAAACTTTATTTATCCCCAAAGGGCAATTAGAAGGGTGAAGAGCGGTACATTAAAAGAGCAAGAAAATAAAATCACAAAAAGAATAAAAATCACAAAAATGGGTGGGAAAGAAAAAAAGCGTATTATGTACAATATACAATGGCAGGCCTGTTGCCAGTAACAAAGTAAAATAAAAAAAAAATTAAAAAAAAGGCAGCAGATAAAATATGACAAATAAATAAAATGTGTGGATAAAATTAAAATGACAATATGATTAGAGTGGCATTGTAGTTAAAGTGACAAGGTGATATTGTAATATTGCACATCAGGACATGTGATATTGCACTAGAGTATTGTACAGAAGACTTAAGTTATTGTAACTGTCTTAGATTTCTTAGAGTTCAGGAGGAGAATAACACTTGGAACAAAGGTTGTTCTCCTCCTCCTATGGTTTGTCACCCATACTGCCCATCATGACCTTATTTTGGGATTCCCGTGGCTTCAGCTTCACAATCCTTTAATATCTTGGCAACAAAAATAAATCCTCTAATTGTCCCCACCTTGTTTCCAGAACTGCCTAAACTCCCCCAGCTCATGCTCTCTTCCACCTCTGTGGAGAGCCCTCTGTCCAATTCACTAGATAATGTTCCTTCATGCTACCTAGATTTCAAAGAAGTGTTCAGCAAGGGTAAAGCCAGTGGCCTGCTTCCTCATCATCCCTATGACTGTGCCTTAGACCTCCTCCCAGGTACAACTCCTCCTCACAACCATATCTACCCCCTGTCCATAACTGAACAAGCTTCTATGGAGGAGTATGTTCAAGAGGCATTGACAAGGGTAATATTATGGCCCTTTTCCACTACCCTTTTTCAGCTCACTTCAGCTCGCTTCAGCTCACTTCAGCCCGACACGGCTCGCATTTCGACTACCAAAAACCAGCACGACTCAGCTCGCTTCAGCCCTGCTTAGCCCCAAAACTCGCACCGTTTTGGAGTAGGTCTGAAGCGAGCCAAAGCGAGCTGAGTGAGGTTGGGGGCGTGAGCAGACACTCCCCTGTGCACTGATTGGTGAGGAGGAGTGTCCTCACATGCCCACACACGCCCCGCGAGCGCGCTGGGATCTGTAAACACTGCAAACCCGGAAGAATAATAATTACGAATTACGAGAATTTCTGAAGCCTTATGCGCCTCGCCTCATCTATGCACTCTTGCCAGTATCTGTCCGCGTTGTCGGTGACAACAAGCCACAGCACCAAGACCAGCAACACTAATGACTCCATGTCCTCCATGTTTATTGTTTACTATCCGGGTCGTGAGACTACCGCTTAAAAGCTCACTGATGTCACTGTTTGCGCTGCTTAACGACATCACCTGACGTCCACCCACTTTCGCTAACTCCACCCAATGTGTCCACCCACTTCCAGCCAGCACGGTTCAGCGCGGTTGTAGTCGAAATGCAACTCCAACAGCCCCACTCAGCTCGACTCAGCACGGCACGGCTCAGCCCGACTCAGCCACGTTTGTAGTGGAAAAGCGGCATTAGACCGTCAACATCTCCAGCTTCAGTCAGCTTCTTCTTTTTTGAGAAGAAAGGGGGAGGTCTCCACCCATGTATCGATTATTGAGGCCTCAATCAGTTCACTGTCTAATACCTGTATCTGCTTCCATTGGTGCCTTCAGCTCTGGAACAGTTAAGGACAGCCAAGATTTTCTCCAAACTAGAACGCCGTAGCGCATATAACCTGGTCAGGATTCGAGAGGGTGACGAATGGAACAGGTTTGGGCTAGATCCTTAGTTCCAGTGACATTATATATGTTAATGTTACAGCATACAAAGATATTTAATTGTGTGCTTCGAACTTTGTGGCAACAATTTGTGGAAGGCTCCTGCATATGGATGTGATGATCAGGTGTCCAAAAACCCTTGGTTTTGCAGTGTATGTGTGCAGTAATGTCTATTTATAACATGAACTATTTATATATATTTATGTCTATTTATAACATGAACATGAACATATTTATAACATTCTCTTAAAGTTTTTAGAATTTTTTTACATTCATTAATAAATGTCTATTCATTGCCTTAACCCTAACCCCAAATCTTTTTAAATAAAACCTGTTTTTTGATAGTTTTCTTAAGTTAATAATGGTTTTGAAAGAAGTTTTTTCCACTTCAAATTTAGAGTAAAAATGCTGAACAATATTACAGTATAATGGACAACAAAATCAGGGAAAGGAATTAATAAGAAAGACCTGGAGATGTGTGTAGACATAAATGAACTGGTGACCTTAAATAAAAACAAGACAAGAATAATAAGAAAGTTATATGTGAAATGTTAAAATTAAATAAGAACACTCTGCAGCCTGTTGACATAGTGCCTCTTTGTTACATCCTTTGTTAGACCCAACTGTCTCTCTCATTGTATCGCATCACTATTGTACACAACATGCTGACAATACAAAGGTCAAATGTTTCCATCTTACCTGAAATGTAAGATGTACTGGAATGTTCTTACTGTGTTTCATTTTTAGACATCCAAATTCTGTCTGTTTTAGTCATACACACAAACATAAACATAAAAGGCATCTTATCAATGCAGTAACAATTACATGTTGTTTAGGGTGTGTTCACATGTCAAATCTATTGTTGTACTCAAACTTTCTCATTCTGTCTTGCACACACACGTTTACAGGAATTCACAAAGTGATAAGTCTCCATCTTACACACATTCACAAACTATGGGATCATGAGTTACCTAAGGAACAATGTAGTACACTGTATACTGTATGTATATACTATAATATGCTGTACATTTTTTACAACACATTGTTAGATGCTACTCGTAAAATAACTTTCTCTTTTAATTAAAATCTCATCTCATCTCATTATCTCTAGCCACTTTATCCTGTTCTACAGGGTCGCAGGCAAGCTGGAGCCTATCCCAGCTGACTACAGGCAAAAGGTGGGGTACACCCTGGACAAGTCACCAGGTCATCACAGGGCTGACACATAGACAACCATTCACACTCACGGTCAATTTAGAGTCACCAGTTAACCTAATCTACATGTCTTTGGACTGTGGGGGAAACCGGAGCACCCAGACACGGGGAGAACATACAAACTCCGCACAGAAAGGCCCTCGCCGGCCACGGGGCTCGAACCCAGACCTTCTTGCTGTGAGGCGACAGCGCTAACCGCTACACCACCGTGCCACCTTCCACTGATCAATACATCACAATTATGTCTGTGGAAGCACTGGCTTAAATATGGTTCCAGGAATTAGGTGCTACTATGTGACATAATTCATATGTTGTGAATGTAATCCACACTTTGTAAATATAAATGAAGTTAGAATTTGATGCCTGTACCTAAATTGTCTACAATCTTTTGTTGAGAAGTGTTCTTTTTGAATTGACTAAAACTTCTCTCACAAATTTTGGCACAAAGCAGTGAGCCACACCCCATCCTTGCTTGCAAAGACTGAGCGTTTGGTGCTGCTCCTTTTATACCCAATCAAGTCCCCAATTAAACTGCTTATTGTGGAATCTTCCAAAATGGTGTTAATTGAATATCCTATAAACTTTCCAGTCTGATTTTGACTCTGTCCCAACTTTTTTTGAGTGTGTTGCAGGCATCAAATATTAACTTTGTTTATATTTACAAAATATAATTAAGTTGGTCAGTAAAACTCATCTCATCTCATTATCTCTAGCCGCTTTATCCTTCTACAGGGTCACAGGCAAGCTGGATCCTATCCCAGCTGACTACGGGTGAAAGGCGGGGTTCACCCTGGACAAGTCACCAGGTCATCACAGGGCTGACACATAGACACAGACAACCATTCACACTCACATTCACACCTACGCTCAATTTAGAGTCACCAGTTAACCTAACCTGCATGTCTTTGGACTGTGGGGGAAACCAGAGCACCCGGAGGAAACCCACGTGGACATGGGGAGAACATGCAAACTCTGCACAGAAAGGCCCTCGCCGGCCATGGGGCTCGAACCCAGGACCTTCTTGCTGTGAGGCGACAGCGCTAACCACTACACCACCATGCTGCCCCGTCAGTAAAACTATTGAAAATATTTTCTTTGTACTTTTGTCAATTAAATAAAGGTTAAGATAAATTAACAAATCACAGATTTTTGTTTTTATTGCATTTTGGAAAATATCCCAACTTTTCTGGAAATGGGGTTGTAAATTGTGGCTCAGCCTGAACAAAATTGGGTGGACCACACAATTCAATATAGTTCAATAGCTTTTATAGTACATTACATATGTGACTGATAGATAGATAGATAGATAGATAGATAGATAGATAGATAGATAGATAGATAGATAGATAGATAGATATTACAACATAAGAATATTACATGCCATGATAAGCCATGAACATTACAGACATAACTTCAACAAACTTCACAACCAACTTGGCTAACATCATCACTATTTTGGTATGATGCAGAGACACACAACAGGTGAAACAACAGCCTTACAAATTAACTACAGAAAAAAAAAACAGAAGAAGTTGTTTTAGGCCTGCATTTGATGTCTTCTTCAGGTCATATTAATTCATAATTAGGCCTACAGGACGAGGAGTAGATGTTGTGGCTTACTGTTGAAGATAGATATGATTTCAGTGTAGTGCAATGAGTCTGACAGTTCCCATTCCAAAGAAAAAAAAGGCTGAAGTTGTTCAGGCATGGTGTTGACTTTGAGGCTCTCAGTCTTGTTTTTAACCAATTTGCCACTGAGAAAAGTATCTCCACTGTGCATGATGTCACTGGAAAGTTTATAATAACCTTTAGCAGTACACTGACATTGTGGAAAATCTCTGCTGGATGGTTGTCAAGCAAATCCATTAGAGAGCGGCAGATTTGTCCCGTATCCATTTTGTGTGTTGTATGAGTTGTATGAAAACTGAACATTCAGCTTCTGTGATGGATATGTGAAACTGCTCACTTGGGCTTCTAAGCAGCTCAAGTTCACCAAATGTTGAGGAACCAGGCAGTAAGGAGGCCACAGCTCACATGATTCCAAATGTGTCTTCCTGAACCCTACAGTACAGGTCCATTATTTGTCTATCCAGAATAGAATTCCACATTCACAGCGGACCCAGTGCAGGTAGATCTCCCGGCAAACAGCTTTATTGTGCCAATAAAAACTGGCGACATGGGTCCGAAGAATCCAACGGCAGAGGAAGTCGACGATATTAAAAAAATCGCTAGACTTCATAACAGAGGAAGTGTCTGCTGTTCGGCTGCAGCAAAAGAGTATACTGAATCTGGTGGAAGAAGTGAAGGCTCTGCGGCTGCTGAATGCTGAAAATGAAAAGCGCATCAACTATCTGGAAAGCAGAGTGGCGAACCTGGAGCAGTATACGTGGGTCAATGATGTGATCATCACCGGTCTCAAAATAAAGCCCCGGTCATACGCTCGAGCGGTGACCAAGAGCAACGGGGGAGAGCCCGGTGAGCTGGATGCTGACTCCGCAAAGCAACAGGTGACTGACTTCCTACAGTCTAAAGGAATCAAGTTGGACTGTAATTACATCAAGGCATGCCACCCTCTGCACAGGTGGAACGCCAGCAACAGACCAGCCGTAATACTGCGATTCACAAACAGAAAACACAAGAGTGCACTTCTGAAACAAGGAAGAAAGCTAAAGGGAAGAGATGTCTTCATAAACAAGCACCTAGCCAAACACAATGCTGATATAGCCAGAAAAGCGCGTCAGCTCAAGAAACAGAGGAAAATACAAAACACCTGGACTTCAAACTGTAAAATATTCATAAAACTAAATGGGACCCCTGAGGAAGCCAAGGTGATCTGCATCAGGAATATTGCTGAACTGGACAAACTCCAATGACTGTCGTGAACTGGACTACAGCTACTGGAACAATGATCGTCATGATCCGGACTGGTCTGGGTGAACTGCACTGGACTCTGGGTAACAACAGAATACAATCATGACAAACAACGACAGAACTCACTCTACATCTTGGGAATATAGGCACATAACACAGAGGATAAGTAAATATCAACAACTGGATCTGGAAGCATTTGAACACTCTGATTACAATATGATAGATTTGGAACAGGATATAGATCCGGACAGCAATTTTTTATCCGCCATAAAAAACAATTGCTGCTACTACACAGATGATCAATACAACCAGAACATTAATCCTGAGGGCAAATTATCAATCATTCATTTCAACAGTAGAACCTTATATGCAAATTTCAATAACATTAAGAATTATTTACATACATTTTATAAGCCATTCAATATAATAGCAATATCTGAAACATGGATTGACATTGAAAATGGTACCGTATAGACTTTGAATTAGATGGCTGTGAACTCAGGTATGGAGCACTTGCATGTGACGTCACAGCCGATCCAGATTGTGACAGACGCCATCGTGTCAGTCAAACGCCATATTCCGCCTTCTACTTCTACTTCTGCTTTTACTTCTACCTTTTCTTCTGGAAAACCTTACTATATACAATTCTACTACAACGGCTGCAGCTACAAGCTCTCCCTACCTGTGCACGTTTTTTATGGTTTTTTGTGTGTATTTTTGCGTGTTGTTTGTCTGTACCGGACTTCAATATCCACTACAACCGTATGGACTTACTGGACATTGGTTTCCAGCAGAAAATGACGGTTTGTAGCGATTTCCATCGCATGCACAACATTCCGGATGAGAAAAAAAAAACATTCCGGACGAGACAGCGAGGTCTCCGTGGATTGTTATTGGAAGCAAAGCGAAGGAGGCGGCGGCGGGAGCAGAAGCAAAAGCGAGGCTACAGGCAGAGCCGCCCTGTTGACTAAGCTCAGAAAACAGCTACTCAAACCTCCACTGCTAAGCCTCTACCTCTCCAATGCCAGATCCATGTAAACAAGATGGACGATTTGGAATTACCTTATTCTATTCTATAATCGGCTGGTCAGTGCTATACTCAATACTTAAGTGACTTACCCATCCAATGCGGATTGTTATTTTCTTGTTTACAAGATGCCACATCTGAGTCGCTGACAAATCCTGAATTTCTGTAAAGAAAACTGTCCAGAGATTTATAAGCATGCAGTGCTTCACCACTGAACAGCGAGGGAAAGTTTATGAGGTAATTACACACGTCCGGGTATTCTGCTGGCAGTTCAAAATCCAGTAGTGAAAACTCCGTCCGGTAAGCCATAAGGGTCACAAATCTGTAGATCATTTATTTTAGACATATATCTAGTTATCTGTTCATTAGAAAAATGAGCCATGTAGTCCGTCGGTTGAAATTGATCCATTCTGTACACGAGTGCAGCAGTATTCAGCGGTGTTTTTGACCGACAAGATGGGGGTTGTGTACTTTCCGGTCACATGACTGCAAGATCTCTATATAAACAGACAAAATAAGGGTGGTGGAGGAGTTGCTATGTATATTGATAAATCTTTAGACTTCAGGGGTTTGAATGGAATGACAACTGGGATTGATAATCTACTTGAATGCTTAACAATTGAAATCTGCATGGAGAAGAATAAAAAAGTTATTGTTAGCTGTATTTATAGAGCACCAGGGTCAAGCATAGATACATTCAGTGAGTGGATCGAAAGTGTATTTTCAAAAATAGGTAATAAAACTATTTTTATGTGTGGGGATTTCAATATTGACATATTAAATCCAAATAAACACAATGCTACAGACGAATTTATCAATACAATATATAGCATGAGCCTATTTCCAAGGATCACTAGACCCAGCAGAATTACATCTCATTCTGCCACTCTCATTGATAATATTTTCACCAATGATGTTGATAATAATACAATAAGTGGATTATTAATCAATGACATAAGTGACCATTTGCCAGTTTTTACAGTTTGTGACATCAGACACAGGAAAAAGTCAAACAAGCAAACAGTATATACATGAGTAAGAACAGAAGAATCCATTAACACACTAAAAATGAATTATTGGAGTATAATTGGGATATAATATATAAAGATGTGAAAAAGATGTTGACCTTACATATAATGAGTTTCTAAGAATATTGTTTCTTCAAGTAGTAGATGAAAATGAAATGTTGAATATTGTTAAAAAATGTAAGAACAAACAGTCCACTGACTTTAATGATATCAATATGTCACTGATAAAAAAGGTCATTGAGGGCATTGCTAATCCATTAACATACATCTGTAATTTATCATTTCAAACTAGTTCATTTCCAAATAAAATTAAAATAGCTAAAGTTATACCTCTGTTCAAGGCTGGAAACAAGCATTTCACAAGCTATAGACCTGTCTCCTTGCTCCCACAATTCGCAAAAATACTGGAAAAACTCTTCAACAACAGATTGGACACATTTTTAGAAAAACACAAAATTCTTGCAGAGAATCAGTATGGGTTTAGGTCAAACAGATCAACATCATTGGCAATAATAGAGGCAATAGAAGAAATCACAAATGCTATAGATTGCAAGCAATATGCTATTGGAATATTTATTGATTTAAAAAAAAAAGCTTTTGACACAATCAACCATGAAATATTAATCAAGAAACTGGAAAGATATGGTATCAGGGGAATAGTACTGGATTGGGTGAAAAGTTATTTAAGTGGGAGACAGCAGTTTGTGAAATTGGGTGACTGTGTTTCTTCATGTTTGGACATTGCTTGTGGGGTCCCCCAGGGGTCAGTATTGGGCCCTAAGTTTTTCATTTTGTACATTGATATTATGTAAAGTCACTAAGGTATTACATTTTGTGTTGTTTGCTGGTGACACAGATATTTTCTATTCTGGGGATAACTTACAAAAATTACAGAAGACATCACTACAGAAATGAACAAACTAAAAAAATGGTTCAATAGAAACAGGTTATCACTAAAACTGAACAAGACAAAAATAATGTTATTTGGCAATTGTACACTGAATACACAGGTACTAATAAAAATAGATGGAGATGAAATAGAAAGAGTTCACGAAATTACATTTTTGGGGGTAACCATAGATGACAGAATCAATTGGAAATCGCATATCAGACACGTACAAACTAAAGTCTCAAGAAGCATTGCAATAATAAACAAAGCAAAAAAGGTTTTGGATCAGAAATCACTCCATACTCTTTACTGTTCCCTTGTCTCACCATACTTTCAATACTGTGCTGAGGTTTGGGGCAACAATTACAAAACATCAATATGGCTACTAACCATCATTCAAAAAAGAGCAATATGGATCATTCACAATGTTGGCTACCAGGAACACACAAACTCATTATTTTTACAGTCCAAATTACTAAAATTTACAGACATCGTAGATTATCAAACAGCTCAAATAATGTTCAAAGCTAAAAATAATCTATTCCCAATAAATATACAAAAATTATTCAGTATCCATGAGGGGAGGTATAATTTAAGGGGAAAAATTAACTTTAATTTAACTTTATTTTGTACAAACAGGACAAGTTTTTGTGTTTCAGTTAGCAGGATGAAACTATGGAACAGGTTCACCATGGAGTTGAAGCAGTGTCCAAACATGAAACAGTTTAAAATGAGGTTCAAAGACACTATTTTCAAGAGGTAAAGGGATGAGGGAGGTGATGGGTAGCACTAAGTGTTATGAGAACACTTTTCTGTTACTTTTCGTGTCTGTGTGAGTGGGTTGTGCATGCGCACTGTGCGTGAAGGTGTATGCTTATAATAGATATATTTTAGATGGGTATATGTATGTATGTATGTATGTATGTATGTATATATGTATGTATGTATGTATGTGTACACATATGTATGTATGTATGTATGTATGTATGTAAGTAAATTACATTTAGGTTTTTCTAAATACAAAGTCATAAATACATTTTATTTATCTATAAGTATCAGGCATGAGCATCTAGACAGGTAACAAGGAAGCATGTTATTGTTATTCATTATTAAAGGAGAAGGGGTGGGAGTTTATAAGTTATACTTCCTCTCACTCCTTTTCAAATATGTATTTCTGTAGGAATGAGAGCGGGTGGGTGGAGCACAGAAGTACGGCAGGCCAGAACTGAGCTCCAAAAAGTCTTTATTTTGCACTTTTCAATGATGGTTACACTCTCCCAGCCACACACGCATGCACACACACAAGTCATCTGGTTGGGGAGAAAGCTCCCTTCCTCTGCTCTCTCTCTCCTTTTATAGGGCGTGGTCACTGGGGAAGACACACAAACACAGGTTAACTAACATCAGGTGTAGTAATTCTGCCACTTACCTTCCCTGACTCTGACCTCCATTCACAGACCGACGCTTGACCATGCCCCTGCTGCCACATACCCCCACCGCCTGACTCAGGCCGGGGAGCTGTCCGGCCTGTAGCCAACACCCCCCCCCCCCCCCCCTTGACGGGAGAGGAAATCCACCATGACCATCTGCACCCCCGGCCTGTGGATCACCATGAACTAAAACAGCTGGAGTGCCAAATACCAATGGGTGATCCGCGCGTTGGCATCCTTCATGCGGTAGAGCCACTGGAGGGGCGCATGGTCCAAACAGAGGGTGAAAGGGTGTCCCAGTAGGTAGTAGCGGAGGGCGAGGACCGCCCACTTGATGGCAAGGCACTCCTCTATAGTGCTGTAGCGGCCCTCACGCACCGACAGCTTCCTACTGATGTACAGCACTGGGCGGTCCTCCCCCTCCACCTCCTGGGACAGAACAGCCCCCTGTCCGACGCATCCGTCTGCAAAACAAAGGGGAGAGTGAAGTCAGGGGAGTGTAACAGTGGCCCCCCATACAGTGCAGCCTTTACCTCAGAGAAAGCCCGCTGGCATTGCTCCGTCCACTGGACCGGATCTGGTGCCCCCTTTTTAGTGAGATCAGTCAGTGGGCTGGTGATGTTTGAATAATTAGGTATAAACCTACAATAGTAGCCAGCCAGTCCCAGGAACTGTCTCACCCCCTTTTTGGTCTTGGGCAGGCCACAATCAATGCTGTCTTATTAATTTGGGGACGCACCTGCCCATTGCCCAAGTGGAAGCCCAGATACCGTACTTCCACCCGCCCAATCGCACACTTCTTTGGGTTGGCTGTGAGACCCGCTCGCCTCAGCGACCTAAAGACGGCCCTCAGGTGTTGTAAATGCCACGGCCAGTCATTACTATAGATTATAATGTCGTCTAGGTATGCAGCCGCACAGGTGGCGTGGGGGCGGAGGACCCTATCCATAAGCCACTGGAACATAGTGGGCGCCCCAAACAGCCCAAAAGGAAGTGTGACAAACTGGTGTAAGCCAAACGGTGTGGAAAAGGCCATTTTCTCTCTGGATAATGGAGTCAAGGGGATCTGCCAATATCCCTTTGTCAAATCCAGTGTCGAATAAAAACGAGCCATGCCTAGTCGATCAAGCAACTCGTCAATATGAGGCATTGGGCACGCATCAAATTTAGACGCTGTGTTGACTTTTCTATAGTCCACACAGAACCAGACCGACCCATCGGCCTTGGGAACCAAGACCACCGGGCTGCTCCAGTTACTGTGGGACTCCTCGACAATGCCCATGTCGAGCATGGCCTCAAGTTCTTCCCGAACCACCTTTTTCTTGTGTTCGGGCAGCCTGTAAGGGCAGCTGTGCACTACCAACCCCGGGGTTATCTCAATGTGGTGTTCTATGAGCCGGGTGTGGCCGGGCAGGGGAGAGAACATGTTCGAAAATTCGGCTTGCAACTGAGCAACCTCCGTGAGTTGGGTCGGGGAGAGGTGGTCTCCACAGGGGACCGGAGTGGTAAGCAATGCCAATGTTCCCCTTTGAACCTCCAGCCCCAGCTCCGCCTTCTCTGGAACCACCGACATCAATGCCACGGGGACCCCCTCGTTCCAAAGTTTTAACAAATTGAGGTGGTAAATCTGTAATGCCCTGCCCCTGTCCATTCGCCTCACCTCATAGTCAACGTCCCCGATGCACCATGTGACCTCAAAGGGTCTTTGCCACTTGGCGATCAATTTGGAGCTCGATGTGGGCAACAGCACGAGCACTTTATCTCCCAGTGCGAACTCCCTAAGGCGCGTGCCCCTGTTGTACAGGCAGATTTGCCATTCTTGAGCCTGCCACAAATTCTCCTGGGTTAGGTGTGTGAGTGTGTGGAGTTTTGTGCGCAGGTCAATAATGTTTTGAATTTCATTTTTGCTTGTTGAAGGTCCCTCCTCCCAATTTTCCTGCAGCACATCTAGGATGCCGCGTGGCTTACGCCCATATAATAATTCGAACGGGGAGAACCCCGTGGAGGCTTGTGGGACCTCTCGCCCTGCGAAAAGCAGGGGCTCGAGCCATTTATCCCAGTTACGTGCATCCTTGCTTACAAATTTTTAAATTATGGTTTTGACGGTGCGATTAAACCGTTCAACTAAGCTGTACATTTGTGGGTGATAAACGCTGGTGCGGATTGGCTTAATTCCCAGTAACCCATACAGTTCGCGCAGTGTGCATGACATAAACGAAGTGCCTTGATCAGTCAGAATCTCTTTGGGGATTCCAACTCGGGAGATGACATGGAAGAGTGCTTCCGCAATACTACATGCTGAGATATTGCGAAGCGGCACTGCTTCTGGGTATCGCGTTGCATAGTTCACCAGAATTAAAATAAAGTGATACCCTCGTGTTGACCGATCTAATGGCCCGACGAGATCCATCCCAATTCTTTTGAACGGGGTCTCGATTAATGGCAGAGGGCACAAAGGTGCTTTTGGAATGGCCTCTGGATTTACTAACTGGCATTCACGGCATGCTGTACACCACCTACGGACATCGCCGCGAATCCCTGGCCAATAGAATCGGTCCATTATTCGGGCTAGTGTCTTATCCTGCCCCAAGTGTCCAGCCATGGGATTAAAGTGAGCTGCCTGGAATACCAATTCCCGGTGGCTCTTTGAAATCAAAAGTGACTAAGGTGGCTCCTTAGTCTGAGTGTCCTGCATCACTTGGTATAATCTATCCTTCATAATGGAGAAATAGGGGACGGACGGGGTGGTGTTTGGCTGGAGCGTTTGACCATCGATTACCCTCACTTGGTCAAACGCATGCCGCAGAGTCTCATCTCACGACTGCTCTAACAGGAAATCCGTGAGGGATCCCCTGAGAGAGGGAGGAGGAGCCAGCGGCTCCTCACTCTGACACAGTGATGACGTAGATGGCTCTGCGACAGCTGCTCCTGCCAATGCCACACTGGGACCTCCCCCTGCTGAACTATGGCAGGACCCACTCTTCACTAAATGAGTCATTAATTCCCAAAATCCCAGCCAATCAGTCCCCAAAATTATCAAGTGGGTAAGGCGAGGATTAACCGTGGCCTTTACACTAAATTTCTCCCCTTGAAATAGAATGTGGACAGACACTAAAGGGTAGTTGTGAACATCCCTGTGCACACACAACACCTTCACCAATTGTGCTCTCCCCAATGCCTCGTCTTGCACCAGGCTTTGGTGGATTGAGGTCTGATTACAGCCGGAGTCCACCAAAGCCTGATACATATCCCCTTGGATACTCACCGGTATGCGATACGCTCCGGCCCGATCGAGGGCAGTCCCTGGTGTGTCAGGGATCTGGACCACCTTCCCCACCTCCATTACTGAGCACTGATGCTGGAGGTGCCCTGGCTCCCCGCAGCACCAGCAAACCGGCCCGAGCTCTCTCTCTCTGCACCGGCGTTCTGGGGCTCACTCACCTGGGGGGGGGGGAGAGACAGACACGGAAGTGGGAAACGGGAGGGCACTGCGTGTGCGGTGGGCCGGCTGGGGTGGAACCGGCCCCCACCTCCGTGGTGGGGGAACGGGGCAAGGACGAGACACAGAAGGGGAGGGGGAGAGAGAGAGAGAGAGAGAGAGAGAGAGGAGAGGGGATAAGAGATATGCTGTCCTGCCATCGGAACAGCTGCCAAATGGTCTTCCGCCAGCTCGATGGCCTGATCCAGCGATGCCAGGTGATGGCACTGGACCCACTCCATGGTCCCCTCGGGTAGTCGGGCGATGAACTGCTCCAGTACCACCAGATCTACAATTTCCTCAGCATCGCGGTTATCAGCCCTCAGCCACTGCCGGCAGGCATCCCGGAGTTGCTGGCCAAACGCGAACAGCCAGCCGACCTCCTCTAGGCGCAGAGCATGGAAGCGCTGGTGTTGCTTTTCTGGGGTGCGCCCCACACACTGGAGGACAACCCAGCACAGGTCTGCGTAGACCAGCTGGCTGTCAGCAGGGAGCTGTAGCGTGGCCAGCTGCACCTTGCCCGTTAGCAGGGGGAGGAGGCATGCCACGCACTGTTCCACCGGCCAGCCCCAGGCATCTGCTGCTTGCTCAAAGAGTGCGAGGAAGGCCTCAGGGTTGTTGTGCAAAGGTCAAAGGTAACTTTATTGTCTGCAAGGGGCAATTATTTGTGCAGCCAGCAGACAAGACAAGACACACAACAATACAGTAAAAACATAATATACCCACAATACTAAAACACAGTAATAAATAAGACTATATACATTTAAAATAATTCATACAAGTTGTTTAAAATGGAGATGGAAGATGGGATAAAAGAATTCCTGAGTCTATTTGACCTACATCTGGGCATGGAGTACCTGTGGCCTGAGGGGAGTAGCTTGAACTGGCAAGACAAGGGGTGACTAGGATCAGCTGCAATAGACTGGGCCTTCTTTGCCACTCTGTTTGAATAGATGTGGGAGAGAGTGGGAAAGTTAATGCCGGCAATCTTGCTACATGTCTTGACAATGCTCTCTAGTCGGTTTTTGTTTCTCATGGACAAACAACCAAACCAGCAGATAAAACAGAAGGTTAAAACAGACTCAATAAAACAGGAATAAAACATTCTCATAAAAGTGGGATCAATGTTAAAGTTTCTCAATTTGCGATAAAAGTACATGTGCTGATGGGCTTTGGCACATACAACCTCAGAGTGTGATTCAAAACATAACTTGCTGTCAATTATTGTGCCAAGGTACTTGTACTCTTGTACTATCTCAACAAGTTGACCATCTATGGTAGTGGGCGGGAGAGGGGGGCACTTTTTCTTAAAATCAATGACTAATTCTTTGGTCTTGGAGACATTTATGTTTAAAAAGGAGCGCTTGCACCAATCGTTGAAATCCTTCACTACTGGTCCATGTTCAATCACACTTTCATCCAGAAGAGAGACAATAACAGAATCATCCGCAAATTTAAAAATCTGACTTCCATCATATTGGGAACGGCATTCATTTGTATATAAAACAAAGAGGAGAGGGGAAATGACACATCCTTGGGGGGAACCAGTAGAGGATAAGAGATTGTCAGACATTCTGTTGCATGTCCCAGACCCGGTGAAATGTAACTGAATTGTTACATTTAATGTACTGTGTTTAACAGAAACATGGATTAAGCCAAATGAATATATAGCATTAAATGAAGCGAGTCCTCCTGGATACAGTTATATACACCAGCCTCGTCTAACTGGCAGAGGAGGAGGCGTCGCGGTTATTTATAACGATTATCTAGGTGTAACACACAAACCTGGTTATAAATTTAATACATTTGAAGTTCTTCATACTCATATAATGTATGTAGCCTCGAAAAATAAGTCTAACCAGTTAATTCCATTGCTTATTATTTACAGGCCCCCAGGGCCATATTCTGAGTTTCTTTCTGAATTTGCAGATTTTATCTCAGATTTGGTTATTTCCTTAGACAAAGCTTTAGTTGTCGGAGATTTTAATATTCACTTCGATAACCCAGAAGACCCTTTAAAAACAGCGTTTGTGTCCATCTTAGATTCAGTCGGGATTAAGCAGAATGTCATAGGACCGACCCATAATGGTGGTCACACCCTTGATCTAATACTAACATTCAGATTAAACGTAGACAATATAGTCATACTTCCACAGTCTGAAGTTATCTCAGATCATTGTCTCATCTCATTCAAAATATGTCTGAGTAATAATATATGCACCTCACCACGCTACTGTATTAAACGTACTTTCACGTCAACTACTGCACAGAGCTTTATAAATAATCTCCCAGAGCTGTCAACTTTGATTGGGTCACTGTCAGCCCCTGCAGAACTTGATCAGGCAACTGAATGCTTAGAGTCAACATTCCGCCATACTTTAGATAATGTAGCTCCTCTAAAAAGGAAAATGGTCAGAGACAAAAAATTAGCACCCTGGTATAATGATGACACTCGCACATTAAAACAGACCACTCGAAAATTGGAACGTAAATGGCGTCAAACAAAATTGGTAGTGTTCAAATTAGCTTGGAAGGAGAGCTTCCTGAAGTATAGAAAAGCTCTTAGTGCTGCGAGATCAACATATTTCTCCTCCCTAATAGAAGATAACAAAAATAATCCTAGATTCCTATTTAATACTGTAGCAAAATTAACCAGGAATAAGTCCACTATCAACACATGCACACCTGCAGTATGTAGTAGCAATGACTTCATGAATTTTTTTAATGACAAAATTGAGAATATCCGACAAAAAATTCAAACTACTAATTTAAGGTTAGACAATGAAAGTGAGCTTGTAGTTAACAATATAACTGTATCAGATCATCAGTTAGAATGTTTTACTCCCCTAAAAGAAACTGAATTACTTTCATTAATCTCTACATCAAAAGCCTCAACTTGCGTACTAGATCCCTTACCGACACATCTATTCAAACAGATAATGCCTGGAGTAATTGAACCGCTTCTAAAAATAATAAATTCTTCTCTTATGATTGGCTATGTACCCAAATCCTTTAAACTAGCAGTTATCAAACCCCTGATTAAAAAACCTGACCTTGATCCCTGTCAGCTGTCCAATTATCGGCCAATATCAAACCTCCCCTTTATCTCCAAGATCCTTGAAAAAGCTGTGGCACAGCAGTTATGCTCATATTTACATAGGAATAACATCCATGAAATGTATCAGTCAGGATTTAGACCTCATCATAGCACAGAGACAGCACTGGTTAAAGTAGTAAACGACCTACTGTGGGCGTCTGATCAGGGCTGTGTCTCGCTACTTGTGTTGCTTGACCTTAGTGCAGCATTTGATACCATTGATCATTCCATTCTTCTGGATAGACTAGAAAATGTTGTGGGAGTTAAGGGAATGGCCCTCTCCTGGCTCAGGTCTTATCTAACTGATCGTTATCAGTATGTTGATATAAATGGTGATATTTCTAGACGTACCGAGGTAAAGTTTGGTGTTCCACAAGGTTCTGTCTTGGGTCCACTGCTTTTTTCTCTATATATGTTACCTCTGGGCGATATTATTCGTAAACATTGTATTAGTTTCCACTGTTATGCTGATGACACACAGTTGTATGTCTCTGCAAAACCTGATGAGAGACACCAGCTTAATAAAATTGAGGAATGTGTTAAGGACATTAGACACTGGATGCTTATAAATTTCCTTCTGCTTAACTCTGACAAGACTGAAGTACTTGTGCTAGGACCACATACAGCTAGAAGTAAGTTTTCTGATTACACAGTAACTCTGGATGGCCTTTCTGTTTCTTCACATGCAGCAGTAAAAGACCTCGGAGTGATTATTGACCCTAGTCTTTCATTCGAAACTCACATTGATAACATCACCCGGATAGCTTTCTTTCATCTCAGAAATATTGCAAAGATAAGATATTTAATGTCATTGCATGATGCAGAAAAACTAGTCCATGCTTTCGTTACCTCCAGGTTGGATTATTGTAATGCCTTACTGTCTGGATGTTCCAATAAGTGCATAAACAAGCTCCAGTTAGTTCAAAATGCTGCAGCAAGAGTCCTTACTAGAACTAGAAAATATGACCACATCACGCCTGTCTTATCCACACTGCATTGGCTCCCAATCAAATTTCGTATTGATTATAAAATACTACTATTGACCTTTAAAGCACTGAATGGTCTCGCACCACAGTACCTGAGTGAACTTCTGCTCCTCTATGACCCGCCACGCCTACTTAGATCAAAAGGTGCAGGCTATCTGCTGGTACCTCGTATACTGAAGGCTACATCAGGGGGCAGAGCCTTTTCTTACAAAGCCCCACTGTTATGGAACAGCCTTCCAGGTAATGTTCGGGAATCAGACACAGTCTCAGCATTTAAGTCTAGGCTGAAAACATATCTGTTTAGTCAAGCCTTTTGTTAATGGTGTTTATGAGGTAAAGGAGTAGATCTGGAGGGTCCTCAGACATAGAGTGTTTTGGTAAACTGGGATGTATGGATGCTGTCAGTCCCCACTCGCTTGCTCACTCGAGTTTGTTGATGGTGTAGTGGCTGGCTGCTTTATGTCCCGGGGCTCCCTCATGCCTGTGTTACCTTCTGGCTCTCTCCTTTTAGTTATGCTGTCATAGTTAGTTGCCGGAGTCCCTGCTTGTACTCGGTGCAATATGTATACTGTTCCTACTTATTCAGGTGACATTGGGCATACCTAACCACCTGTGTTTTCTTTCTCTCCCCCCCACCCCAAATCTGTCCCTCTGAGTTACATGGAGTCAACAGGAAATCTTTTGGTGGAGACGGTGGGGACCTCGACTGGCTATCGTAGCCTGCAGGGAATCGGCCGTCAGACATTCTGTCGCATGTCCCAGACCCGGTGAAATGTAACTGAATTGTCTTGGCCAGGCCTAAGGGTCCCATCTGCATCTCATCATTGCTGAGGAGTGTGCTCCTATCACCCAATCAAGCATCCAGCCAGAGCAGGTCATGATATATTTTTTACCATATTAACATGCCATTGTGTGTTATGCCTGATGTAAAGACTCTCGTCTCTGCGAGCCTACCACACAGATTTAATACTTGTCATTTTTAGGGCATACCTAACAACGTGTTTTCTTTCTCTCTCTCTCTTCCCCCCCCATCTGTCCCTTTAAGTTACATGTTGATCCTGGGATTGAGATGCTGGCCTCTTCTGCCCCTCGGACCTGCTTGATCCATCCTGGTGCCCTGTGTCTGGTCGGAGTTTTATCGCCCCACTCCTGTGACGGACGGTCCCATGAGGACAGTTGACGGTTATATCTGTTAAAACTGTTAATATTATAGTCAGGCTGTCTGTTGTTGCCCAAATGAGGATGGGTTCCCTTTTGAGTCTGGTTCCTCTCGAGGTTTCTTCCTCATGTCATCTGAGGGAGTTTTTCCTTGCCACCGTCGCCACAGGCTTGCTCATTGGGGATAGATTAGGGATAAAATTAGCTCATGTTTTAAGTCGTTCAAATTCTGTAAAGCTGCTTTGCGACAATGTTTATTGTTAAAAGCGCTGTACAAATAAATTTGATTTGATTTGATTTGTCTTGGCCAGCCCTAAGGGTCCCATCTGCATCTCATCATTGCTGAGGAGTGTGCTCCCATCACCCAATCAAGCATCCAGCCAGAGCAGGTCATGATATTTTTTACCATATTAACATGCCATTGTTATGTGTTATGCCTGATGTAAAGACTCTCGTCTCTGCGAGTCTACCACACAGATTTAATACTTGTCATTTTTAGGGCATACCTAACAACCTGTGTTTTCTTTCTCTCTCTCTCCCCCCCCAATCTGTCCCTCTGAGTTACATGTTGGTCCTGGGATTGAGATGCTGGCCTCTTCTGCCCCTCGGACCTGCTTGATCCATCCTGGTGCCCTGTGTCTGGTCGGAGTTTTATCACACTGCTCCTGTGAAGGATGGCCCCATGAGGACAGTTGAGGGTTGTACCTGTTAAAACTGTTAATATTATAGTCAGGCTGTCTGTTGTTGCCCAAATGAGGATGGGTTCCCTTTTGAGTCTGGTTCCTCTCGAGGTTTCTTCCTCATGTCATCTGAGGGAGTTTTTCCTTGCCACCATCGCCACAGGCTTGCTCATTGGGGATAGATTAGGGATAAAATTAGCTCATGTTTTCAGTCGTTGAAATTCTGTAAAGCTGCTTTGCGACAATGTTTATTGTTAAAAGCGCTATACAAATAAACTTGATTTGATTTGATTGCCAGATAGGACACCATTTACTTTAACCCTTTGGGTTCTGGAGGTTAAAAAGTCAACTAGCCAGGCTATAAGCCCTGGGTTAATGTTGTGTGTCTTTAAAAGTCTGTCTGCTAAAATGTGAGGTTGAATGCAATTAAAAGCTGATGAAAAATCAATAAACAGTAAACGTGCAAATTTCTTTGCACCTTCCAGGTGGTTAAGAACTGTATTAAGCAGACTACCTGTGGCGTCCTCGACCCCCCTACCTGCCCTATAGGCAAATTGTAAGGGGTCAAGTTGGGGATAAATTATATCTAAAATTTCCTGTTTAATAATTTTCTCAAAAGCTTTCATGATAAGGGACGTGAGGGCCACTGGTCTAAAATCATTTAGTGATTTAGGTCCTTTAATCTTGGGTACGGGCACAATCATTGACTCTTTCCAGAGGTGAGGAACCTGATGTGATTGGAGAGACTTATTAAAGATGAAAGCAAATATATCAGACAGTGGCTCTGCACAGCTTTTGAGGAGATGGCCACCAATATTGTCTGGACCAGGGCTCTTCCTTTCTTTCACCCCCCTAAGGACCTTATAAACTCTGTCATTATCAATAGTTATGGCAACAGGTTGCTCTGCACCTAGTTCCCTATACACAGACAATTCCTGAGTAAAATCATAAATATCAAAACGGTTATAAAAGGTGTTCAAATCATCTGCAAGCTCAGAATCTGTCTTGCCATCAAAGGAGAGGACTTTTTTATGATTAGATTGCAAGCCCATCATTGACTTCACACCGTCCCACGCGGGGCGTGACTTGCCACTACTCAATAGGGATTCAACTTTATCTTTCTATTTAAATTTGGCTAATTTGAGCTCCCTCTTAACTTGCTTCTGCAAATCTTTATAGACAGTGATATCCCCCTGATTAAAGCTAATACTCCTTTGATTAATAATACTTTTAATGGATTTTGACACCCATGGTTTGTTATTTGGAAAAATGGAGATGGCCTTTTTAGGAATTATTTCATTTTCACAGAAACTTATATAAGCAGAAACAGTCTCAACAAGTTCATCCAAGTTAGAACATGATTCCTTGAATAAATCCCAGTCAGTGCATGAGTAACAGTCCGATAATTCCTGTGTGGATTCCTCAGACCAGACCGGAACCAAACGTCGCTCAGGTTTTGTTCTCCTCAGGACAGTTTTGTAGACCGGAACCAAATAAACAACATTATGGTCAGACGAACCGAGCGGAGCTCTACTAAAGGACCTGTAGGCTTTCTTAACTGTCCCATAGCAAAGGTCTAAACATTTCATATGTCTTGTAGGGCAGGTGACGTATTGAGAAAAGCTACTTAGCGACTTTCCAAGCCTACAATGATTAAAGTCGCCCATTATAAAATTCGGCGCATCAGGGGCGATGCTTTGCAGCCTTTGCACCATCTGTGCTATTACCCTAGATGCGATATCAGCGTTCACCCTCGGATGAATGTAAACAAGTGTGACAAATATTTGTGGAAACTCTCTCAGCAAGTAGTGAGGATGGAGAGAGACAGACATAAGTTCAATGTCACGGGCGCACACAGTTTCTCTGACCGCAACTGTGTTGCACCAGTTCTTATTAACGTACAAACACAGACCACCACCAAGTGATTTTCCTGTTGCTACCGGGTCCCTGTCAAGTCGCAACAGTACTCCAAAACCATCGATTTCCAAGTCGGCCTGGAGATCCTGCTCCTTGAGCCACATCTCAGTCAGTACAATAAGGCAGGCATTCCTATAGTCCGATATGAATCTAGCATTTGCTTGGAGTTCATCCACCTTACTCCAGAGGGATTGTACATTGGCGAGGATTATCGAGGGGAGAGGGATCTTCTGGTGGCCCTGTCTTTTGAGCCTCAGGTGGACCCCACCATGGCTACCTCTTCTCCTCGCCCTTGTCGGCCTCGTCCCCTGGTCTCCCTTGGAAGGATCATGCCCGATGATCTCCAATGGGAAGACTCCAGCTGGGTCCACGATTCCTCCTCCTGTATCTCGGACTAACAGTAGAAACTCCCGATTGTAACGGAGGTGGCAATCCAAACACAGCACCCGCAAAAAGTGACCAAAAAGTGTTAGAAAGAGCAGAAAACCACTCAGCTTAAGGTGAGTCATTGTTTCCGAAAAAAACATATGACGTCTGAAATTTAAAACTGACAATGAACTGTTAGTAATCACACACAATCATTAGAAAAAGCAAACAAACAAACTTAACGCGCACTACTGCTGCTGCGTGTCGCCATTGAACAGCGCCACTCCCTGAGCTTTAGTCTCTGTTCCTGATGTACAGGCCCATCTTCATTAAAGTGAGGTGGGGAGGGCCCGTGGCGGTGGAGGTGGTGGACCCTGCCGATGCGAGGAGGTACCAGAATGCGTGACGATCTTCCTGTTGTGCCAGCACCAGGGCCTCGAACCGTTGCTCTTGCTCCTTTCGGAGGGCGCCTAGCGCCTGGTGCTGGCTCTGTTGGGCTGTGGCGAGGGCATGGATCAGGTCCGCGAAGGGGGAGGACTCCATGGGGCTGTTCTTCTCTGTGCTCTGTCCCGGGTTTCGGCACCACTGTAGGAATGAGAGCGGGTGGGTTAAGCACAGAAGTACGGCAGGCCAGAACTGAGTTCCAAAAACTCTTTACTTTGCACTTTTCAGTGATGGTTACACTCTCCCAGCCACACACGCATGCTCACACACAAGTCATCTGGTTGGGGAGAGAGCTCCCTTCCTCTGCTCTCTCTCTCCTTTTATAGGGCGTGGTCACTGGGGAAGACACACAAACACAGGTTAACTAACATCAGGTGTAGTGATTCTGTCACTTACCTTCCCTGACTCCACCCTCCATTCACAGACCGATGCTTGACCACGCCCTCACTTCCACAATTTCTATGTATTATGTTTAAATATTTATTTTATTTTTATTTTTATTATTTTGCTTTTCATATTCAAAATAGGCAGCATGATGGTGTAGTGGTTAGTGCTGTCACCTCACAGCAAGAAGGTCCGGGTTCAAGCCCCATGGCCGGCAAGGGCCTTTCTGTGTGGAGTTTGCATGTTCTCCCCGTGTCCGCGTGGGTTTCCTCCAGGTGCTCTGGTTTCCCCTACAGTCCAAAGACATGCAGGTTAGTTTAACTGGTGACTCTAAATTGACCGTAGGTGTGAATGTGAGTGTGAATGGTTGTCTGTGTCTATGTGTCAGCCCTGTGATGACCTGGTGACTTGTCCAGGGTGTACCCCACCTTTCGCCCATAGTCAGCTGGAATAGGCTCCAGCTTGCCTGTGACCCTGTAGAGATAATGAGATGAGATATTTGAAATAAACACTTCAATCAATCAATCAAAAACATTAGCCTTAGATCCACATTGCTCTTTATGCTTGAGGTTTTCCTCAAAGAAGTAGTCACCACAGTGACACTCAGTCTCACTGGCATTTTTCTCGACTCCAAACACTGATATCACTCTTGCTCCACTCTTCAGTTAATTTGATAATTTTGTCAAAAATCACCATCTGTATTCTCTCTGAAGTTAAAAAAGCTGTTTTAACGATATTCTAACATATCAATGCAGTCTGAGACACATAAGGTAGAATTCTATAATCTTTTTGTTGCAAAGTCACTGGTGCCAAATGTCACAAAAAATAAAATAAACTTACTTGTCTGAATTTGCTGTAACAGAGACTCAGCTCCTAATTTTGTCTGTCCATTTTCTTCTGAAAGCTCAGCCAGACTCTCGTATCATGTCAAGTAGCTGCAGTGTTATTTATAGATCCTGACTCAAAGTTAATCGTACATCAGTATGATTGAATTCTCTCTCACTCAGTTAGCTTCTGATTGGGGTGCATTTCCTTTTGCAATTACAAGAACTGCACTTGTTTGCGGGCTGTTGACCTGAAGCTATGCAGAAGATTGATCATGTCAAAAAAGGTGCAGATGTTTCCTGACACTTTACTATCAGTGCCTAACACCACTTTTAATCAATGGGAGATACAGTGCACATAAACAGCTGAAGGTACACAGTCCATCTAAGAAACTACATTTCCCATCAGCCCACTTCCGTGTTGACCTGCGTCATGCTGGGGCAGGATCACCAACATCACATCCTCCATGAAAGCATAAATAACGGAACAATGCTTCCGCTCTTTCTCTTTTGGTGCCGTGATTCAACACAGACACAAGGAGGAATCGCTCGCTCCGTGAGCAAACCCAAAAAGACGTCTTTTCTTTTCTTTCTTGCAAGAATCAGAGTTTCACACTTTTCTTTGTTTACCTTTGGCCACGGTAAAAATCCAGAATCACGCGATTTTAAACTCAGCTCAAGTTACAACCGGTTTTTCATTTGTTCCTTATAAGTACGTACAACACTGCAACCAGGCAGTTATTTTAAAGTTAAGAAGTGATTGTATCCTTTTTAACTCAAAAGCTGTGCACAGTATTTAATCAGAGACTTCCTTTTCATCATGAGCGACGCGTTGGATAAAGAAGTTCTCTGCTCCATGGAATCGACTCATGGAATCGACTCACGTGCTCCACAATGGCGAACCTCCAAAATCTCAGAACATCTCTTCATGATCTTGCTAGAGGCAAGATACTGAGTAAGACTTGGCATTTGGGCAAAACCTAGTCTTAGGAATTAGCTTTTATTGAAGTAGTGTGAATTTAAACTCACGTTTAATTGTTACACTATAGACACGCAGCGTGTTGAATTGATTTATTTTGTTTTAATCTCTCAATTGTTTAATAGATAGGCGGTGCATGCTTCTCTCTATCCCTTACTAACATTTTGATTTCCTTATTACACATTTTGATTGCATCAATATTTCATTTAATTTGGTAATGTTATAAAGCTAGTGGATTAGCTGCTATGGCTAATTATTCTATCTTATTAGCATCCAGAGCTAATTGTATAGTCTCAAGGGATCACAAGGCCTCCACCATGTGGAGTTAGCTACACAGAGCTAATCTTTTGTCTCTAACATGTGGCACTCCTCCCCCACACACACAAACACACCTTTAGCTAGCAACCAGAGCTAAATCCTTTGTTCTCAGACCCCATGTGGTGACACACCCTCTTTAGCTAGCTTTCCTTTGCCTTAGCTAAACACAAGGCTAATCTAGGCCTACACAAACATGTGGCCTCTCAC
Organism: Neoarius graeffei; assembly: GCF_027579695.1. Taxonomy (NCBI): domain Eukaryota; kingdom Metazoa; phylum Chordata; class Actinopteri; order Siluriformes; family Ariidae; genus Neoarius; species Neoarius graeffei. The sequence goes on along the minus strand of NC_083575.1, from coordinate 100,567,097 downwards.
AAACACACGTGGACTTAGCTACAAGAGCTAACCCTCTTGTAGGCCACACCCACATAAGGCCTCTCATACACACACACACACACACACACACCTCACTGTTTGTATATATTTCAATCTGCCATTATCCATTTTTATCTTTGTTATAATAAATTCATTTATTATTGAAACTGTGTGTTTTATTTGTGTTCCCATGTTTATGAAGTCACACAATCTCCCAAAGAATTCAAAAAGGTGCATATAATTTATGTAATATGATAAGTGATCATAATTTGGAATATACCATAATTTAGCTGTTTGGTAATTTATTATTAAGCACCAAAATTAATGGTATTAATTAATGAGACTGATTCCATGAGTGATTTAATGATAATATGAGACTGATTCCATGAGTGATGTAATGATAATATGAGACTTATTCAATTTAAATAATTCAAATGAGACTGATTCATTTTAATCATTAACCTTCAGATTTAATGAGATTGATCACTCAATTACCCAAATGCACCTACATATTAAATTGGTGCCCCGTGTGAGGAAATTGGTTTGTTGACTTCTTGAATATTGTTGCAACAACAAATAAACTATCAGTTTAATTCAGCAACTGCTAAGGGATATCCCCAGGTGTGTTAAAACGGTTAACAGAAGCATGATAACCATATCACAAATACTCATAACCTATTGATAACTTAGGATAAGAGAGCATTTCCAAACAAACAAACCTTATTAATTAATTACATAGTTAATGTTAATTAATAACGATTAATTAATAAATTAACTAATTGATTGATTAATTATCCAACATCCAGCCTAAGCAAAATGGCATCCCCTTGTGTCTCAAAAATTGAAGACAACGCTCAAGACGTGTCTCTCCTTGAGGTCATCGCAGACCTCATTCACTGCTCTGCCTCCAAAAAGGCAAACATTAAGTACACGAGTAAGAGTGAATGCCAAAACAACATAGTTAACTCGAACAAACATATGATAGATCCAAAAGAAACAACTTTTAGTGTCCAAGCGCACTCGGTAAGCTATTCCTGTCATACTTCCGAGATACTGATTCAGAAATCAGACGCCTCCGTGGAGAGGTTGAAAGGCTGACCACCAGCAACGCCGAGCTGGCAGCCGATAATAATGATTTATATAGGGAGTGTGAGCTCTTGAAGAACTCCCTTGATTGCGCCAAAAGGCTAGAGAAAGCCAAAAAGGCTGCCCAGAGGGCCGCTGAGGAGCAGACCCCCCAAGAAGGGCACGAGGGGCTTGAAAGACCCCCAACAATGCGCCAAAGCTTAGAGCAGGAAGAGGCATCCGAACCGGACACCGTAGATTATCTGGTCGAGGACCAGACACCCCGTCAAACTCCATCAACTCGCTACACGACTTCGTCGTTTAGCCAGGGTGGAGCCATACTGTGCTCATCCCGAGCCCAGACCCATAGCACACCCAAGTCAGTGTGCTACAGTACCCCTGATCCATCTTCGGATGAATCAGGCTATGAATCTAGTGTGAAACGGGAGCAACACCAGAGTAGCTTAGATAGTGAGTACTCAGAAGAGCCAAGAAGGTTGCACAAGGATGTGCACCAAACCCTTCGCTTACGGCAAATTAACCTACTTGCCAAAGATGTCGAGCGATTCGATCCCGACAATCAAAGAACTAATGTAAATGATTATTTGCGAGAAATTGACCTATGCCTGATGGACCTGCCGAATGCCACAACGCGAGAAAAACTTAAACTAATCTGGAAGACCTATAGTAGCAGTGTTCATGCCTTTTTAGAGAAACTACCCCCAAACATTCGCGATAGTTACTCGAAACTTTGCAATTACATGAGGGAAGAATATGCGCCATACACGGATGAAACCTCCGCGACATTGTGTGCATTACAAATCAAACAAAAACGGTCTGAGGCGCCTCGTGAATATTATAGATGGCTACATACTGCCTATTTCCAGGGTAGTAGCGCACCAGGCTTGGAAGAAGATAGAGGTTTCAAATCCCTCTTCTTACATAACCTCCACCCAAGCATGCGGACTCAAGTCACACTGACGTGTCGACGAGGTCGCTATTCGATGAGGGAAACTAGGCAACTAGCCCAAATGACCTGGGAGACCATCATCAAAACCGCAAATGGAAATGATGATGAACCCAGAGTCCTTAGGCTCCAGAGTGCAGACAGGCCCCTGCTAGCCTTAGAAGGAGGCAAAGCTCTGAAAGGGGGACCCCCCTGGAGAAATCCCGGTCCGAACCGCCTCTTGCCGAGCCATCACCAGCATGAGCTGAGAAATCGGCAAAGTAAGGCCAGGAAGGACCGAAGGCAAGTCCATAGTGACTATGGCAACCGCCCATCACATGAAAAGGGTCGTAGGGAACAAGGCGGTTGGCAGCAAGGCCGTCATCCCTGCTCTGGCCAGAAATGGCAGAAGCGTTCCGACTGTAGCTCTAAATGTAAGGGTAGAGACGACCGACACAGTGACTCAGACCAACCTGGTGAGTTCCGTTCAGAGCTGGACTCTTAAAAAGCCCAGTTGGCTGAGATTAAAGAACTGTTACAGGAGAGGTCAGACCCCTCAACAGACAAAACAAAAGAGCTCAAGAAATTACAAAAGATACCCGCTGGCATGACTAGGCCAGGAGCCACGAGTATATCTCGTGAAAGGGGGAGGAGATCCCTCTGAAACAGCAGGCAAGGGTCAGGATGTAGGGCCCCCCCGGTGACGAAGGCAAACACACAAGACGCACCTCTAATGCGCGCTAAAGTCTTCACCACCATCTCTCAGACACGGCTCTCACAAGGTGACCCAATCCCAACCAAGCCCTGCAACCTAAACTTAGTCAGCTTCACACAAATCAAAATCCCACAGTCGTTGGGTCCCACAAAACATGCACAAACTCGTTGCGATGAGATTAGTGCGAACACCGATCAACCAAGCGCCACGCGAGATCAAATTTCCGATGAACTTCAGTTCATGTCTTTGCACACCGAGTCTGGTGTCGAAACACCCGACATTGCGATTCCCCCTAGTGGCCACAATTCTTTGAAAAACCTCCCTCTATCCATCGACTCAGACACAGGCACCCATTTCACCGCTGGTATAATGGCTGCGCTGTGGAACATGTTAGGCGTCAAGGCGAAATTCCATATTGCGTACCACCCTCAATTCTCTGGTCAGGCTGAACAAGCCATTCAAACCATTGTGAGCATGCTGCGAGAGTATGTCACCCATCATGGTAAAATTTGGGATGTGAAACTTCCCTTGGTGCCAAGGGCCATTCGGTCCACCCCTCATTGTGCCACTGAAGTCACACCCTTTGGGATGATGACTGGGCAGGAGATGGTTCTCCCACCGCATCTCCTATACAAACCAGAGGACATGAGCGTCGCAATTGCATACACCGCACATCAACATGTCGCTGACCTACGATGCCACCTACAGTCAACCTTTACAGGTGCCCAAAAGAATCTCGATTCGAGTGTAGAAGGACAAAAGGCCTACTACGCCCGAATCTCAGAGAAGTTCCTACCACCCTGGTCGAGACCTTTCGATCGTGGGAAAACCGTTCCCCGTCGCGTGTCGCATTAGGACATCCAGACCTAATCAAACGCTCTCATATCGATGGGTCCATAGTAATTGAATCAAACCTTTTGAACAGTCCTCACTCCAAAAGGGGGTGGATGATAGTTAGGCCCATCCTGTCCACCTAGCTTGTACGCCTCACTCACCCATAAGCGTACACTAACATTCCCAGTCAGACTCACCAACCCAATGAAGTAATAACCCTTTGGTATAACATGGTAGATAAAATACTAAAATCCGCTATTATTACTAGTGTGTATTCATCGCAAATACACCTGGCATATAGTCTTGGCAGTGCTATCCTCATTTTTGTGAATCCACAAGACTTAGAGATGTGCACCTCCACTAAAGACATCCACTGGGTCTGCCCAGGCAACCCATACATAACACTACATGCCAAGCTGGATAAGATGGTCTGCATCCCTGACAGCTTTAGTTGCAGTAGCACATGCTTTCTGGCCAGACCACCTGCTGCTATCACCTTTCTAGAAGATTAGGTTTGCCAACCCAAACACTAATACTTCTTTCCTTCATTTCTTCTCTTTTCTTGTTTTTTATATGCATTGGAAATTAAACACTACATGTTTCATGTGTAATGTTTAATTTTTTTTTTAGATGTGATGTTGACCTAGTTAGCTAGAGTGATTATATGCCCAAAATGCCTATAGTGATTATATGCCCAAAATGCCTCTGCCTCCAACTGTCTTACTGGAACTCATGAGTTTACACAGTTTTCACAGGACACCATGGACTGTGCAGAGCAAGGCTACCTCAAGGACTATGGACATGTGGACTGTACGGTACTGTGCTCTCAGTGCTATGACTCCATCATACCCCTGAGACCAAAAGGGGGATTGTAGGTACACAGTCCATCTAAGAAACTACATTTCCCATCAGCCCACTTCCGCGTTGACCTGCGTCACGCCAGGGCGGGCTCACCAACATCACATCCTCCATGAAAGTATAAATAACGGAACAACACTTCCGCTCTTTCTCTTTTGGCGCCGTGATTCAACACGTGCACAAGGAGGAATCACTCGCTCCGCGAGCAAACCCAAAAAGACGTCTTTTCTTTTCTTTCTTGCAAGAATCAGAGTTTCGCACTTTTCTTTGTTTACCTTTGGCCATGGTAAAAATCCAGAATCACGCGATTTTAAACTCAGCTCGAGTTACAACCGGTTTTTCATTTGTTCCTTATAAGTACGTACAACACTGCAACCAGGCAGTTATTTTAAAGTGAAGAAGCGATTGAATCCTTTTTAACTCAAAAGCTGTGCACAGTATTTAATCAGAGACTTCCTTTTCATCACGAGCGACGTGTCGGATCAAGAAGTTCTCTGCTCCACGGAATCAACTCACGGAATCGACTCACGTGCTCCACAACGGCGAACCTCCAAAGTCTCGGAACATCTCTTCATAATCTTGCTAGAGGCAAGATACTGAGTAAGACTTGGCATTTGGGCAAAACCTAGTCTTAGGAATTAGCTTTTATTGAAGTAGTGTGAATTTAAACTCACGTTTAACTGTTACACTATAGACACGCAGCGTGTTGAATTGATTTATTTTGTTTTAATCTCTCAATTGTTTAATAGATAGGCTGTGCATGCTTCTCTCTATCCCTTACTAACATTTTGATTTCCTTATTACACATTTTGATTGTATCAATATTTCATTGAATTTGGTAATGTTATAAAGCTAGTGGATTAGCTGCTACGACTAATTCTTCTATCTTATTAGCATCCAGAGCTAATTGTATTGTCTCAAGGGATCACAAGGCCTCCACCACGTGGAGTTAGCTACACAGAGCTAATCTTTTGTCTCTAACATGTGGCACTCCTCCCCCACACACAAACACACCTTTAGCTAGCAACCAGAGCTAAATCCTTTGTTCTCAGACCCCATGTGGTGACACACCCTCTTTAGCTAGCTTTCCTTTGCCTTAGCTAAACACAAGGCTAATCTAGGCCTACACAAACATGTGGCCTCTCACAAACACACGTGGAGTTAGCTACAAGAGCTAACCCTCTTGTAGGCCACACCCACACAAGGCCTCTCATACACCCACACACACACCTCACTGTTTGTATATATTTCAATCTGCTATTACCCATTTTTATCTTTGTTATAATAAATTCATTTATTATTGAAACGGTGTGTTTTATTTGTGTTCCAATGTTTATGAAGTCACACAATCTCCCAAAGAATTCAAAAAGGTGCATATAATTTATGCAATATGATAAGTGATCATAATTTGGAATATACCATAATTTAGCTGTTTGGTAATTTATTATTAAGCACCAAATGTAATGGTATTAATTAATGAGACTGATTCCATGAGTGATTTAATGATAATATGAGACTGATTCAATTTAAATAATTCAAATGAGACTGATTCATTTTAATTATTAACCTTCAGATTTAATGAGATTGATCACTCAATTACCCAAATGCACCTACACAGCTTGTGGGAAGGTTAGCTTCAGAAGAACATCCCCCCCCCCCCCCCCCCAGTGTTTCCAGACATCACTGATGTGCCATCAAAAAATAAAAATTAAAATAAAAAATTAAATAAAAACAAAAATCCCATGAAACACATGGCTCCAGCTACAATGGTCTCAGTACTTCCAGAATCTTTCTTGTTATTCTGTCTGCAGACATATCGGCCACGTCAACAATTCCAATAGCCCTCTCCTTAATCATGCCACCATAAGTGAAACAGAGACAGATGACTATTATGTTACATTTAGATTGGTCTTTGTACTTATCTGCAAGTATGGCTAAATATGTACAACCCCTGGCAAAAATTATGGAAACACCACAATTAGAGGATGTTCACCCAGCTTTTTTTTATTTATAGCAAATAACCAAATCACAGATATAACACAGACAACTTTTGTTGAATTGGGGACTATTCTGGCTTCTTGAAACATACCTTTAAAAAAATAATTAAATTATTGTAGCGCGAATAGCGTGTGGGTGGAGCACAGAGGACGGCAGGACAGAGATCAAGGGTTTTCACAAGGCTTTATTGCCGAACTTTTCAGTTTAACAATGTTTTTAAACCAAGTAGGCAGAGAGACACACATACACACTGTCGGCTCTGCCGGGGAAGAAGCTCCCTTCCGCTCTCCCTTTCCCTCCTTAAGTAGGGCGGTTTACTGGGGAGAACACACACAAAACACAGGTTAATGACACTCAGGTGAAGCGATTCTGCCACTTACCTTCCCCAACTCCGCCCTCCTGTCACAGACCGGCGCTTGACCACACCCCCGCTGCCACATACCCCCACCGCCCGACTCAGGCCGGGCGCCCGTCCGGCCCGCAGCCGACTCCCCTCCCCCTTGACGGGAGAGGAAGTCCGCCATGACCATCTGCGCCCCCGGCCTGTGGACCACCTTGAAGTTGAAAGGTTGGAGCGCCAGATACCAACGGGTGATCCGCGCGTTGGCATCCTTCATGCGGTGGAGCCACTGGAGGGGCGCGTGGTCCGAACAGAGGGTGAAAGAGCGCCCCAGCAGGTAGTAACGGAGGGCGAGGACCGCCCACTTGATGGCCAGGCACTCTTTCTCGATAGTGCTGTAGCGCCCCTCACGCACTGACAGCTTCCGGCTGATGTATAACACTGGGCGGTCCTCTCCCCCCACCTGCTGGGACAAAACGGCCCCCAGCCCTCTGTCCGATGCATCCGTCTGTAACAAAAAAGGGAGAGAGAAGTCAGGGGAGTGCAAAAGTGGCCCCCCACACAGTGCAGCCTTTACCTCAGAGAAAGTCCGCTGGCACTGCTCCGTCCACTGGACCGGATCTGGTGCCCCCTTTTTAGTGAGGTCAGTCAGCGGGCTGGTGACGTCCGAATAATTAGGTATAAACCTACGATAATAGCCAGCCAGCCCCAGGAACTGCCTCACCCCCTTTTTGGTCTTGGGTCTCGGGCAGGCCGCAATCGCTGCTGTCTTATTAATTTGGGGACGCACCTGCCCGTTACCCAAGTGGAAGCCCAGATACCGTACTTCCACCCACCCAATCGCACACTTCTTCGGGTTGGCAGTGAGCCCCGCCCGCCTCAGCGACCTAAGGACGGCCCTCAGGTGTTGCAGGTGCCGCTGCCAGTCATTACTATAAATAATGATGTCGTCTAGGTAAGCGGCCACGTAGGTGGCGTGGGGCCGGAGGACCCGGTCCATCAGCCGCTGAAACGTAGCGGGCGCCCCAAACAGCCAAAACGGAAGTGTGACGAACTGGTGTAAGCCGAACGGTGTGGAAAAGGCCATTTTCTCCCGGGATAATGGAGTCAAGGGGATCTGCCAATATCCCTTCGTCAAATCCAGTGTTGAGTCAAAGCGAGCCGTGCCTAGTCGATCGAGCAGCTCATCAATACGAGGCATCGGGTACGCGTCGAATTTAGACACCGCGTTGACTTTTCTATAGTCCACACAGAACCGGACCGAGCCGTCGGCCTTAGGAACTAAGACCACCGGGCTGCTCCAGTCACTGTGGGACTCCTCGACGATGCCCATTTCGAGCATGGCCTGAAGTTCTTCCCGAACTACATTTTTTTTGTGTTCGGGTAATCGATAAGGACAGCTGCGCACTACCACCCCCGGGGGCGTCTCTATGTGGTGTTCTATGAGGTTAGTGTGACCGGGCAGGGGCGAGAATACATCCGAAAACTCGGCCTGCACCTGGGCGACCTCCGTGAGTTGGGTCGGGGAGAGGTGGTCTCCACAGGGGACCGGAGAGGTACGAGATGCCAATGTCCCTTTTTGGACCTCCGGCCCCAGCTCCGCCTTCTCCGGAACTACCGACACCAACGCCACGGGGACCTCCTCTTTCCAGAGTTTTAACAGATTGAGGTGGTAGATCTGTAGCGCCCCCTCCCTGTCCGTTTGCCTAACCTCATAGTTGACGTCCCCGACTCACCGTGTGACCTCAAAGGGTCCTTGCCACTTGGCGATTAATTTGGAGCTCGACGTGGGCAACAGGATGAGTACTTTATCTCCCGGAGTGAACTCTCTAAGGCGCGTGCCCTTGTTGTACAGGCGGGTTTGCCGTTCCTGGGCCTGGCGCAAATTCTCCTGAGTTAAGTGGGTGAGCATGTGGAGTTTTGCGCGCAGATCCATAACGTACTGAATTTCGTTTTTGCTCTGTGAAGGTCCCTCCTCCCAATTTTCCCGCAGTACATCTAAGATGCCGCGCGGCTTACGCCCATATAATAATTCAAATGGGGAGAACCCCGTGGAGGCTTGGGGGACCTCTTGCACTGCAAACAGCAAGGGTTCGAGCCACTTATCCCAGTTACGTGCATCCTCACTTACGAATTTTTTGATAATATTCTTGAGGGTGCGGTTGAACCGTTCAACTAAACCGTCCGTCTGTGGGTGATAAACGCTGGTGCGGATCGGCTTAATACTCAGTAGCCCATACAGTTCGCTCAGTGTTCGTGACATAAACGAGGTGCCCTGGTCAGTCAGAATCTCTTTCGGGATTCCAACCCGGGAGATGACGTGGAAGAGGGCCTCTGCAATACTGCGTGCTGAGATATTGCGAAGAGGCACCGCTTCCGGGTATCGCGTTGCATAGTCCACCAGAACCAATATAAAGCGGGACCCATGTGTTGACTGGTCTAATGGCCCAACGAGATCCATCCCAATTCTTTCGAACGGGGTCTCAATTAATGGTAGGGGGCACAAGGGCGCTCTTGGAATGGCCGCTGGATTTACTAACTGGCATTCACGGCACGCCGTACACCACTTACGGACGTCGCCGCGAATCCCCGGCCAATAGAATCGGGCCATTATCCGGGCGAGTGTCTTATCCTGCCCGAGGTGTCCAGCCATGGGATTAAAGTGAGCCGCCTGGAATACCAATTCCCGGCGGCTCTTTGGAATTAACAACTGGGTGACCCGCTCTTTCGTCTGAGTGTCCTGCGTCACTCGGTATAACCTATCCTTCAAAATGGAAAAATAGGGGAAGGGCGGGGTGGCGTTCGGCGGGAGCGTTTGACCATCGATTACTCTCACTTGGTCAAACGCGTGTCGCAGAGTCTCATCTCGCGATTGTTCCCGTGGGAAATCCGCGAGGGATTCCCCAATAGAAAGAGGAGGGGCCGGGGGCTCCTCACTCTGTCGCGGAGATGACGTAGACGGCTCTGCGACCGCCGCTCCAGCCAAAGCGACACCGGGACCCTCCCCTATCAACCGGCAGGACCCACTCTTTACTAGGCGTGCCATCAAACCCCGAAATCCCGGCCAATCAGTCCCCAAGATCAAAGAGTGGGTAAGGCGAGGATTAACCGCCGCCTTCACTATTGATTTTGCCCCTCTGAAATATATGTGGACCGACACCAACGGGTAGCTGTGAATATCCCCGTGCACACACAACACCTTCACCCCTTGTGCTCCCCCCAATGCCTCGTCTTGCACCAGGCTTTGGCAGATTGAGGTCTGATTGCAACCTGAATCCACCAACGCCTGATATGTAGCCCCTTGTACACTTACCGGTATGCGATACGCTCCGGCCCGATCGAGGGCAGCCTCTGGCGCGTCGGGGATCCGCACCACCGCCCCCACCTCCATCGCTGCACACTGTTGCTGCAGGTGGCCCGGTTCCCCGCAGCGCCAGCAAACCGGCCCAGGCCTTCCCTCTGCAGCTGTGTTCTGAGGCTCACTCACCTGAGGGGGGGGAGAGACAGACACAGAAGGGAGAAACGGGAGGGCACCACGGGTGCGGCGGGCCGGCTGGGGTGGAGCCGGCCCCCGCCTCCGTGGTGGGGGAATGGGGCGAGGATGAGACACGGGAGGAGGGGGGAGAGAAAGAGAGAGAGGAGAGGAGAGAGAGAAGACGATGTCGGTGGTTGTCCTGCCGCCGGAACAGCCGCCAGATGATCCTCCGCCAGTCCCACAGCCTGATCCAGCGACGCCGGGTGGTGGCACTGGACCCACTCCGCGGCTCCGGCTGGTAAGCGGGCGGTGAACTGTTCCAGCACCACCTGGTCGATGATTCCCTCGGCGTCGCGATCTTCAGCCCTCAGCCACCGCCAGCAGGCGTCCCGGAGCTGCTGGCCGAACACGAACGGGCTGCCGACTTCCTCCATCCGCGGTGCACGGAAGCGCTAGCGCTGCTGCTCCGGCGTGCGCCCCACGCTCTGGAGGACAGCCCGGCGAAGGTCGGCGTAGGCCAGCCGGCGATCGGCGGGGAGCTGTAGTGCGGCCAGCTGCGCCTCTCCCGTCAGGAGGGGGAGGAGGCGCGCCACGCGCTGCTCCATCGGCCACCCCGAGGCTTCTGCGACCTGCTCGAACAACGTGATGAAAGCCTTGGGGTCGTCCTGCGGGCCCATCTTAGTTAAGGTGAGGGGAGACGGGCCCGCGGCCGGGGCACTGGTGGACCCCGCCGACGCGAGGAGACGCCGGAATGCCTCTCGATCTTCCTGTTGAGCCAGCACCAGGGCTTCGAAGTGGAGCTCCTGCTCCTTCCGGAGCGTGACGAGTGCCTGGTGCTGGCTCTGCTGAGCCGTGGCGAGGGCGTGGACCAAGTCCGCGAACGGGGAGGATTCCATGGGGCTGCAGGACTGATGCTCCACCTTGTCCCGGGTTTCGGCACCACTGTAGTGCGAATAGTGCGTGGGTGGAGCACAGAGGACGGCAGGACAGAGATCAAGGGTTTTCACAAGGCTTTATTGCCGAACTTTTCAGTTTAACAATGTTTTTAAACCAAGTAGGCAGAGAGACACACACACACACTGTCGGCTCTGCCGGGGAAGAAGCTCCCTTCCGCTCTCCCTTTCCCTCCTTAAGTAGGGCGGTTTACTGGGGAGAACACACACAAAACACAGGTTAATGACACTCAGGTGAAGCGATTCTGCCACTTACCTTCCCCAACTCCGCCCTCCTGTCACAGACCGGTGCTTGACCACGCCCCCGCTGCCACAATTATTTTTTGACATATATTTTTTTCCAGATCAAGGAGAGGAAGAAAATATGGAATCACTCAATATTGAGGAAAAAATTATGGAATCACCTTAAAAAAAAAGAAAAAAGATGGCAGCATGCTAGGTCACAGCGGCCACACCAGGTCTAAATCATGGTGCAATTTTTGTACTTTTCTCACAGAGACTGTATCAATTTAAGTTTGGAATATTAGTAGGAATGACTGGTAAACATTTCTACAACCATCAACAGCTTCTGGACAAAAGAAAACACCGCACAAAACCAGATTGAGATATGCTAAAGAAACTAGGCTGCACCGACATTTTAAGAACTCAGCGCAGACATGCCACAGCATCACCCAGTTTCCATACCCATCTGGAAGTTCACCAAAAGTGGTGTGTGAGAAAACAGAAGTGCGGTAAGTCAGCTGGGATCCATGGTAGGCTCAAGGATAATTAGAGACATCCAGTGCTCCCTTCTCTTCTCCTCTCCAATGTGCACTCCATAAACAATAAACTGGACTATTTAAGACTGCTTCTGACATCTTGGAAAGAGATATGACACTGCTGTGCTCTCATCTTCACCGAGACATGGCTGCATGAAAGCATCACTGACTCCATGATCCAGCTAGATGTGCTAGCCACCTTCTGTGCTGACAGAAATATCCTGGTAAAGGAATTGGATTGATGATTGGGTTGCACATGCGCATTCTGTGCTACACACTTCCTGGTTCCCGAGTTGTTTGTGACAAGTCTTTTTTCTGTGAGCGTTGGTGTTAATCACCAATCTTTTTTATTTTTTCTACAAACAATTTTCCAGTATCCTCTTCATTTTTTTATTGTACTTTCGCTTTTCTTTTTGTACTTTCCACTTTTGCTTTCCTTTTTCTGCTTTTTATTCTCTCTTTTTTTAGAAGAACACCAAGGAAGCTTTCTTTTTTTTCTCCTCCTGCGTAAAGACCACAAGTGGAGGCCATCTACATTGGATCTGCTTTAATATCAACAGATCTTTGATTACGGTATGTGAATCCTTTCATCATGGCACACCTTCAGCCTGTTCAGTGTGCTGAGTGCAGGATGTTTATGTAGCCAGTGGGACTTGACTCTGGCTAAAAGTCTTCCTCTCTGCGTTGTGTTGTGATTTGATGGAAATGAGGACAACCATTGTTTGCCAACCAGAAGGGGGGTTTATTCTGTATGTAAACAAATATACATAAGTACAGTCACTTCGCCGCCTCTCACACACACTGCTCCTCAGCAAGCCCAGAGACCAACTGACTTACAATCCCATTCAAAAAAACAAACAAACAAATCATATTCATCACTCTGATCATAATACAAAATCATGCCTTGTTATCTCCCCCAACCATTAGCAGCAATTTTATACATTTTACAGATTAACATTTTACCAGCAACAGCTGTATGAACACACAAAATATGAATAAGATATCAAAACAAATAACACAAAGCTCATCTCATCTCATTTTCTTTCGCTTATCCGAGGCCGGGTCGCGGAGGCAGCAGTGTGAGCATGGAAGCCCAAACTTCCCTCTCCCCAGACACCTCGGCCAGCTCCTCGGGAAGAACTCTGAGGTGTTCCCAGGCCAGCCGAGAGACATAATCCCTCCAGCATGTCCTGGGTCTTCCCCGGGGCCTCCTCCCAGGGGGACATGCCTGGAACACCTCCCCAGGGAGGCGTCCAGGAGGCATCCAAAAGAGATGCCCGAGCCACCTCAGCTGATTCCTCTCAATGTGGAGGAGCAGTGGCTCTACTCCGAGCTCCTCCCGAGTGACTGTGCTTCTCACCCTATCTCTAAGGGAGAGCCCAGCCACCCTGCAAAGGAAACTCATTTTGGCCGCTTGTATCCATGATCTTGTTCTTTCGGTCATTACTCAAAGCTCATGACCATAGGTGAGAGTCGGAACGTAGATCGACCGGTAAATCAAGAGCTTCGCCTTTTGGCTCAGCTCCTTCTTCACCACGACGGACCGGTAAAGTGACCACATTGCTGTGGAGGCTGCACCAATCCGCCTGTCGATCTCACGCTCCATCCTTCCCTCACTCATGAACAAGATCCCGAGATACTTAAACTCCTCCACTTGAGGCAGGACTTCTCCACCAACCTGAAGAGGGCAAGCCACCCTTTTCCGGTCGAGAACCATGGCCTTGGACTTGGAGGTGCTGATTCTCATCCCAGCCACTTCACACTTGACTGCAAACGGCCCCAGTGCATGCTGAAGGTCCTGGTTTGAAGAAGCCAACAAGACAACATCATCCACAAAAAGCAGAGATGAAATTCTGTGGTTCCCAAACAGGACTCCTTCCGGCCCCTGGCTGCACCTAGAAATTCTGCCCATAAAAATTATGAACAGAACTGGTGACAAAGGACAGCCCTGCCGGAGTCCAACATGCACTGGGAACAGGTCTGACTTACTGCTGGCAATGCGAACCAGACTCCTGCTCCATTCGTACATGGACCAGACAGCCCTTAGCAAAGAGCCCTGAACCCCATACTCCTGAAGCACCCCCCACAGGATACCACAAGGGACACGGTCGAATGCCTACTCCAGATCCACAAAGCACATGTGGACTGGTTGGGCAAACTCCCATGAACCCTCGAGCACCCTATGAAGGGTAAAGAGCTGGTCCAGTGTTCCATGATCAGGACGAAAACCGCATTGTTCCTCCTGAATCTAAGGTTCGACTATTGGCCAAATTCTCCTCTCCAGTACTCTGGAGTAAACCTTCCCTGGGAGGCTGAGAAGTGTGATTCCCCTATAACTGGAGCACACTCTCTGGTCCCCTTTCTTAAAAAGAGGGACCACCACCTTGGTCTGCCACTCCAGAGGCACTGTCCCCAACTGCCAGGCGATGTTGCAGAGGCATGTCAGCCAAGACAGCCCCACAACATCCAGAGACTTGAGATACTTAGGGCAGATCTCATCCACCCCCAGTGCCCTGCCACCAAGGAGCTTGCAAACCACCTCATTGACTTCAGCTTGTGTAATGGATGAGTCCACCTCTGAGTCATCAGCTTCTGCTTCCTCAATGGAAGATGTGACAGTGGGATTGAGGAGATCCTCAAAGTATTCCTTCCACCGCCCGTCAATATCCCCAGTCGAGGTCAACAGCAACCCCACCCACACTGTAAACAGTTTTGGCAGAGTACTGCTTCCACGTCCTGAGGTGCCGGATGGTTTGCTAGAATTTCCTCGAGGCTGACCGATAGTCCTCCTCCATGGCCTCACCAAACTCCTCCCAGTTCCGAGTTTTTGCCTCCACAACTGCCCGAGCTGCGGCACGCCTGGCCTGCCGATACCCATCAGCTGTCTCAGGAGTCCCAGAGGCCAACATGGCCCGATAGGACTCCTTCTTCAGCTTGACGCCATCCCTTACTTCTGGTGTCCACCACCGGGTTTGGGGATTGCCGCCATGATAGGCACCAGAGACCTTGTGGCCACAGCTCCGAACAGCCGCATCAACAATGGAGCCAGAGAACATGGTCCACTCAAACTCAATGTCCCCCGCCTCCCTCGGAAGCTGGGAGAAGCTCTCCCGGAGGTGGGAGTTAAAGACCTCCCCGACAGAGTGCTCGGCCAGACATTCCCAGCAGACCCTCACCATACATTTGGGCCTGCCAGATCTGTCTGGCTTCCTCCTCTGCCAGCAGATCCAACACACCACCAGGTGGTGATCAGTTGACAGCTCAGCCCCTCTCTTCACCCGATTGTCCAAGACATAGGGCCGGAGATCAGATGAAATGACAACAAAGTCGATCATCGACCTCCGACCTAAGGTGTCCTGGTGCCACGTGCACTTATGGACACCCCTATGCTCAAACATGGTGTTCGTTATGGACAAACGACGACTAGCACAGAAGTCCAATCACAAAGCACCACTCGGATTCAGATCAGGGAGGCCGTTCCTCCCAATCACGCTCCTCCAGGTGTCACGGTCATTGCCCACATGAGCATTAAAGTCCCCCAGTAGAACAATGGAGTCCCCAGTCTGAGCACCTCTCAGTACCTCTCCCAAGGACTCCAAGAAGGCTGGATACTCTATACTGCTATTTGGCCCGTAGGCACAAGCAACAGCAAGAGTCCTCTCCCTGACCTGAAGGCGCAGAGAGGTGACCCTCTCGTTCACTGGGGTAAACTCCAATACTGAGTTTAACCCAGTGAATGAGAGGGTCGCCTCTCTGCGCCTAACTGGGGAGCTATAAGCAAGCCCACACCAGCCCGCCACCGCTCACCGTGGGCAACTCCAGAGAAGTGGAGAGTCCAGCCCCTCTTGAGGAGCTGGGTTCTGGAGCCCAAGCTGTGCATGGAGGTGAGCCCGACTATCTCTAGCCGGTACCTCTCAACCTCCCACACAAGCTCAGGTTCTTTCCCCCCCAGCAAAGTGACAGTCCATGTCCCAACAGCTATCCGCTGTGTTCAGGGATCAGGTCATCGAGGCCACTGCCTTCGACTGCCGCCCAATCCACACTGCACCGGCCCCCTACGGCTACCTCTGTGGGGGGTGAACCCACAGGAGGTCGGGTCTACGTCACCACTTCGAGCTGAGCCAGCCGGGCCCTGTGGGCAAAGGCCCAGCCACCAGGCACTCACATATGAGCCCCAACCCTGGGCCTGGCTCTAGGGTGGGGCCCCGGCTGTGCCATACCGGGCGACGTCACAGTCCTTGATTTTTTCATTTTTATAAGGGGGTTTGGTGAACTGCTCTTGGTCTGGCCTGTCACCTAGGACCTGTCTGCCTTGGGAAACCCTAACAGGGGCATAATACCCCCGACAACATAGCTCCTAGGATCATTCAAGCACACAAACCCCTCCACCACAATAAGGTGGCAGTTCTATGAGGGGTAATACAAAGCTAAACAATACAATTAATCAAAAATAAAAGAGAGCTCACATACCTGTATGTAAACAAATATGCATAAGTACAGTCACTTCGCCACCTCTCACACACACTTTTAAAGGAGAGGGGAAGACAGCAGCAGTATGAGAGACTATGCAAGCACAGTTAGCTTAGCTCAAATCATAACTATCAAACTGCGAAGTGCCATACACAAATTCATTAAAACATACACACACTAATATACATCTTGCTAACAAAAGAACAACCACATGTGACCTGCGCAACATAACACTAAAGTCTCTATTTAGCATTTTTAACTTATTTTAACAACTTATATACAGGACCACCCTGTCATCTTAAAGCTCTTCAGCAAGCCCGGAGACCAGCTGAAGAGAACGGCGTTAATTGACAGGATATGACATCACCAATAAGCTACAGGTCACACAATCAAAATAAAATTATCAAAATAAAAGCTCCCCATAAAAAAATATTTTAAAAACAAGTATATACATTGAAATCAATAACAAAATATGAACAAAAGAGAAAACTGGATTTATGGTGAAATTAACAAAGAACTATTAACTGAATGCATCGGTTACATCCTCCCCTCCTAGATTTCACCAAAAATCCAAACCATACCTCTGAATAAACCAAATAAACCATGGACCAGAGCACTGGGACAACAAAACCAAAATGTGAAAATCTGGCTAGGATGCACTGAAAGCCCCTAAACTTTGACATCAGCTGTATAAGCCACCTACTAATATAGGTTCAGAGAAAACTTAAGGGTGATCAAGCCTCAGTCCCTCTTAGATTACTATGATGCCTTTTACACCATACAATTACCTGCCTCTATCAAACATAATACATGTGAAAGGTTATACTGGTCTCAATGTCCCTTGAATAAAAAAGTACAAATTAAGAGTTACAAAAGATATCAAAGAAATATATGTCCCCTTAAAACAGTGTAAGGAGTGACTGAGACTTTCTGCTGACTGAACTTGCCAAGTCTCTGAAATGAAAAGGTTTTTGAACCATGGATTCAATGAGTCGGTTGACCCTTTCACTGACCCTTCCTGCCCCTGTCCTAACCACATTCTCTGTGTCTGCTGGAGAGTGCATTTGTGTGTCAGTATTATGTCTTGAATGCATCTGAGAAACTGTGTCATGTACAGAGTCTGTTAGTCATGACTTTGTCTCTGTGTCAGCATTTGACTCTCCTACATGTAACTGAGTGTCAAGGTGCCCTGAAAGTACATCTGACAAAAGTGGCAAGTCTGAGTCAGGCTCTGCAACCATACTGTCCATGTCATTGTCTCTGTGTGAGTGGCTGTAGTCACTTGGAGAGCACTGGATTTGGCCATTTACAGACTGCTCTTCATAGTCCAGCTCTGGGGTGCCCTGACTTGACTGATCTGCCTCAGCTCATCCTTCACTCAGAGCCTCCTGACTCTGAATGTCCCCTGATCCACTCATTATCCAATCACTTGTTCTGCCTCCTGTATCCTCCTCCACCAAAGAATCCAGAATCTCACATGGCCCTTCTCCATCTATCACCACAGGCAAAAAGCTGATGTCCAAAACCAAGTTGTGGTGTACTGTCTTTGTGTCACCTTTAATGTCTTCCAGCTTGTATGTATGAGTCTGCAGGTTTCTGTCTTTGACTGTGTACACTGTTGCATTCCATTTGTCAGCTAGTTTTTTCTTTCTCTCTCATTTTTGTTTGCAATGAGTACTTTGTCTCCGATGTTCAGGTGAGTGCCTTTTA
This sequence comes from Neoarius graeffei, assembly GCF_027579695.1. NCBI lineage: Eukaryota > Metazoa > Chordata > Actinopteri > Siluriformes > Ariidae > Neoarius > Neoarius graeffei. The sequence continues at coordinate 100,548,975 of NC_083575.1, read as the reverse complement.
CTTTTCTGTTCTAGCCCTTTGCTTGTTTGTCTTGTTCTCTGACTGCATGTGTTTGTGCAATCCTGGCTGCTTCATGGAGATATGACATGAGTGTTTTCACATAACTCATGTGATCAACGACCACTGGATCTCGCAGCACTTGCTTGAACATCACATCCACAGGAAACCTTGGGATTTGACCAAACATGAGCTGAAATGGTGCATATTCTGTGGTCTCGTGTACTGTGGCATTATATGCAAAGGTCAGAGTTTGTATCTGCTGAGGCCATTTGTGTTTCTCTTTGAGAGGAAGAGACCGTAACATGCTCCCACATGTTTGGTTGAATCTCTCAGTTTCTCCATTTCCCATGGGTTGGTAGGCTGCAGTGTGTGATTTTGAGACTCCAGCAAGTGTCAGCAGCTCTGCTATGAGCTCACTCTCAAAATTTGCCCCCTGATCAGAATGGACACATTCAGGGAACCCATACACACAGAAGATGTGATCCCATAGCTTTTTAGCTACTTGTTTTGCAGTCTGATTTGTGCATGGGAAAGCATGGGCTAACTTAGTGAAGTGGTCTGTTATAACAAGAACATCCACCAAATGCTGCTTACTGTCCTCTGCACTCCAGAAGTCCAGACACACTAACTCCATGGGTGCAGAAGTCCTGATGCTTTCAAGTGAGGCTCGAGCTGAAGGGTCTGGTGTTTTGGCCAGAATGCACCTTTGACAGCACTTGACATATTCTTTCACATCAGACTCCATCTTGGGCCAGAAGAACCACTGTCTTGCCAGGTGCAGTGTCCTATCCTGCCCTTGGTGTCCAGCAACATCATAGATGCTATGTAATGCTTTTTCTTTGAGGCTGTCAGGCAGAACATACTGGTGTCTCTTTTGTTTACTGATGTGATCTTTAGTGACTCTGTAAAGGACTCCATTTTGAACCCTAAGTCTCTCCCACTGTTTGATGTGGACCATAGCTTTTCCATCAAGTTTTGCTCCTTCACACCTGGAAGAGCGCCTCTTACGAATGACAAATGGCATGATGCTTGAAATGGTGGGATCAAGCTCCTGACTATGCTGGAGTTCCTCTAGTGTGAACACAGGAAGTGCATCTTGCCCTGGTGGCAATAGATTCTGGACAGACTGGACTAGCTCCACAGCCCTTGTTTCACTAGCAGCCTCCCACTGGTCATGAATGTCAAGCAGAGCTTTAACAGCTACAGCATCACAGTGACACTTGAGAGAATCAAATTGATACTTGACACTGCTGCAAGCTATTCTTTTCACCTGGTGACACTGGGCCTTTAGCTGGAAGGTATCCTGGTGCCATCTTGACTCACAGCCTCAGCTTCAGCGAGAAGATGACTATATTGCTCTGTGATGAACCAATTACTGACTGTTTTTGCAAAGGGATCTCTGCTGAGAGCATCAGCCACTGTGTTTTTGGTGCCAGGTATGTGTTTCAGGTCAAAGGTGTAAGGGGCAAGCTTGGACACCCAGTGCTGTTCACATGCATCCAACTTTGGTTTTGTCATGATATAGGTAAGAGTATTGTTATCAGTCCATACCATGAAAGGATGACCTCTTAACCAATGACTAAATTTCTCGCACACACTCCATTTCAAGGCTAAGAATTCAAGCCTGTGGGCTGGATATTTCTTCTGAGAGCTGCTCAATGTCTTACTGGCAAAAGCAATGGGGCATGCCTTTGCTTCATCAGCTGGTATTTGTGACAGTACAGCTCCAAGCCCATCTAGTGAGGCTTTGGATAGGATGAGAGGCTGCGAAAAATCTGGATGCGAGAAGACAACACAGTTCAAGAGACTCTCTTTCAAGTCACACATGGCTGCATCACATTCATCTGTCCAATCAGAGGGTTTGAGCTTCCTGTAAGAGCCAGCATTGGAGTTTGCTCTGACTTTGCTGGGCAGAAGAAACATGGCAATGAGAGCAAACAGCGGCTTGGCCACAGAGGAGCAATTAGGGATAAAGTGTTGGTAATAAAATACCATTCCTAAAAAGGATTTTATCCTCCTGACTGATGGTGTGCAGTCATCTTCCTCCATGAGATCTGCTTTTGACATCTTGGATATGACCTCAATCTTTGCTGGGTCCACTGCCACACCACTGCCATCTATAATGTGACCCAAAAACTTGACTGAGGATCTCATTAAATGGCATTTCGTGGGACTCAGTTTGAGGTTGTGGAGTCTAAGCCACTGGAAGACAGTCTCTAACCTCTCCAAGGCCTCATGTTCTGTTGGAACAAAGACAAGCAGATCATCAAGATAGCACAACAGATTGCTGAAATTCAAGTTTCCAAATATGCTCAGCATCATCCGCATGAATGAAGCAGGACTGTTACAGAGACCCTGTGGCATCCTGTTGTACTCATATAATCCCATGGGGGTTGTGAATGCAGTGTATTTCTTGTCCTCCTCTGCCATCGGGATATTATAGAAACCTGAGGTCAAGTCCATTGTGCTGAAATAGGTGTTCCCACCCAGCGCAGCTAGACAGTCCAATTGGTGTGGCAGTGGGTGAGGATCCTTGAGACTCCTCGCATTAAGCCACCTGAAATCAGTGCAAAGCCTCAAACTCCTATCTTTTTTCCACACTACTATGAGAGGGGAGGCATACTCACTCATTGATTTCTTTATTATCTCCTGCTCTTCCATTTCAGACAGAACCTGTCACAGCTTTTTGGTAATGGGCTGGTGGTACCCACCCATAGGGGAGGCGGAATGGTCTTTCATCAGTGAGCTGAATGTGATGCATGAACCCTTTTGCCTCTCCACAGTCCAGTGCATGTTTGGAGAAGATGTCATTGTACTTTTCAAGCAGCTTAACTAATTTCTCTTTCCCCTTGGGACCAGCACGGCATTGATCAATATTAATATCAGTGAGCCCAACCTGTTGTAGTCACTGTTTGAGGTCTGTATGCTTGTCATCATCATGCTTTTTCTCCTGTTTGACTATTTCAGGTTGACTGGTACCCTGAAAAACCTCAAAATCCTCCACAGCTAAACAGGGAGATACATCTGCCAGCTTACTGTTTCTCTTCAAGGTGATAGGTTTGTCTGACATGTTAGTAACTTTCATGGGAATCCACCCATCACCCCTCAATGGTGTGATTACACGACCGACCATGATGTTATGAGGCATGGACTTGGATGAGGTGGGTTCGACAATCACTGTGCTGTCTGATGACATTGGAATATTATTTGGCAATTTACCCCAGACTAGATATTCTTGTCTTGCCAACAGGGTGACTGACTGCTGGAGCCTAACAGTCCCAATCCTGTCTGGGAGCTCTTCACTTCTCCACCAGGACGAGTTCACCATGAGGTCAAGGAACTGCTCACACTCTGGAAGAAGACTGCCACTAGAGACAAGACACCAATAGTCACTGGTTACTTTCAGTTGATGCATAAGGAACCTGATGACATTTGTGCCTATGATCAAATCATCACTTTGGCCAGGCACTACGAGCATGGGCACAATACAGGTCTCTCCATACAGTTTCATTTCAACTTCATACATGCACTTAGGTTTGGTCAATGTCCCTCCACATCCCACTAGCACAACCTCCTGAGTCAGGGGAGTAGGTTCTGAGAGTACATTTTCATTCAACATCTTTTGCTCTGCCTGCTCGCTGAGTGTACAGGCCATGGAACCTGAATCAAACATCCCCTGCACCTGAAATGTGTTGTTCAAGCTGACAGGGGTGTAAAACAGTTCATCATAAGGACTCACTCTCTGTATGTTTTGGACTATTACTTTAGCACCAGCTGGTGCTGCTGCACATGCGTTTATGTAATGTTGCTCATCCACACCATTGTTGAGGGTTTCTTCTTCTCTGCCCGCACATCCCCTCACCAAATGCAGGCCAGCTAGTTTAAAGGCTGAGTATTTTGTGGTGGAGAGACACTCTGAGCTCTGTTAGGCTGACAGTTAGGACAGTTTCTCTTGATGTGATTTGGCTCAAAGCATGCTAGGCATAAGCGTTTCTGCCTGCAATGTACAAGGGTGGAATGCTCCATGGACTGACAAACCCTGCAGGAGCTATGCAGAAACTGGTCAGAGGAAACTGGTCTTTGTGCAGCATGGCTCTTCTGTGATAGTGCATTTTCAAAGAGGCTGACTAATACTTTCAGGCAATTATCATTACAAGGGGGTTTGGATGTTGCACTACTCTCATTTGGCACAGGTGACTCTCCTGGGTGGCAGCTTTTCCCTAAATCATCAGGTGCAGGAGCTTGCACATGGACTCTCACTGGCTTAAGACACTTTGATTTGGAGAAAGCCTGTTCTTTCATTTCAATTTGGTAGTGATCAATGTGCTCTTGGATTTCACTGGCTGTCCATTTATCTGGTGCTTTAAACTTAAAAATAACAGTGAGGGAGGGATCTGGGCAGTATTTAACAAACATCATGGCTGCCTCCAGACAAGGCTCTTCCATATGTCTACCTAACCTCTTCAAACCTTCCTCTGCTGCATCAACTGCCTTGTTCAGGCGAAGCCAGTAGTCTACAGGAGTCTCTCCCATCACTGAGACTGTGCTGTAGAAATCAGCCATGGGAATACATGAATAAGTCACCTCACTAAAATGTTGTCTGAGGATGTCATAGATGATTTTTGGATTTTCTTGAGGCCTCATGGATGGGCTGCTTCTCAGAGTAATCCTTATTGCATCCTTAGCCTTGCCCATTAGTTTAGACATTATTTCTGCACACTGCTCTTTCAGGGGTGTGGCTCATTTCCTGAAGTACACTTCCATCAACTTTTCCCACTCACATACCATGTTCTTGTCAGCCCCATCTCCTCTGAAGACTGGAGGCTCTTTAACATCTGACTGTAGGACTAACTTTGCACCAGTCAAGTTGAGGTAAGTAGAGTCACTGGGTATCTGGCCTGCACTGCTCTGAGCTTGTGTGCCTTTAACATCTCTTTCTTTACACTCAACTCTCAGCTGGTCTCTTATAGTCTGTTCTACCTGCTGAGCAATATGTGTTATCAAATTATTTAACACTGGATCAGTTGTGTCTAGAAGGACTGAAAGTGTGACACCCTGATGGGGACTAGGTGCTGCATTGCCAGGTATACGTGTGGAGCAGAGAGCTGGTGAACCAACATAAACTGCACCTCTGAATGGAGTACTAGGTAACTCACTGATAAGTCTCCCCTTTCCAACAGCAAAACTAAAAATGTCAGCTGAAACTGTGTCCTCATCAATTTTCCCAGTAAAGTGTGCTATTTTAAACTTCTTATACAACACTTAACTGTACACAATAAGATGTAGTAAAATAACAAATTTACCCTCAAAACAGGAAACATAAAACAGCTTTTCAATACCAAAAGATACATTAACATTGATGAGCAACCCCAATTGACCAAGCTGGTGTTGATCCACAGCTCCAGGAATAACGATGAACCAGTCTGAAGCAGTGTGGATCTGGATCACGGCACCACTGTAGCCAGTAGGACTTGACTCTGGCTAAAAGTCTTCCTCTCTGCGTTGTGTTGTGATTTGATGGAAATGAGGACAACCGTTGTTTGCCAACCAGAAGGAGGGTTTACTCTGTATGTAAACAAATATAAATAAGTACAGTCACTTTGCCACCTCTCACACACACTGCTCCTCAACAAGCCTGGAGACCAACTGACTTACAATCCCATTCAACAAAACAATCAAACAAATAATATTCATCACTCTGATCATAATACAAAATCATGCCTTGTTATCTCCCCCAACCATCAGTGGCAATTTTATATATTTTACAGATTAACATTTTACCAGCAACAGCTGTATGAACATACACAATATGAATAAGTTATCAAAACAAATAATACAAAGCTAAACAATACAATTAATCAAAAATAAAAGAGAGCTCACATACCTGTATGTAAACAAATATACATAAGTACAGTCACTTCGGGGCGGCATGGTGGTGTAGTGGTTAGTGCTGTCACCTCGCAGCAAGAAGGTCTGGGTTTGAGCCCCGTGGCCGGCGAGGGCCTTTCTGTGTGGAGTTTGCATGTTCTCCCCGTGTCCGAGTGGGTTTCCTCCAGGTGCTCCGGTTTCCCCCACAGTCCAAAGACATGCAGGTTAGGTTAACTGGTGACTCTAAATTGAGCGTAGGTGTGAATGTGAGTGTGAATGGCTGTCTGTGTCTATGTGTCAGCCCTGTGATGACCTGGCGACTTGTCCAGCGTGTACCCCGCCTTTCGCCCGTAGTCAGCTGGGATAGGCTCCAGCTTGCCTGTGACCCTGTAGAACAGGATAAAGTGGCTAGAGATAATGAGATGAGATGAAACAGTCACTTCACCGCCTCTCACACACACCTTTAAAGGAGAGGGGAAGACAGCAGCGGTATGAGAGACTATGCAAGCGCAGTTAGCTTAGCTCAAATCATAACTATCAAACTGCGAAGTGCCATACACAAATACATTAATACATACACTAATATACATCTCACTAACAAACGAACAACCACATGTGACCTGCACAACATAACATCTCATCATCTCTAGCCGCTTTATCCTGTTCTACAGGGTAGCAGGCAAGCTGGAGCCTATCCCAGCTGACTACAGGTGAAAGGCGGGGTACACCCTGGACAAGTCGCCAGGTCATCACAGGGCTGACACATAGACACAGACAACCATTCACACCTACGCTCAATTTAGAGTCACCAGTTAACCTCACCTGCATGTCTTTGGACTGTGGGGGAAACCGGAGCACCCAGAGGAAACCCACGCGGACATGGGGAGAACATGCAAACTCCACACAGAAAGGCCCTCGCCGGCCACGGGGCTCGAACCTGGACCTTCTTGCTGTGAGGCGACAGCGCTAACCACTACACCACCATGCTGCCCTCTCTATTTAGCATTTTTAACTTATTTTAACAACTTATATACAGGACCACCCTGTCATCTTACCGATCCTCAGCAAGCCCCGAGACCAACTGAGGAGAACAGCGTGAATTGACAGGATGTGACATCACCAATAAGCTACAGGTCACGCAATCAAAACAAAATTATCAAAATAAAAGCTCCCCACAAAATAATACAAAAAACCCCAAGTATATACTTTGAAATCAATAACAAAATGTGAACAAAAGAGAAAACTAGATTTATGGTGAAATTAACAAAGAACTATTAACTGACTACATCAGTAACATCTAGTCATTCTTCCTCCATTGCTAGCGATAGCTTTATTTGTGATAAGTGCAGATACAGTGGGGGAAAAAAGTATTTAGTCAGTCACCAATTGTGCAAGTTCTCCCACTTAAAAAGATGAGAGAGGCCTGTAATTTTCATCATAGGTATACCTCAACTATGAGAGACAAAATGAGAAAAAGAAATCCAGAAAATCACATTGTCTGATTTTTAAAGAATTTATTTGCAAATTATGGTGGAAAATAAGTATTTGGTCAATAACAAAAGTTCATCTCAATACTTTGTTATATACCCTTTGTTGGCAATGACAGAGGTCAAACGTTTTCTGTAAGTCTTCACAAGGTTTTCACACACTGTTGCTGGTATTTTGGCCCATTCCTCCATGCAGATCTCCTCTAGAGCAGTGATGTTTTGGGGCTGTCGCTGGGCAACGCGGACTTTCAACTCCCTCCAAAGATTTTCTATGGGGTTGAGATCTGGAGACTGGCTAGGCCACTCCAGGACCTTGAAATGCTTCTTACGAAGCCACTTCTTTGTTGCCCAGGCGGTGTGTTTGGGATCATTGTCATGCTGAAAGACCCAGCCACATTTCATCTTCAATGCCCTTGCTGATGGAAGGAGGTTTTCACTCAAAATCTCATGATACATGGCCCCATTCATTCTTTCCTTTACACGGATCAGTCGTCCTGGTCCCTTTGCAGAAAAACAGCCCCAAAGCATGATGTTTCCACCCCCATGCTTCACAGTAGGTATGGTGTTCTTTGGATGCAACTCAGCATTCTTTCTCCTCCAAACAGGACAAGTTGAGTTTTTACCAAAAAGTTCTATTTTGGTTTCATCTGACCATATGACATTCTCCCAATCCTCTTCTGGATCATCCAAATGCTCTCTAGCAAACTTCAGACAGGCCTGGACATGTACTGGCTTAAGCAGGGGGACACGTCTGGCACTGCAGGATTTGAGTCCCTGGCGGCGTAGTGTGTTACTGATGGTAGCCTTTGTTACTTTGGTCCCAGCTCTCTGCAGGTCATTCACTAGGTCCCTCTGTGTGGTTCTGGGATTTTTGCTTACCGTTCTTGTGATCATTTTGACCCCACGGGATGAGATCTTGCGTGGAGCCCCAGATCGAGGGAGATTATCAGTGGTCTTGCATGTCTTCTATTTTCTAATAATTGCTCCCACAGTTGATTTCTTCACACCAAGCTGCTTACCTATTGCAGATTCAGTCTTCCCAGCCTGGTGCAGGTCTACAATTTAGTTTCTGGTGTCCTTTGACAGCTCTTTGGTCTTGGCCATAGTGGAGTTTGGAGTGTGACTGTTTGAGGTTGTGGACAGGTGTCTTTTATACTGATAACGAGTTCAAACAGGTGCCATTAATACAGGTAACAAGTGGAGGACAGAGGAGCCTCTTAAAGAAGTTGTTACAGGTCTGTGAGAGCCAGAAATCTTGCTTGTTTGTAGGTGACCAAATACTTATTTTACCGAGGAATTTAGCAATTAATTCATTAAAAATCCTACAGTGTGATTTCCTGGATTATTTCCCCCCATTCTGTCTCTCATAGTTGAAGTGTACCTATGATGAAAATTACAGGCCTCTCTCATCTTTTTAAGTGGGAGAACTTGCACAATTGGTGGCTGACTAAATACTTTTTTGCCCCACTGTAAGTTAGCTCTTTGACGGAGAAGATTACAGTGTTAGAAGTGCATATCCAGGCTTTAGAGAAGGCCAGTGAGGATGAGAACAGTGTAGTTTCTGTAGGGGAAAGTCTGGATGCCCTAGGTGGAGTTAGTAATCCCCCAACTCCGGCATTAGAGCCCTTACAGCGGGGCGAATGGGTGACGGCTCGGCGGCATAAGCATAAAGTCAAAGCTACCACTGAGGCTCACCCACAGGAGAACCACTCCTCTCTGCTTCATGTGTCGAACAGGTTTGCTTTCCTTAGTGATGCACCCACTGAGAAACCTGAAAGAGCTCTGGTTATAGGGGACTCTATCATATGGCATGTGAAATTAGCTCAGCCTTTAGGGGCACTAGTAGCTTTAGTCAGGTGTATACTGGGAGCCAGGGTGCCAGACATAGCAGGTAATCTGAGGGTCCTAGGCAAGCACAGGTTCTCAAAGATAGTTATCCATGCAGGAGCTAATGATATACGCCTTCGTCAGTCTGAGGTTACTAAGAGTAACTTTGTAAAGGTGTTTAAATTGGCGAAGGCAATGTCTGATGCTGTAGTATGCTCTGGGCCCATCCCAATGCAGCATGGCGATATAGCTTACAGCAGGTTATGGTCGCTAAACTGCTGGCTGTCCAGGTGGTGCTCTGAAAACACTGTGGGCTTTATAGATAATTGGGCTAATTTTGAGGGCACTGCTGGCCTGTTAGGGCGGGACAGTATCCATCCCACTTGGGAAGGTGCTGCTCTCATTTCCTGCAGCATAGGTCATAGTCTCAGAACAGGCCTAGTTAATTTCTGACAATCCAGAGCCAAGGCCAGGGAGCAAAGAAACAGGCTAAACCAACTGTCTGCTAGCTGCACAGAGTCATCACTCAGGGTCCACTACATCGAGACTGTGTCAAGTCAAGTCAAGTCAAGTTTATTTGTATAAAATGGATGTGGGATGTATACGTCCAGCCCTAACAGGCCAGCAGTGCCCTTTTAACAATAAACATTGTCACAAAGCAGCTTTGCATCTGTTCCCCGAGCTCAACAAAAAAGTAGAAATACTCAGAGAGTTTGTTCCAGTAACCTAATCAATATAAAATTAGATCATACTGACTGTACAGCTGCAGGTGCAGGCTATCTGCTGGTACCACGTATAGTGAAGGCTACATCAGGGGGCAGAGCCTTTTCTTACAAAGCCCCACAGTTATGGAACAGCCTTCCAAATAATGTTAGGAAATCAGACACAGTCTCAGCGTTTAAGTCTAGGCTGAAAACATATCTGTTTAGTCAAGCCTTAATACATATACATATACAATACTTAATACATAAACATAATGGTGTTTATGAGGTAAAGGTGTAGATCTGGAGGGTCCTCAGACATAGAGTGTTTGGGTAAACTGGGATGTATGGATGCTGTCAGTCCCCCACTTGCTTGCTCACTTGAGTTTGTTGATGGTGTAGTGGCTGGCTGCTTTATGTCCCAGGGCTCCCGTATGCCTGTGTTACCTTCTGGCTCTCCCCTTTTAGTTATGCTGTCATAGTTAGTTGTCGGAGTCCCTGCTTGTACTCAGTGCAATATGCATAATGTTCCTACTTATTCAGGTGACATTGGGCATACCTAACAACCTGTGTTTTCTCTCCCCCCACCCCAATCTGTCCCTCTGAGTTACATTGGTCCTGGGATCGAGGTACTGACCTCTTCTGCTCCTCGGACCTGCCTGATCCATCCTGGTGCCCTGTGTCTTGTTGGAGTCTCATCGCATCGCTCCTGTGGAGGACAGCCCCATGTGGACAGTTGAAAGTCACACTTGGAAGACACTCTGGACACTTACAGTAATGCTTTTATGGCTGAGGACTATAGTTGACTTGCTAACTTTAGGACTGCAGTTGTCATGAACAGTTTTGCACTCAAGTTTCCATCAATGAAGAGTTTATAACATCAACGAAATTGACTTCATGTTAAAACTGTTAATGTTATAGTCATGTTGTCTGTTGTTGCCCAAATGAGGATGGGTTCCCTTTTGAGTCTGGCTCCTCTCGAGGTTTCTTCCTCATGTCGTTTGAGGGAGTTTTTCCTTGCCACCGTCGCCACCGGCTTGTTCAGTGGGGTTAGATTAGGGATAAAATTAGCTCATGTTTTAAGTCGTTCAAATTCTGTAAAGCTGCTTTGCGACAATGTTTATTGTTAAAAGTGCTATACAAATAAACTTAACTTGACTTGACTAATAAAACTTTAACCCTTCAAATCAAATTGCATTCTCTTGTATTTCTGCACTAAAATGAACATTTTTGCACAAATGCACAATGCCACTTTGCACCTGTCTTTGTCTTAAATGACAATTTATGTTGTTTATTGTACTTACATATATGTTTATATAGCTAAATGCCTACTTGGATAGCTATAGACAGTTATTTATATACCTTGTTTGTTAATCTGCAATTTTCTCTGTAAGTCCACCATGGGGAGCCTGAGAGAAACAGTATTTCAATGCACTGTGTACTTGTATGTGGACATATTGACAATAAAGCTCTCTTGAATCTTTTAGTAATTTGCATTTCTAAAACAAATACCAGCACAAGTGTCTTCTTCTTCTTTTGACTGCCCCTGATTAGGGGTCGCCAAAATGGATCTTTCATCTCCATTGCTCCCTGTCTTCCGCATCCTTCTCTACCACACTTGCCACTTTCATGTCCTCTCTCACCACATCCATGTATCTCCTCTTTGGCCTTCCTCATTTTCGTGTGCTTGGCAGCGCCATCCTCAACATTCTCCTTCCGACACGCTCTGCATCTCTTCTCAGGATGTGCCCATACTATCTCAGTCTCATCTCTCTTAGCTTAATTCCCAAGCTCTCAGCATGTGCTGTCCCTCTGATGTGCTCGGTCCTTATCCTGTCCAACCTTGTCACTCCCATCACAAACCTTAACATCCTCAACTCTGCCACCTCCAACTTTGCCTCCTGTCTCTTCATTAAGGGTACGGTCTCCAATCCATATATCATAGCTGGTCTCATTACTGTCTTATACATCTTACCTTTCACTTTTGCTGGGACTTTCTTATCACAAATGACTCCCGAAATCCTTCTCCAACTGCTCCACCCAGCCTGCACTCTCTTTCTCACCTCACTATCGCAGTCCCCATTTTCCTGCACAGTTGACCCCAGGTACTTGAATTCACCAACTTTCTTTACGTCTACTCCTTGCATCTTCACTACACTCTCATCCCCATTCTCACTGATGCACATGTATTCTGTTTTGCTCCTGCTCACCTTCATTCCTCTTCGTTCCAATGCATCCCTCCATCTCTCCAAACCCAGCTCAACCTCCTTTCTACTTTCACTACATATCACAATATCATCCGCAAACATCATGTTCCATGGTGACTCTTGCCTCACTTCGTCTGTCAAGCAATCCATCACTATGGCAAACAAAAAAGGACTCAAAGTAGATCCTTGATGAAGTCCCACCTTCACCTTGAACCATTCAGTCGTTCCAACTGCACACCTAACTGCTGTTTCACTGTTCTCATACATGTCTTGCACCACTCTAATATACTTCTCATTCACTCCACACTTTCTCATACAATACCGTAACTCATCTCTCGGCACTCTATCGTATGCCTTCTCCAGGTCTACAAACACACAATGTAGCTTTCTCTGGCCTTCCCTGTACTTCTCCATTAACATTCTTAAAGCAAAAATTGCATCCGATGTGCTCTTCCTTGGCATAAACCCGTACTGCTGTTCACAGATTGCTACCTCTCTTCTCAATCTCGCCTCCAATACCCTTTCCCATAGCTTCATGGTGTGGCTCATCAATTTTATCCCTCTGTAGTTACTGCAGCTCTGTACATCTCCCTTATTCTTGTATATTGGGACTAGCACACTCTTTCTCCATTCATTCAGCATTTTCTCATTCTCTAAGATCTTATGAAACAATCTCGTTAGGAACTCCACAGCCGTCTCACCCAAACATCTCCAAGCCTCAATCGGGATACCATCTGGTCCGACTGCTTTCCCAGTCTTCATTCTTTTCATGGCTGCCCTCACCTCATCCTTACTAACCAACTCTGCTTCCTGATTTGCTGTCTCCAATGAATCTGACCTTTTCTCTCTTGGATTCTCCTCATTTAATAAATCCTCAAAATGCTCTTTCCACCTTCTTAATACACTCCCTTTGTTTGTCAGCACATTTCCATTTACATCTTTCATCACTCATAGCTGCTGTACATCCATCATTTCCCTGTTTCTCTCAAAATTAGCACCCTGGTATAATGATGACACTCACACATTAAAATAGACCACTTGGAAATTGGAACGTAAATGGTGTCAAACAAAATTGGTAGTGTTCAAATTAGCATGGAAGGAGAGCTTCCTGAAGTATAGAAAAGCTCTTAGTGCTGCGAGATCAACATATCTCTCCTCCCTAATAGAAGATAACAAAAATAATCCTAGATTCCTTTTTAATACTGTAGCAAAATTAACCAGGAATAAGTCCACTATAGACACATGCACACCTGCAGTATGTAGTAGCAACGATTTCATGAATTTTTTTAATGACAAAATTGAGAATATCTGACAAAAAATTCAAACTACTAATTTAAAATCAGAGAATGTAAGTGACCCTGTAGTTAACAATATAACTGTATCAGATCATCAATTCGAATGTTTTACTCCCCTAAAAGAAACTGAATTACTTTCATTAATCTCAGCATCAAAAGCCTCAACTTGCGTACTAGATCCCTTACCTACATGTCTATTCAAACAGATAATACCTGAAGTAATTGAACCACTTCTAAAAATAATAAATTCTTCTCTTCTGATTGGCTATGTACCCAAATCCTTTAAACTAGCAGTTATCAAACCCCTGATTAAAAAACCTGACCTTGATCCCTGTCAGCTGTCCAATTATCGGCCAATATCAAACCTCCCCTTTATCTCCAAGATCCTTGAAAAAGCTGTGGCACAGCAGTTATGCTCATATTTACATAGGAATAACATCCATGAAATGTATCAGTCAGGATTTAGACCTCATCATAGCACAGAGACAGCTCTGGTTAAAGTAGTAAACAACCTACTGTTGGCGTCTGATCAGGGCTGTGTCTCGCTGCTTGTGTTGCTTGACCTTAGTGCAGCATTTGATACCATTGATCATTCCATTCTCCTGGATAGACTAGAAAATGTTGTGGGAGTTAAGGGAATGGCCCTCTCCTGGCTCAGCTCTTATTTAACTGATCGCTATCAGTATGTTGATATAAATGGTGATATTTCTAGACATACTGAGGTAAAGTTTGGTGTTCCACAAGGTTCTGTCTTGGAACCACTGCTTTTTTCTTTATATATGCTACATCTGGGTGATATTATTTGTAAACATTGTATTAGTTTCCATTGTTATGCTAATGACACACAGTTGTATGTTTCTGCAAAACCTGATGAGAGACACCAGCTTAATAGAATTGAGGAATGTGTTAAGGACATTAGACACTGGATGCTTATTAACTTCCTTCTGCTTAACTCTGACAAGACTGAAGTACTTGTACTCGGACCACATGCAGCTAAAAGTAAGTTTTCTGATTACACAGTAACTCTGGATGGCCTTTCTGTTTCTTCACGTGCAGCAGTAAAAGACTTCGGAGTGATTATTGACCCCAGTCTTTCATTCGAAACTCACATTGATAACATTACCCGGATAGCTTTCTTTCATCTCAGAAATATTGCTAAGATAAGAAATTTAATGTCACTATGTGACGCAGAAAAACTAGTTCATGCTTTCGTTACCTCCAGGTTGGATTATTGTAATGCCTTACTGTCTGGATGTTCAAATAAGTGCATAAACAAGCTCCAGTTAGTTCAAAATGCAGCAGCAAGAGTCCTTACTAGAACTACAAAATATGACCACATCACCCCTGTCTTATCCACACTGCATTGGCTTCCAATCAAATTTCGTATTGATTATAAAGTACTATTATTGGCCTTTAAAGCACTGAATGGTCTCGCACCACAGTACCTGAGTGAACTTCTGCTCCTCTATGACCCGCCACGCCTACTTAGATCAAAAGGTGCAGGCTATCTGCTGGTACCGCGTATAGTGAAGGCTACATCAAGGGGTAGAGCCTTTTCTTACAAAGCCCCACAGTTATGGAACAGCCTTCCAAGTAGTGTTCGGGAATCAGACACAGTCTCAGCATTTAAGTCTAGGCTGAAAACATATCTGTTTAGTCAAGCCTTGTGTTTATGAGGTAAAGGTGTAGATCTGGAGGATCCTCAGACAGAGTGTTTTGGTAAACTGGGATGTATGGATGCTGTCAGTCCCCACTCGCTTGCTCACTCAAGTTTGTTGATGGTGTAGTGGCTGGCTGCTTTATGTCCTGGGGCTCCCTCATGCCTGTGTTACCTTCTGGCTCTCCCCTTTTAGTTATGCTGTCATAGTTAGTTGCCAGAGTCCCTGCTTGTACTCAGTGCAATATGTATACTGTTCCTACTTATTCAGGTGACATTGGGCATACCCAACAACCTGTGTTTTCTCTCCCCCTCCCGAAAATCTGTCCCTCTGAGTTACATGTTGTTCCTGGGATTGAGATGCTGACCTCTTCTGCTCCTCGGACCTGCCTGATCCATCCTGGTGCCCTGTGTCTGGTTGGAGTCTCATCGCATTGCTCCTGTGGAGGACAGCCCCATGTGGACAGTTGAAAGTCACACCTGGAGGACGCTCTGGACTCTTACAGTAATGCTTTTATGGCTGAGGACTACAGTTGACTTGCTAACTTTAGGACTGCAGTTGTCATGAACAGTTTTGCACTCAAGTTCCCATCAGTGAAGCATTTATAACATCAACAAAACTGACTTCTTGTTAAAATTGTTAATATTATAGTCATGCTGTCTGTTGTTGCCCAAATGAGCAGGCTTGCTCATTGGGGATAGATTAGGGATAAAATTAGCTCATGTTTTAAGTCATTCAAATTGTGTAAAGCTGTTTTGCAACAATTTAAATGCGCTATACAAATAAACTTGACTTGACTCTGCTTAGCTAGTCTGTACAGGTCTTTCTCTCCTTCTTTGGTCCAGCAGAAGTGTAAAAATGCAAATTAATCTGCAGTTAAAAGTTTGTGTTTACAGACCTGAATGAGCTGTTGGACTTGACTAACTAAAAGGAAACATGGCCCCAACAAGAGAGTTGTCTTTTGAAACAATGGAAAGGATTAAAAAACTCCTTCAAGAAGGAAATCCAACATGAACTCTGACAAGATATGTTTGTTCTAAAATTTGGTGTAAGTTTCAACTAGAAGAGCACTCGGAGAGCGCAGACCTCCGCCAAGCGGGAAAAAACCGGAAGGCCAAAAGGGTCATACATCTCCCAATGATAAAGAATCCTTCAAAAAAATCTGGACGGTGATCCGGATCATCACCCAAATTTAATCATTTGTTCCTTGTCATAATACACACCTTGTCTGAAAATTTCATCAAAACTCGTTCATAACTTTTTGAGTTATTTTGAACACAAACAAACAAACAGACAAACCAACGCCGATGATCACATAACCTCCTTGGCGGAGGTAAAGATAGCATCCTTTGATATGCTATATTCAATCCACTGAAAGCTCTTTACCAACTTGCAGGGAAGAAGTGTGAATTTCCTGATATAACGGTTCCAGAAAAACTTGTCATTCTTGTTTTAGTCTCTGGTTCATTGATTTCAGGCAGGTCTAGTAGGTCCCAAGTAGTGCTCGGGACTCAGACACAGTCTCAGTGTTTAAGTCTTGGCTGAAAACATATCTGTTTAGTCAAGACTTTTGTTAATAGTTTTTAGGAGGTAAAGGAGTAGATCTGGAGGCTCCTCAGGCAGAGAGTGTTTTGGTAAACTGGGATGTATGGATGCTGCCCCCCCCCACACACACACACACACACATTCACTCGGGTTTGTTGACAGTGGAGTGACTGCTACTTTATGTCCCAGGGCTCCCTCATGTCTGTATTACCTTCTGGCTCTCCCTTTTAATTATGCTGTCATAGTTGGTCTTGCTGGAGTCCCTACTTGCACTCAGTGCAAAATGTACACTCTTCTTAACCATTAGGTGGCATTGGGCATACCTAACAACCAGTGGCAGCTGGTAGTCTTTCAAACAGGGGAGACTTGTCGGTTACGATATTTCCAGATTTTAAAAGAAAAAAGAAAAAACACATCAATTTTGCCCATACTCTTGCCTCTGATCTGGCTGATTGTTGGCAGGGTCACAAACTGTGAAATAACAGGTTCTTTTGGCCCATTAGCCTACTGTCCAATATACATGATGGTGGTGTTGGGGGGGTATATTTTAACATTTTATATTTTAAAATTGTGGCATGTTGTTTAAAAATTGATCATTATTGAAAGCAGCTCTTTGTCAGGAACCTCAGCAGTAACAGCAGAGTGTTCTGGAATAGGCACAAGCACTGACCTTGGGGAGCCAAACATAGAGCTGGGTGCTACACATTTCATTCAATGACACTTTCCCTATATTTTACTTATTTTGACTGAGAAATGTTTTATTGACAATTTTGATAACCCTTCACTTTTAATCCAGGTCTGTAGTGTGAAATGTTCTCGGATGTGTTTTTGTTTAAAAATGTTTTCCAAATTGTAGCTGTGTTTAATTCATATCCAGAGAAATATATATTCCAATATAATATACTCAGCATAAACATTTTAAATAGATTCTATATTTTTGGTCCATCCATGACATATTACTAAAGTAGCCTATTTACTGTTGTTGATGTGGGTCACTTGCTGTTAGCCAATTCACTTTCTTGTACCAGGAGAGCTGAAAGGAACGAGTATTATTCCCTACCTTTTTCACCAAGTCAGTTTGAGGCGTTGGTCTACCCTGCTCATTAATTTTAATTTTTTCCTCGAAAGGAAGACTGGCAAATGGCTTCACCAAAATTAAATCAGCAATAAATATATTATGTTCATTATGTCTTCTTCTTAAATCAAATCATTAGTTTTCTTTTGTTTCAGACATGTAAAAGTTTTTACCTTTACCTGACATGTTTTGACGGTGTAACTTCCGTCTTCATCAGAGGGTCACCCGGATGTTGGTGTGTGACATGCATTTATAATCAGCTGATGTTACGGAGGTGTGACCTCCCTGTCAATATTGACAGGTCGGTCACACCTCCCGCTGTCAGTGTTGCCCCCTCAGGACGGCGCTCCAGGTGTGGGAGAGCATGTACGCCCCCTCATCCCTGTTTATTGTTCTTGGGCTACGCTTTCTGATTTTTATTGACTCCTTAATCCCACGGTGGTATCTGTTGTTCTCTTGCTGTATGATCTGAGCATTGTCCCAGTCCATTATATGATTTTCCCTTCTGCAGTGGTCTGTTATTGCTGATTTCAGGTTCTCTTGCATGGCTTTATCTTTTATTGCTCTTGTTTGTCTCTGTTCTGTTTCTTTTTCAAATTCCTTTTTATGTTCCTTTTTTCGTATGCTAAAACTCCTTCCTGTCTCCCCAGTGTAGGTTTTATTGCATGACAGGCATGGTATTTCATATATGACATTACATTTATTGTGTTGGTCGATTTTGTCCTTAGGGTGAACTAGTAGCTGTCGTAGTTTGGTGTGTGGTTTCACGGGTGTTTGTATGTTGTGTTTTTTCATGGCTCTTTGGATTTGTTCTGTAACTCCTCTGATATATGGTAGAGTCACTACTGCTTTGCTTTCCTGTTTTTGGGTTGTCTGTTTTCTTCCTTTTTTCGTCTGTGTCTTTTCTTTTGTTTTCACTTGTTGTGCGCCTTTGTGTATGGCCCATGGTGGATATTGACATGTGATCAGAGCTTGCCGTATGTGTTGTTTTTCTGTTGCGCGTTCTGTGGGATCGGTTATGATTGTTGCACGTTCGTAGAGTGTTCTGACAACTGACAGTTTGTGTGCAATGGGGTGTTCGGACATCCAGAACAGATATTGATTAGTATGCGTTGGTTTTCTGTAGATTGTTATTTTGATGTCTCTGTCATCTGTATGGTGAATTTTTATGTCCAAAAACGCTATTGATTTTTCTGTTTCCTCTTCGTGCGTGAATTTTATGTTGCCGGCGTGGTCTATAAAGTTGAGGTGATCAGTCAATTGTTGGGTGCATCCGACTTTCACTTTCTTCAGGATGTCATCTACATACCTCCTCCATAATGTGGGCCTGCATTCTTCTGGGGCAGATGTAATAGCCTCTCTTTCGAGGTGTTCCATGAAGAAGCTACACATTATGGCGGAGAGTGGGTCCCCCATCACAAACCCCTCCTTCTGCCTGTATATTGTTCCGCGGAACTGGAAGTATGTGGATGTGGCAATGAAATTGAGCAGTTGACTGATGTCTTCTACTGATAACTGTGTGCGTTTCTTGAGTGTCTTATCTGTTTTGAGGCGCTGTTGTACGATTTTCAGTGTAGCTTCCACTGGGGTTTTTGTGAATAGGGAGACAACATCGTGTGATATTAATATTTCGTCCTTCTCCACTTTTATTTTACTGAGTTGTTCTGCTAGTTGTTTTGAATTTTTGCAATGTTGTTCTGTTTGGCCCAGCAGTGGTTTGATTATCTCCGCAAGCTGATTATACGCTGATTATAAAGGCACGTCACACACCAACATCCGGGTGACCCTCTCATGAAGACGGAAGTTATACCATCGAAACATGTCAGGTAAAGGTAAAAACTTTTACATGTCTGAAACAAAAGAAAACTAATGATTTGATTAAATCAGCAATGCTTGGCATCCGTGCGCAGCTTTCTTGCTAGCTGACTAGCCCCCTTCAAGTTCAGTCACTCAAATAAACGAAATTTCTGGAACTAAGATAGCAAACTTGACAACACTATATTTACACTTTATTTACAATGAAAATATATACAAACTAAAAAAGCTGGTAGAAACCGTATGTAATGAATGAAATCGAAATGTAAGCCGATCTCTTACAATACACCACAGCACTTGCGAATCCACATGGGACTGAACTGAGATTCACCGCTGCCTGTCTATATTTGAAATGAGCTGTCAATCAAAGAAAATATCCAGACACTTTCACCAATCACCAGTCTCCTCACGGAAAGCTTTGCCATGTCCCTCCCACTGTGAGGCTCGGAGTCCGTGGGGCGGGCGTTTTCGCAGTATTTGTCCAATAATCGTCTTGCATTTTGATATTGACAAGCGCATAGCTCCCAAATGCCATTGAAGTCCACTGAGGCTGGGAGTCCGTGGGGCGGGCGTTTTCGCAGTATTTGTCCAATAACCGTCTTGCATTTTGATATTGAAAAGTGCAGAGCTCCCAAATGCCATTGAAGTCCACTGAGGCTGGGCTGCATCACGCTGTCACGAGGGGGAAAAACTCACGCACACATTAGGCAAACTGGGGAAAGTTATAATGGAATGATTTCGCACTGTAGTTGGGTTGAGCACATATATTTCTATGACTCTGGATCTGAAATAGCAATGTTATAAGGTCGGCTATAATATAAGCCTAGTGCAATTCATCCTGCACGATGTTCGTCATTTTTAGAGGAGGCTGAGCCTTCCTCATTGTCTTAGAGCAATTGCCCATGCTAACAACCTGTGTTTTTCTCTCTCTCTCTCTCTCTCTCTCCCTCCTCCCTCTCTCTCTGTCTCTCCATCTGTCTGTCTCTCTCTGTCGTGTTACATGTCAATCCAGATACACCAGTGATGCTGGTGTGAAGGAAATGTAGTGAATGAACATTCCTATTCTCTGTGTTTCTGTGTCCTTGGCTCAATGGCTGGCGAAAAGCACACTGCCTTGTTTATGCCTGACCATGTGTCCGCGGAGCTTAATTAGAGCACACTGGTTTGTCTGCTTTAACAAAGAGCCGATGTCTAACTTCAAGGCCAAGCCTCGAGCCAATCGCATACAGACATGAACAGTAGGCGAATGCCTTTAGAGTATAATAGATAACAGCCATTAAGACACAGAGTGCGTACTCTCGGCATCACTGAAGTGGTGTCTTCTTCTTCTTCTTTTTCCTTTCCTGTTTTATATCTCTGTTTATGTAATCTACTATAATAAATAACTGGAAAGACAACTGTTAAGCATTCTGAAGTGTTTATTAGAAGTTTCCATTACAATTTGTCATCCCTGGGTGGGCCCTATGTGTCTGATCCTTGGACGACGGGACACTCCCAAGGCCATGGTGTGGAGCTGAGAACTCGGATGAGAGACCAGACCATCAGGGCTCACCGAACCAGTAAGTAATAACTTTGCATTCTTGTGTAAAGAAATTAATGGAAACAGTATTTAAAGACTGATGTAAGAGATGGACAGAAATTTGTCCTAGTTAAGGAAGACTGCTAAGCTGTGGTACCATCAATATATTTACAGAAATGGATAAAACACAATTTTGAGACAATAAACCGTGAGTAGTTTATTGGGTTGTGTAAGAGAAAAATCAGCCTAAGTGACGACTGGGTAACGGCTCACCTACTTGAGAGTGTGAAATAAGGGGGCGTGTTTCGACGGTTTCACATTCAGCAATTCATAACTGGGAAAGAATTGAATCTTGCTCCCTTTGTTCTGTTTGAACAACTGGCCTGTCGTAGAAATGGGATAGAGAGGTTCGATCACGAATTCGCCAAGACACACCAGTGTGCACACAAAATATTGATGAATTAACAGAGTACTGTCCTCCTCCAAATTCTGAAACAGAGAAATAGATCTTTTACACATGCATGAGTTGTTTTTGAGGTTGTTGTGCTAAATGATACCTACTTTTAGCTTAAGGTAAATGTCAAATAAATTGTTTACTAATAAAAACATACCTAAAGGATTATTGTGTCGCATTTTTGGACATAGTCCAACCTGTTCTTCTTGTGATCCTAGGAAAGAAACTCAGCCATTGTTGTCGCAACCTATTGATATAACAGTGTACAATGGGGAACAGAAATGGTAAGTTAGGGAAAGAAAAGAAAAAGCAAGTAAGCCTGAGTCTACATTTGCTTAATAAGAATTAGGTGTGGGCGGCACGGTGGTGTAGTGGTTAGCGCTGTCGCCTCACAGCAAGAAGGTCCTGGGTTCGAGCCCCGGGGCCGGCGAGGGCCTTTCTGTGTGGAGTTTGCATGTTCTCCCCGTGTCCGCGTGGGTTTCCTCCGGGTGCTCCGGTTTCCCCCACAGTCCAAAGACATGCAGGTTAGGTTAACTGGTGACTCTAAATTGACCGCAGGTGTGAATGTGAGTGTGAATGGTTGTCTGTGTCTATGTGTCAGCCCTGTGATGACCTGGCGACTTGTCCAGGGTGAACCCCGCCTTTCGCCCGTAGTCAGCTGGGATAGGCTCCAGCTTGCCTGCAACCCTGTAGAAGGATAAAGCGGCTAGAGATAATGAGATGAGATGAGATGAGAATTAGGTGTTCCTGTGACAGCCCAAACATCCAGTTTATGAAAACCTTGTATGGCGAGGATTGTTTGGCACAGTTTGACATATGGGAAAAGAACTTTGGATTCCCTGAGAAGGGCAGTTTTAGTCCCAGGCAGATAGAACAGTTAGAAGAAAAGTTGAAATGGAAGGGAAAAGAAGAATCTGCAGATAATGTTAAGTTCTTAGGGGACTGGAGGGCGTTTTCTGCATGGAAAGAAGAAACACTTAAGAGAGAGTACAAAAGAGAGAAACGACAGGCAGGGCTCTCACCCTCATCTCAGTATTTGAAATTTCAGATGGACCCTGACCTGGAGTCTGCCCCACCACCCTGACACACACTGCCTCCTCAGCAAGGTGAAGCATCACTCCCACAAGCGCCTCACCCACAGAAAGGGGGAGAAGTCAAGACAAAGCAAAAAACTGAGCCTCTGGAATCTCTCCCAGCCTACCAGCTGCCTCCAGCGTCAGTGCCTCCCCTCGCTTCTCCGTCACACACGAGTCTTGCATATGGCGACGGAAGAGACACCCTCCTGGACCTGACCACAGTGGGTCCACAAGGCTGTAACCTAAAGTCTGAAGTCCTTCATCTTCCAGTGGTGGAAGTGGCTGGAGCTGACAGTGTGCTTCTAGTCCACAGACCCCGGACGACAGCTGATATCAAGGAAAGCATCGCTTCTCTTCCCAACGTGAGAGAGGTAGGAGGAAAGAGATTTGTTAACAAACTGTTGATATTTTGCAGAGAATTCCAGCCAACCACCCATGAACTCCGCCGCCTACTCATGACCAAGATGGGTATAGATTGGAACAAGGTTTCCAGAGAGTGGCCATTAGCTGACCAGTGGATGGCAATAGTGAGTATAGAAATACCCTCACTGCTCTCTGTGCTCATCTGATCGAAGCTTTTCCCTTGAACATAGACATGACTAAGATCAGTATGTGTAAGCAAGAAGATGGTGAAGTGGTGTAAGTGTTTCTCACCCGTCTCACTGCCGCACACGAGAAACACAGTGGCCTGTCCAGGCCCATGACCCTGGCTGCAGTGGAGGGCACTCCTGAGCCTCACCAAGATCGAGCAGTATGCTGTGCACGCAGAAAGGCTGCTGAAAGAGAAGGAGAAGACAAAGTCAACAAAAAGAGACCAAGATCTACACGCCGCCACTCTCACTCTTCTCCAGACTGCTCAGCCTGGACCTAGAGGAAGAGGTCGAGGTAGGGGCCGAGGCAGGATGGCCTGGGGTGACCTGTCCTGGAGGAAAGGCACAACCTGCTACCACTGCAATCAGAAGGGACACATTGCTCGAGATTGTCTCCACAGAAGTAGCCAGAGGCCCCGTGAGAAGTACAGCAAAGCAGACTGATGGGCGGACTCTGGGAATGGGTCCCGCACAGAGAACAAGGGAGGTAATACACACACACCTGATGATACACATACACATAGACAGGAGCAGTCACATAATGTTAAACACATTAGTAGCAGCACCTGCATGCAACAGCAAGACTACACAAAAACACCCAATACATCAGTCCAGGTAGATACACTGAAGTTGCATTAAGTTTGTTAAAATACACAACTACTCCCTCCTCTAAACTCCCTTGTATGCCCCTCACTGTATGTGGGCATGTGTTGACTTTTTTAGTACATTCTGGAGCAGGACACTCAGTCACACAACATGGGGTACATCCAGTAGACCCACTGCTCAGCTCAAATTCTATTCAGACAGTGGGCATCTCAGGACGACCTGTAACCGAAACTTTCTCACTCAACCTCCCGTGTAAAAGCAAGGGAGGAATAGTTACATCCCACTCATTCCTCATCTCACATGCATGTCCAGTAAATTTGTTAGCACATGATTTAATGTGCAAATTAGGAGTAAATCTCACATCCACTCCAGATGGACTGACTATTGAAGTAAGTGAAATGTGCGGTGTGCAGTATGGCCCTGTATGTGTATGTCTGGTGGCTCTGCTCAGATCAACTCACTCTCACTCAAGAGCTCTGTGCCCTTATTGAGCCATGCAAATTGGCTGCAGGGCAATCTGCCAATATTTTTATGGACAGCAGGTACGCATTTGGCATTGTGTATGATTTTGGCACCATTTGGGAACACAGAAATTTTCTCACTAGCACAGGATCTCCCATTGCACATCATAAACTGGTCTCTAAGTTGTTGGATGTTATTCTACTCCCTAGAGCCATTGCTGCATGTAAGTGTGCTGCCTATACTAACAATACTGATCTTGTGTCTCAAGGAAATGCCAGGGCAGACGCGGCAGCTAAGTGTGCAGCCTTGGCTTCCAGTTCACCCTCTAACCTTGCTTTTCCTCAGGTTTCTACCCCCTGTTTACAGCTAGCGGACCTTCAGTGCACTGCCACCCAGGATGAGAGACGAGTCTGGAAACAGGCCGGCTGTATCTTTGCAAACTCGGTCTGAGTTTGTCCCTCGGGCTGTCCCTGTCTACCAAAACACATGTTCCCTTTCTATGCAAAATTGACACATGGGCTCACCCATGTGTCAAAAGGGGGAATGATAGCAGAAGTAACAAAGAGATGGTTCACAAAGGGTTTTTCAAATTATGCTGTGAGATTTTGCAAGCAATGCTTGATATGTGCACAACATAATGCAGGTCAAGGTATCAAACTAACTCAAGCAGCACACCCAATACTAGACCAACCATTTGATCATCTCCAAATGGATTTCATTGAACTGACACTTAGTGAGGGAAAATGGGTCCCTTAAAAATAAACTAAGCAAAACTTGTGCAGAAACAGGGCTAGGATGGACAAAGGTCCTCCCTGTAGTACTCACATAAATGAGGATGCAAACTAGGCCTAAACATGGGTTAAGCCCATTTGAAATTCTCTTTGGATGAGTACCCAACACGGGGATAGGGCCAGCCCAAGGAACACTGCTGGACACTACACTGTGTGATGATGCAATGTTGAATTACTGTGCAATGCTGTCCTCTGCTTTGAAATCTATCCACAAACAGGTAAAAGAAGTGCTTCCCGAGCCCGCTGAGGGACCTCTGCATGATCTACAACCAGGGGATTGGATAGTGGTGAAGGACTTCAGATGAACCAAGTGGAACAAGCCACAGTGGAATGGCCCATTCCAGGTCCTGCTCACGACCCCAATGGCAGTGAAGGTCACAGGCAGAGTGACGTGGATCCACACTAGCCACTGCAGGAGGGTTCCTGAACTGGCTGAGCAGGAGGAAAAGGAAGGCCTAAGTGACCCGGATGCTGGTAAAGTGCGCAAGGAAGAAAGGCATCACTGCATGGAACAGTGCGAGTATCACATCAATCACGCACGCACCCTCAATAGGGAAGAGTATTTCAGTGTCTAGCCAATCGATAAGTCTTAGGGTTTTGAGTTTCGTCCAAGTCCCGGTGAGGTGGGACGAGGGCTGATAGAGCGTGCCCGCCCTCTGAGCACCAATACACATCAAGAAGGGCAAGGGTTAACTCAGTAACATCACTGAGGCACTGAACAAGATGCACAAGGTTGCTGAACAATTACGAGCAGATGAACATGGAGGAGTCAAAGACAGCTGGTGGCATTGGTTTAGTGGATGGAAGACTCTGATTCTATCCACCATACCAGTCCTGGGCTTAGTGATTGTGATGCTATATTTGCTCCCTGTTTTCTGTCAATGTTGTATGTCTGTGTTTCAGAGGCAGCTGACAAATATCGGTTACCAGATGGTGAAAATAGACCCAGACAACTTCCCTGACTGGCCTCCAAACCCACAAGAAGACTATAACTCACCGTTTGATGATGTCAGCACAGCTGATATGAAATTAGCTCTAGCTTAAAACTCTCTTATTTGTGGTTGTTTTCTGTTCTGTTGTTTCCTGATCTATGTATATTGCTTGCTTGCATTAACTTAAGATGTCTATGTCTTACAAAACAGCTTTAGCATTATCCCTGTACATTCAATGACGTGTTAAGTCAAATCTCTCCAGGAACTCTTACCAATGAAATTGTGTACATTTCTTTCTTTTAGCAATTATTATCCTGTAGGATAAAAAGGGGGGAAATGTGAAGGAAACTTAGTGAATGATCATTCCTATTCTCTGTGTTTCTGTGTCCTTGGCTCAATGGCTGGTGATAAGCACACTGCCTTGTTTATGCCTGACCATGCATCCACGGCGCTTAATTAGAGCACACTGGTTTGTCTGCTTTAACAACGAGCCAATGTCTAACTTCAAGGCCAAGCCTCGAGCCAATCATGTACAGACACGAATAGTAGGTGAATGCCTTTAGAGTATAATAGATAACAGCCACTAAGACACAACTCAGAGTGCATACTCTCTGCATCACTGAAGTTGTCTTCTTCTTCTTTTTCCGTTCCTGTTTTATATCTCTGTTTATGTAATCTACTATAATAAATAACTGAAAAGAAAACTGTTAAGCATTCTGAAGTGTTTATTAGAAGTTTCCATTACACTGGCCTCTCCTGTTCTTCAGACCTGCCTGATCCATCCTGATGCCCTACATCTGGCTGGAGTCTCATCACATTGCTCCTGTGGAGGACAGCCCCATGTGGACAGTCTAAAATCATGCAGATACAAATCAAGGGCGTCAGTTAATGTCCACTTCAAACATCAGAATGGGAAAAATTGTGATCTCAAAGTGTGACTTTCTTTCACTGTGGCATGGGTGTTGGTTTGAGCCAGATGGACTGGTTTGAGTATTTCAGAAACTGATGATTTTTCTCTTATTTTTCTCAAAATGGCAACCCATTTTGGGTTGGTAATGAGAAGGGCATTGGGGGTGTTGGGATTCTGCTTGCTGGAAAGTGGGTGGAAAATGTCTATGATGTGAAGCCTGTATCCGGTCGAATCATGCTCATCAAACTCATTGTTGGAAAATGTATTGTGACCATGCTATCAGCCTATGCACCACAAGCTGGCCTCAGCGATGATGAAAAAGACTCTTTCTGCCAAGACCTACTAGCAACTGTAGCCAAGATAGGAGCTTTGTAGATCCTCTTCCAATGTGATGACTTCAATGGACACATTGGAATGATGGCTGCTGGTTATGATGGTGTTCTTGGAGGAAAGGGTTATGGCACTCAAAACACAGAAGGTGAAAGGTTACTTAAGTTTGCTGTTGCCAACAACCTAGTTGTAGCCAACTCCCATTTCATGAAGAGAGATAATCATCTGGTGACGTACGAGTCTGGGGGCAATCGTAGTCAAGTGGATTACATCCTGGTCAAGCAACATGACCTCAAACTGGTGCACAATGCAAAAGTGATTCTAAATGAAGACTGTGTTACCCAGCACAAGTTAGTGGTATGCGATGTCAAGCTATCACACTCAGTGAGTCAGCAGAAAGAGTTTGTGCCTAAAAGGTTTGTCTGGAAGCTGAAAGAGGACGACATACACAATGAGTTTAAGACCTGTGTGCAGGAGCATGTTAACAACATGGTAGGTGGTGATGTTGAATGTATATGGATGGAACTCAAAGACAGCCTCCTGTATGCTGTTGATAAGACCTGTGGCTGGACAAAGAAGGGGTTATGGAGAAGACAAACCTGGTGGTGGAATGAGGATGTCAGCGGCCCAGTGAAAGAGAAATGCAAGCTGTGGAAAGCCTGGAAGAATGGGGGTAGCAAAGAGGATTACCTGGCAGCTAAATGCTGGGATAGAACTGCAGTTTATTTTGCCAAGAGGAATGCCAAAGAGATCACCTTTGCTGGCATTGATTCAGGCATGGACAGCATCTACCGTGTGGCAAAACAAATGCACAGAGAGAACCAAGATGTAGTAGGTGAGAAATGTATTCTTGATGATGATGGCAACACGGCATTTGATAAGGATGCTAATTTGGTAGGTGAGAAATGTATTCTTGATGATGATGGCAACATGGCATTTGATGAGGATGCTAAAAAGAAGGCCTGGAAACAACACTAGAATGGCTACTTAACATCAAATTTCCTTGGTCTCAAACCCTTCCCCCAGCAGATCCTGTCGTGGGACCACCATGTTATGTCACTCATAAAATGGTCTTTGATGAACTGAAGAAAATGAAAATGGGCAAAGCAGCTGGTCCTTTTGGCATCCTTGCTGAAATGTTGCATGCATCCCCCAAGGTGTGTGGCCAAGTTGTTTTGGGTTTGGCCAATGCTATTGTGAGAGAGGAAAAGATCCCTACAGACTGGGATGAAAGCATAATCCTTAGTCTGTTTAAAAGTAAAGGTGATGCATTGATTTGAGGCAACTACAGAGGCCTGAAGCTTACAGAACAGGTACTTAAGATCATTGAGAGAGTGGTGGAGAAAATCATCAGAGGTTATGTCAAGATTGATGAACCCTCCTCTTGTGTTCGGGTCGTCACCGACCCGTTTTCAACTTTGACTTTGTAAACGAAGCCCTTGGGTTTAGATTCTTGCCTCAAGGCTTTCTGACTTTGTCAGCCACCTGTATTTTTACAAAATAAAACAAAAATTTTTTTTTCCAAAATTCTGTTATGCTCTAATTAAAAATATAGCACTTGTGGTGTTCGGGTCGTTTTCAACCCGGTTCTTAATAAGTAGTTTATGGAGCAATTATTACAACCAAAACTGAACAAATGAATGAACTGCTAGCTAAAATTGATATAGCTAGCTCCTCTGCCAACCATTCAAGCTTATGAACTAGCATGACATCATGATATTGTGTATATAAATAGCTCACTAGTTTGAAGTTTTGGGGTTATGTTGACATATGTTTTGTGCCATTAGTTCAGCTTAGGGGTCCATTTGGCCTGACCGCTTTTCCCCAATACACTAATCACTCATTTTGTTATGGTAATGAGGCTGTTAGTGGCAGTGTGTGGGGTGAGGGGGTCACACTTCACACACTTCACACTTCAGTGGTGAAGTCATGTTGGCTACTTCTGTGTGAATGTGAGAATGAGGAATAAAAACACATTCTATTCTCACATTCTATTCTATTCTATTCTATTCTATTCTATTCTATTCCCATGTGACCATAACGACTCATGTGACTACAACCAGACAATTGTTTGATGGATAAATACCTCAGTGCACATGGACTATCGCTTCAGTTCCCTCAAGAATTTTGTGGTGAAAGAAGCTCCTCTCCAAGGAACGAAGATGCAGAGATTCAACATTCAACAGGCATTGTAAGATTTCATTTCTAAGCTGTAAGGTAACTAACAGCCACATTTCCATAACAAAATGAGTGTCTACAGGGAGGACTTGGGGCCAATTGGCCCTCTTGTGGGTTTTCTAGGTAAAAATCAAATCAAATCAAGTTTATTTGTACAGCGCTTTTAACAATAAACATTGTCGCAAAGCAGCTTTACAGAATTTGAACGACTTAAAACATGAGCTAATTTTATCCCTAATCTATCCCCAATGAGCAAGCCTGTGGCGACGGTGGCAAGGAAAAACTCCCTCAGATGACATGAGGAAGAAACCTCGAGAGGAACCAGACTCAAAAGGGAACCCATCCTCATTTGGGCAACAACAGACAGCCTGACTATAATATTAACAGTTTTAACAGGTATAACCCTTTTGTAAAAAGGCCAAATGGCCCCTCTCTGGGACTTCTAGTGCTAGACACACACACACACACACACACAAAGAGAGAGAGAGAGAGAGAGAGAGAGAGATATTTTTAGGCACACAAATGAGCGTAGGCCTTATCGGTTTGATTTGGTGGATTATTAGGGGTTTGTTTGACCTTACAAATCTATATGTTGTGCCATGACTTGTTCATTTTCATTGTTCTTTGTTTCATGTTATGGTCACATTAAAGTTCATTCACTGAAAAAGATTCTGTTGTTCCTGTTTCTCAGTGGTAATTATATATGGGTCGAAAACGACGCGAACACCATAGATGTAACTATTGTAAATAAAATCAAAAATAAAAACACATGAAAAAAAATTGTTTTTCAAGATATGTTCTAATACCCCACAGTAACAGCCAGGTAACAATAAATCTTTTTAATTATTTGTATTACACTTAAGAGGTTACTTTTTAATTTTTTCCTACTGAAATAAAGGGGTGTACACAGAAAACAATAACCTTAAACCCTTGACAAAAAAATAATAAAACTAATATTTCCATCTAAATGGAAGCCTAAAAGAGTAGTCAAGACATCAGGGAAAAAAAATGGTGACAAATCATTGTTACTTGTGACTTTTTTAGCTGATTTAAAAGACGGGTCGAAACCGACCCATGAACACCGGGCATGGTGATAGAAAACGAACACAAGACGAGGGTGAAATGCAGTTTGGGTTTGCCCAGGATGAGGTAACACTGATGCTATTTTCATCCTCAGACAGCTACAAGAAAAGTATTTGGCCAAGCAAAAACATTTGTACTTAGCATTTGTAGACCCTGAAAAGGCATTTGATAGGGTTCCCCAAAGAGTGCTGTGGTGGGCGATGCAGGTGGTTGGGATGCATCAATGGATTGTCATACTGGTACAAGCCATGTACAGTGGTGCAAAGAGTCGAGTGCAGGTCAACAACTCACACAGTGAAGAGTTCAAGGTGAAGGATGGAGTCCACCAAGGATTTATTTTGAGCCCCTTGTTGTTTATAATTGTGTTAGAGGCCTTATCAAGAGAGTTTCGGGTTGGTTGTCCTTGGGAGATGCTTTATGCGGATGACCTGGTCATAATTGCAGAATCTTTGGATGAACTACTTGAGAAGCTGAACCACTGGAAGGTTGGTCTTGAGGAAAAGGGCCTGAAAGTCAACATGAGGAAGACCAAAGTCTTGATCTCTGGTAATGACCTAAACACACTGAGAATCTCTGGAAAATACCCTTGTGGTGTGTGCAGAAAAGGAGTTGGCCAGAATTCAATTTTCTGTAGTGGTTGCAAAATGTGGGTACACAAAAGATGTTCTGGTGTGCAGGGGGGTTAGTTGAAAGCCCAGATTACAAGTGTCAGCGTTGTCTTGGAGGAGCTTGGCCGATTGATTCAAGACCATGCAGTGAGGTAATGTTGGCAGGTAGCAAGCTAGAGATCGTCGATAGCTTCATATACCTTGGTGATGATATCTGCCCAGGAGGTGGTTGTGAACTGGCAATGATTATCTGAACTGAATGGAGAGCTCTGCTGAAGACTGCTAGTCACACACACGTATGACATGTCAACTGACTCAAAATGGATAGTGAGTGAGTGAGTGATGATCTTCTGGGGTTTTCATACACACCAGTCTCTAGAGTTTACACAGAATGGTGCGAAAAACAAAAAAAACATTGAGTGAGTGAGCGATAGTTCTGTGGGTGGAAACAAATGCCTTGTTGATAAAAGAGGTCAGAAGAAAATGGACAGAATGTTTTGAGTTTTTTGCCAAGAAGGATATAGTAACTCATAGCGGAGGTCCATACTTAAGAAAATGTGGTAACCCATTGAATTGAATTTTCATGGACACACAGGGATCCCAGCCATGTACGTCCGTACATCCATGCCCATCGTGATTCTGATTGGCTGTTTGATTCTGGCGGGAACTAGAAGCACAAGCATGCCTACATAACTTATTTTTGTCTACAGATAATTTCATATTTATCAGGTTTTTCCACCGAGAACAACTCAAACAGCATAAAATAATAATCATTTTTACAAACTTTAAAAAGATGTCAGAACAAGTGAACCAAGGAGAGAAAGGTGAAGTCAAAACCGGGAAGATAAAGAGAGTTTTGACAGAGGAAAAAAAGGAAAGAAGCCATGAAAGAGTGAGAGAAAGGCGAAGAAATCTTTTACAAGAAAAGCAATAAGCTGAAAGAGAAAGAAAACGTGTAAAAATTGAATTAATAGAAATGATGAGTTGTAGGAATTTAATTCTAAATAGTGATGATAGCTCTGGTTAAAGTAGTAAACGACCTACTGTTAGCATCTGATCAGGGCTGTGTCTCGCTGCTTGTGTTGCTTGACCTTAGTGCAGCATTTGATACCATTGATCATTCCATTCTTCTGGATAGACTAGAAAATGTTGTGGGAGTTAAGGGAACGGCCATCTCTTGGCTCAGGTCTTATTTAACCGATCGCTATCAGTATGTTGATGTAAATGGTGATATTTCTAGACGTACTGAGGTAAAGTTTGGTGTTCCACAAGGTTCTGTCTTGGGTCCACTGCTTTTTTCTTTATATATGTTACCTCTGCGTGATATTATTTGTAAACATTGTATTAGTTTCCATTGTTATGCTGATGACACACAGTTGTATGTTTCTGCAAAACCTGATGAGAGACACCAGCTTAATAGAATTGAGGAATGTGTGAAGGACATTAGACACTGGATGCTTATTAATTACCTTCTGAATAACTCTGACAAGACTGAAGTGCTTGTACTTGGACCACATGCAGCTAGAAGTAAGTTTTCTGATTACACAGTAACTCTGGATGGCCTTTCTGTTTCTACACGGGCAGCAGTAAAAGACCTTGGGGTGATTATTGACCCCAGTCTTTCATTCGAAACTCACATTGATAACATCACCCAGATTTCTTTCATCTCAGAAATATTGCTAAGTTAAGAAATTTAATGTCACTACATGATGTGGAAAAACTAGTTCATGCTTTCGTTCCCTCCAGGTTGGATTATTGTAATGCTTTACTGCCTGGATATTCCAATAAGTGCATAAACAAGCTCCAGTTAGTTCAAAATGCAGCAGCAAGAGTCCTTACTAGAATTAGAAAATATGACCACATCACCCCTGTCTTATCCACACTGCATTGGCTCCCAATTAAATTTTGTATTGATTATAAAATACTAGTATTAACCTTTAAAGCACTGAATGCTCTCATACCACAGTACCTGAGTGAACTTCTGGTCCTCTATGACCCGCCATGCCTACTTAAGAAGCAGAGCCTTTTCTTACAAAGCCCCACAGTTATGGAACAGCCTTCCAAGTAGTGTTCGGGAATCAGACACAGTCTCAGTGTTTAAGTCTAGGCTGAAAACATATCTGTTTAGTCAAGCCTTTTATTAATGGTGTTTATGAGGTAAAGGTGTAGATCTGGAGGGTCCTCAGACATAGAGTGTTTTGGTAAACTGGGATATATGGATGCTGTCAGTCCCCCACTCGCTTGCTCACTTGAGTTTGTTGATGGTGTAGTGGCTGGCTGCTTCATGTCCCGGGGCTCCCTCATGCCTGTGTTACCTTCTGGCTCTCCCCTTTTAGTTATGCTGTCATAGTTAGTTGCCGGAGTCCCTGCTTGTACTCAGTGCAATATGTATACTGTTCCTACTTATTCAGGTGACATTGTGCATACCTAACAACCTGTGCTCTCTCTCTCTCTCTCCCTCCCCCAAATCTGTCCCTCTGAGTTACATGTCGGTCCTGGGATCGAGATGCTGAACCTCTTCTGCTCCTCGGACCTGCCTGATCCATCCTGGTGCCCTGTGTCTGGTTGGATTCTCATCTCATCGCTCCTGTGGAGGACGGCCCCATGTGGACAGTTGGGGTTCGTGCCTGGAGGACGCTCTGGATTCTTGCAGTGGTGCTTTTGTGGCTGGGGACTGCAGTTGACTTACTGACTTTAGGGCTGCAGTTGACTTGCTGACTTTGGGACTGTGGTTGTCATGAACAGTTTTGCACTCGGGTTTCTGTCGGTGGGGGGTTTATAGCATCAGCGAAGCTGACTTTATGTTCGGACTGTTAATGTTTTAGTCATGTTGTCTGTTGTTGCCCAAATGAGGATGGGTTCCCTTTTGAGTCTGGTTCCTCTCGAGGTTTCTTCCTCATGTCATCTGAGGGAGTTTTTCCTTCCCACCGTCGCCATAGGCTTCATCATTGGGGATAGATTAGGGATAAAATTAGCTCATGTTTTAAGTCATTCAAATTCTGTAAAGCTGCTTTGCGACAATGTTTATTGTTAAAAGTGCTATACAAATAAACTTGACTTGATGTTGATTTTGAAATCACTGCGAAATCCTTCGGGATCTGACAAGTTGACCTGAATCCAATCAGTGTTTTCATGAATCGTCTATCTTTTGTTTTCAAAACATTTTGCTATAAATCCCACCCCTGTCAAAATGGTTCAACCCACCATCCACCCATGAAACCCCTCTATCTGACCCAAGTGGTACACTCCCTCTGTTTCCCCCACGTAAACCAGGAAGTGCCGATGTTTGAATGCCAGTGAGTAAAGTGAATACGGAAATATAATCACAAAGTTTTACCCAATATATGAGTGTTTTTCACAGCCCATGTGT
This sequence comes from Neoarius graeffei, assembly GCF_027579695.1. Classification (NCBI taxonomy): domain Eukaryota; kingdom Metazoa; phylum Chordata; class Actinopteri; order Siluriformes; family Ariidae; genus Neoarius; species Neoarius graeffei. The sequence continues at coordinate 100,514,588 of NC_083575.1, read as the reverse complement.
ACATTTGCATTTCTTGATATTAGAGAAAGTTAACACAGATGAGAGATGTAAATGACAGTGAGCATGAAATGAGCATTTTGAATGAGACATGACAAACATTTGGTATCCAAAAATGCCGCTAGGCCTTTCCCCGCTCTCCCCACAGCACAGTTAATGCTAGGCCTTTCTCTGCTCTCCCCACAGCACAGTTAAATGCATGAAAATGAAGTGATGGCAAACAGTGATTAATGCCGAGCATGGCTTATGAAACCAGTTATACTGATCAATTCAAACGGTCTGAACAAGGAACGAAAATAGCAATACGCTAGCGACAGGCCAGCTGATGGTAAAGTCGTGGCAAAAGGCTGCCTACGCACTGCGCATGCTCCGTTAGCTTAGCTTTTATATCGCCTGCATGGTTTGGCTGCTGTTGCAACTTGGCCCACGAGAGGAAACATTTCAACCAAAGACCTTGAAAACTTTATATATTTCCTTTACTTTTTGGCGAAATTTGCCACTTTGTGTTCAAAATAAGAAAGTGTGTCACTATACTTGCCAACTTTTCAAAATTCTCATGGGGGAGAAAAGTGCGTGAATGACATTTTCAGCTGGCCGAGGGTCTGATGCGCGGTTGAAACGATAAAAACAGTGGATCCCGATTAATTGCAAACCATTTGAAATTTATACAATTAAGAAGTTTTTTAGGGATGAGAGTTTTCCGCTGTTTGGCGGAATTCCGCTTTTTTTCAGTCAAAATGGACCTTTTTTATATTGTTGCAAATCCGTTGAGAAAATTTTTTGGGGGTAGGGTAGGGTCTGCGTTGTGCTGTTTTGTCATTGCCACGGGGCAAGGGAGACCTCTAGTGGTCATATTTTTCCATAGCAACGCAGTTTTCTATTCCTTTTTTGTGCCTTTGGTGTTGCCGTACTCAGATGTATTAAGTTATTTACGTTAAGGCCCGGTCACACAGCGCTTTACGCCTTTATCACGGCCAAAACCCGTCAAAAAGTGCTCTCCCGTGAAGCAGACGATGTTGTTCGTGTTGATGTCGAAGTTAAGACGTGTTACAGTCGATATACAGACGTGACAGGACGCAGGGGAAAATCGGAACGGCGTCGGACGCGGTAAAAAGTTTTGGACTGCTCAAAACTTTAGACCGCGGACAACCACGGCCGGCACACGTGGTAAAGACGTGCAACACACGTGAAAAACACGTGATAATCAGTGTCCCGGCCATTATTAAAACTTGGGGAGACGTGGTAAGACGCGAAAGTTTGGCGGTCTATCACGGGCAGAGCACAGTCATCGGATGGGTGTTACGCATTGGTATCACGGGATATAGCGTGTGTTTAGCGGCTTATCACTGAGAAATGGATTTTTCCGCGTACATAGCACTGTCTAAGCCCGTTAAACGACGTCTCAAACAAGTTCTAAATTCGATTGATCACTGTCTAATCACTTCTGCATCACTTCTGATTCGCGGCATGTATAAATACCGTAATTTTCTGAGACCTCGGCACTTGCAGTCTAGATGTTATAGGAGCCAATTTGATTCATTTATGTTGATATGGACACCTGCTGGCAGAATATGGAATTGTTTAGAATTATGCTGCAACTTAACCTGGCCTTGAGTGCCTCGGTCTTCTAATTGATGCACAGGTGTCCAATTAGAGGCGGTGCACAATTAGTAGAGGGTGCCACACAGACAGGGAGTCTGTTTGGTAGTCGGAGTGTGAGCTGGTGGAAACTTGGAACTGTGGAATTTGGAATTGTGGACATTTGGTGACGCCAGCAGGCATATAGGTTTTTAATAACAAATCAACACAGCGGCATACTATTAGAGTAGTGCTTGTACCACGCTTGGTTTATCGTTTTGTTTCATGGACCCTTTTGTTTGCCTTTATTATTATGAGTTATGGTGGACGTTATATGAAGACCTTTCTGTTTAAATAAACCACGTGCAATTAAAAACACCTCAACGGCGTCTAGAAGAAGTGCCTTAAAAGAAGTCACTACATCGTTAAAAACCTGCTTGCAAGTCAAAATGGAATCGAAACGTTAAAAACCTCATCTGCAAGTAAGGAAGAAAGAAGAGCATCATTTAAAACCATCCCTCCAGTTAAACCCCTCGCTTCATTAAAATCCACCTGAAGAAGAGGAAGACGAAAAAAAAATTGAATAAGAACTCTCTCTGGACCCTGCGTGGAGAAGAATAAACCCGACAAGAAGAAGAAAGGCAAGAGCGCTGAAAGAAAAGCAACCTGGAAAGAAGTTGTGAAAACAGAAGTAAGCACGAAGAACCCAAGAAGAAGCAAGCCTCAAGACGCAGCTAGAAACGCCGGCTGATTGCAAGTTGGAACACCTGAGCGGCTCATTAAGGGCTGCGCTGAAGTCGCTGTGATCGACGAAAGTATTGGCTTACCCTTATCAGGGAGCTGGGATCGCAGAACGTTTGGATTATTTGCTGTGCTTTGGATTTTAGCTGAAGAGGCCTGGGCCTGCTGCTTCGTGCTTGGTGAGACTGTGACATTGGACGGCCAACCGTGAGTAAAACTGGGTTTCTCCGAGCCGCCGAGCTCTCACTTGAACTTGGGCCGCCGCGCCCATCGATTGGACAGTCACCTGCTGTCATTGGGGCCGCCGCGCCCACTGATAGACAACTCACTGCTATCGTTGGAGCATCTGCGCTCGTTTAGAATTGAACTCTGTGCCCTTGTTTAGTTAGTGAATCACTTCCTCGTTTAAGTTAAATACTGGACTGTGTAAGCACCGCATTTTCTTGTTTGGACTCGACATTGTGTTGAAGTTTTTTGTTTAAAAAATGTCTGACGGTCCAACTGAAACTGGTTATGATAAGGAGAGAGAGTTAAGCAAATTAATGGGAACCCGTAGAGGGAAACTTGGCGTACTCACTCGAAAAAGAAACGAAATTAATGACCTCATCGAAGCTGGCCAAGACAAAGACACAGTAAATTCCCAACTTGAGTTATTTGATAAATTTTTAGTTGAATTTAGGAGCATACAATTAACAGTGCAGAGTTTAATAGACGACGAAGACGAGAAGGACGCAGACCAAAGAGACTGGTATGAACCAAAATATAAATTGAACAAAGACTTTCTGGATGAAACTTTAGAATGGATACGGAAGGAGGATGGCGATGAGGAAGTGGAAAAGGATGTAAAGCCAGAGGACAGTGTATCGCAGACAGCTCGTAGTGCTAAAGACCCGAGCCACGTAAGCCGCGCGTCTCGTGTCCCAAATGCACAATTAAAGGCAGAAGCCGAGTGCGCGGCCACTAGGGCCAAGCTGGATGCCATGAGCAAACGGATCGACCTCGACATGGAGGAGGCAATGATCATGGCCGATATGGTAAACGATATGGCAAAAAGAAAGGCACAGATCCAAGCGCGCAGGCAGAGGCTCGCACTAAGCTCCGAACTCGCTGCCGCCGAGGCAAAGCGGGAAGTATATAAACAAGCAGAGGATTTGCGCTCTCTGTCAGGGCTACACAAATTCGGCACGCCCACAGAATACAATATACCTGCCACTGCGCAACGAATAAAGCAAGCACAAGTAACTCCACATAGCGAAACTGTGCAACAAACTGTCCAAAACATAACACAACAGCATGCCCACATAACCCGTGCGCAACAAAATGACGGAATTGACAGTACAGATGCCCAAGTAGCCGGTGCCAGTGCACATCAGCATGCCCCCACAGACAATCCAAATGCAGTCAGTCCCAGTGCAAGTAACAACACCACCACAAACAGTGGCAATGCAACCAGTTCTAATGTTAATGACGTGAATGTAACTGATGTTCTGAAAAAACATACAGAAATCACAACATTGCTGGTTAAACAGCAGGCACTTTCTCTTCTACCGGATAGAGAAATACCGGTATTTGATGGAGACCCACTGGAGTACAAGACATTTATCAAGGCATTTGAACAGTTTGTGGAAGGGAAAACTGAGAACTCTGATGACCGTCTGTACTATTTGCAACAGTACACCAAAGGTGAACCTAGAGCTCTAGTCACCAGCTTCCTACATATGGATCCTACTGTGGCATATAAAGAAGCCAAAGAACAATTAGCCTACAACTTTGGCAACAGCTACAGAATAGCCTCAACATATATGAACAAGGCCTTGAACTGGCCAGTCATAAAGCCAGAGCATGGAAAGGACTTGCGTTCGTATGCATTGTTTTTACGTAGCTGTTTTAATACAATGTCTGATATCGATGGACTTAGAGAATTGGAGAATTCAAGTAATTTGAGGCTACTGGTTTCAAAGCTTCCATTCAAGCTCAGAGACAGGTGGCGTGGAGTTGTGTACAGCATGGAGGAAAAGGCCCAGAGGGCAAAATACAAGGACTTAGTGGAGTTTGTGGAGAAGCAGGCTAGGGTGTTGCTAGATCCGGTCTTCGGGGACATCCAGTTCCCAACCGACACCAAAGTAGCACCAAAGTCCAAGCTACAGGTGAAGGCCAAACCCCGTAGCAGCCCCAGCTTTGCCACCACAGTGGCTACTCCTGTGGTCAAAGGCTATGACTCACACACTCGCAAACAACTTCCACCTACCAATATGGACTCGTGCATGTACTGTAATGGAAATCACAATCTTGACACATGTGAAACTTTTCGGTCCAAGCCCAACACAGAGAAAATTCAGTATCTGAAGGCCCAGGGAATGTGTTTTGGTTGCCTCTCGAAGGGCCATCTTGGGAAAACGTGCACAAACCGAATGACATGTGAAACCTGCTCACTCCCGCATCCAACAGTCCTTCACATTCCCACTAGAAAGGAGAGCAGCAAGGTCAGAAGTAGCCACACCACCTTGAGTAATGCCATGGTGTCCGTGGACAATAGCGACCCAATGGGGGCCGGTACCTCTGACCAGTACTCCCTAGCCATAGTACCTGTGAAGGTGAGGTTGTCCAACAGTGACGAGACGGTGCTCACACATGCGTTTTTAGATCCCGGCAGCTCAGCCACATTCTGTACAGACTCATTGAGAAGCAAACTGAACATCCCTGGCAAGGAGGTCTCAATCATGCTCTGTACGTTAGGACAGGAAAGGAGAATCTACAGTAGTCTCGTCTCTGGCCTCGAGGTAAGCAGCATCGATGGTGTGCAATACCACAAGCTGCCACCAACTTATACCCAAACACACTTACCCGTCTCGAAACATCATATACCCAAACAGGAATACCTGGAAAAATGGACATACTTACACAACGTGACAATTCCACACCTGGATGCCGATATAGAATTGCTTATAGGCACAAACGCTGCAAAGGTTATGGAGCCCTGGGAGGTAATTAACAGTGAGGGTACTGGGCCCTATGCTGTGAGAACACCTCTAGGGTGGGTCGTCAACGGCCTCATGCATGAAGCAACTTGTGAAGGGCATGGAACTCACTCATGTACTGTAAACCGCATATCCATAAGGGATGTGAATGACCTGCTGATGAAGCAGTATCAGCAGGATTTCCCAGAACTGGCAGCTGAAGAGAAGAGCGAGATGTCAGTAGAAGATAAACGTTTTATGTCCATTATGGAAAAATCAAAGGAAATTAAAAATGGGCACTACTACTTACCTTTGCCTTTCAAAGAAAGTGATATCACAATGCCGAACAACTACCAACAGGCCCACCAGCGAGTCATGTCTCTCAAAAGGAAATTGGAAAAGGATGAACAGTATCACAGTGAATACAGAACCTTCTTGGAAAGCATGTTACAAAGGAATCATGCAGAGGTGGTTCCATTCAACGAACTAGCGCCCTCTAGTGGGAAGGTGTGGTACTTGCCGCACCATGCTGTTCATCATCCGAAGAAAGGCACCCTGAGGGTGGTGTTCGACTGTTCAGCCTCTTTCCAAGGAACGTCCTTGAATGACAAACTAATCCAAGGCCCGAACCTGACTGGCAACCTGGTAGGTGTCCTGTTGCGTTTCCGAAAAGAGAACATTGCCATCATGGCAGACATCAAAAGCATGTTTCATCAAGTGCAAGTGATGGAGAAGCATGTGGACTTTCTGCGGTTCTTATGGTGGCCAAATGGTGACCTGAGCCAGCCACTAAAAGAACACCGAATGGTAGTGCATCTGTTTGGCGCATCATCGTCCCCAAGCTGTGCATCTTTTGCCCTAAGACAATGTGCGGAAGACTTCAAGGAGTTCTTCATGCCTGAGACAGTAGATACAATAAAGTGTAACTACTATGTAGACGACTGCTTGAAATCGGTGGCTACAGAAGCTGACGCCGTGCAATTGTGCAAAGAGTTGGAAACTGCTTGCTCAATGGGAGGCTTCCGACTTCACAAATGGATCAGCAACAGCAGAGCAGTCTTGGCCTCCATTCCACAAGCAGACAGGGCTAGTGATGTCAAAACCTTGGACTTAGAGTCCGGTGAGCTGCCAACAGAGCGAACCCTTGGAATACAGTGGCAAATCCAGAGTGACAAGGTCAGCTTTTCAGTAAGCCTCAAAGACCAGCCGTTCACTCGTAGGGGAATCCTTTCCGTCATCTCTTCAGTATACGACCCACTCGGACTCATATGCCCATTCACACTCACTGCAAAAAACATACTTCAGGATCTCTGTAAGCATGAATATGACTGGGACAAAGACTTACCACACCACTACTTGTATCAGTGGCAAGAATGGATGGACGGATTGTGCTCTATTGGAGAGCTCAGAGTTGACAGGTGCATTAAGCCCAAAACCTTCGGTACAGTAACATCTGCTCAGCTTCATCATTTTAGCGATGCCTCGGAAAGTGGCTATGGCTGTGTCACTTACCTCCGCCTCACCAATTCAAGCCATGAAATACACACCTCATTCATAATGGGGAAATCCAGAGTTGCACCCTTGAAACAAACCACAATGCCAAGAATGGAACTAACTGCAGCAGTTCTTGCGGTACGAATAGACGCATTCCTTCGATCAGAGCTGCAACTACAACTGGAACCATCCACCTTCTGGACTGACAGTGCTTCAACACTAAAGTACATTCAGAACGAGAACAAAAGGTTCAAAACATTCGTGGCCAATAGAATAAATACAATCAGAGAGATGACAAGGATCAACCAATGGAAATACATAAACACAAAACAAAATCCGGCAGATTGCGCATCTCGTGGCCTCAAGGCAAGTGCACTCTTGCAGTCAAAAACTTGGCTCAATGGTCCAGAATTCCTGAAGGGCCAGCCATTCGAGTGGCCCAAGTCCGAACTCGTGCCACAAACAGAACTGGAAAATGACATGGAAGTCAAAAGGAATGTTCTCATGATGAACATAGTGGTGAAGGAGCAGGAGCAGCACACTCCTACGCATGCATTTATTCACCACCACTCAAATTGGACCAAACTTACCAGGGCAGTCGCATGGCTATTGAAGCTGAAAGACCTGCTAAAGAACCTAAGTACTAAACGAAAGGAAATACTTACCCAACTTGCCACGACGAACTCCACACCTGAAAAGGAAAACCTGTTGGAAAAGAAAATGGAAAAGGTAAAAAAAACGCATGATCATACAACCCATGACACTGAATGACCTGAAAAGAGCGGAGAACGCAATTATTCAACACACTCAACTGGAAGCGTTTCCTGAGGAAATGGAGACTCTACAAAAGGAAAAGGCAAACCTAAGCCGCCAGAGCCACATTCGAATGCTCGATCCAATTCTGCAGAATGGAATCCTGCGTACAGGAGGAAGGCTAAGCAGAATGGCCATGCCAGAATTACAGAAACATCCTGCCATCCTTCCAAAAAACCACCACGTGTCCAAAGTGCTGCTCAGACACATTCATGAACAACTAGGGCACTGTGGAAGAAATCACATGTTAGCCAAACTGAGACAGCAATACTGGATACCGGCAGCAAACACCCTGGCCAGAAGGATCAGATCCGAGTGTGTATTCTGCAGAAAACAATATGCACGCTTAGGTGAGCAAAAGATGGCAGACTTGCCAAAGGAAAGGGTAACGCCTGATTCACCACCCTTTACAAATGTTGGCGCAGATTATTTTGGCCCAATCATAGTTAAAAAGGGACGAAGTGAAATAAAAAGATATGGCGTTATTTTCACATGCCTCGCAACAAGAGCAGTACATTTAGAAGTGGCCAATTCACTGGACACTGACTCATGCATCAACGCAATTCGTAGATTTGTGAGCAGAAGAGGTCAGGTTCAGCAAATATGATCCGATAATGGCACCAACCTGATTTCAGCTGATCGTGAGCTCAGGAATGCCGTCAAAGAATGGAATGAAAGCCACAAACTACACATTGCCCTACAACAACGAGGCATAGAATGGATTTACAACCCACCTGCCGCTTCACATTATGGAGGGGTCTGGGAAAGGTTAATCAGACAAGTGAAGCAAACACTCCTGGCCATAACCCAAACTCAAACGTTGGATGATGAGTCCCTTCACACCTTCTTCTGTGAAGTCGAAGCAATTGTTAACAGTCGTCCACTAACCACCATCTCAGATAGCCCCAATGATCTCGAACCCTTAACACCCAACCACCTCTTACTACTCAAAGGTCAACCCACACTAGCCCCTGGTCTATTCCAGAAAACCGACATGTATAGTAAGCGCAGATGGAAACAGGTACAATACATGGCAGATACATTCTGGAAAAGATGGGTTAGGGAATACCTTCCTACCTTACAGGAAAGACAGAAATGGTTGAAATTGAGGCGTAACTATACATGTGGTGATGTCGTGTTAATTGCTGACCCTACTGCCCCTAGGGCATCTTGGATGTTGGGGAGGGTAATTGACACGAAGAAGGATAAAAGGGGGGTGGTACGTAGTGTGACCCTGAAAACAAAGACGAGTGTTATAGACAGGCCAATTGCAAAGGTCTGCTTGTTGTTAGAGAACGATATGATGTGATGTGGACAAGAATATGAAGTTGAATTGTGATGCATATTGTGTATTAAGAACTTGAATTTCCTGCCACTTACACTGACTGAACCTTGATCTTCACATGCGTGACAAGGACCATGCCATGGACTCTATTCGTGCACACATGAGCGTCGTACATACACAGACATAATGCAGAACATACACCAATGAGATATGGACTCAGAAATCATGCCTTTGGCATACGGACTATTATGGACTATGTGTAAGCTCTTAACAAGAAAGACTCTCGTAAATTTGAGCTCTTGAAAGGACATTGCTGCACATATGGACCTTGAATAAAAAAAAAAAAATGTATATGTGGTGAAACTTATGTTGGTTTGTCATGCAATGCGATGGAAATGGCAGTAATGACTTATGATTGTTTAGTATGGCTCCTTTTTGTTCCTTTCATTTATTTTTGTTATTGTACCTTACCCGGTACTAATAAGGAGGCAGGTGTATAGGAGCCAATTTGATTCATTTATGTTGATATGGACACCTGCTGGCAGAATATGGAATTGTTTAGAATTATGCTGCAACTTAACCTGGCCTTGAGTGCCTCGGTCTTCTAATTGATGCACAGGTGTCCAATTAGAGGCGGTGCACAATTAGTAGAGGGTGCCACACAGACAGGGAGTCTGTTTGGTAGTCGGAGTGTGAGCTGGTGGAAACTTGGAACTGTGGAATATTGTGGAATTTGGAATTGTGGACATTTGGTGACGCCAGCAGGCATATAGGTTTTTAATAACAAATCAACACAGCGGCATACTATTAGAGTAGTGCTTGTACCACGCTTGGTTTATCGTTTTGTTTCATGGACCCTTTTGTTTGCCTTTATTATTATGAGTTATGGTGGACGTTATATGAAGACCTTTCTGTTTAAATAAACCACGTGCAATTAAAAACACCTCAACGGCGTCTAGAAGAAGTGCCTTAAAAGAAGTCACTACAGATGTCAAGGGGTGAACATGAACCCTCAACGCTGTGATGTCCTCATCTTAATGCTCCAGAACCAACTGATACAGGCTCAACATATCCTTGCTGAGAGAAGAAGAAGAAGGAGGAGGAGGAGGAGGAGGGTGGTACAGAACATCTGGGTGCGTGGCTGGACTTGGTTAGCTGTGCTTAGGCAGTGCTGCAGCAGTGAAACAGCCGCCGACGGCCATACCCCGTACAAAGCACGGCAAAGCCAAAATTGACCAAAAATTAGCACTTACGACCACGTCCACCAGATTTTTGTATCTTTTTGTACGTGATATAGACGCGGAGTGCTGTGTGACCGCCCCTTTACTCAGAAGCTGAATGGCCAATGGTTTTGTGATCTGTGTTTATGGCCAGAAAGCATTTGCCTGTAAGTAATTTATGTTAATCTGCCTCTCAATAATAATAATAATAAGAAGAAGAAATTATCTGACATGAATCTTCCTACATAAACGAGTATCTTTTTACGGTTAATGTATCAAATGGTAACCGTTAGCTTCTAAATGATGTTTCCCCATAGATGTTAGCCTTAAGCTAAGTGCTCATCTTTCATTTGTCCTGTACGTAGCCTACTCTTTCTTGTGTTGTGTGATTATAATCCAAACATAGCTTAATCCAGATACACTTTGCATGTCTTGTATGTCAGTTTTACAGATAAATCTTCAGTAAATTATTCATAAATCCACCAACGGACTCTGAAAGTTTATTGAAGAAGTTGTTAGCTCGTTGCCACGCAACCAGGGAAGCACACGCACGAGTGGGAGCAGAATAATCGTACTTTCTCGTAAGACGTTAGTTTGCCGTTAGTTTGTATTTGGTGTATAACCACTGTCTCATGTGTTGTGATTGGCCCCTGTATCGGCATTTGTGAATGACAACCAATCCGTATTCACCTTCTTAAACCACCTTCCCGCGCTACATGATTGGTTCTTTGCACGTGTGGAGTACTGCAGCAATACTCGTGTATGCAGTTTTGTATCAATCAAAATGCCGAATGTTATCGAGACTCGCGACGAAGCTAAAGTGCGTGAGATAGATGCGGATCTGAAAAACAAGTTTCAAAGGAAGCATGCAGAGTAAAAGAAAGGCCAAGGAGGAGTTAGACAGGGAGCAAAAGAAAGCAAGGCTGGAGCATGTGAACTCCAGCTAAAAAGAGGGAGAGGACCAACAAGCTTTTAGCTCTTGCTAAAAAGCTCAAAATAAAGAAGAAATAAATTTTCTGCACCATGAAACTGTAAATAGTTGTATATATTGTAAATAGACAAACACTTTATAGAACCAAAGGAAAAATGTATTCATAAATCATATAAACAGTTTGGGACTTGTACATGTATGAGGTAAGAATCTACAGCTTCTATCAAATTTGCACATTTTATATAAATACTAGTGATAAACCATTATTTAATATAGCAGTGAATGTGTTACCTTAGTTTGGATTTAGAGCAGCAAATTTGAAGTATCATGTTGGTGCTCACCTGGAATGTATATGCAAAATTTATCACAAAAGGCCTATGTCAATGTTTCCTTTACATAGGTGTAGTTGATCTTTATCAAATGAAAGTTTAAGTAATGTATGTACTTGAAAGAGAGTTCTACTTTTGTATAAGTGTCAATTTTGTAAGCAAACAGGGTATGGTATTTCAACGACATTTGTAAAATTTTGATGATAAAATAAATGGTTTTTAGGGTAAAAAATCTCTAAAATCCATGAGCTCCCGGGGGCTTCGCCCCCTGGGCCCCCACTGGGGCTTTGCCCCTGGACCCCACTGGGGGCCTATGGCCCCCAGACCCCCGGCTAATTTTTCAGATTTTTTCATCACAAGCCACTCTCATCCCTGGTTTTTGAATTGTTGATATTGTTCTATCAATTCCTATAGGTTATGGGACTCATGTATCAGACATGAGAGAGCTCAGAGTGAAAAATCTGAAATAATACTCGTCTTGAATTTTAATATAATAACAATGAAAGGGAAGTCTGAAATCAGATTTTGAGCTGAAAAATCTCCTGCCTGAATATTGTATCCGTACAGAGACCCACAGAAAATAACACAAGTGATGCTTTAGAAGAATGTTTATCATTTATCAGCGGGCCGAGAGGTAACGCGGGAGCGAAGCTGCGCGGGAGCAGGCCGAGAGGTAGCGCGGGAACGGGCCGTGTAATAACAACAAACGCAATGCCCCCGAAGAAAGCTCCTACGGTCGAGGAGATAGATGATATTAAAAAATCCCTCGACTTTCTGGGGGAAGAAATCTCTGCTGTCAGGATGCAGCAGAAGACCATCCTGGACCTGGTAGAAGAGGTCAAAGCTCTGAGGCTGCAGAATTCAGAGAAGGCAAAGAGGATCGCCATTCTCGAGAACCGAGTGGAGGAGCTGGAGCAGTACACCCGGATGAATGACATCATTGTGACCGGACTGCAGATTCAGCCCCGCTCATATGCTGGAGCAGTGGCGAGAAGAGATGGAGAGGAACTGAATGAGGAGGATGCTAACTCTGTGGAGAAACAGGTGTTAGCATTCCTGCACTCCAAGGGGATTGAGGTAAAAAGCACTAACATTGAAGCATGTCACCCTCTCCCACGGAGAAGCAACACTGGCAAACCAGCTGTAATAATGCGATTTGCCAACAGAAAGCATAAGATGCAATTGTTAAAACAAAGGAAGAAACTGAAAGGCTCAGATGTGTTTTTAAATGAGCACTTAACAAAAAAAAATGCAGACATTGCAAAAAAGGTGAGACTACTAAGGAAACAGGGGAAAATCCAAAACACTTGGACACAAAACTGCAAGATTTTCATCAAGCTGAAGGGATCTCCAGAAGAGGCCAAGATCTTGGTCATCCGAGATATTGGGGAACTGGACAAATTCTGAGGGAGCCAAATAAAGCAATTTACAATTATGACACAAGGACTGGACACTGGACACAAGAACTGGACACTTTCCATTATACTGAGCACAAAATACAAGATATGGAAAATAATATTGATCCGGAAAATAATCTTTTCAGCAACATCAATATCAGCTGCCGGTATTACACTGAATATCAATACAATGCAAAGATCAGAGACGGAAATAAGATATCAATTATTCATTTCAATATCAGAAGTATGTATGCCAATTTCCATAAAATGAAGGAATATCTCAGTCAGTTCAATACTCCATTCAATATAATAGCCATATCAGAAACTTGGATCAACGATGAGATGGGAGTAGATTTTGAGCTGAACGGGTATGAATTAAATTATATCAATAGAAAGAACAAAAGAGGAGGGGGAGTGGCAATATATGTTGATAATAGTTTGGAATATAAAATTAATAATAAAATGGCGGTAGCTGTTGATGATTGGATGGAGTGTATTACAATAGAAATATGCTGTGAAAAAATGAAAAATATAATGGTGAGCTGTATATACAGATGTCCTGGATCAAGCATAGAAGTTTTTATAGATTGGATGGAAAGTATGTTTATAAAATTAACTCAGAAGGTCATGTACATCTGTGGTGATTTTAACATCGACCTCTTAAATCATAAGAAACACAAAATGACAGAAGAGTTCATTAACTCAATGTTCAGTATGGGACTGTACCCAACTATTACCAGACCAAGCAGGATCACTTCTCACAGCACCACTTTAATAGATAATATATTTACTAATATCCTGGAAAATAATATAGAGAGCGGTCTACTATTAACAGACATCAGTGACCACCTACCTATTTTTAATGTATATTACTGTAATTATAGCAAGAAAAAGGATACTAAAAATTATAAATATATAAGAGTGAAAACTGAAGAAACCATGATTGCACTAAAAAATGACTTAATAATACAGGACTGGAATGTAGTTTATAAAGAAAAATATGTTGCTAAAGCATATGAGGAATTTTTAATAATATTCAATGAACTATATAATAAAAATTGTCCTATAAAGAAATACAGTAATATACATAAATATACAAATAGTCCGTGGGTCACCAAGGGGCTACAAAATGCCTGCAAAAAGAAAAATATATTATACAGACAATTCTTAAAGCATCGAACTATAGAGGCAGAGGAAAAATATAAAAAATATAAAAATTAATTAACTAATATTATGAGGATATGTAAGAAAGACTATTATAATAAATTAGTGGAGAAAAATAAAAACAATATTAAAGGTATATGGACTGTACTAAATGGTATTGTGAGAAATGGATCCAAAACTACAAATTACCCGGAGTACTACACTGAAAATGATAAGACCATAAACAATATGAAGGATGTGGTGAATGGTTTTAATCAATTCTTTGTAAATGTGGGACCAGATTTAGCGGCAAAAATAAAGGAACCTGAGACAACACAATGTGGGAACATAGAAGATATGGGGGACAGAAATCCAAGTACAATTTTTCTAACTGCAACTGATGAGGAAGAAATTATCCAAATTGTAAGAAAATGTAAAAACAAAATTTCTGCAGACTGGAATGATATAGACATGTTAACAGTAAAGACAGTTATTGAGGGAATTGTGAAACCACTCACCCACATCTGCAATTTATCTTTTCAATCAGGTACATTTCCAGATAAAATGAAAATTGCAAAAGTGATACCATTGTTTAAAACTGGAGATAGACACCATTTCACAAACTACAGGCCTGTTTCTTTACTCCCCCAATTCTCCAAAATACTCGAAAAACTTTTTTCAGATAGATTGGACAAATTCATTGAAAAACACAACCTCCTTACAGACAGTCAATATGGATTCAGAACGGACAGATCAACATCGATGGCACTACACGGAGTGCAGAATTATTAGGCAAGTTGTATTTTTGAGGATTAGTTTTATTATTGAACAACAACTATGTTCTCAATCAAACAAAAAGACTCATAAATATCAAAGCTGAATATGTATGGAAGTTAGAGTGGGGTGTTTTTAGTTTTGGCCATTTTAGGAGAATATGTATGTCTTCAGGTAACTTTCACTGTGCAGAATTATTAGGCAACTTAATAAAAACCAAATATGTAGCCATTTCACTTATTTATTTTCACCAGGTACACTGATATGACAACTCCAGATTTGCAAATAAACATATCTGACATTCAAACACAAAACAAAAACAAATCAGTGACCAATGTAGCCACCCTTCTTCATGAGGACGCTCAAAAGCCTTCCATCCATAGATTCCGTCAATTTCTTTATCTGTTCACGACCAACATTGTGTGCAGCAGCAACCACGGCCTCCCAGACGCTGTTCAGAGAGGTGTACTGTTTTCCCTCTTTGTAGACCTCACGTTTTATAATGGACCACAGGTTCTCTATGGGGTTTAGGTCAGGTGAACAAGGGGGCCATGTCATTATTTTTTTCACCTTTCAGACCTTTACTGGCTAGCCACGCAGTGGAGTATTTGGACGCATGAGATGGAGCATTATCCTGCATGGAAATCATGTTCTTCTTGAAAGATGCTGACTTTTTCCTATACCACTGCTTGAAGAAGGTTTCTTCCAGGAACTGGCAGTAGGTCTGGGAGTTGAGTTTGAGTCCATCCTCAACTCGAAAAGGTCCAACAAGCTCGTCTTTGATGATACCAGCCCATAGCAGTACTCCACCTCCACCTTGCTGGCGTCCGAGTCGGAGTGGAGCTCTGTGCCCATTACTGATCCAGCCACAGGCCCATCAAGAGTCACTCTCATCTCATCAGACCACAGCACCTTAGAAAAATCAGTCTTAAGATATTTCTTGGCCCAGTCTTGACGTTTTATCTTGTGTGCCTTACTCAGTGGTGGTGGTGGTCGTTTTTCAGCCTTCCTTACCTTGGCCATGTCCCTCAGTATTGCACACCTTGTACTCTTTGACACTCCAGGAATGTTGCAACTCTGGAATATGGCAGAACTGGATGCTAATGGCTGCTTGTTAGCTTCACGCTTGATTTTCCGCAGATCATGTGCAGTTATTTTGCGCCTTTTTTTCCCCCGCACGCTTCTTTCGACCCTGTTGACTATTTGCAATGAAACGCTTGATTGTTCGGTGATCACGTTTCAACATCTTCGCAATTTCAAGAGTGCTGCATCCGTCTGCAAGACATCTCACAATTTTATACTTTTCAAAGTCTATCAGATCTCTCTTCAGACCCATTTTGCTAGAGGAAAAGAGGTTGCCTAATAATTATGCACACCTGATATAGGGTGTTGATGTCATTAGACCACACCCCCTCTCATTACACAGATGCACAGCACCTGATATACTTAATTGGTAGTAGACTTTCAAGCCTAAACAGCTTGGAGTGGGACAACATGCATTAAAAGGATGTTGTGGTCAAAATACTCACTTGCCTAATAATTCTGCACTCAGTGTAATGGAACTAATAGAGGAAATCACAAACTGTATAGACAATAAAAAAATAGCAATTGGAGTATTTGTGGACCTAAAAAAAGCATTCGATACTATTGATCATAATATATTATTAAGTAAACTAGAAAAGTGTGGTGTTAGGGGAGTCGGGTGGAGTTGGCTGTCGAGCTATCTAAGAAACAGGCAACAGTTTGTGCAGATAGGTGACCATAAATCTGATTTCATGAACATTAAATGCGGGGTACCACAGGGGTCAATATTAGGTCCGAAATTATTCATAATATACATCAATGACATATGTACAATTTCGAAAGAACTGAAATTTGTTTTGTTTGCAGATGACACCCATATTTTTTGTTCCGGTGAGAATTTGCAGCAGACTTTAGAGATAATCACAACTGAAATAAATAAACTAAAACTATGGTTTGACAAAAATACATTATCATTAAATCTAAGCAAAACAAAGATTATGTTGTTTGGGAGACACAAAATAGATTGTAATGTAGAATTGATAATAGACAATACTAAGATAGAAATGGTACAGGAAATTAAATTTCTTGGTGTGATTTTGGATCCTAAAGTCTGCTGGAAACCTCATGTAGGATACGTACGAGCAAAACTGGCAAAGTGCTCGGCAATTCTGTGGAAAACAAAATATGTTCTTGATTGTAAATCTTTGCATACTCTATATTACTCATTATTTTTGCCATATCTGACTTATTGTGTCGAAGTCTGGGGAAACACCTACAAAACCACTCTGCAGCCGATATGTACAATACAGAAAAGAGCAATAAGGACAATAAACAAAACAGGATACAGAGATCACACAAACCCACTATTCATAAAATCACACATGTTGAAATTTATGGATCTGGTCAAATTCAGAACAGCACAAATAATGTACAAAGCAAGAAATAATCTATTGCCGAAAAATATACAAGGAATGTTCAGTGAGAGAGAGGGGGGATATAATCTAAGGGGAGACCTAAATTTTAAAAAACCAAAAGTTCGAACAAATATGAAAAGCATGTGCGTATCGAGCTGTGGGGTGACTTTATGGAACAGACTGGAGACAGAAACAAAACAAAGTGCAAATATAAATCTGATTAAAAAAAGGTACAAAAAAATATTTTTAAACAAGTATATTGCAGAGGAAGTATGTTAATGGAGGATGATGAGGGATAAATAGAATAGGGTTGATTTGTTATATTAGAACTAGCTTAGTATATGGTATATATTTATTTATGGGGATAGATATCTTCAGATTTACTGGGATAAGTATGTAGTAGATTTTTTTTTGTAATTATACATTTATATAGATATTTATGAAGTGTATGTGTTTGTATGTATATGTGTGTATGTATATATATATATATGTATGTATATGTGTATATGTGTGTATGTGTATGTATATGTATATATATATATATATATATATATATATATATATATATATATATATATATATGTATGTGTGTGTGTGTGTGTGTGTGTGTGTGTATATATATATATATATATATGTGCATATGTATATATGTATGTATATGTGTATGTATATGTGTATATATGGATATGGATATGGTATGTAGTATATATTTATTTTTGTAATTATAAATTTATATGGATAATCATGAAGTGTATATATGGTATATATTTTTATAGGTGTATTAATGTAGTTTGGATTTCGGGGTAGTTAAAAAGGGGTGGGAAATAAAAAAAAAAGTATTGTACTTCTTCCCACTCCTTTTTCGAACAATGTGCAGTGTATTGTAATGTATTAGCTCTTTATTTTATTTATTCTTTTTTTGTCACTTTTTTCATTTTCTTTCTTTTGTATGTACAAATAGTTACATACATTTTTATACATGTTCGAAATAAATAAATAAATTCATTCATTCATTCATTCATTCATTTCTTAAAATAGTCAGTGAATGAAAGTATTATTGGATCGCATCAAATGTTTTCCTTCTGTAAGCTCATGTAAAAATACACAGAACTATAATATCATATAAATAAAATTTTAATAAGATTTAACCGAAATAGTAACAACTCAATTAAATAAATACTGCACTGTCTTAGTACAACTAAAATGTATCTCTCTCACTAAACACTTTCCAACAAAATTTTTAAAAAGCACTAGAAATCCTATCAAAATCCGATCGGAATGCACCAAAGGAATTTGCTCATTTGCAAACTTTGAAAATTTTCAAACAAAATGTAAAAATGGCGCTATAAATACTACCATACTATCAAAATGTACTCCACAAAGAAATTCACTCGAATGCAACATTTTAGTACTACCAAAATACACTCACTAGTAATCTTTCACTTAAAACCTCAAAACTCGATCAAAATCACTTTCCAGATAATTCACTTGTAAACTTTCACTAAAAACTTTCAAACATAAATTCAAAATAGCACTAAGACATGACCACACTATTCAAATACACTCACCAAACACATTCTCTGTCATGCAAAATTTCACTAAGCACTTTAGAAGTTGTACAGTTTGTTTCTGAAATGCTACAGAAGACTAGTTTAATTTCACACTCGAATGTCTGTTATATTCTGATTTAAGGTGTCTTTATCTTAAAATGTGTAACTGGCTGGTCGAACATTAGCTTATCCATGGAAATTCATTCTCCCATGCAACCTGGTATCTGCATTCATGTTTTTGCCGTTTGGTATTGGGTTTAGTGGCCATGATAAATGACTGCTTGTAAAAAATGTCAGACAGCCTGGGTGAATCCTACATTACGGAAGTCAAATCAAATCAAATTTATTTGTACAGCGCTTTTAACAATAAACATTGTCGCAAAGCAGCTTTACAGAATTTGAACGACTTAAAACATGAGCTAATTTTATCCCTAATCTATCCCCAATGAGCAAGCCTGTGGCGACGGTGGCAAGGAAAAACTCCCTCAGACGACATGAGGAAGAAACCTCGAGAGGAACCAGACTCAAAAGGGAACCCATCCTCATTTGGGCAACAACAGACAGCCTGACTATAATATTAACAGTTTTAACAGATATAACCCTCAACTGTCCTCATGGGGCCGTCCTTCACAGGAGTGGGGCGATAAAACTCCGACCAGACACAGGGCACCAGGATGGATCAAGCAGGTCCGAGGGGCAGAAGAGGCCAGCATCTCAATCCCAGGATCAACATGTAACTCAGAGGGACAGATGGGGGGGGGGGGAAGAGAGAGAGAGAGAGAGAGAAAGAAAACACGTTGTTAGGTATGCCCTAAAAATGACAAGTATTAAATCTGTGTGGTAGGCTCGCAGAGACGAGAGTCTTTACATCAGGCATGACGCACAATGGCATGTTAATATGGTAAAAAATATATCATGACCTGCTCTGGCTGGATGCTTGATTGGGTGATGGGAGCACACTCCTCAGCAATGATGAGATGCAGATGGGACCCTTAGGCCTGGCCAAGACAATTCAGTTACATTTCACCGGGTCTGGGACATGCGACAGAATGTCTGACGGCCGATTCCCTGCAGGCTACGATAGCCAGTCGAGGTCCCCACCGTCTCCACCAAAAGATTTCCTGTTGACTCCATGTAACTCAGAGGGACAGATTTGGGGTGGGGGGGGGAGAGAGAAAGAAAACACAGGTGGTTAGGTATGCCCAATGTCACCTGAATAAGTAGGAACAGTATACATATTGCACCGAGTACAAGCAGGGACTCCGGCAACTAACTATGACAGCATAACTAAAAGGAGAGAGCCAGAAGGTAACACAGGCATGAGGGAGCCCCGGGACATAAAGCAGCCAGCCACTACACCGTCAACAAACTCGAGTGAGCAAGCGAGTGGGGACTGACAGCATCCATACATCCCAGTTTACCAAAACACTCTATGTCTGAGGACCCTCCAGATCTACTCCTTTACCTCATAAACACCATTAACAAAAGGCTTGACTAAACAGATATGTTTTCAGCCTAGACTTAAATGCTGAGACTGTGTCTGATTCCCGAACATTACTTGGAAGGCTGTTCCATAACACTGGGGCTTTGTAAGAAAAGGCTCTGCCCCCTGATGTAGCCTTCACTATACGAGGTACCAGCAGATAGCCTGCACCTTTTGATCTAAGTAGGCGTGGCGGGTCATAGAGGAGCAGAAGTTCACTCAGGTACTGTGGTGCGAGACCATTTAGTGCTTTAAAGGTCAATAGTAGTATTTTATAATCAATACGAAATTTGATTGGGAGCCAATGCAGTGTGGATAAGACAGGCGGGATGTGGTCATATTTTATAGTTCTAGTAAGGACTCTTGCTGCTGCATTTTGAACTAACTGGAGCTTGTTTATGCACTTATTGGAACATCCAGACAGTAAGGCATTACAATAATCCAACCTGGAGGTAATGAAAGCATGGACTAGTTTTTCTGCATCATGCAATGACATTAAATTTCTTATCTTTGCAATATTTCTGAGATGAAAGAAAGCTATCCGGGTGATATTATCAATGTGAGTTTCGAATGAAAGACTGGGGTCAATAATCACTCCGAGGTCTTTTACTGCTGCATGTGAAGAAACAGAAAGGCCATCCAGAGTTACTGTGTAATCAGAAAACTTACTTCTAGCTTTATGTGGTCCTAGCACAAGTACTTCAGTCTTGTCAGAGTTAAGCAGAAGGAAATTTATAAGCATCCAGTGTCTAATGTCCTTAACACATTCCTCAATTTTATTAAGCTGGTGTCTCTCATCAGGTTTTGCAGAGACATACAACTGTGTGTCATCAGCATAACAGTGGAAACTAATACAATGTTTACGAATAATATCGCCCAGAGGTAACATATATAGAGAAAAAAGCAGTGGACCCAAGACAGAACCTTGTGGAACACCAAACTTTACCTCGGTACGTCTAGAAATATCACCATTTATATCAACATACTGATAACGATCAGTTAGATAAGACCTGAGCCAGGAGAGGGCCATTCCCTTAACTCCCACAACACTTTCTAGTCTATCCAGAAGAATGGAATGATCAGTGGTATCAAATGCTGCACTAAGGTCAAGCAACACAAGTAGCGAGACACAGCCCTGATCAGACGCCAACAGTAGGTCGTTTACTACTTTAACCAGTGCTGTCTCTGTGCTATGATGAGGTCTAAATCCTGACTGATACATTTCATGGATGTTATTCCTATGTAAATATGAGCATAACTGCTGTGCCACAGCTTTTTCAAGGATCTTGGAGATAAAGGGGAGGTTTGATATTGGCCGATAATTGGACAGCTGACAGGGATCAAGGTCAGGTTTTTTAATCAGGGGTTTGATAACTGCTAGTTTAAAGGATTTGGGTACATAGCCAATCATAAGAGAAGAATTTATTATTGTTAGAAGCGGTTCAATTACTCCAGGCATTATCTGTTTGAATAGATGTGTCGGTAAGGGATCTAGAACGCAAGTTGAGGCTTTTGATGTAGAGATTAATGAGAGTAATTCAGTTTCTTTTAGGGGAGTAAAACATTCTAACTGATGATCTGATACAGTTATATTGTTAACTACAAGGTCACTTTCATTGTCTAACCTTAAATTAGTAGTTTGAATTTTTTGTCGGATATTCTCAATTTTGTCATTAAAAAAATTCATGAAGTCGTTGCTACTACATACTGCAGGTGTGCATGTGTTGATAGTGGACTTATTCCTGGTTAATTTTGCTACAGTATTAAATAGGAATCTAGGATTATTTTTGTTATCTTCTATTAGGGAGGAGAGATATGTTGATCTCGCAGCACTAAGAGCTTTTTTATACTTCAGGAAGCTCTCCTTCCACGCCAATTTGAACCCTACCAATTTTGTTTGACGCCATTTACGTTCCAATTTTCGAGTGGTCTGTTTTAATGTGCGAGTGTCATCATTATACCAGGGTGCTAATTTTTTGTCTCTGACCATTTTCCTTTTTAGAGGAGCTACATTATCTAAGGTATGGCGGAATGTTCACTCTAAGCATTCAGTTGCCTGATCGAGTTCTGCAGGGGCTGACAGTGACCCAATCAAAGTTGACAGCTCTGGGAGATCATTTATAAAGCTCTGTGCAGTAGTTGACGTGAAAGTACGTTTAATACAGTAGCGTGGTGAGGTGCATATATTATTACTCAGACATATTTTGAATGAGATGAGACAATGATCTGAGATAACTTCAGACTGTGGAAGTATGACTATATTGTCTACGTTTAATCTGAATGTTAGTATTAGATCAAGGGTGTGACCACCATTATGGGTCGGTCCTATGACATTCTGCTTAATCCCGACTGAGTCTAAGATGGACACAAACGCTGTTTTTAAAGGGTCTTCTGGGTTATCGAAGTGAATATTAAAATCTCCGACAACTAAAGCTTTGTCTAAGGAAATAACCAAATCTGAGATAAAATCTGCAAATTCAGAAAGAAACTCAGAATATGGCCCCGGGGGCCTGTAAATAATAAGCAATGGAATTAACTGGGTAGACTTATTTTTCGAGGCTACATACATTATATGAGTATGAAGAACTTCAAATGTATTAAATTTATAACCAGGTTTGTGTGTTACACCTAGATAATCGTTATAAATAACCGCGACGCCTCCTCCTCTGCCAGTTAGACGAGGCTGGTGTATATAACTGTATCCAGGAGGACTCGCTTCATTTAATGCTATATATTCATTTGGCTTAATCCATGTTTCTGTTAAACACAGTACATTAAACTCCTGATCAGTAATGAGTTCATTAACCATTAGCGCTTTAGATGTAAGAGATCTAATATTTAATAGCCCCACCTTTAGATCAAAGGTGCTGGCAGCAGCTGTACAGTCAGTCTGATCTAATTTTATATTGATTAGGTTACTGGAACAAACTCTCTGAAAATTTCTACCTTTTTGTTGAGCTCGGGGAACAGACACAGTCTCGATGTAGTGGGCCCTGAGTGACGACTCTGTGCAGCTAGCAGACAGTCGGTTTAGCCTGTTCGTCTGCTCCCTGGCCTTGGCTCTGGATTGTCAGAAATTAACTAGGCCTGTTCTGAGACTATGACCTATGCTGCAGGAAATGAGAGCAGCACCTTCCCGAGTGGGATGGATACCGTCCTGCCCTAACAGGCCAGCAGTGCCCTCAAAATTAGCCCAATTATCTATAAAGCCCACACTGTTTTCAGAGCACCACCTGGACAGCCAGCAGTTCAGCGACCATAACCTGCTGTAAGCTACATCGCCACGCCGCATTGGGATGGGGCCAGAGCATACTACCGCATCGGACATCGCCTTCGCTAATTTAAACACCTCTACAAAGTTACTCTTAGTAACCTCAGACTGACGAAGGCGTATATCATTAGCTCCTGCATGGATAACTATCTTTGAGAACCTGTGCTTGCCTAGGACCCTAAGATTACCTGCTATGTCCGGCGCCCTGGCTCCCGGTATACACCTGACTAAAGCTGCTGGTGCCCCTAAAGGCTGAGCTAATTTCACGTGCCGTATGATAGAGTCCCCTATAACCAGAGCTCTTTCAGGTTTCTCAGTGGGTGCATCACTAAGGAGAACAAACCTGTTCGACACGTGACGCGGATAGGAGTGGTGCTCCCGTGGGCGAGCCTCAGCGGTAGCTTTGGCTCTACGCTTATGCCGCCGAGCCGTCACCCATTCGCCCCGCTGTAAGGGCTCTAATGCCAGAGTTGGGAGATTGCTAACTCCACCTAGGGCGTCCAGACTTTCCCTAACAGAAACTACACTGTTCTCACGCTCACTAACCTGCTCTAAAGCCTGGACACGCGCTTCTAGCACTGAAATCTTCTCCGTCAGAGAGCTAACTAATCTGCACTTATCACAAGTAAAGCTAATAGAGCTATCGCTAGTGACGGAGGAAGAATGACTAAACATCCTGCACTCAGCACACTGAACAGGCTGAAGGTGTGCCATGATGAAAAGATTCACGTACCTTAAATGAAGATCTGTTGATATTAAAGCAGATCAGATGTGGATGGCCTCTGCTTGTGGACTTTACACAGGAGGAGAGAAAAAGAAAGCTTCCGGTCTCGGCATTCTTCCGAAAAAAGAGAAAAAAACAGGAAAAAAAACGGAAAAAGGAAAGCGAAAGTGAAAAGTACAAAAATGAAAGCGACAGTATAATAAAAATGAAGAGGATACTGGAAATTTATTTATAGAAAAAAAGTTAAAAAAGGATTAGTAATTAACGCCGGCACTCGTGGGAAAAAGGATTCGGCGCGAACAACTCAGGAAACAGGAAGTGCGTAAACCAGGAAGAGCTTCTCAGACATGAATAAATACTGTGGAATTATTTTCTCCTTACTATGAAGTTTGGCATCTTAAACAAGTGTCGGGAAATCTTGCAGCCCGACTCTGCAGCCTCCAATGTTTAACCGAACTGCTGAAACCATAATGTTTAAAGATTAAATCGTAGGCTAATCAAACCAAAGAAAAATACAGCCTTTCCAGAATGTTGTCTGCCGAAGCCTGTTTAACCTACAAAAGGCTTAATAACATAGGTCTTGCTGCGGCTTCAACTTTTCACCTGATCACCTTTCAGTAGGCAAATATCATTATTACTACTACTACAAAAGGCCTAGTATTAGACAAGTAGTTGCCTAGTAGTAGGACAGCCAAATAGGTTCATCAGTGGCCTACGCCGAGCCTCCCTGGGACTAGACAGTAGCGGAGGCTTTATTTATTTATTTATTTATTTATTTATGCCTATGCTGCACTAGACAGTGTTTATGTAGAGAGCATGCACACTTCAATCAATCAATCTATCTTTTATTTCAAATATATATAAACATATTCAAACTCGCTGTATGAGCGCATTAAAATCTTATGGCTTTTTAACTCACGGTAAAACTCCTCCGGGTTGAATTAACTCACTGAAATCAGCTGTTCTCAGCGTTTGATAAACCTGCTTTGTGAAACGGACAATCACTGCGCCTCCCCGTGGAAAAATGAGGTATAGCAGCTGGTTTTCACACAAGCTGCTTTGGGGCGTCACCAGTCAGGACTGCATTGACTACGTCATTGTGGGGGATAAATTATCTGCACGGACCAATAGGCAGACAGTCACGAACCAGTCAGGGGACGGCCAAGGGCCTGCTGAGGGCCAGTCACGGAAACGTGGAACAAATTCAATGGCTGCCACTGTAGATCCTGGCCTCTATGGCTCTTGTGCTTATGGCCTGTTCTTGTGCTGCCATGATTAGTGCCTCTGTGCTGTCTGTCAGTCCTGCATTATCCAGCCACTGGTAGGATTTCTTGATATCAGCCACTTCCTCTATCTGATGGTGGTACATGCCATGTAGGAGTTTGTCCCTCCAGGTTGTCTGTTCCTCCTCCTCCTCTGCGCTCTCATCAGGGTTCTGCTGCCTGAGACATTCACTTAGCAGTTCATCCTTTGGGGCCATCTTTCTGATGTATTCTCGGATTTTCGATGTTTCATCCTGGACCGTGGTCTTGACGCTCACTAGCCCTCGGCCTCCCTCTTTCCGCTTAGTGTATAGTCTCTGGGTGCTGGACTTGGGGTGGAACCCTCCATGCATGGTGAGGAGCTTTCTAGTCTTGATATCTGTGGCTTCTATCTCCTCCTTTGGCCAGTTTATGATACCAGCGGGGTATCTGATGACTGGTAGTGCGTACATGTTGATGGCTCAGACCTTGTTCTTACCATTCAGCTGACTTTTCAGGACCTGCCTTACTCTCTGGAGGTACTCTACGGAAGCTACAAGCACAGAAGCTACAAGCTACGGAAGCAAGATGGCGCCAGTGTGTCTTTCGGCTTGCCGTCAGCTCCGTGAGCTGCTACCTGTCCGATTTGCGCTATGTCTGTTTATGCTGCTACTCATGCTATGCTGCCACTGCTCTGCTGGCCCTCCCTGGATTTATGATTGTCAGACTCTGCTTCATCTTAGAAGCGCACTGGTGACCACCGATGGATCTCTTATTCCATTCATCGAATGTCATCCTCTGTTTGTCTACCCCACCCTGGATTGTGTCCTTCACCTACCTTGTTGTAGCTCTCTACGGAAGAAGCGCCGCAGGCGCCGAGGCAAGCGTGGAGGCGTCAGAGTGGCAATGAGGAAAATCGCGAGTGTTTCTCTCGCCCAGCCTGGGCCTCGTCGGCTCTCTGCAGTCCATCTAGGCCGGACAGATCTCTTCCTGGCGCGTCGTTCGTGGGACCGCTGGTACTCCTGCCATGTTCCCATCACTTTGGAGGACCAACCTCAAACACCTGTCTGCTCTGCTCGCCCGAGACTGCGGATACGTCACGGCGGGGTGAATTCCTTGAACATCCGCCCTCTGGAATATTCCCCTTGCCCTCAGGCTACGGTCCACTTCACTGCAAAAGTCGCCCTGGTCAACAGCAGGTCTGTGTCTAACAAAACTTTTGTTCTAAATGACTTTTTCTCCCGTTACAACCTGGATTTCCTCTTTTTAACCGAGACCTGGATTAGCGCTGGAATTGGCCAGTCTTCTGTCTTTAATGAACTCTGCCCGCCTCAGTGCTCGTTCATTAGCACACCCAGGTGCGCTGGAAGAGGAGGCGGGGTAGCGCTCATTTTTAAAAACAGTCTTAATTTACGGACACTCTCTGTGGGGAGTTTTGTTACATTTGAACTGCAATGCGTAATTGTAGAATGTGCTATGTCACCGCTGGTATGTGTACTCGTCTACAGGCCTCCTAAGCACAACAAAGACTTTGTAACAGAATTCTCTGACCTTCTCTCTCACCTCCTGTCATTGTATGATCACCTTCTTATACTTGGCGACTTTAATATCCATGTCTGTTGTCCTGACAGACCCATGGTTAACGAATTCTGTGGTGTAATAGATGCCTTTGGTCTTACTCAACATATAAACAAAGCTACTCATATCTTGGGACATACACTCGACCTTGTTCTATCCTATGGTTTTTCTGTGGATAACATTGTGATTGAGGATGCCATTTTTTCTGATCATAAACCTATTATGTTTAATGTTAGTTTATCAAATGCTCTGCAAACTGCCAAAATTCAAGGTCGTCACTCTCGTCACGTTAACACTCAAACTGCATCCCAGTTCTCAGATAGTTTCATCAGTAACTCTGTTGCAGCTACCATTGCAACAGCGGCATCATCCTCTTCTGGACCAGACAAATTAGTCAGTCTTTTTCAATCTTCTTGCTCTTCCATACTTAACTCTGTAGCTCCTCTCACATTCACCCACCCCAAGCTAAAGTCTCAATATTGGTTGGATGAGGCCACCCGCTCGCTCAGGCAAGCCTGCCGTAAAGCTGAAAGGAAATGGAAAAAAGACCATCTCACTGTTTCCTTTGAAATTTTCCAGTCGACTTTAGCTTCCTTCCGGACTGCAGCTAAAAAAGCCAGAACTAAGCACCTCTCTGACTTAATTAGTACACATTCCAACAGACCCAATATTCTGTTTAGCACTGTTAACTCTTTTCTTAACCCTCCTAACTCTCCAGTTGCTGACTTATCCACTGAGACCTGTGAAAAATTTCTTAAGTTTTTCACTGATAAAATAGAGAACATCAGATCAGTGTCTACGCCCTCCTTATCAACTGCTCTACCTGTTCACTCTCGTGCACTAGCTATTTCTACTTTTAACCAATTTCAGCCCATCTCTCTCAGTGAATTGCGGGAACTAGTTTTACATATGAAACCCACTGGATCCCCCTATGATGCCATTCCCTCCTGTATCATAAAGGATGTTTTTGATGCTGTTGGGCCATCGATTCAAATAATTCTAAATTCATGTCTCACATCTGGTACTGTCCCTACCTTTTTTAAGCATGCAGTCGTCCAACCCCTGCTTAAAAAACCCAACCTCGATGCCCAATGTTTGCAAAATTATCGCCCCATCTCCAAGCTCCCTTTTTTTTCAAAAGTTCTAGAAAAAGCTATACTGTCACAGCTGATTCCTTTTCTGACCACCCATAACATACTTGAACCTTTTCAGTCAGGATTCAGATCCCTTCACAGCACTGAAACAGCCCTGCTTAAAGTAACTAATGATCTGCTCCTCACTTTAGATTCTGGTGATAATGGCATTTTGGTTTTACTCGACCTTAGCGCTGCATTTGATACTGTTGACCACAACATCCTCCTCAGCCGTCTAGACCACCAGGTGGGCATCAGGGACACTGCTCTTCTCTGGTTCAGGTCCTACCTTAAACATAGGACCTTCTCTGTTTCCATTGGCCATTTCTCCTCATCAGCTGCCTCTGTCTCCTATGGGGTCCCCCAGGGGTCCATCTTGGGTCCCATGCTTTTCAGTCTCTACATGCTCCCACTTGGTGACATCATTAGAAAGCACAACATTTCCTTTCACCTTTATGCTGATGACTCACAATTGTATTTGCCCTTAAAATCTAGGGACTCCATCCAATCTCTCCTTGTCTGTCTTGAAGACATCAGAAATTGGATGGCTAACAACTTCTCATCTCATCTCATTATCTCTAGCCGCTTTATCCTTCTACAGGGTCGCAGGCAAGCTGGAGCCTATCCCAGCTGACTACGGGCGAAAGGCGGGGTACACCCTGGACAAGTCGCCAGGTCATCACAGAGCTGACACATAGACACAGACAACCATTCACACTCACACCTACGGTCAATTTAGAGTCACCAGTTAACCTAACCTGCATGTCTTTGGACTGTGGGGGAAACCGGAGCACCCGGAGGAAACCCACGCGGACACGGGGAGAACATGCAAACTCCACACAGAAAGGCCCTCGCCGGCCCCGGGGCTCGAACCCAGGACCTTCTTGCTGTGAGGCGACAGCGCTAACCACTACACCACCGTGCCAACGGCTAACAACTTCCTCCAGCTAAATGGTGATAAGACTGAAGTCATTATTTTTGGTCCCTCCAAGGCAAGATGCACTACAGTGAATGATTTTGGTCACCTCACTCCTCATGTCACACCCTCTGCCAGAAACCTGGGTGTCTTCCTTGACTCCGATCTCTGTCTTGACAAACAGATTAGCACTGTGGTCAAAAATAGTTTTTACCAACTCAGAGTGATTTCCCACCTCAAATCCTTCCTATCTCATAACGATCTTGAAATAGTCATCCATGCTTTTATCACATCACGACTGGATTATTGCAATTCCCTTTATCTTGGCCTCCCTCAAACCTCACTTAGACATTTACAGCTGGTCCAAAATGCAGCTGCACGTCTTTTAACTGGCACCAGGAGACGTGAGCACATCACTCCCATTCTGGCCTCCTTGCACTGGCTCCCAGTCTTTTTCAGAATACAATTTAAAGTTTTATTATTTGTTTTTAAAGCACTCAGTGGGCTGGCCCCAGCCTACATCAATGACCTTTTACAGCCCCACTCAGTCCAAAGGTCTCTAAGATCCTCTAACGCAGGGCTTCTTCATGTACCTCGCTCGCGGCTGAAGCAGAGAGGTGACAGAGCTTTTTCTGTTGCTGCTCCACGCCTCTGGAATCAGCTCCCACCGGACATCAGATTTGCTCCCTCCATCTCTGCCTTTAAATCTAGGCTAAAAACCCATCTCTACTCCTTGGCCTTTCCTTAACCATCAGCTTATTGCTATTGTTGTTATTATAATAGTTTTATTTTATTTATTTATTTTTTATTTTTCTTTTGATCATTTGTCTTTTAAATATTGACTCTGTACAGCACTTTGGTCAGTGTATGCTGTGTTTAAATGTGCTATACAAATTAAACTTACTTACTTACTTACTATTTGGCTGTGGTTGACTTCCTTGTGGCCTCTTCATGGTTTCCATTAGCCTGTGGGATGCCAAGGTACTTGTAGCTGTCTTGGATATCACCTATGTTGCCCTCTGGTAGGTCAATCCCCTCAGTCCGGATCATCTTGCCTCTCTTTGAGACCACCCGGCCACACTTGTCCAATCCGAATGACATCCCTATGTCATTGCTGTAGATCCGGGTGGTGTGGATCAGCGAGTCTATTTCTCGCTCATTCCTGGCATACAGCTTGATGTCATCCATGTAGAGCAGGTGGCTGATTGTTGCCCCACTATGGAATCGGTACCCGTAGCCGCTCTTCGTGATGATCCGACTGAGGGGGTTCAGGCCTATGCAGAACAGCAGTGGTGATAGCGCATCTCCTTGGTATATGCCGCACTTGATGTTGACTTGGGCAGTGGGTTTTGAGTTGGCCTCTAGGGTTGTCTTCCACATTTCCATTGAGTTCTGGATGAAGGTCCTTAGGTTCCTGTTGATCTTATACAGTTCCAGACATTCCAGTATCCATGTGTGTGGCATTGAGTCATAGGCTTTCTTGTAGTCAATCCAGGCAGTGTACAGGTTGGTCTGTCTCTTCTTACAGTCTTGGGCGACTGTTCTATCAACCAGTAGCTGGTGCTTGGCTCCTCTGGTGTTACTGCCAATCCCTTTCTGTGCCTCGCTCATGTATTGAGCCACATGCTTACTCATTTTTGCCACAATGATGCCTGACAGGGCCTTCCATGTTGTGCAGAGACAGGTAATTGGCCGGTAGTTGGATGGGATGGGTCCCTTCTGGGGGTCCTTCATGATTAGGACTGTCCTGCCTTGGGTTAGCCATTCTGGGTAGGTCTCATCCCTCAGCAGCTGGTTCATCTGTGCTGCTAGGCATTCATGGAGTGCAGTTAGCTTCTTCAGCCAGTACGTATGACTTGGGCAGTAGGTTTTGAGTTGGCCTCTAGGGTTGTCTTCCACATTTCCATTGAGTTCTGGATGAAGGTCCTTAGTTTCCTGTTGATCTTATACAGTTCCAGACATTCCAGTATCCATGTGTGTGGCATTGAGTCATAGGCTTTCTTGTAGTCAATCCAGGCAGTGTACAGGTTGGTCTGTCTCTTCTTACAGTCTCGGGCGACTGTTCTATCAACCAGTAGCTGGTGCTTGGCTCCTCTGGTGTTACTGCCAATCCCTTTCTGTGCCTCGCTCATGTATTGAGCCACATGCTTACTCATTTTTGCCACAATGATGCCTGATAGGGCCTTCCATGTTGTGCAGAGACAGGTAATTGGCCGGTAGTTGGATGGGATGGGTCCCTTCTGGGGGTCCTTCATGATTAGGACTGTCCTGCCTTGGGTTAGCCATTCTGGGTGGGTCTCATCCCTCAGCAGCTGGTTCATCTGTGCTGCTAGGCATTCATGGAGTGCAATTAGCTTCTTCAGCCAGTACGTATGGATCATATCGGGGCCTGGTGCTGTCCAGCTCTTCATCTTTGACACTCTTTCTTGGACGTCTGCCATTGAGATGGTTACTGGTTCTTGTTCTGGGAGGTTGCTGTGGTCAGCTCTTAGGTCCACTAACCATTGGGCATCGGTGTTGTGTGATGCCTTTCTTTCCCATATGTCTTTCCAGTATTTTTCCACCTCAGCTCTTGGTGGGTCTGACCAGTTGTTGTTCCCCTGCCACTGAGAGTACACCTTGGCTGGTTCAGTGGAGAACAGCTTGTTTATTCTCCTGGCCTCTCCCTCCTTGGTGTATCTCTTCAACCGGGTGGCCAGAGCTGTTAGTCACTGGCAGTTTTGAGTGCCTCTGGTATGGAGAGTGAGTTGTACTTCCTGGGTGCCCCTTTATTCACCATGTTCCCTTTCTGTAGTTCAGCTAGCCAGCTAAGTTCTCTCCATGCTGCCTTTATCTTGGCCTCTAATCGTCTCTTCCATGGTGGATACTGTTTGTTATGTCCTGAGCCCACCTTGTGTCCAAGCATCTCCATGATTACTGTTGCTGTACTGTGTATCAGCTTGTTGGTCTCAGTGATGGTTCTTGTGGAGATTGTCTTCAGAGCAGCATTCACAGATCTTCTGAAGGTACTTGGCAACTCAGCTTCGGTATTCGTCGGGGGCTCCAGGTTTCCAGTTGGGTCACGATCTTCCTTCTCAGGTCAGCAGCTCTTGTGTTGAGGCTGTTAGCTGTTGGGGCCTGGTACCCAATCTCTGGTTGTGGGGATGATGACATCTCCCCGCTGACCTGTCTTCCTGGCTCCCCCTTGCCGTAGCATCGTTGTTGTCTCATCTCTCATCTCATTATCTCTAGCCGCTTTATCCTTCATCGTTGTTGTATTTCATTAATCTCTAGTTGTGATAGTAGATTTCGATTACGGATGTTGGAACACTGGGCTAATAGCTGTTTCTTTGTTAGCCTTGATTGTGGGTTTCGAAGTATCCAATGGTCCCACATTCGCTGCATGTATCCCCTCTCTCTGGGATTGCTTGTATAGTAGCATTCCAGCAAATCCGTATTTTCTGTCCTCGTCCATCGATGTCTTGTTCCAGTAGCCCATTTCTCATCAGTTTGCCCTGGTTCCCTAGCAACTGACGCAGACCTTGTTGACCCGGGCGACGTCTGAGCCGGTATGACACTATCAGTTATGTCTTCACTCATTCCTGAGGTAGGCTGATATATCATGAGGGGTCTTGCCTAAGGACCCTTACTGGATGATGTTTTGCCCCGACATATATATTGTATGTGTGTATATATGTATAACATAAGTATCTGTATATATGATTTGATTTGGTCGATATTATACCATGTTGGTATGTCTTGGTATGTTGGTATTTTTTCTTTTTTTTGTTGTTTTTTTTTGTTTGTTGCTTTTGTTTTCTTTTGCATATATAGTTTATTATGGCGGAAAGTGATGTTTGATTAGCGGTGGTATAGAGGGTTAGGATTGGATAAGTTATTTACTTCTTCCTAATCCTTTCTGAACATTGTTATGTTACTGCCTTGTGGCTACGCTATTCTGTTTGTTTATGACGATGTTTTGATTACTGCATTTTTTTATTTAATTTTTTTTTATTTTTATATCTTTCTTCTTTATTGTTTGGAATAAAGTATTCAATCAATCAATGTTTGACAGAATGATGTCTCGGAATTTGGGAAGACCCTGTGCAGTTCTCATCTGCTTCAACAGCAGTAGCAAACTTCAAATTTTGAAACAAACTCTGAAATGAATGTGAAATACAAAAGCCTTCACTTCATTAAGAGTGAAGCCTCTGTCTGAGACCATACACTTTATAGAGATTGTAGAGTAAATTTTAGTGTCATACTGTTTTGTAATTTTCTTTTTCCATGAATGTTGCCTCTTCAAGGACTAATGACTCAGAACATTCTGCACCGAAACATGTTCATCTTATCATGCTCATTACATGCGTAGCAGACGTGCATAGCAGATGTGCATACCAGCCAGCGATTAGAGACGATCCAATCAGTTTTAGAGCTGATCACACTCCCGGAGCGTGATCAGGGCATGTAATTGCAATGATGTAATGCAATAGATGTCTCCTTTTTATCTAGTAAAGAGTATATATAGATTTGAGAACAAAGGGACGGTGTGAGTGGTGTGCTGAACCCTCATCACTTGTCCGTTTCTGCAATAAACCTTCTTTCACTTGCAAAAGGACGAGACTGGTGTTGGTGTTTGTCATTTTTCCACAACAAGATTCCCTGGACATACAGAGGACCAGGATGTTCTCCAGGAGTGGCTCCTCACATGCTAGGCGATTCATGAAAGAATCTTCAATACCAATAAAAAACATAAATTCATTATTACATTTTTAATGAATGCAACTGGTCTGTAATGGTTAAATTCAACTCATGAATGATTATCCTACTAGCTGGTACAGTGACATTAATACAGTATATTTCACTTCATCTCTTGAAACAGCAGATGGTCAAGTGATCTGCTTTTTCTGTTCCTCCATTCTCTGTTTCTGGCTATTGTCATAATCAGTATCTAACTAATATGTAAATTTTGAAGAACATTAAAAGTCACCAACCATATAAGGTGCCTTAATCAGTAATTGGGGACTACTGCCTAAGGTCGTCAATCCCACTACCCCTGCTGCTGTCACTGTCAGCCGCTGTGAGCAGACACACTGAGTCATGACAACTTGCCACTGCAGTAATGGCAGTGCTGCGAGACGGTGGAACGCATAAATCGGTCACCAGATTTGTCTACGTCCAGTGGCAGCAGCTTAAAAAAAACACGTTCAAATCTACTTTTAGATTTTTTTTTAAGTATCACCATAGTTAATTAAAAATTATGAGATGTGCAAAGGTGATTATTATATGTTGAAAAAAACCCACTTCCTAATAAAAATTAAAATGATTAGATGTTGAGGAAATGGATTATGACTGGTGG